>NW_027361683.1:34427500-35627500 GCF_039654945.1 Dendrobates tinctorius
GGCACTCGGCATGGCGGGAGGAAAAAGGATCAGGGTGAGGAATATGCTGTCCAGACTCACGGCTACTCAGACTTGACCGTGTGGAAGACAGGGTGGTGGTGGTGGTGATGGCAGAGTGACTGGAAGCATTATACTCTATCCAACCAACAACCTTTTGACACTGCTCTGGGTTCAATAGTGGTGTTCTGCAGTCCCCTAGTAATTCAAACAAGAAGGTCGGGCGTGAAGATGTGGGTGATTGTCGTGGCACAATTTCAGCTTGCCCACGGCCTCGGCCTCTGCAAGCACCATCACCATCACGTCTACTTCCCCGTCCCTTGCCATGTGCCTTGCCCATTTTAAATGGACTACAATATTTTCCACGTTCACTACAAATGGCTGAATTGGGGGCAAACTTATATGTGATCCATGTGCGGGAAAACCAGTTTAAAATATCTGGACTATAGGTAAAAAAATTTTTTTAGCAAACTGCTGTCAATAACTAGGGTAAGGCACAGCAAAAACAGTTGAATGGAGGCCTGAAATGCCACAATTTGTAGCCTACAGATAGATGAGGCATCTTATGGAGATTCCACACTGTTCAATATGTGGCCTGTATTTTTATTTATTTTTTACCGCAAAATAGTGTATAGAACTAGGGTAACAGACACCGAAAACAGTTGAATGGAGGCCTGATATGCCACAATTTGTAGCCCCCAGATAGATGAAGCATCTTACAGAGATACCACACTGTTCAATATGTGGATTGTATTTTTGTTTTTTAATGCAAAATAGTGTATAGATCTAGTGTCTCAGACAGCAAAAACAGTTGAATGGAGGCCTCAAATGCCACAATTTGTGGTCCACAGATACATAAGACATTTTACGGAGATACTGTACCACACTGTTCAATTTTTGGCCTGTATTTTTGCTTTTTACCGCAAAGTAGTGGAACTACTAGGGAAACACACAGCAAAACAGTTGAATGGAGGTCTCAAATGCCACAATTTGTAGCCCACAGATAGATGAGGCATTTGACGGAGATAGCCCACTTTCAAATTTCTGGCCAGTATTTTTTTTTTGCCTAGCTAAATTGTGTCAATAAGTAGGCTAAGACACAACAAAAAAAATTCTATGGAGGCCTGAAAAGGCACAATTTTGAGCGCAATGATATGCAATCTGTGTGGCGGACAAAACCCAGTGTAAAATATCTGCCCTGCAGCTAAATATATTTTTGGCAGCTAAATATTTTTTTTTGCAGCAAAATGGTGTCAAGAAAAACTATAAGACACTCCAAAAAATTTTTACAGTACCACAAAAATGGCAGAATTTTCTGTGACTCAGATGTGATGGCTGGGACGGTCAAACTCTTAAAATTCCTGGATTTTCACTCTGTACTATGAAAAGGGTCTGGCTGTATTCTGCAGTGTCAACAAGCAAATGGAGAAAAAAAAAAGGGGGCTCTGGATTGCTTTGGAATAAAATAATCAGGATTAAGATGCAAAAAAAAAATATTCCTGCCCACTAGTATTGAGCGATACCTTCCGATATCGGGATATATCGGATCGGATTGGATCGGACCGATACCCCAAAAATATCGGATATCGCCGATTCCGATACCGGAAACCAATGCAAGTCAATGGGACACAAATATCGGAATGAAAATAAACCCTTACTTTCCTTGTAGGTTAATTCTACATGAAGGAAAACAACTAAGAATAAAGTAGAATGTATTGGGGGAGGTGGAGGAGACATTAAAGGCATAGAGGTTTAGCCCAATCAAATGGAATAGCAGGAATTAATTTTTTTTTTAAGACGTTCGGAGTTACAAGATATTGACTATGTTAAGCTTTTTTATATTTCGTCAGATATTTATGTTTCACTACTTCCATGCTCTTCACCTTCTTTTTTACTTCTCCCACACTTTCTCCTTCATCATCCTCAGCAGCAGCATCTTTTTCATCAACTTCTTCTTCACCTTATTCATCTTCTTCTTCACCTTCTTCATATTATTCTTTTTTTTTACATTCTTCATATTCTTCTTATTCAACTATTATTCTTCTTCATATTCCACTTCTTCATCTTCTTCATATTCTTCTTCTTCATCATATTCTTATTTTGACAGGCATTCCTGTAGTTGTTATCTATAAAAGTTTGAAGATTACACCTTCCGTTCTGCCTGTCACAAAAGATTTACAACAGGATTTGTCCGTGTTCACTTTTGCCTGCAGCAGCAGGTATTTTCCAGGGGCACCACGAGGAGGAACGGACTCACACCCATACACTGCTTAGTCTTCTTCTGCTTATAATTTAGATAATATCTTTTGCTCTGATTTTTAGTCTTATGCTTAATGTTCTTCTGCTTTTTGTTCTGCAGCTTCTTGTTCTTCTGCTTCTTGGTCTTCGATCTCTTGTTCTTCTGTATCTTGGTGGTTGTCTTCTTGTTCTTTGTCCTCTTGGTCATCTTCTTCAGGGTCATCTTCTTAGTCTTCTACAGGGTGGTCTTCAGGGTCGTCGTCTTCGGGGTGGTCGTCTTCTTCGGGGTGGTCTTCAGTGTCGTCATCTCCAGGGTCGTCGTTTTCGGGGTCGTCGTCTTCTTCGGGGTGGTCTTCAGGGTCGTCGTCTTTAGGGTCGTCATCAGGGAGATCCAGAGTGATTACCAAAAGCCATTTCAAAAAGCTTGAACTTGGAAATGTAGCAGAAGGTACAAGAAGGCTGAGGAACTGCTGAGAACCAGCTGACGGTACTGGAACCTGGATGGGTAGCTGAAGGTACAAGAGCCAATGGAACTACCGAGGACCAGCTGATGGTACTGGAACCCGGTTACTAAGCAGGAGGTACCTGTGCCAGAAAGCACTTCCAAGGACCAGCAGACATTGGTGGAACTCGGATACAGAGAAGGAGGCACCTAAGCCAAAGACTGTGCCTGGAACCAGCTGACGTTACTGAAACCCAGGGGGACATATTCAAGATTGACTTCCAAAGAACCAGCTAATGGTACTGGAACTCAGATAGGCAGCAGAAGGTACACATGAAAAAAAAAGTTGCAATGCCACAAGCCGGCCGGAGTTACCAAAACCCATAGTCCTACAGGGGGAGCTTGTCCTATTGGCACTACGGAACCAGCCTTCATTGCCAGATCCCACAGCCCACATAGGAAGCACCTAAACCCGACCGCAACAC
Source organism: Dendrobates tinctorius (assembly GCF_039654945.1). NCBI lineage: Eukaryota > Metazoa > Chordata > Amphibia > Anura > Dendrobatidae > Dendrobates > Dendrobates tinctorius. The sequence goes on from NW_027361683.1 coordinate 34,430,663, forward strand.
GACAGGACCACGAATTGGAGGCAAAGTGACGTTGACACTACCCGGAAACAGCTGACGTGCTGGAACCAGGCTGGGCAGGAGGGAGTACCCATGCCAAAGACACTTCTGAGCAGCAACTGGCGGTGTTGGAGCCCAGGGATTACAGTAGAAACAGAGTGTAGCCAGAGGCCTAATTGGAGCAAGTTTAATATCTGTAGTAGTGTGAGTGTGGTCGGAGAAGGAGAAATTGCCGGACACACAACAAGCGATCAGCTGACGTTACAGAACCCCAATAACACAGGAGCAAGCGTTGACTGTGCAGACGGCACTTCTGAGCAGCATCTGGTGGTGTTGGAGCCCAGGGATTACAGTTCAGGTGGTAGAAACATGAACACAACAGGAGACCTGGATACTGTTGCCAACCAATTATATAATCTGGAAGAGGACTGGCAAATTCCTGCGAGATCCAGGCCTTGTTCATTTTCAGAAAAGTAAGCCAGTCAACGTTATCGGAGGATAGTCGCATGCGACGGTCTGTTAGTACACCACCTGCGGCACTAAAGACGCGTTCCGATAATACACTAGCAGCAGGGCAAGCCAGCACCTCCAATGCATGCTGGCTAAGCTCTTGCCATATATCCAGCTTAGAGACCCAAAACTTGAAGGGGGAAGAGCCGTGTGGGAGAACACTGAGAGGGCAAGACATGTAGTCTGTCACCATCTGACGGAAACGTTGCCTCCTGCTGACTGGAGCCGTCTGTGATGGTGTAGACATTTGTGGCGGGGACACAAAACTTTGCCACATTTGGGCCATACTGATCTTGCCTTGTGCTGAGGCGCTGCTTCTGCTCCCTCATTGTGCAGAGCTTCCTCCACTGCCTCGACGCACTGAACTGCTTTGTAAAGCACTAGCAGCACTGCTCTCGGGTGGAATGGAGAACATGATGGAATGCACCAGTGTGTCTTGGTACTCCCGCATTTTGCGCTCCCGGTTCAACAGTGTTATGAGGCTTTGTAAGATGTCCCGGTAGCGAGGATCTAGGAGGGTGTACACCCAATAATCAGCCGTGTTGAGAATGTAGGCGATGCGACGGTCGTTTCTCAGGCACTGCAGCATGAAATCAATCATGTGCTGCAGACTGCCAACTGGCCAAGAAACGCTGTCCCCTGCTTGAGGCATCATCTCTGCCTGCTCTGCTTCACCCCACCCTCGCTCTACATACTGACTACTAGAGCATTGTGTACCTCCCACCTCTGAACAGATGTCTTCCTCCTCCATTGACTCTTCCTCATCCTCCTCACAAAGTGTCCCCTGCCTAGGCCTTTGTGAGGAACCACGTTGTGCAGACTGTCCAGAAGCAGATGGCATTTGTGACTCCTCATCCTCCACCTCTTCCACAACCTCCTCCCTTAGTGCTTGGAGTGTTTTTTCAAGCAGACAGATAAGGGGTATAGTCATGCTGACTAGTGCATCATCTGCACTCGCCATCTGCGTGGAATCATCGAAGGCACGCAAAACGTGGCAGATGTCCTTCAAAGAGTGTGAACGCCGCGCAGTGCGACTTGTTTGCGCCTGATGCAGCTGGTACTCCATTACTGCTGCCTGCTGCTCACACAACCTCTCCAACATATGTAACGTTGAATTCCACCTGGTGGGTAGGTCACATATGATGCGATGTTCCGGAAGGCGGAATCGGCGCTGCAGAGCTGCAATGCGCGATCTTGCCATGCTGGAACGCTGCAAGTGAGCGCACTCTATGCGGACCTTTTGCAGCAGTGCATCAATATCCAGATAGTCCCTCAAAAAACTCTGCACGACCAAGTTGAGAACATGTGCCAGAAATGGCATGAGTGAGGTTGCCTAGGCCCAGAGCTGCCACCAGATTTCGGCCATTGTCACACACTACCATGCCTGGCTGGAGATTCGCTGGCACAAACCACACATCGCTCTCCTGCTTGATGGCATTTCAGAGCTCCTGCGCTGTGTGGCTTTGATTCCGCAAAGAAATTAATTTCAATACAGCCTTTTGACGTTTGGCCACGGCTGTGCTCATATCAGTCGTAACAGGTAAGCGTTCACGGGTCCATGTGGAGGTAGACTGTGACGGCTCCTGCAGCGCTGATTCAGAGGAACTGGAGTATGAGGAGGAGTCAATGTGTACAGACTGGATTCCTGCAATCCTTGGAGTTGGCAGAACACGTACAGCGCCACTCTCAAGATCTGTACCTGGCTCCACAACATTTACCCAATGGGCAGTGAGGGAAAGATATCGTCCCTGTCCATGGTTACTGGTCCACGCATCGGTGGTCAGGTGGACCTTGCTACTGACGGCGTTTAGTAGTGCATGTTTAATTTTTCCCTCCACATGCTTTTGCAGGGCAGGGACGGCTTGCCTGCTGAAATAAAAGTGGTTGGGCTCGTTGTATTGTGGGACTGCCAATGCCATGAAGTTACGGAAGGTGTCAGTCTCCACCAGCCTGAATGAGAGCATTTCAAGGGACAGTAGTTTTGCAATGCCAGCATTCAGAGCCTGTACTCGGGGGCGGTTTGCCGAGTATGGGCGCCTTTTCTCCCATGCCTGTGCTACCAATGGCTGTAGACTGTCCTGGGAGTGTGAGGATGACAGGAAACGTGGTGCTGTGGGTGGAATGACACTGTGTCTCTGTACAACAGTACCAGAGGTTCTTCCATTGTGATCCTGTGAGGAAGCCGAACCAGCTGTGTGTGAGCTGGAGGAAGAGGCTACAACACGAGCTGAAGAGGTGGTAGATGGCCCTGTAGGTTGGCCTAGGTCTTCAGTGAGTCTTTGTAACTCCACCACGTGCTTGGTCCGCACATGTTTCCACATATTTGTGGTACTGAGGTTGCTGACACTTTTCCCTCTTTTTACTTTCTGATTACACAGCTTGCATTTGACAAAGCAAATGTCATATGCAACTGTGTCAAAAAAGGACCAGGCACTGCAAGTCTTGGGAGCGCCCGTTTTGGGTTTGGGAAGAGGCATGCTCCTAATGGATGCCAAAGTGGAGGCTACAAGCAACCGAGTCTGCCTCCTCCCTCTCCCTCCTTTTTAGGCCGTTCGGGTAATCTCTTCCTCAGAGCTGCTCCCACCACCTTCCTGTACCTCACGCCATGATGGGTCAAGGACCTCATCATCTACACTACCCTCTTCAAACGACTGCTTCTCCTGGGTTGTCTCGACAGCACAGTACGCACCAGAAAGTGGCACCTGATTCTCATCATCAGATGCGTACTGAGGTGTGCTGACCATAGGCACTGGCCCACCTGCCTCTTCAGATTCAGAGAGACAAAGCTGTTGCACATCACTGCATACTACCTCTTCTTCAAATTCTCGAATGCTGCTTGGCTGGCCCCCCTCTTTCCAAGCCAACAGATTCAGAGAAAAGAAGTAGAGATAGCTCCTGTCCAGGGCTCTCTGACTGCCTGGGCAATTTGGCAGGTGGTGAAGAGACAGATGGGTGCTCTTCAGTGCTCTGGACCTTAGAGGATCTGGAACTAATTGAAGTCGATGCATTAGCTGCCATCCATCCGACAATGGCTTCAATTTGTTCGTCCCGCAGCAGTGGGGTATGGCGAGCTCCTACAAAGCTGTGCATAAAGGACTGTTCCCTGGTAAAACTGGGGGTTGCTGAGTCACTGGTGCCCGCAGTAGGCACAGAATCCCCACTTCCTCTCCCTGCAGAAACTCCACGCCCACGACCACGTGCCTTACTGGGTCGCCCTCCCAGGGCTGTGGGGTACTCGGTACCGGGCCGGTGTCAGGGGAATGTGTCACAGCAGCGGTGACCCGGTCCGTGGCCCTGGGTGCCCAAGTAATGGGGGATGTAGTTAATGGAATGGAATAGTTCGTGATGCCACCTGTGGTGTTCGGCAAGGGAGATGTTAAGCCGACGCTGCAGACAGATCCGCTGGGACTGATGGTAGGGTGCAGCAAAGATGTAATAGCTCCCCACAGGTGAAGCTATAGTCCCAGGGCAGTGTAGATGTGGTTGCACGGGGATGTAGCAGTGCCAGAAAGGTAGGAAGCAGACAAGACACAGCGGGGTGCAATTTCTGTACCTTTACTTGATAACTGCAGTCCATGGTCCTGATTACAGATGGTAACGGAGCAGGCTAGCCTGGAAGCAACTCAGGGATTCTCTCTCAGCAGACGGGCTGTGCAGTCTCCTTCCTAACGCTGGTTTGAATGAAGCACTCCAGTACTAAGTTACTCTGAAGTTCCTCCTGTCAGATGTTCCCAAGAACCTTACTTACACGGCAGACAGCTGTAGCCTCTCTCGGGGACTCTTCTCCCTCTCTTTCAGTCCTGGCTCTCTATCCAAGCTGCTGTTGTGCCTCAAGTCTTAGATGGGAGTAGGGCATTTACAGACTCCTACTCCTCTGGTATCTGCTGTAGGACCTTTAGTATCCGTACAGCCGTGGAGACCAGACTCCAGTTCGTGCACTCTTAAGCTGAGGGAGCTCTCCTTCCTAGCTCAACCTCCAGCTTCTTCCTACACGTCTGCACACTTCACCCTCCGCAGACTCTCTGACTCCTACTTCCTCCTGGCCCTCAGAGAGCACTCCTCACCTTAATCTTGGTTCAGAGCTCCCCCTGCTGGCCAGGAGTGGAACTCTGTTGCATATATGGATTGACTGTGAGAGAGACCCATCATTGCCTCCAAGTCTGGCATTACCCTCCCCTGGAGGATGGCAAAGCCACTGTGGCGACCATACTCCTGGGGGCGCCATATTACTCCCTGTCTTCTTCATCTTGGTAAACTGATAAAGATAAGCAGAAAAGCACTAAGGGCTTAGTGTGCTTATTCCTGAACAGCTGCTAACAGGTATAAGAAACACTAATTTTATAAAGTGTGGACTAGACTTTAATATGAGCTAATGTGGCCTACACAACTGTAAAGTGGAGTGTTTGGTGAACTTTATTAATTTTTTTTTTTTCACAAAAAGACACTGGATGTGCCCAAAGATGTAAAACCGATAGTATCACAAACTTTTTGTAGCTATTACAATGCAGGAAGGTAACCTACAATGCAATAGATGAGGCTCCAAAAAATAGGCTAATACTAATCTGGCTGGGGCTGCAGGGCACAAGCCAGCAGAAAGGCTCCTCTGTCTACTCCTATATAGTGTTTGCAAATATTCTAGCTGGATACGGATGGAACCACACTAATAGGAGAAATCTGGAAAATTGAGCAGCACTAATGCAAAAAAGGACAATGTATGAGGCAGTGACGCATGCTGAGCGGACTACAACCGGAGGTGGTTGCAGAACACACTACAGCGTGAGCTGCACTCACACACAGAGACCTAGCAGACAGCCGTGAACAGCGCTGCAAGGCAAAAGAAAGCTTCTCACACAGCGATTGCTAAAGTAGCCTGGGTAAAGCACAATAAAGCAAATCGCTAGCTCAAACTGTCCCTCAGAGTCAAAACAGCAGCGTCCTGTCCCTAAGTAAATTCACAGCAGAGTGAACCCAAAATGGTGGCGGCGGCTTTTATAGTGCATCATGACATAATTTCAGCAGTCATGCCATTAGTTAACATGCATAACAGGATGTGCCCACACTTCTTAGGATTCCTCATTGGCTGAATAAAATCAAACTGGCTCAATGCATTATGGGAACTTACGATTCCGGTATTCGATATTCTAAAAGTATCGGAACTTAGTATCGGAACTCCGATACCGCGAATATCGGCCGATACCCGTTATTGCAGTATTGGAATGCTCAACACTACTGCCCAGTGATATGGTCAATATATGTAATACGCAGCAGCAGAAGGCAGTAATGGAATTGACCCTCTTGATGTATGCAAGGAAGTATGCCACATACAATGCCTGCCTGCTACTATATACCCACAGACACTCCCTGCCTACCTAGCACTGCAATCTTTATACCCCGTAATTAGTCCTTAGAATGACTGCTGATTAAGCTGGATTTGTGTATTCAATTATGGTATACCCACACTAACTTTTAAACCCCCAAATCTGACCCTATCTCGACAGCAACTCTCCCTACATTGTCTGATTCCGGAGGTGACTGTGACGAGCAGGGCGGCGGCAGGTCTAATATACACCTGATGACGATGTGCGGCCAGCCAATCACTGTAATGCCTCAACCAACATGGCTGCCGGCATTACAGTGTGTAGCAGACAATCCCTGCATGTTGATTGGCGCTCTAAAGAGCACCAAACATGCAGTGCAGGGACCCGATCTCTCGTCGAGCAAATCCAGAAATGCTCGGTGAGTACCGACCATTACCGAGTATGCTTGCTCATCACTACTAAAAAACACATGAAGGACTCCCAGACTTTGAGAAATAAGATTCTCTGGTCTGATGAGACGAAGATAGAACTTTTTGGTGATAATTCTATGTGGTATGCATGGAGAAAACCAGGCACTGCTCATCATCTGCCCAATATAATCCCAACAGTGAAACATGGTGGTGGGAGCATCATGCTATAGGGTTTTTTTTTCAGCTGCAAGAACAGGACGACTGGTTGCAATTGAAGGAAACATGAATGCGGCCAAGTACAGATATATTCTGGATGAAAACCTCTTCCAGAGTGCTCTGGACCTCAGACTTGGCCAAAGGTTCACCTTCCAGCAAGACAATGACCCTAAGCACACAGCTAAAATAACAAAGGAGTGGCTTCAGAACAACTCTGATCATTCTTGACTGGCCCAGCCAGAGCCCTGACCTAAACCCAATTGAGTATTTCTGGAGAGACCTGTCCATCAATTTTCACCATTCAACCTGACGGAACTGGAGAGGATCTGCAACGAAGAATGGCAGAGGATCCCCAAATCCAGGTGTGAAAAACTTGTTGCATCATTCCCAAGAAGACTCATGGCTGTACTAGCTCAAAAGGGTGATTCTACTTAATACTAAGCAAAGGGTCTGATACTTATGACCATGTGATATTTCAGTTTTTCTTTTTTTAAAAATTTGCAAAAATTTCTACATTTCTGTTTTTTTCTCAGTCAAGATGGGGTACAGAGTGTACATTAATGAGAAAATAAATTAACTTTTTTGAATTTACCCAATGGCTGCAATGAAACAAATAGTGAAAAATTTAAAGGGTTCTGAATACATTCCATGCCCACTATATATATTGTAAGGTAGCGCTCGTCATTCAGGTTGGGGATACTCGCTTTGCAGCCAAATAACCAGATCCGGCATGGGTTTTCCATAAAGCATCAACAGTCCATGTGGTTTATTCAGGCATCATAAGCTATGACCAGTAGAAAATTCTTATCAAACAGCATAGCATACATGACAGAGCTCCACTCTGTTAACCCTGTAGTCACACAGGTTATGCAATGTCCAATACGCAGGCTTTCTAGCATCATAGTTATCTCACCCCGTCAGGGTTACCTCATGGTTGCTTTACCACACTGCAGATGTCCATTCCCTCCCCTGGGAACTCTCAGACACGTGCAGCCATTATACACACAGGCACTTCAGGAAGGCAGACACATCTTCCAGCGAGATCTTCCAAACGGACCAACCGGGTCCAAGCATTCACTCATGTGACCTACCCTGGCCACCTTATATGGTCCGTAGCCATGCCCACTGGATCATATGGCTATGACCTCATCACAGGTCCTTCAATCATTCACACACAAACGTTACTATGGCATTCTAGATACCCGCCCTTAGGTGGGTTTGTAGGTAGCTGGTCCCACCTGTCTCACCAGCTACCTGGAAAGCTCTCCCTGACACAGTGTAACGAAAGCTCAGCAGTACCTCTGCTGACCAACACATATATTAAAGCTTCCATCCCAAGGCCACCTACCTTGGGATACAAAATGATCATTCAGCACCCTGCTCCTGTTACCACTCTGGACATTGCTATCCGTCCGTCCTGAGACACCCACACAGCCCCCCTAGCGGACACAGTGGTCACTACACCACTATATATATATATATATATATATATATATATATATAAAAAATAACTGGCAAAAATTAAAAGACCACTGCAAAATTTTCGGTTTGTCTGATTTTTCTCTTTATAGGTATATTTTTGTGCAAGATGTACTGTAAATTGCTTTCTTATTCTATAAACTACTGACATCATGTTGTAATAACGTGCAGGAGGAATATATGTCAAAACGGAGCAGGCAGACCAACAGTAAAAGGGGAGGTTTATTTTCAGGGAGTAATACTGGTGCAAAACAACAGAAAGTTATTCTCTTATGGGGAAGAAACTTATCAGTTCCTGTAGGTCTTGACTGCAGAGATAACTCTTCTCCCACGCGGTGCTTGATGTCCTCTGTCTCTGGGGTCCTAGGTATAGTCCAACTGGCATATGGCGGGTTAACGTGGGAGCCCAAGGGGTATGCAGATGGCGGTATCCCCCTGTACTCAAGGTCCTTCCCTCTGCTGCGGCAGCAGCGCTCTCTCACCAGGGTCTGGGGCTCTGCCTGGGACAGTCTCTCTTGGCAGGTCAGTGTCATGTTACGGTACGTGCCTTGGTCACAGGGAAGCATCTCAGGGTAAGGCAGGGTCTCACTGCAGGGGAGCGTCTTGTCAAGGCACGCGGTCTGTCAGTGTGACTAAGTCTCTACCAGGAAGGGAGCGACCAGCCCTCCAAGCGGTGCAGTGACAGGCTTCTCGTACTCAGTCTCGTGCTCAGTGCTCACTGCCCGTGTCTGTGGTCCCTCAGTGTTCAGTCGCTGCACCCGTCTCCTCTCCTCTCCTGTGTCTGTGTCCTCTCTGTTCCCATTCCTGCATGGCTCTACTGAAAGCGCGCGCAATTCTCCCAGTCCTGCCCTCTTCCTGTTCCTGGTTGTGGTACAGTTGCCTAAAGCATCCCCCGGGGAACCTAATGTCCTGCTCGATGGTTCCGGGCACGGAGATAGGAAGGCAACTCCCCCTCGGCTCCTTCGTTTCTTCACCCCCTTACAATGTCTCCAAATTTCCAAGCAATTTCAAACAGTTTCGTATATCTGCTGTTTGATTACATTCAAAACTAGAGAGAGACAGCGTGTGTCAGTCCGTATACAAAAACACGGAGCTTGACAATCTGTGTGTAACTCTGTAAGGAAAAGCCGAGGAGTTTGTCCGTTCTTACAGACCTACACCTTAGAGTTTTGTCCATTTTTCAAACAGTTTCGTATATCTGCTGTTTGATTACATTCAAAACTAGAGAGAGACAGCGTGTGTCAGTCCGCATAAAAAAACACGGAGCTTGACAATTTTACATACACACACCGTACAACGGTGTACGTGTACGCTCCTCACACAGTACAGTGTACCGGCTGGTATCACGGCCAAATTGAAGCTATCTGGGTGTGACTCTGTAAGAAAAAGCCGAGGTGTTTGTCTGTTCTTACAGACCTACACTCTAGGGAGATTCCAATTCTGCCCAATTCTATATACACCTTGTAGTTTGTCATACACTAGGCAATTTCTGCCTGTTACATTGCGGTGTAATATACACAGGGCCTGACAGAATACAACTGTGTCCTGAAGTCTGTAGAGAGATTCCATTTCTCCCCAGTCCTCTATACACCTTTTTTACACCATCCAGAATCAGCCTGTTACTTTGAGGTGTAATATACCAAGGGCCTGACAGAATACAACTGTGTCCTGAAGTCTGTAGAGAGATTCCATTTCTCCCCAGTCCTCTATACACCTCTTTTACACCATCCAGAATCAGCCTGTTAATTTGAGGTGTAATATACCCAGGGCCTGACAGAATCCAACTGTGTCCTGAAGTCTGTAGAGAGATTCCATTTCTCCCCAGTCCTCTATACACCTCTTTTACACCATCCAGAATCAGCCTGTTAATTTGAGGTGTAATATACCCAGGGCCTGACAGAATCCAACTGTGTCCTGAAGTCTGTAGAGAGATTCCATTTCTCCCCAGTCCTCTATACACTTTTTTACACCATCCAGAATCAGCCTGTTACTTTGAGGTGTAAAATACCCAGGGCCTGACAGAATACAACTGTGTCCTGAAGTCTGTAGAGAGATTTCAATTCTCCCCAGTCCTCTATAGACATTTTTTACACCATCCAAAATCAGCCTGTTACATTGAGGTGTAACATACACAGGGCCTGAGAGAATCTTTCACTATCCAGAAGTGTGTAAGGAGATTCAAATTCTCCCCAGTCCTCTATACACATTTTTTACACCATCCAAAATCAGCCTGTTACATTGAGGTGTAACATACACAGGGCCTGAGAGAATCCTTCAGTATCCAGAAGTGTGTAAGGAGATTCAAATTCTCCCCAGTCCTCTATACACATTTTTTACACCATCCAAAATCAGCCTGTTACATTGAGGTGTAACATACACAGGGCCTGAGAGAATCCTTCACTATCCAGAAGTGTGTAAGGAGATTCAAATTCTCCACAGTCCTCTATACACATTTTTTACACCATCCAAAATCAGCCTGTTGCATTGAGGTGTAACATACACAGGGCCTGAGAGAATCCTTCAGCATCCAGAAGTGTGTAAGGAGATTCAAATTCTCCCCAGTCCTCTATACACATTTTTTACACCATCCAAAATCAGCCTGTTGCATTGAGGTGTAACATACACAGGGCCTGAGAGAATCCTTCAGCATCCAGAAGTGTGTAAGGAGATTCAAATTCTCCCCAGTCCTCTATACACATTTTTTACACCATCCAAAATCAGCCTGTTACATTGAGGTGTAACATACACAGGGCCTGAGAGAATCCTTCAGTATCCAGAAGTGTGTAAGGAGATTCAAATTCTCCACAGTCCTCTATACACATTTTTTACACCATCCAAAATCAGCCTGTTACATTGTAGTGTAATATACACAGGGCCTGAGAGAATACAGCAGTGTCCTCACGTCTGTAGAGAGATTCCAAATCTCCCCAGTCCTCTATAGACATTTTTTACACCATCCAAAATCAGCCTATTACATTGAGGTGTAACTTACACAGGGCCTGAGAGAATCCTTCAGTATCCAGATGTGTGTAAGGAGATTCAAATTCTCCCCAGTCCTCTATACACATTTTTTACACCATCCAAAATCAGCCTGTTACATTGAGGTGTAACATACACAGGGCCTGAGAGAATCCTTCAGCATCCAGAAGTGTTGTGAGTTCGTTTTCCCCTTCATTACTGAGGCCCGAGGAACTCCCTCTTCTGGTAAAGAAAGGTAGTGAGCCTGATTATCAAACACCTGAGGCTGATGATGATGACTGGCTGAGTGGAGTTACTGACTGGATATAAGGCTGCCGACGCCCTTCTGCCCTGCGGGTGATTTCTCTGTGGGATCCTTGGAGACCAGTCTGAAAAATTCCTGCTCCTCTAAAGCTAAGTTTGCTGCTCGGCCTTTTGCTTTGGTGCTTTGACTTTGTTTTGCTTTGTTTTTCTGGATTTCTGCCATTCCCTGCTGGGGTGTGCTGAATTGATTTAGCTCTGTCTTCTGAAAATACCTGAGTGCTGATTTAGTTTTTGAAGCCTAGCTGCTTCAGGGCCTTTCTCATATCAGCTTGTTGGCTTATGTCTTTGATAGGGTTTTGGCAGATTGCAGACAGCAGCCTTCCTGTCCTTTCCTATCTAGGTAGTTTTGGGCCCCGTCTTTGCTCAGTCTATCTTTCTGTCTGTGTTAGTATTTTCATCTTGCTTCACCGTCATTATATGTTGGGGGCTGCCTATTGCTTTGGGGTCTGCTCCAGGGCAGTTTAGATTTCCCCTTTCTTTCTTTAGGCCTATGTAATTCTCCGGCTGTGATCGAGGGGTCTAGGGCATCGTAGGAACCCCCCACGGCTACTGCTAGTTGTGTTGATACACAGGGCCTGAGAGAATTCTTTAGTATCACGAAGTGTGTAAGGAGATTCAAATTCTCCCCAGTTCTCTATACACATTTTTTACACCATCCAAAATCAGCCTGTTACATTGAGGTGTAACATACACAGGGCCTGAGAGAATCCTTCAGTATCCAGAAGTGTGTAAGGAGATTCAAATTCTCCCCAGTCCTCTATACACATTTTGTACACCATCCAAAATCAGCCTGTTACATTGAGGTGTAATATACACTGGGCCTGAGAGAATCCTTCAGTATCCAGAAGTGTGTAAGGAGATTCAAATTCTCCCCACTACTATATACACTTTGTACCTTGTTTTACAGTACCATATAGCTGGTGAAATTTTGGGTACATTTTCCCCAAAAATAAGGAAGTGTGGTGGAAGAGGCCGTGGAAGTGGGCGGGGGTTGCCAGCTGGTAATGATGGTGTTGGTGGATCTGCTGGTAGTGGCAAAAGCAAAATAGCATCTAATGCAGGAGGTGTTGAGCCTGCATCATCATCTGGCTCCACAAGGCCTCAAAGGCTCCCTTTTCTTGGAGTAGGTAAACCGCTTTTAAAGCCGGAGCTTCAGGAACAAGTTTTGGCTTACATTGCTGACTCAGCCTCCAGCTCTATCGCCTCCTCTTCTGAAGTTTTAAAAAATAAAAGCACTGAGTCGTCATTGGAGGCTCATGGTCATGAACCACACCTTTCCTTGTGTCCTTCACCCGTACCAAAATTGAAGGATGTGGCAGGCCACACTACAGATTACTCCATGGAGCTGTTTTCACATACCATGCCTGGGTTATCAAGTCAAATCGTGAATTACCCAGGCCAAGATGAATCTGACATGGAGTGCACTGATGCACAGCCACTGCTAGATGATTCTGCTGGTACATTCACTCAGAGCACTACATTGTCCTCGCAGTGTACTGAGCCAGAATCTGACCCAGATGAAACTCAGGTGCCCCTTCCCGCATACTATACCACCATACACGGTGACACAGAGGAAGGTGCACATGACATTGAAGAGGAGGTGATGGATGACCCAGTTGACCCAGATTGGCATCCATTGGGGGAAGTGGGTGCCACTGCCAATAGCTCAGAAAAGGAGGCGGAGCATCCGCAGCAGGCATCGACATTGCAACAGCTGTTATCTGGCAGGCCCGGAGCAGTCCAAAAACGGGTTACAAAAACCAAAAGAGTTGCAGGACAGCTTGGCCAGACGGTTAAATTAGCACAGCGTGCAAGGCCTCAAAATGTCTTCCCTAGTAGGAAGAGTGCAGTGTGGCACTTTTTTGAACAAAATCCTAATGATCAGGCCAAGGTTATCTGTAAGAAGTGCGCAAAGACCTTTAGCCGAGGGAAAAATCTGAGAAATTTGAATACCAGTTGCATGTTTAGACATTTAACCACCATGCACTTGCAAGCGTGGACGGACTACCAAACCTCACGTACCACATGTGCAACTCCTCCCAATGAAGGTAGTCAGCAACGCTACATTGTTTCCCCCACTGTAAGCCCACCGGATAGCACACCACCAGCAGCAAATGTTGAGGTGTCGTCGCAAGGCCAAAGCAGTCAGGGTATCACAATGTTATTGCTACGAAAGACTGAATCTAGGTCATCAGAAAGAACACCAACTCCATCAACATCATCAACCCTCTCTCAGTCCGCCATGTCCACCGCTAGATCCACCATATGCAGCTCTCAAGTCCAGCTCACCCTACCAGAGACTATGAGTAGGACAAGAAAGTACTCATCCTCTCATCCGCGTACACTGGGTTTGAACGCCCACATTGCCAAACTAATCTCATTAGAGATGATGCCCTACCGGTTGGTTGAAAGCGCAGCTTTCCGCGAACTCATGGCCTACGCAGTACCACGCTATGACCTACCCAGTCGGCACTTCTTTACTCGCAAAGCCATCCCAGCCCTCCAGCTTCATGTGAAAGACCGCATTGTCCATGCACTCAAGCAATCAGTGAGTGGAAAGGTGCACCTCACCATAGATGCATGGTCCAGTAGGCATGGCCAGGGCCGTTACGTGTCCATCTCTACTGGTTGGCCAGCATCCTGGATCCACGCTATAAAGGCAAATTCCAAAACATCATGCCACAGGAGAACATTGACTATTGGCTAACAAGAGAGCAACTCTGGTAAACCAGTTGGTTGAGGCATTCCCAGCACACAGCAGCGGTGATGGTTCTCACACGAGCCGTAGGGGCCGGGGGCAACTTGGAAGAGGTGTTCGTGGTGCACACATCAGAAGTGGCGTTGGAGACAGGGGGTTCATGACCATGTTGTGGACTGATTTTTCAAGTCCCGCTCACATGACTGGTAATACTGGATCGATTGAAAGTGACAGGAGACAGCAGTTGTCAACTATGGTTAGAAACTACTTTTCCTCCCATATCGATGTTCTCCCTCACAGGTCATTCCCCTTTGACTATTGGGCTGCTAAACTGGACACCTGGCCTGAATTGGCACAATATGCCTTACAGGAGCTCGCTTGCCCAGCTGCAAGTGTGCTACCGGAAAGAGTCTTCAGTGCTGCTGGATCAATCATGACAGAAAAAAGGACCCGTCTGTCGACCCAAAATGTGGATGATTTAACCTTCTTTAAAATGAACTATGCATGGGTTTCCAAGGATTTTGTCCCACCTTCCCCTGATGATACCTTGGTTGCCAGAAAAATGACTTGCTTTGGTCCTCCTCTTCCTCGCACTTGCCCAATTTCGCCTTTTGCAGCAGTTGAATGTCCAACATCAACATATGCCATTTTGTAAACCTCCCTAACTGGGCGTCCTTCCCCCCCCAAGGCCGGGGTCACCACCTAGCGCACCCAACTGTGCGAGTGCCGTTGCCCTGGACAGGTGGGTGAGCTGACTCTTGGGCGCGGGCACTGGCACAGGGTCCCTCATAGTGCAATCAAGTGTCTCTGATGGTGTGGGTGCACACCCGCCGTCAGACACACCGCCGTACTATGAGGAGCCCAGTGCCAGTACCGACGCCCACGAGTGGGCCCCCCTTACTTGGGCAGGGCCCCAGCATTTGCAATGTTTACCTCTCCCTGCTCCTCCACTGTATAGTCTGACCTGTCAAATCCTTCACTGGGACTGCCACTACAAATTTGGTGAACTGATACATGATGGTTAAGACGTAGCTATGCCCTGTCCTGCTGGCCGGGCTCTAGCTTCAGATGATCAATGGCTTCCATTTCTTATGGACGTCGACTCACAATGCGATGCAGTGGTGGTTTATCATCAGCTTTCACAGTTTTCCTACTCACAGACGTGTGACATTCCTGTGCACATTTTTAAATGTACCCTCTCATGCCAATCCACTAGAATCGCCTACGGGCTGTGGCTTCTGTCTTTTGCACTCCAAAGTTACGTGACAGATCATGATAGGCAGTGAGCACCATGTCTACATCTCTCCCTGTGATCAAAATTTGATGGAGATGAGTAACGGTGATGGGGTCAACGGTACTGCGATACAACAACCCTTTCTTCACAAAGAACTGTTTTCGCTGTCTCCACACACAAAAAGTAATTGAGGGTCAGCATCGCCTCTGAGAATTCTCCCGAAAGTTTTTCCCGTGATTAGTAATTCCTACATTTCTGCAATCACTAGACTTTATGTCTGTACTTTTATGCATTTCATTTTCCTATTGCGGAGAGTCTGGACTGTCTTACTGAGACAGAAATATATATGAAGATTTAGAAATACCACTAAAAGTGTATACTGGTGTATGCTTCAAATACATTTCCTTTTTCCTACTTTTTAGATTGTTGTTTAATCCATACTGAGAACACGGAGATTTTAAATGTTTAAACTATGCTACATATATATGTTACCCAGTGATAATGTACCCTTTCTCAACTTTGTACTATCTGGTCAAATCCATACTGGGCCTGAGAACGTCTGAGTCTGCCTCCTGATCTATAGACATATATTTGTAATGTGTAAACTATGCTATATATACCTGTAATCCGGTGATACTGTACCCTTTCTCTACTTTCTGCAATCTTGTCGAATCCATACTGTGCCTAAGACCATCTGAGTCTGCCTCCTGATGACAGCTGAGTGGTGTTTGAGTGGAACTGTTAGCCAAGTTCAAATTCTAGCTGTTTTGGGCGGTGTTAGATCCGTTCGTCGAACAACAAAACTTTGATTACAATTCCGCTGTTTGAGTTTCCGTTCCAGAAAGTTTCATCAAACAAACGCGTAACTATATATTCACATTAATAATGGTTTTCAAAGATAATAGACAGTTTCCGGCCATAGTAGCGGTGTCTGGTAGCCAGCAGTGTAGTACACCTGTGAAGGAGCTACACCGTGTGTGCTCCTAATAATTTTATAGCACATATTGTCATGAAAATCCTTTTTGGCCTAGTAACTGTGTCTGCCACTCAACCGTGCTATGCCGCCTGTTTATAAAAGAACCAGTTTTTGACTGCATTTACACCACTTAATACTTTGGGCCTAGTAACTGTGTATGCTACTCAGCAGAGTTGGCCACAAAGCTATGCCGCCTGTTTAGGTAAGAACTGTGTGCTACCCAGCAGAAGAGCCCAGCTGTTAAGCAAGCTACAGCACCTCTGGTTTGGACACTTAATTTTTTCCTTTTATCTGGAATTCCGGTTGACCTGCACTTACTGGGAAATCCTCGTTCGCGGGGAAGAATTGTAATCACAGATCCCCATCACTAACGGTGTTCAGCGGGTTATCTGCACCTGTAAGCGACACACACTGGTCCTTTCAGTGTAGCGCGCATGCAGCCACGGACAGGTAAGGGCATGACAGACCTGTTATTGGCCGATCTCACGTGCCAGAGCCTTGCGTGTCCCTCTAGTAAGCTGGACGCGGACCGCGGGGGCATGACGGAGTCTCGTTCGTTAACAGAATTAAGCTTGCAATGTGGGCATCTTTTCTGTGGCTGGATGGTTGAGGTTGCCCGTGTTGAGTCAAATTAAGCCGCAGGCTCCACTCCTAGTGGTGCCCTTCTGGACATTCCTTTAAGGTTCATCTTTGCAACCATACTGCCCCCGGAAAACAAACACTTTGACTTCATGGACGCTGTTTGGAGGGTCATGACTCGTGGGAATAACGCCGCCCAATTGGTTTACCTGCTAGAGAGATCCTTCGTTGCTCACAAGCATGACATCACACTCCCTAGGAGGAAGCTAATGCCACTGTGGCGAACGTACTCCTTGGGGCGCCACAAGTGCACAGATGCCCAGCCAATGCTAGATGATTCTGCTGGAACATTGACCCAGACCACTACATTCCCCTTGCACTCTACACAGCCAGCATTGGACCCTGATGAAACTCAGGTTACCCTTCCCACATACTATACCACCTTACACGGTGACAAAGAGGAAGGTGCAGATGAAAGAGCAGGTTCGGCCCACCCGCCATCAGGCACACCACCGTAATATGAGGGGCCCTGTGCCAGTGCCGTCGCCAACGAGTGGGCCCCCCTGCTTGGTAAGGATCACAGCACTTACAAAGTAGAAATACTTACCTCTCCTTTGTTACGCTGCAGATGACGGTGGCGAGAGTGGACCCTCTGGGCCGTGACGCCGAGCCCTCTCCGAGCGAGCGCACCAAGTGGACCGACCCCTATACAGGGACCGTTAGGGAACAGACTCGGGAAGTTCAAGCGCCACGGCAGCCAGGACCAGGGGTCGGCTCAGGAGAGTGAGCAGGTGATGAGGAGCAGAGGAAGATCCGGATAGAAACCAGGGAGACCAGGGTCCAGAAGATGAGGGAGAAGGACGGAAGAGGATGGCGGGAACCAGGTAGAGGCAAACTAAAAAGGGAAGGAGACACAGAGGTTACCAGGAGGCACAGGCAGGAGTCTCAGAGGGAACACAGGAGACACAGGCGGGAGACACAGGGATTATCAGGCAGAAGAGATACAAGACACAAGGGGTTAACCAGCGCGCAAGCTTGCAGGAAACTAGCAGAGAGCGCGGCCTAGACATAAGAGAGGTAACTCAATAGTCAGGCTCCTCCACTGAGGGAGGGCGGCCTGAAATACCTGGTGGTGAGCTCTAATAGGTCATGAGGCTGGTCTGGGTCAGGTCACGCCAGGCGGGTGGCTGACGGCAGAGGCGCGTGGCTTAACCCCCCGGCGCGTGCGCAGAGGCATAGTGCGCGCGGCCGAGGGAAGTGGAGGAGAGCGTCGGGACGCCGGACGCCAGAAAGCGAGGAGAGCGGGGGCGCGCGTCCAGGACGCGTCAGAGGAGCGAGTCGGACCAGAAGCGGAGGTGGTGAGTATGGTAGCGGGAGCGGCAGAACGGGGAGCGGTGCTGACATCCTTGCTCCTCCGCCGTGACGTCTTGCGCGTTTCCTGACAGTGACATTCTGGTCAAAGAGCGTGATGACATCACGTCTGTATGCCCTCTGCCTAAACAGTCCAAGTGCAGAGAGAGGGAAGATGGGGACAAAGAGGAGTCCAGACTAGTACAGGGATTCCCTAGCGAGGAGACTTATTTTATTGTTTTACAGGTTGGAAGCAATTTTTGGTTTGCATGATACTCTGGAGAATGATATCTGGGGCCCGACATACACTGGAGCATTCCAAAGGTGGACATCAGTCACTGGAGCTACATTGACAGGGCCCATTATACACTGGAGCATTAGATATGGGGCCCATTATATATGGAGCATTATTTGGGCCCATAAAACAGTGGAGCTTCATCCATGGGGACCAACATATACTGTAGCATTATGTGGAGCTCATCATATACTGTATCGAACATTATATGAGACCAATGATTCTGTATGGAGAAATATATGGGCCTCATTACTCTGTACGGCGCACTATGCGGTGCCCGTAATACTGTATGGAGAAATATACTGTCTGTTTTTGGAGCTATTAGAGAATTTAAAATGGATATCAGTCATGAGATGTAAGAAGTGAAGTATTTTTCATTGTACTATACCGCTAATTCTATGCCGTATCAGAGGATCATGAATTGTGGCATGTGTTAAAGGAGCCCATTGACACTCCTTGGCCCAGGGCCCATGAAAATCTGGAGCCAGCTCTACCCCCCCACAATTTTAGCCAAATAACCCCCAGTTTTCAATGCCTAACTATTATTAGGAAGTAAATTAAGGTTGACAAGCTTAAGTAATAAGAATTGATGTTTTTGGCATTAAAATGGGCACTGTAGGTGTGTTTCCTGTCCTCTCACTGCCGACTTTTATTCCCCATTGACTTGCATTGGGTTTCGTGTTTCAGTCGGCCTTCGACTTTTCACGATAATCTGCCAATTTCGTTCGACCCGACTTTTACGAAAGTCGGGTATCACGAAACCCGACTCGACCCGAAAAAAGGCAAGGTCGCTCATCTCTAAGGAAGAGTTCAGAAATCAATATTTTGTGCAATAACCATGATTTTTAATCATAGCTTTCATGTGTTTTGGCATGCTATCCACCAGTCTTTCACACTGCTTTTGGGTGACCTTATGCCATTCCTGGTACAAAAATTTAATCAGGTCTTCTTTGTTTGATGGCTATTGACTATCCATCTTCCTCTTGACTACATTCCAGAGGTTTTCAATGGGGTTCAGGTCTGGAGATTAGGCTGGCCAAGACAGGGATTTGATGTGGTGATCCTTCATCCACACATTGATTGACCTAGCTGTGTGGCATGGCGCATTGTCCTACTGGAAAAAACAGTCCTCAGAGTTGGGAAACTGTCACGTGGCTGCAAAGCAGGTAAATGCAAGCTCCACTAGATGGCAGTAGAGTTGAGGGAGGAATACACACAGCAAGGCCAGACCTACAATGCAGCAGCGAGGCCACCACCAGGTGGCAGCAGAATAGTCAAACAAACTGGGTCGATATAAGACTGTAGCGCAGTACAAAAGGAATAAGCAAACACAGAGTCACAAACAAGCCAAATGGGTCAGTACCAGTCAGGAGCAGATATGCCAAAGACAAGACATAACAAAAAGTTAGGGTCCAAGCCATGTCAAAACCAAGGAGTCAATACATGAAAGGGAACCACTGAGTCGGGAAGGGAAGAGGGGATAAACAGACATGGGTTCAGTAAGCAATCAGCAGGACAAATCAGGGCAAACCAGGTGAGCTACACACGCCATAGGCAGAAACTATAACTGACATGGTCTGCATGTCACAGCGGAGATAAATAGCAAACCTGAGACCAGAGTAAGGCTGAGAAGCATCAGGGAATCAGCCCCTAAGCCATCCATGCTTTCAGAGCAGGGTGGTAAGCTGAGAGACTGTGTGAGTTTATACAACCAACAGCAAAGTATTTTCCCCGGGAAGACTGACGCAAACTAGGATCAGTGAGGATTGTGCAAGAAGGAACGTGAGCTTCACACAGGATCCAAGCTGCAAGTTGCCAAAGGAGGAAAACACAGTGAGTAGTGGCTATACTGGAAAGTTTTAGACTCCGGGAAGCCTTGGAACCAGAAGGGATTAGAATAGCAGGAAGCTTACACCAAGTCACAGCAGGTGAGAGTTGTAATATCTGCTCTGAACTGCACCTGAACTACAGTAAATGATAAAGTGACTTTCCTTGTCTCCTGCCTTATTACTCCGTGCCTTCAACTTCCATCACAATTTCTGGGCACCAGCCCTGGTTGGAGAGGGTTAAACATCTGCACTGCCATCACCATCTACTCCCCCAGGGATCATCTGCAGTGCCGGCTATACTACAGTCGAACACTCTAACTGGCGTCACAAATCACTACATAAACTTTATCCCTAATCAATACTCCCCTTTTACATGACCACCTGGGGCCACGGACCGGGTCACTGCCACTGTGACACATCCCTTTAAGACGACCGGCCCAGTACCGAGTATCCCACAGCCTCTGGGGCGCGTCACTCCCACCTGCATGGGCTCATCCGTCAGCACCAGTGTGTCCTCCTCGATAGCAAGGACAACAGGGGCAAATTTGGTGTATGCATCTCCCTGAGGCATCTATCCACGTGGATAACAAGGGACAAGGCGACCTCCAATGACCAGGGGCGGTGTACTGCACAAGAGTATCCTGCAACTTTGGGGACAGACCCTGATTAAAATGGCTCCTAAGGACAGGGTCATTCCACTGCGTGTCAGTGGCTCACCTCCTGAACTCTGAGCAGTACTCCTCAGCTGGCCAGCCCCCCTGCTTGATTTTACGCAGTCGGGATTCCGCCAGGGAGACGTCATCAGGATCCCAATACACAAGCGCCAATGCCGTAAAAAACTCGTCCACCGACCATAAAGATGGAGAAACTGTCGGCAGGGAGAAGGCCCAGTATTGGGGATCACCCTTGAGAAGGGAGACTATAATCCCCCCATGCTGTTCCTCACTCCCTGATGAACGAGGGCAGAGCCTGAAATATAATTTACAGGCCTCCTTAAACATTACAAACTTATCTCTCCCTCCAGAGAACTGGTCAGGGAGAGATATTTTGGGTTCCGGATGAGCCTGCAACTGAGCCAAGGCCCAGAACCCCATCAACTGCTGCAGCTGCTGCACCACCTCACCACGCAGCACCTTGAGTTCATCGGTGAGGGTCTGGAGCAGTCCTGCATCTGAGCCATGGCTCACCAGAAAAAAAATGAGCGGATGGTGATAATGTCATGGAGTGACTGACCCAGTGTGGCACAACCCCATGAATGGTCGATGAAAGGACATCAAAACACCCCAGGGAACGCCAGGGAAACTATAACAATGGTGGGCCCTGTTGATAGGGAACGGGAGAATGGACACCTCCTGCACTCACCTGAGGATGTGCCCTGATCTCACTATCGTCCTTATACGGATTCTTTCACCCCGTCGTCGAGCAGAATACCTAATCCCTCACTTGCCCTGCTCTTATCCCTAAGTAGTGAACTGGCAGGTGAGAGCACTGGTCTCACCGCTGCACTAATACAACAAAAGGAATGGAAGGACAGACACAAAAAGGGACCACATAATAAAAAATGCAACACTTAGCTTTCTGCTGCAAAGCACCGCACAGCAGGATAAAGACACCAGATCAGCAAACTCAGCAAAGCACCACTGCACCCAGCCAGCTCCTTCTTCCAGCTCAGTCACTGCAGATTCCTCTAAGGCCGGGATCGCACATGCGAGAAACACAGCCGAGTCTCGCATGTTAATACCCGGCACTGCCGCCGGCACTCAGAAGCGGAGCGTGTGGCCGCATAGCAATTCATGCAGCTGAACGCACTGCTCCCAAGTGTCGGCAGCATTGCCAGGTATTAACATGCGAGACTCAGCCGTGTTTCTCGCATGTGTGATTCCAGCCTATCACTGAAAGTCAGCTGATGCATCAGGTGACCTCTTGATGGATGGTGGGAGTGGTCACCACCCAC
Organism: Dendrobates tinctorius; assembly: GCF_039654945.1. Taxonomy (NCBI): domain Eukaryota; kingdom Metazoa; phylum Chordata; class Amphibia; order Anura; family Dendrobatidae; genus Dendrobates; species Dendrobates tinctorius. The sequence goes on from NW_027361683.1 coordinate 34,452,790, forward strand.
ATCAGCAGACCCAGCAGCAATGCAATTACACCAGCAGGCCAGCAGGGGAAAAAACTGACATTAACCCCCGATGGCCTGAATGGAAGAAAGTTTTAATCTGAGAAGCCAGATCTGCCACACATCCAAAAATGGATTGTGACAGTAATGTTTTGTACTTTTTGAAACTTTTGCACATTGTGCAATGGTGAAACTTGTACTTTTTATCTCTACCTCTTGTAATAACTGCAAAGTGTATTGTGATGTCCCCATCATGGTGTCTTTCAGTTGGTTTGAGAGAGACCCCATGGGTAATTTTTTGAAAACTTTGCACATTGTTCAATGGTCAAATTTCTACTCTTAGTCTCTATATATTCTATTACAATTTTTTTTATTGGGTTGGCCTTCTCACGTTCTCTTTAAGCATGTATCTGGTCTGTTAACAAATTGTTAGTTAGATAGGGCATACATATTCGTTAGCAATTTACATTGTCCGATGCTGGACAAAGACCATTGCTGAGTTTTCCAGGATCCTAAATGAGGCTTGTGTCTCTCTATTAAACTGTTGCTTCCCTTAGTTTTTCTAAAATTTGGGTCCTTACAAAAAATGGTGGTGTGATATTGGCCACTTTCTGTATATTTTAAGCACGTCTAATTGACTCAGTTAATACACTTCACAGATCTATTCAGGCTGCAGCCTTACACATATTGGAACATAGTCATTGCCACGCTAAGGCTTTTACCTGAGTTCTGTAGCACTGCCTGTCACCTGAGTAATACACTCCACAGGCCTCGTTACTTTCTGCGACATACTGTATCCTGTAATTACTACATTGTTGCTGAAAACCATGCAAAAGATACATTCTGCCTAGTTGGGTAGTTTCCAGAAGTGCGTAGCCTTGTGCAGATTGGTCAATGGCACTCCTGTCTCTTTCTCTTGAGAAGGCTATGTCCAAGTAAAATGAGACTTGTACATGTTCCTGACATGGGTTTCAGGCCTGACAGACTGACAACAGAGGCCCTCGTTTGCATGCATTGTATTCAGAATTTAATTCTAATGCTTTTGATGTCTGGTAGAATCCAATTTACTGACACTGATCATAGAGCTCCCCCAACTCCTGTATTATATTCCCCTTACATCGGCTTCACCCGCTATGACAGTTGTTCCATTGGGACCCGGTGGCAAAAATGAAGTGTGGACCATACAAAACGCAGGTTTCACAGCACATGGTGGTCCTCTGAAAATGTGAAGCGAGGGCCACATAATGACATGGCAGTCGACATGGTGGTGGTGGTGGGCAAAGCCCAAAACTCAAATGTTCGAAATGGCATGGTAAAGGGATGGGAAATATGTATTCCAATATCTTGCTAACTATTTGGCATGAGGGAGGAACCTCCCAAATGTAGGAGTGAGAGCCCTCACAAATGTATGATACAGGGCCACCTGAGGGCCCTTCCCAATCTCAGGAACTCAGGTTTCAGAGCACCTGCTGGTCCTCTGAAAATGTGAAGCGAGGGCCACATAATAACATGGCAGTGGACATGGTGGTGGTGGCGGGCAAAGTTCAAATTCAAATGTGCATGTTTTAGCTGGCATTGTAAAGGTTTTAGGGAATATGTATTCCACTATTTTGCTAACTACTTGGCATGTTGGAGGGAACTCTCAAATGTAGGAGTGAGAGCCCTCACAAATGTTAAAGAAAAAACTAAAGCTAAAATACTCCGTGTGAACATATGCTTAAGGGAAATTTTTTTTATTTATCTTATTTTGCATTATATACTTGTAATTATGAGGAAAAAATGTTTCTTAGCATTTTTCCCTTTAAAAAATAAAAATTTGGTTTGGTTTGGTAGGTCTTTTTAAAAATCCGTAAAACTGGCGCAATAGTTTGACTACATTATTGCCAGATACCATATGTGAGTCAGAAAGGCATGCATGCATCTTCTCCGTGCTGTTCCCAATTAGTTTTAGCTCTTTCCCATCCATTTCAGCTTTTTTCCCCATGCCCCACACCTGTTTGTTGGGTCCAGCAGAATATTCGGCTTTCCCACTGACTAGTATTGGCTTCGTTATTCGGTATGAATAGAAGGATATAAGAAATTTGTGCCGATTTTCCCGAATCTGAATATTTCACTATTAGCTCATCACTAGTGTGCACAATTGTGCGCTAAAAAGATGCCTAAAATTATAGGACACCGCCGGAACACAGACCAGTCCAAAATGGTTCCACCTGCCTCATAAGTGAGTGGTTCTGTAGAAGGGTTCTCTCTGGATCATGGCTTTGAGGAATTTACACAGAAACCCTGACATAAATGCTCAGCGGAAAGGTCCGAATTTATGTGTGCCGACCCTTATTCATATTTTTGGGAGGTAGAATGAACAAATAGGCAGCAGTAAAAATTGTTTTTATTTTTGCGCAGTTCACCATGGGGTACAAATGATAAGATGGATTTATTCTTCTTGTCAGTGCCATTCCAGATTTTTATAGTTTTTTTCTTAAGTTTTGCAGTTTTGCTGCTATCACACAGTAAAATGATTTCTTTTCTTCTTTCTTTTTAAAAAGGTAGCTTTTTTGTCGCTACATTCTGAAAGCTGGAACTTTTTAATTTTTTGGCTAACAGAGATGTATGTGGGCTTTATTTTTTGCAGGACGATTTGCAGATTTTTTGGTACCATTTGGGGGCAAAATTTTTTTATCTCTTTTTATTCAGATTGTTCAAAGACAAAATGAACAAAAATCAGCAATTCTGTTGTTTTTAATTTTTGCGCCGTTCACTGTGCAGTAAAAGTGATAAGAACGATTTTTCAGTCGAGTCTATACAATTACCAGATTTAAAATCAATATTGTACAAAACTGAATTTGCATCACTATAATCTGAGAACTGTAACTTTTTAATTTTTTTTCCAAACAAGTCATATTAAAGCTTGTTTTTTCAGGGACGGTTTTTCCTTTTCATTTATACCATTTATTTTTGCCAACAACTTTTTGATCGCTTATTATTAACTTTTTTTTTGAGTCTGTATGATGAAAAAGTGACATTTTTGGCATTTTTTTTATAATTTTTTTTTTGTGCGGTGTTCACCAATAAACAAAATACTAGTTTTATAGAGTGTGCTGTTCAATATACGCCGATACCAGTTACAGTGGGGCAAAAAAGTATTTAGTCAGTCAGCAATAGTGCAAGTTCCACCACTTAAAAAGATGAGAGGCGTCTGTAATTTACATCATAGGTAGACCTCAACTATGGGAGACAAACTGAGAAAAAAAAATCCAGAAAATCACATTGTCTGTTTTTTTTTCCTTTTATTTGCATATTATGGTGGAAAATAAGTATTTGGTCAGAAACAAAATTTCATCTCAATACTTTGTGATATATCCTTTGTTGGCAATGACAGAGGTCAAACGTTTTCTGTAAGTCTTCACAAGGTTGCCACACACTGTTGTTGGTATGTTGGCCCATTACTCCATGCAGATCTCCTCTAGAGCAGTGATGTTTTTGGCTTTTCGCTTGGCAACACGGACTTTCAACTCCCTCCAAATGTTTTCTATAGGGTTGAGATCTGGAGACTGGCTAGGCCACTCCAGGACCTTGAAATGCTTCTTACGAAGCCACTCCTTCGTTGCCCTGGCGGTGTGCTTTGGATCATTGTCATGTTGAAAGACCCAGCCACGTTTCATCATCAATGCCCTTGCTGATGGAAGGAGGTTTGCACTCAAAATCTCACGATACATGGCCCCATTCATTCTTTCATGTACCCGGATCAGTCGTCCTGGCCCCTTTGCAGAGAAACAGCCCCAAAGCATGATGTTTCCACCACCATGCTTTACAGTAGGTATGGTGTTTGATGGATGCAACTCAGTATTCTTTTTCCTCCAAACACGACAAGTTGTGTTTCTACCAAACAGTTCCAGTTTGGTTTCATCAGACCATAGGACATTCTCCCAAAACTCCTCTGGATCATCCAAATGCTCTCTAGCAAACTTCAGACGGGCCCGGACATGTACAGGCTTAAGCAGTGGGACACGTCTGGCACTGCAGGATCTGAGTCCATGGTGGCGTAGTGTGTTACTTATGGTAGGCCTTGTTACATTGGTCCCAGCTCTCTGCAGTTCATTCACTAGGTCCCCCCGCGTGGTTCTGGGATTTTTGCTCACCGTTCTTGTGATCATTCTGACCCCACGGGGTGGGATTTTGCGTGGAGCACCAGATCAAGGGAGATTATCAGTGGTCTTGTATGTCTTCCATTTTCTAATTATTGCTCCCACAGTTGATTTCTTCACTCCAAGCTGGTTGGCTATTGCAGATTCAGTCTTCCCAGCCTGGTGCAGGGCTACAATTTTGTTTCTGGTGTCCTTTGACAGCTCTTTGGTCTTCACCATAGTGGAGTTTGGAGTCAGACTGTTTGAGGGTGTGCACAGGTGTCTTTTTATACTGATAACAAGTTTAAACAGGTGCCATTACTACAGGTAATGAGTGGAGGAAAGAGGAGACTCTTAAAGAAGAAGTTACAGGTCTGTGAGAGCCAGAAATCTTGATTGCTTGTTTCTGACCAAATACTTATTTTCCACCATAATATGCAAATAAAAGGAAAAAAAAACAGACAATGTGATTTTCTGGATTTTTTTTTCTCAGTTTGTCTCCCATAGTTGAGGTCTACCTATGATGTAAATTACAGACGCCTCTCATCTTTTTAAGTGGTGGAACTTGCACTATTGCTGACTGACTAAATACTTTTTTGCCCCACTGTATGTGTACTTTTTTTCTTTATTTTTGTTTTATCACAAACGCTACATTTTGTGTGGCAAAATCGCATTTCGTGATGTGTGTGCATTTTCTGCGTTTTTTTACTTTTATGCATACTTTAATTTACTTTTATTTAGTTTTTCACTATGTCCCACTGTAGGACATGTATCATTTTTATTTTGATCGCTGGTCTCATACACTGCAGTACTCGTGTACTGCAGTTCATGAGACTGTCAGTGAGTCACTGACTACTGTGAGACTCAACCCATGGCTGGATTTCACAGGCCACCATACCCTGGGGTCATCACATGACCTCAGGGTACCATGGTAACCATCAGGACCAGCAATTCTCATTTCTAGTGTCTGATGGTTAGTAAGGGAGTCATGTGACCCTCTTGCAACCAATCAAATACCGCTGTCGCTATTGACAGTGGTATTCAAGGAGTTAATAGGTCCCCATTTGTTCCAAAACTGGCAAGGGCCGATATAGCAGGGTGTTAGCTGTCATGTACAGCTGACACCTGCGGGAATTGCAGCCGCCGGTCAACTCTATTACCTTATACCTCAGCGCCATTAAAAAGCGGCACTGAGGTATAAGTCACCTTAAAGACAGCCGTTAAAAGGAGTATCGACGGTCGTTAAGGGGTTAAACTGAAGATGAGCGCTTAATAAATTTAGCACATTTTTGGCTGCTAGAAAGTAATGTGTGCATGAAATTAGCCTGCAAAGATTTGTGGCATTGTATGGCTTTCTACTTGGCACATTTGTTGGCAACCTGCAGACAATGCCAGGGACTATGCCCTATGTTTTCTATGCTTTTCTACGTTTAGCAGATACATCATTAAAAAAAAATCATATTTTTAAGCAATTAAAATACACTGACTTGCAAAAATGCAGCTATAAATTCCCTCTTAGACGTGACAGGTTAATTTAAAAATTGGATTTTGGATGAATTAAAGGTATTCAGGGGTTAAATGATTTTAAGATAGGTATTTGTTACATTGAAATAAATATGCTGTGGTTGGTTTATCTGCTGAAAACTGAGAGTTTTTTCCTCTATAATAGGAATAACTGCAAACTTTGCACTTTAGATTGTGAAAAATGAAATACATTCACATTAGACATTTTCATAGACATTCCCATAATTTTCCGAAAAAGACTTTACCTTTACATTTCTTAAGGTAAAGAAAATAACCCCATACAGATTTCCAAGAAAATAAAAGAATGCAGACATTATTTAAAATATAACGGACTGTCCTTTCTGTGATCTTTACTAACTAGTACATTCAAATGATAACACTTTCCTGCCGTAATAAAGCATTAAATTGGTATATTTAGAATTCATTAGCGCTCTTGTTTAAGAATAAGGAAGCTATATGAACTAATGCTGGGAATCTCCTGCCCTCTGGTGGTACAAAGTAAAAAATGGCTAACCAGAAATATTCTGATACAAATATGAGCAAAAACAGGACTATCACATCTAAGCTAGTGTGAACAGGTGCCGACCAAAAAACATAATGAAAAACTATAAGATTGCACCACAAATACTAAGAATGACTAACCGATTGGCCTTCACACCTCGAGCAGGGACCCAGGATCTCTCCTCTGGTCCATATACCCTCCAGTGGATGAGGTACTGGAGGGAATTACAGACCCTCCGAGAATCCACAGTCCTCAGAACCTCATACTCCAGGCCACCATCTACTGAAAGCGGAGGAGGTGGTGATGAGGCAGACAATGCAGAAGGAACATACTCCTTTAATAGGGATTTATGGAATGCATTAGGGAAGCTTTAATCTAAATGCCACAGGATTGACAACCTCTAGGATCTCATGTGGACAAAAAAAACTTTTGGACGGCACTTTAACCCCTTAATGACCTTCAACACGTCGTTTTACTGACCTGAGATATAAGAGAATAGCATCCCCATACAGATGACAATCCAGCAGCAGTCGGCTGTAACTATAGCTGACTATTGCTGCATCAGCCACGATCAGTGTTGGCACCGACCATATCTGTTTAACCGCTTTGATGCTGCAGTCAATAATGACTATATCATATAAATGGTTAAAAGAGTGTGGGGGCTTCCTCTTTATCCCCATCAACATCCTGAGATCATGATTGTGTAGTCCTGATGTTTGCCATGGCAGTTCACAGCCAAATAGCGGCCTTAGAGTCTGCCTTATATAGCGGCCTGTACAAGTTAGCAACATTTAGGTGGTATAAATACACTTTTCCATTCTTATCATGCCACTTTGTATTAATTCCTGAAAAGCACCTGAAAGGTTAATAAACTACCTGACAGCAGTTTTCAGTATGTCACAAGGTGTTGTTTTTAAAATGGTATCACTTTTGGAGGTTTTCCAATATATAGGACCCCTAAAGTCACTTCAAAACTGGATAGGTCCCTAAAAAAATAATTTTGTAAATTTCCATGAAAAAATAAAAAATTGCTGCTACAATTTTAAACCTCCTAAAATGCTAACAAAATAAAATAACATTTTACAAATGGTGCTGATGTAAAGCAGACATGTGGGAAATGTTATTTATTAATGTTTTGCTATGGTATGACTATTTAATTAGAGGGAAAATCATTCAAAGTTTGAAAATTGCTGTTTTTTACATTTTTGTCAAATTTCTGTTATTTTTTATAAATAAACACAAAACATATCAACCTAAATTTTTCATTTTCATAAAGTATAATGTGTCACGAAAAAAAACAATCTCAAAATCACTGGAATTTGTTGAAGCGTTCCAGAGTTATTACCACATAAAGTGACACTGGTCAGATTTTTCAAATTTGGCTCTGTCAATAAAGGGTTAAGTTTAATGTTCCTAGACAACAACCAAACCTTATCCCCAATCTTAAAAACAGGACCCACCAACCGTCTTCTATAGGCCTTTGATTTTTGAGCAGTCCCAATATTCTTCTGGACCTCACACCAGACATCCCCAAGTTTCTGAATGGCGACCTCCACCCCAGGGCATTCAGAACTAATCCTAAAAAACTTACCAAAATGGTGATGAAAACCATAATTACAGAAGAATGGTGTGGTTCTGGTAGATTGATTTACTCGACTGTAGAAAGCAAACTCAGCGAGAGGTAAAAACGAAGACCATTCCTCCTGTCAAGCTGCCACAAAGCACCTTAAAATTTGGTCCAAAGATTGATTTGTCCTTTCTGTCTGGCCATTGGTTTCAGGGTGATAAGCATATGAAAAAGACAAGTCAATCCCAAGTTTATTGCAAAAAGCTCTCCAAAATTTACAGACAAATTGTACTCCCCTGTAAGGAGGTGGCAGGGACCCTCACGTGCCTCCTTTCCCCTGGATGATGTTCGCACGGTTACTTGCGGCACGTCATCATTTATTAATGTGAAATGTAATGTTTGTGTATTGTGATGTCATGTACTGTGTATAGGGCTAGTATTAGGGATAGAAGTTAGCATAGAGTAACAGCAGGGTTAGAATAGAAGGGGGGCATATTAGAGATAGGGATAGGAGTGAGAGTTAGATCAGGCAGCATACGAGTTAAACAAATTGGAGGGGCCACAGTGCAGCGCAGAGTAGGGACGTTTGGGACGGCACTTCCTGAATAGGCAGCAGAGCCTAGGCAGCCTTGCCCAGGGCAGGAAGTGTGAGAAGCAGTGGAGCAGACAGTTACTGGCTGTGGGGATAAAGCTGCAATGGCAGTAAGGGGCCCCAAGTGGAGTCTAGTGCAGTCGGGCACCAGCTCAACAGAACCATCCCTTTGGAAGGATCCGGGGTCTATGACCGGGGAGGGAATAGCGGAGATTACATTCCCATCACCTTTTCCAATTGGAAACAGACGAGGGGCTGACAGGGAGCTGGTGACATCGGCGGCTTGTATGGGACACGAATTGTCCAAGAAGATGGCAGGGATTGCCAGGAGGAAAGAGTAAGAGATTACAGAATGAGTAGAGTCAGCCCGGAAGGCAGGAAAAGCGTAGGATACATGGCTCTGTGTGAACTGTGCTGCCAAGGTGATGAGTGAGCTATTGATAAGTAAAATTGAACTGTTTGAAAAAGACTGACTGTGTTATGTGAAACTTGGAAACACAGAGCCGAAGTGCCAGAACTTTAAGGAACTCTGACAGTAACCATAACTGTTATGCTGCGCACGATGCAGGTGCAGCAGAAGGGACTTTGTGTTTTATCTGTGAGGCGCCAGGGTGTGGGAACCGTAAAGCCTGCTGCCACAACTACCACCCTGGCCGCCTTACACCCCCATCAGACACAATGTTCAGAGGGATCCCATGTAATCTTACAATATGAGAAATAAACAACCTGGAGAGTGTCTTTGCATTAGGTAATCCTGACAAAGGAACAAAATGAGTTTGTTTGCTGAATCGATCAACTACCACCCAAATAGCAGTCTTTCCATCAGATAGAGGCAAATCTGTAATGAAATCCATGGACAAATAAGTCCATGGTCTTTCTGTAATAGGCAAGGGAGTCAATTCCCCAGCCGGCTGGCTATTACTGACCATGGCGCATTCGCAGACTTCACAAGCAGATACAAAATCTTTAATATCCTTATGCATGAATAGCCACCAAAAAAGTCTAGCAATGGTTTTCCTTGTGGCAGTAACCCCAGGATGACCATTTAAAACAAAATCATGAAATTCCTGTAACACCCACAATCTTAGGTACACAGGCACAAACAATTTGGACCCTGGGGAAGTAGAAGAAGCCAAAGACTGGGCTTTAGGAATCTCTTCTTCCAGCTCCGAGGTTACCATAGACACCAAAATACCCTGAGGAATAATGGAGGATGGAGGTTCAGGAGAAGAAATGGAATCTAGACTACGAGATCAAGCATCAGGTTTCACATTCTTAGACCATGACCTGAATGTAATAAAAAAATTAATTCAAGAGAAAAACGAGGACCATTTGGCCTGTCTAGGAGATAACATTTTAGCCGATTCAGTGTAAGCTAAATTCTTGTGATCCGTGATCACCGTAACTGGATGAATCGTCCCCTCCAAAAAATGCCTCCATCCCTCAAAGGCCAATTTGACAGCCAGAAACTCCCAATTCCCACCATCATAATTTCTCTCCACCGGTGAAAATTTTTTAGAAAGAAAAGCACATGGATGTAGGCTAGTCAGAGTTTTGGGCCCTTGTGATAAGACTGCCCCCACTCCGATCTCCAAAGCATCCATCTCCACAATGAACGGTTCTTGGAGATCAGGTTGGATCAGAATGGGTGCGGACATAAAACACTCTTTTAATCTTTCAAATGCCCTGATAGCACCCGGTGATCAAACCTTGAGATTCGCCCTCTTACGTGTAAGGTCAGTAAGTGGCTTAGCAATCTGTAGAAACCACTTAATAAATTTTCTATAATAGTTGTCGAATCCCAGAAAACACTGAAAAGTCTTAAGATCACAAGGTTGAACCCAATAATGGCTTGCACCTTCCCAGGGTCCATCTTAAACCCCTGTGCTGGCAAGATAAACCCGAAGAAAGAGGTCTCCTGCACAGAAAAAAAACACTTCTCTAATATAGCAAACAGAGAGCTCTCCCTCAATCTCTGTAACACAACACGGACATGTTCCTGGTGAGTGTCCAAGTCTGGAGAGAAAATTAGAATGTCATTGATGCAATCAGAGAAAATATCATTCATAAAATTTTGAAACAGCGGGTGCATCAGATAATTCGAAAGGCATGGCAAGGTTTTCAAACAGATCCTCAGACATTAAAAAGACCATTTTCCACTCATCACCCTTCTGGATGCGTATCAAATTGTAATCCCCTCTAAGATCAAGTTTAGAAAACACCCTGGATCTTAGAAGCTGATTATATACTGTAGGTCGGGGATGAGTGGAAGTGGGTAAGTATTTTTAACCATGATATTATTTAATTCTTGGAAATCAAGGCAAGAACGGAGACCCCATCTTTCTTTTGAACAAAATAAAATCCAGCAGCTATACGGGAGGAGGAGGGACGAATATGACCCTTCTGTACACTTTTGTTAATATATTCTATCATGGCGGCCCGTTCCGGTCTGACAAATTGTAAAGGTGAGCTTTAGGCAACTTGGTGCTAGGAATAAGGCCAATAGCACAATCACAGGGATTTGTACACTCTTTAGACATTTCTTGCAACAATTGGGGCTCCATTTCACAATCTCCTTCCAATCAATAGCTGGATTATGAATCGGCAACCATGGAAACCCCAGTACAGATCCAGTAAGTAAATTATCCAACACAAAACAGGAGATGGATTCAGAGTGAAGAGCTCCCACTTGGAGAGTGAAATCCACTGTTGCTATCTTGACCAAATTCTGAGCTAACGGTGTCTTATCAAGGGCAACGAATTGAATGGGTCTTTCTAAACTAACTGTCCCTAACCCTAACTTCAGAACCAGTCCTGAATCAATAAAGTTAGCAGCAGACCCACAATCAATAAACGCCAATGTTGATAATATCTAGTTCTCAAAGGAAATCATCGTGTGTATCAGTACTTTACCAGATCTTGTCTCTGTCATCTCCCCACAATGCGAAGAGTGGCAACTCTAACCTCAGTAAATGGACCTGCTCCGGGGAAGTATACCCTGTGGCCTGCTGTTCACCATGTCTCTCATGGATTCTGCGGTCCATTCGTATGGCCTGAGTCATGGCCTCCATCAGAGAACAAGCTACGACATGGAGGACCAGCGCATCCTTGAGTGTCTCAGAAAGGACTCTTTGGAACAGTCACTTGATAGTAGCATCATTCCATAGAACTTCGGTGGAACAATGCTGAAACTCAGTACAGTAGTCCTTAGCTGTGCGACCACCCTGTGCCAGGTTCATGATCTTAGCCTCAGCGACCTGGATTCTGTTGGGTTCATCATAGATCAGACCTAAACTGTCAAAAAAGGCGACTGTCAAAAAAGGCGACAAAAAAGTTCCCACCCGCTGGAACTCCTACTCTGACAACCGGGGACGCAGGGTAAAAAATAACATATATCTCTCCCTGAACAGCCTAAACTGGTCTTTCTCTCCCGAAAATTTAACAGGGAGGGATATCACTGGTTTGAGAGAGACCAACTGTACATCAGAGGGTACTGATGTCACAGCCACTGCCGGCAATGGGGAGCTATGGGGGCGTCTTCATCAAGTTATTTATCTGACCCTGCAACTGATATTGCGATGACTCCAGACTCTGAAAATCCTTTGTCAGATCCTGAGTCATCTGCATCAAATTCGCCACCTGGTCACAAAGCATGTGAACAGGATCCATTCCAGTGAAAAAGAAAAAATGTATTGGCCAGACGTAATGTGACGCTAGTAGCTTCGCACGGTCAAGCCGTGAGTCAGAGTGGTCAGGGAGTCCAGGGTCTGAAGTCAGGCAAGTACGTCATAAACAGAAGGAAGAAACAAATGCGTAGACAGGTAAGATTTTGAGGTTAGAGTACCTAGAGGATAAAGGGTTAAACACGTGGATGGTAAGAATGATGTCCAATGTCAGGCAAGAGATCAAGCATACAGAACTCAAAGCACAGGAAGCACAAACCTCACTTGTTGAATGTACATCTGGCAGTGATCTGGGAGAAGCTGCTCAGTTAAGTAGGCATGGCAATCACCCAGGATAGTGAACACTTGGAGTATGACAGAACAGGTTTGGACCTGTTCACACAGGAAGAGAACCGCAAGGCTGCAGAGAAGAGTTGTAGAGCAGCGAGAGGTTCTGCGGCAGCAGAACCGCAAGAGTACGGAGCACAAGCAGAGCCTAAAGAGTTCAGAGCAGGCAGAGTCACAAGAGAGCGGAGCACGAGCAGAGCTGCAAGACTGCGAAGAAGAGTAGCAGAGCAGCAAGAGGTTCTACTGCTGCAAAACCAGAACCAAGCAGAACCGCAAGAATACAAAGCAAAGGCAGACTTGCAAGAGAGCGGAGCATGACCAGAGCCGCAAGAGTGCGGAACACAAGCAGACAGGGAGGACACACGGAAAGATACAGCAGGGAAAGAAGCCAAAGACAAGGAGACAGATAGACAAAGGTAGGACAGAGTTCAGACAGGGCAATAGTACAAGACAGGACCAAGGACATAGGGACCAGAGTACACACAGGTACAAAGCAAGGCAAGAACAAAGACAAGGATATTCTGCCTCTTGGAGGGCAGACTAAGAAGTACTAAGCAAAGCTAGCAGTAAAGCCTCCAGAAATGGAGGAACATAGAGCAAGACCTGGAAGCTCAGTAGCAAGACACTAACTGAGTTAACACATTGCACAGGCAAGGTTCCACTGAGTGGAGCTGCCCTAAATACTAGAGGGCTCTTGGTAATCGGTCAGGGATACATTAGAGAGGTGCACCCTGACTCCATAAGAACCAGAGAGTTCTGAGTTCTGGCTCCGCACCCCTATGCACACAGCCAGGAAACATGTACAGAGCAGATAGGAGACAAGCAGCACAGAGCATGGAGCTGGTAGCAGACAGAAATCACAGCAAGGCCTGGAGCAATGAGTAAGTTGGTTTGTGGGCGATGAGAGGCCATGCAGTGATGCCAGCTGGGTTGTTACAGTACCCCCCTTTATGGCCCCTCTTCTTCAAGCCTGCCAGAATGACTTGCAGACGGAGTGTGGGACCACACACAGTCCAGGCTGACAGGACATCCTTCAGGTAAGGTGGAGTAGGCGTGCCGTCACAAATCACAGAGTGCCAAGTTTCTTGGTGCCCGATGGAGTCAACCTTCACAATGACCTCGACCACCTCCTCTGGACTGGTGGAAAGCAGAGATGAGCAAACTTCAGTCTTGGGATCTTCCTCACCTGGCCACATGGAAACTGGAGGCATCCATTCAGGAAGTGTCTTCAGCCTGGTACCCTGAAGAAACTGGACCACCTCTGTCTTGGTATCTTTACAAACTGGCCACCTGGAAGCAGAAGGCATACATTCAGGGAGCCACTTCAGCCTGCTACTCTGAAAAAACTGGACCACCTCTTCCTGGTTAGAGGATGAGTAAAGCTCTGTCTTGGGACTTTCACCCACTGGCCACAGAGGAGCTGAAGGCATACACTCAGGATCCATCTTCAGCCCTTTATCCTGGGGAAGACATTCAAGAGGCAGGGATGCTCCAGGAAGCAGATCATTGGTATAGTTGCTGGAGACGTGTGAAGAGAATGCCTCCGCTTCCCCCTCTTCGGAGACGTCATCACACCTTGACTCGATGACTAGCAGACCAGATGAAGAAGACAACATTGCTGACTGACTCTGACCTTATGTCACTTGGTTGTTTCAACCGAAGCACCTTGCTGGGTCTCCAGACAAATGGGCACAAGAATCTCTGGCTCAGAATGACCCATGGGCACACCAGACAGCAAATGGAAGAAGAACTTCTTCGTGTATAATGCTCTGACCTGAAGCTGTAGTTGTCCTTGCAGGACTAGACTGTTCTCGAATAGGGCTCGGCCATCTCTAGACAATGCCCACGCCAGTTTCCAGAGCTGCAAGACAGAGACCACACACCGACTCCGTATGGCTGGCAGCTTAGACACACGAAAGCTCCCTGAAGGCAGAGAAACAGTCACTGGCTTCACAGGGCAGAGACCATCAGGATGTTCCTTCACAAGACCAGATTCCGGCTGCAAGCTTGCCAGCCCCTTTTTATTAGACCTCTTGGATCTTACACGGGAGGCCGTCTTGGCAGGCTGTGGAACAGGAGAGTCATGGATGGTCACAGGCGGATGAGACGTTTTACCCACAGGTTTTTTTTGTCTGGTCCATCTCTGGAAGCTTGGGGGAAAGACTTCTCAGGAGATGCTGCACTAGACTTGTCGAAGACTTTGCAGGAGGCCACCAGGAAGACCAAAAGACTCGAGGTGATGGGATCCCCTGCTTCCCAGAGGGGGTTAAGCCACTCCAAGGCATCTCCTGTTAGGTAGGACATTAGCAGTCCTACCTTTACCCAATCAGTGGCAAAGAAGGGAACATGCCATTGAAAGTACCATAAGCACTGCTCCAAAAAGCCACGACACTGCTTGGGATCCCCATCATATCTTGGTGGATCCAAAGGGGGTTCAACTTTAGGAATGCCAGTTCATTGGAGATCACAATGGTGGGTGGAGCAGTGAAGGATCAGGCTTCAGACTGGGTAAAAAATTCATTTGATTGCTCATGCTGGCAGGAAAAAAGTTCATCATGCTCAGAGAGCGTAAGGACATGGGACTCAGCGGGGACCATGGCCCGTGCAAACTGTCACGCTCACGCCCTGACTGGTGGGCATGAGCCAGGGGGTTGTGGCCCCACTGTGCCATAAACCAGACTACCGTGGAAGGGGCGTGACTAGGACAGCTGCCTTGGTTTTCACTGGAGCCTCTGATGGTGAGGTCTGGCTTGTGCGGCAGGCAACTGCCAGGTGCCACTCCAGGGTGGTGTCTGGCTGTGGCTGCTGATCCCACTTGGGGAGATAGTGGCACAGCTGAGACACTGGCAGGCTGGCACAGCTGAGACACAGGGCACGCTGGCACGGCTGAGACACAGGGCAGGCTGGCACGGCTGAGACACAGGGCAGGCTGGCACGGCTGAGACACAGGGCAGGCTGGCACGGCTGAGACACAGGGCAGGCTGGCATGGCTGAGACACAGGACAGGCTGGTGTGGTGTAAGAAGGAACAGGTAGAGACCTGTTCACACAGCGGGTGCTAGTACTGGTACAGGCTGAGTTGCAAGAGAGCAGAGCATGAACAGAGCCACAAGAGTGCGGAACACAAGCAGACAGGGAGGACACAAGGAAAGATACAGCAGGGAAAGAAGCCAAAGACAAGGAGATAGACAGACAAAGGTAGGACAGAGTTCAGACAGGGCAACAGTACGAGACAGGGTCAAGGACACAGGGACCAGAGTATACAGAGGTACAAAGCAAGGCAAGAACAAAGACACAGAGACCAGGATATTCTGCCTCCTGGAGGGCAGACAGAGAAGTACCAAGCAAAGCTAAGAGTAAAGCCTCCAGAAAAGGAGGAACACAGGGCAAGACCTGGCAGCTCAGCAGCAAGACACTAACTGAATTAACACATTGCACAGGCAAGGTTCCACTGGGTGGAGCTGCCCTAAATACTAGAGGGCTCTTGGTAATTGGTCAGGGACACATTAGACAGGTGCACCCTGACTCCATAAGAACCAGAGAGTTCTGGCGCCACCCCCCTATTATACACAGCCAGGAAACATGCACAGAGCAGATAGGAGACAAATGGCACAGAGCATGGAGCTGTCAGCAGACAGAAATCACAGCAAGGCCTGGAGCAGTGAGTAAGTTGGTGTGTGGGGGATGGGAGGCCATGCAGTGATGCCAGCTTGGTTGTTACAACCTGATTGGATGGCCTAGCTGTCAGTAACTGCATCCCAGAAACCCTGAGGGATGGAACTGTGACGCTGAGGTTGTGAGTTGTAATAATCACCTAAGGAGGTTAGCAATGTAACTAATTTTTATTCCTTAAATCCATGGTCTTACTGCAATACAGGGAAGATGGTCACAATGCAATGTCCCCAGTCCAACAGATCCCATCCTGGAGCTGATAGTTCCACTGTCTCTGTACAAGGCGATACACACTGTCTCCCAACTTTTGGTTGGCCAACAGCTTTTCTATCTCTTGACAGTATAGTCTGTAGTCACAGTACATGCTCCATACCACAATCATAGCACATGTCTCCCACTCCAGCTGGCAACAACAATCCTTAAGATAGTTCCTCACATCCAGACGATTGCTATCATGATCGTAGCATGTGTATTAAGCTCCAGCCAGCAACCAACCTCCAATCTCCATAGGCCATCCATACAGGGGCACCAAGACCTCACCAACAGATCCTTGAACCTCGGCGTCACTTTAACAACTGCCTCACTAAATGTGTGGCTTATTGTTCTCCTTCTCCTGGGATTATCCCCCTGAATGGGCAGAAGTGTTCACATCCTCCCCCTTAAACATTTGCTTTTAACTCAAAGATTGAAGAATGTTCCAGAAGTCGAGTCTCCAGCCTGTCTTCAGGTTATTTATTAGGGATGCCCCCTGCACAGATAAACAAAGACACACATGCCCCCATATGCAGGACAGAAATATTAATGTAGGCCTTATGTATTCATGAGATCTAGCCCACACGTCTTCCTCTGCTTGCTGCCACTGAATGGAAGCAGTGATTCCTGAAGCTGAAAACTTTCCAGGTGAAATTAGTTGTGTTGTTAGGATTAGGGGTCTGCAAACCACTAAGTTACCTACCTTTCTGGTTTCCTGGTGACCTAACCTATTCCTGCCATCCTCCTCGGTGACCTATTCATAACAGAATCACCAGCCAAAACTGTAGACTCTAGGGTACTCTAAAGAAGGAAAGAATTGTAAAAAAAAAAAAAAAAAGTGTCCAAATTTTTTTATATATTTTTTTCTCTGGGGCCGTAGGAGCATTTTTTTTTCTTTAATGGAGACTAAGCAATTGTCCGATCATGTTGAGCAGCTCGCTGCTGAAGTGTGGGGAATTTCTGCCTATCTCGCTCAATCATCTGCTGTAGAACCAAAGATCCCTACTCCTGATGTGTTTTCTGGGGATCGGTCTAAATTTTTTCGCTTTGAAATCTAACTCATTGGGGAGCTCAGTGCAGCAGGTTAAAATTGTCATCTCCTTGCTGTGCAGTGATCCCCAGGACTGGGCTTTTTCTCTGACACCTTGAGATCCTATTGTGGCTAATGTGAATGCGTTTTTTCAAGCCCTGGGGTTGTTGTAGGATGAACCTAATGCTACTGATCAAGCTGAGAAAACCTTATTGGCATTAAGCCAGGGTCAGGATGCTGCAGAGTTATATTGTCAAAGATTCCGAAAGTGGGCGGTCCTTACTAAATGGAATGATGATGCCCTAGCAGCTGTCTTTCGGAAAGGTCTGGCAGAAACCGCAAAAGATGTTATGGTGGGATTTCCTGTCCCCTCTGATCTTGACGACTTTATGTCATTAGCCATTCAAATTGATCGACATTTATGTGAACGTAAGACTGCGCGAGAGGCGATGCTGCCTTTCGAACAAACTTCTGAACCCATGCAATGTGATAGGGTTTTGTCTAGGGCGCAACGTCAAAAGTTTAGAAGGCGTAATAAGTTGTGCTTCTTTTGTGGGGACGTCTCTCATACTATTTCTGTCTGCCCTAAATGAGAAAAATGTTTTTCTCACTCATTTGCTGTTGGCAGTGTACAGCATAAGTTCCTTTTGGCGGTTACCTTGGTCTTCTCCTTGTCTACAATTTCTGATAAGGCTTTTGTTGATTCAGGAGCAGTTTTGAATCTGATGGATTTTGACTTTGCCAAATGTTGTGGTTTTCCCATGGTGCCCCTGCGGACCCCTGTTCCATTGAAAAGTATGGATGCTACCATTTTGGCGGAGAATAAACCCCAGTTTTGGACCCAGATGATAATGATATTATTGTACTGGGTTTTCCTTGGTTGCAAACCGATAATCCTGTTTTGGATTGGAAATCTGTGTCTGTGGTGAGTTGGGGGTGTCAATGTGTTCTTAGTGACACTCCTGTTTTCTCCACCTCTCCCCAGTCTCATGATGTTCCTGACTATTTGGCTGATTTTTCTGATGTATTTAGTGAGAGTAAGTCCGCGTCTTTGCCTCCTCATAGGAGTTATGACTGCACAATTGAGTTAATGCCCGGTTGTAAATTTCCCAAGGGTCGGCTTTTCAACTTATCGGTACCTGAACATGATGCTATGCGATCTTATATCAAGGAGTCGTTGGAGAAGGGTCATATCAGACCATCCTCTTCACCTTTAGGTGCTGGGTTTTTTTCTGGCCAAGAAAGATGGCTCATTAAGGCCATGTATTGACTATTGTTCCCTTAACAAAATCACTGTTAAATATCAGTACCAGTTACCCATGATTTCTGATTTATTTTCCAGAGTTAAAAGTGCTTGTTGGTTTACCAAACTTGACCTCAGGGGGGCATATAATCTTATTCGCATCAAGCACAGGGATGAATGGAAGATGGTGTTTAATACTCCGGAGGGACATTTTGAGTATCTGGTGATTCCTTTTGGGCTCACTAATGCCCCTTCCGTCTTCCAATCATTTATGAACGATATTTTCCAGGACTTTGTGGATAAGTTTTTGATCATTTATCTGGATGATATTTTGATCTTTTCCAGTGATTGGGATTCTCATGTGGAACATGTCCGGACTGTGTTCCGGATTTTGAGGGAAAATACTCTGTATGTTAAGGGATCGAAATGTCTCTTTGGTGTACAGAGGATTCGTTTTTGGGATTCATTTTGTCCCCATCTGCTTTTGAAATGGAGCCAGCCAAGGTACAGGCCATTTATGATTGGGTTCAGCCCACTTCTTTGAATGCTCTCCAGAAGATTTTGGGTTTTGCTCATTTCTACCGTAAATTTATAAGTAACTTTTTTGGTATTGTTAAACCACTGACAGATTTGACCAAAAAGGGTGCTGATGTGGTGATTTGGTCTCCAGAGGCTGTCTCTGCATTTCAGGAGCTTAAGCAGAGATTCACTTCTGCTCCGGTTGTACGGCAACCTGATGTTTCACTCCCATTTCAGGTGGAGATAGATGCTTCTGAGATTGGTGCAGGAGCTGTTTTGTCTGTCTCAAAGAGATTGGGAAAACCTCTAAGATGAATCCCTGTGCCTTCTTTTCTCGAAACTTTTCCCCAGCTGAACGTAATTATGACGTGGAGAATCGGGAATTGTTGGCCATGAAGTGGGCATTTGAAGAGTGGAGACATTGGTTGGAGGGAGCTAGACATCAATTTGTGGTCCTCACCGATCACAAGAATTTGATTTATCTTTAATCAGCTAAGCGCTTGAATCCTAGACAGGCTAAGTGGGCCTTGTTTTTCACGTGTTTTAATTTTGTGGTCTCCTTTCTTCCAGGCACTAAGAATTTTAAGGCGGACTCCCTTTGTAGGCGTTTCTTTGTGGATTCTCTTGATGTGACCGAGCCTACTACCATTTTAAATGAGGGTGTAGTTCTTTTCGCCATCTCACCCGATTTGAGACGTGACCTGGAGGAATTTCAGGAGGACAAACTTGAACGATGCCCTATGAGAAAATTGTATGTCCCTGACCAGTGGAGGAGAAGAGTAATGTCTGAAATTCATTGCTCCGCGTTAGCTTGTCATCCAGGTATTTTTGGTACCAGAGATTTGGTGAGTCGGTCTTTTTGGTGGCCTGCCTTATGTCGTGATGTCAGGAATTTTGTGCAGTCCTGTGGGAATTGTTCTCGGTCCAAGCCCTGTTCTCGTTCTAGTGGTTTGTTGATGCCCCTGCCGGTGCCCAGGAGGCCATGGACCCATATCTCATTGGATTTTATTTCTGATATCCTTGTCTCTCAAAGAATTACTGTTATCTGGGTGATCTGTGATAGATTTTCTAAGATGGTCCATCTTGTACCATTCCCAAAGTTGCCATCTTCTTCTGACTTGGTACCCTTGTTTTTACAACAGGTGGTTCGTTTGCACGGGATTCCTGAGAACATTGTGTCGGACAGAGGAGTCCAGTTTGTTTCCAGATTTTGGAGAGCTTTTTGTTCCAAACTTGGGAATTCAGTTATCTTTCTCCTCTGCATTTCATCCTCAGACCAATGGGCAGAACAAACCAGACTTTGGAATTCTATTTGAGATGTTTCATATCTGCTGATCAAGATGACTGGGTCTCATTTTTGCCCTTGGCCGAATTCGCATTAAACAATAGGCTAGTTCTGCCACTTTGATGTCTCCTTTTCTCTATAACTTTGGGTTTCATCCTCAATTTCTTTAGGGGCATGTGGAAGCTTCAGCCTGCCCAAGTGTGGATTCTGTGGTAGAGAGAATGCAGCAGATTTGGGTCCAAGTAGTTAAGTTGTCCCACTCTCAGGAAAAGACCCAACGGTTTTCCAACCGGCATAGGACCATTGGTCCCTGGTTTAAAGTGGGTGATATGGTTTGGTTGTCCTCAAAAAATATTCCTATGAAGGTTGCATCTCCAAAATTCAAGCCAAGGTTCATTGGACCTTCTAAGATTTTGGAAATCATTAATCCCATTTCTTTCTGTTTTGCTCTTCCAGTTACGTTTAAGATTCATAACGTTTTTCATAAATCTTTGTTGAAAAGGTTTGTGGAGCCAGCAGTATCCATGGCGGCGCCCCCTGTCCCTGTATTGGTTTG
Source organism: Dendrobates tinctorius (assembly GCF_039654945.1). NCBI lineage: Eukaryota > Metazoa > Chordata > Amphibia > Anura > Dendrobatidae > Dendrobates > Dendrobates tinctorius. The sequence continues at coordinate 34,473,659 of NW_027361683.1, forward strand.
ATCTGCTGGTAAAGTGGCTCAGAAGTGAGTCAGTTGAGCATGCCAAAAGACTGGGAGACATTAATGTAAAGCATCCTCACATAGCCCTACATAAATTTTGGTTAAGACTTGCTGAATGCTATGGGACAGTAGAAGTCATAGAGAATGCTTTATATAAAAGAATTGAGGATTTTCCTAAGATAGGACCTAAAGGTTATCTAAAGCCTAGGGAACTGAGAGATGTATTGAATGAGTTGCAGGTTGCCCAGCAGGAAGGAGACTTGCCCGGATTGGCATTCTTAGACACCGCTAAGGGTGTCAATCCGATAGTACAGAAACTTCCTTACAACCTACTAGAAAAATTGATTACATGTGGTTCAGAGTATAAACAAAATCATAATGTATCATTCCCTCCTTTCACTGTATTTGTTGATTTTGTCACCAAACAATCTAGGATTAGAAATGACACTAGTTTTGACTTTACTCTGTCATGTTCCACTGACTTCAGTGCCAAACCCAGTAGGACACCCGTGGCAGTCCACAAAACTAACATTGTTTCCACAGGCCCTCCTCTTAAGGTGAATAAAACCCCTCCAGACGAGAGCAAGCCTCAGGATCTCAGTAAAAATTGTCCTCTGCACAAGAAACCACATCCTCTACTAAAATGCAGAGCCTTCTTTGGAGGATCGCAAAGGTTTCCTCAAGGAGAACAATATCTATTTCAAATGTTGTGCCACAACCTCTCACTTCACCAGGAACTGTGAAGCTAGCGTGAAATGTGCAGAATGCAGCAGCACGGATCACAATACAGCCATGCACCCTAGATCAACTCCACGAGTGTTGTCGCAAGCAGAGGAGCACGATGAGAAGCAGAAGGACACTGACGAAGACACCCCTGTGGTCAGCTCTCAATGTACAGAGATCTGTAAGGGACTCACAGGAGGAAGGTCCTGTTCAAAAATCTGCCTTGTACGAGTCTAGCCTGCAGGCCACAAAGACAAAGCCTTCAAGATACATGCAATCCTGGATGACCAAAGTAACAAGTCTCTAGCCAGGTCCATCTTCTTTGACAACTTCAGCATTGTAGGCCCTGGCTCTCCCTACACCCTGAGGACATGTTCAGGTAACGTTGAGACGGCAGGGAGAAAAGCTGCCGGATACAAAGTGGAGTCCATAGATGGCCAAACCTGCCTATCGTTACCGACCATCCTGGAGTGCAACCAGATTCCTGACAACAGGTCAGAGATACCTTCATGGGAGGTGGCGACACATCACCCCCATATAAAGCGTATAGCCCATCTGATACCTGAGATGGATCCAAGAACCCCAATAGCTCTACTCCTGGGAAGAGATATACTACAAGTCCACAAGACTAGAGAATGTATAAACAGCTTCGGGAATGCTCCGTATGCACAGAGGCTCGACCTTGGAAGGGTCATCATAGAAGATATCTGTCTAGGAGGAGTACACGAGCCAGCCTCAGTCAACAGTATGCTTACCAGCACACTAGAAAGTGGACGTCCATCTCTCTTCCGGCCATGTCATAATAGTCTGCTGTTAAAGGAATTGCCAAACAGCACTCCACTACCTTGCCCCTTCTCAACACCTTCTCTTAGCGACACTGTGGAGAGCGATCTGCTGCCTGCAGCATCCTTCAGCATGACGGGTTTGGCAGTGGGTCAGCAATTGTGTGTGGTGGCATTTCTTTGGAGGGCCGCACGGTGTTGGGCTGTGAGCACAAACCCCATCTGTGGATGTCAGGCACTCAGACCATCCTCATGGAGTCAGTTTCTAACCGTTTGTGCAGACACATGCACATTTGTGGCCTGCTGGAGGTCATTTTGCAGGGCTCTGGCAGTGCTCCTCCTGTTCCTCCTTGCACAAAGGCTGAGGTAGCGGTCCTGTTGCTGGGTTGTTGCCCTCCTACGGCCTCCTCCACGTCTCCTGGTGTACTGGCCTGTCTCCAGGTAGAGCCTCCAGCCTCTGGACACTACGCTGACAGACATAGCAAACCTTCTCACCACAACTCGCATTGACGTTCCATCCTGGATGATCTGCACTACCTAAGCCACTAGTGTGAGTTGTAGAGTCTGTCTCATGTTACCACGAGTGTGAAAGCACAGCCAACATTCAAAAGTGATCAAAACATCAGTGGGAAAGCATTGATACTGAGATATGGTCTGTGGTCTCCACCTGCAGAACCACTTCTTTTTGGATGATGTCTTGATAATTGCCAATAATTTCCATCTGTTGTCTATTCCATTTGCACAACAGCATGTGAAATTGATTGTCAAACAGTGTTGCTTCCTAAGTGGACAGTTTGATTTCACAGAAGTTTGATTTACTTGGAGTTATATTCTGTTGTTTAAGTGTTCCCTTTATTTTTTTTGAGCAGTGTATATATGTATGTATGTATATATATATATATATATATATATATATACACACACACACAGGTGCTTCTCACAGAATATTATCAAAAAGTTAATTTATTTCTGTTCTTCATTACAAAAAGTGAAACTCATATACAATCATTATAAACAGAGCGATCTATTTCAAATGTTTATTTATGTTAATGTTGATGATTACGGCTTACAGCCAATGAAAACTCAAAAGTCATTATCTAAGTAAATTAATATAATTAACAAAAAACACCTGCAAAGGTTTCCTAAGCGTTTTAAAAGGTCCCTTAGTCTGTTTCAGTAGGCTCCACAATCATGGGGAAGACTGCTGACTTGACAGATCTCCAGAAGGCAGTCATTGACACATTCCACAAGGAGGGTAAGTCACAAAAGGTCATTGCTAAAGAAGCTGACTTTTCACAGAGTGCTGTATCCAAGCAAATTAATGGAAAGTTGAGTGGAAGGAAAAAGTGTGGTAGAACAAGTTGCACAAGCAACTGGGATAACAGCAGCCTTGAAAGGATTATTAAGAAAAGGCCATTCAAAAATTTGGGGGAGATTCACAAAGAGTGGACTGCTGCTGGAGTCATTGCTTCAAGAGCCACCACACACGGACGTATCCAGGACATGGGCTACAAGTGTTGCATTCTTTGCGTCAAGCCACTCATGACCAATAGACAATGCCAGAAATGTCTTACCTGGGCCAAGGAGAAAAAGAACTGAACTGTTGCTCAGTGGTCCAAGTGTTGTTTTCAGATGAAAATAAATTTTGCATTTCATTTGGAAATCAAGGTCCCAGAGTCTAGAAGAAGAGTGGAGAGGCCACAATCCAAGCTGCTTGAGGTCTAGTGTGAAGTTTCCACAATCAGTGATGGTTTGATGAGCCATGTCATCTGCTGGTGTAGGTCCACTGTGTTTTATCAAGACAAAAGTCAGCGCAGCCGTCTACCAGGAAATTTTAGAGCACTTCATGGTTCCCTCTGCTGACAAGCTTTTTGGAGATGGAAATTTCATTCTCCAGCAGGATTTGCCACCTGTCCACACTGACAAAAGTATCAATACATGATTTAAGAACAACAGTATCACTGTACTTGATTGGCCACCATCTATGGGCTATTGTCAAGAGGAAGATGAGAGACACCAGACCCAATAATGCAGATGAGCTGAAGGCTGCTATCAAAGCAACCTGGGCTTCCATAACTCATCATCAGTGTCACAGGATGATCGCCATGCTATGCCGCATTGATGCAGTAATTGATGCAAAAGGAGCCCCAAAGAAGTATTGAGTTCATTTACTGAACATACATTTCAGTAGGTCAACATTTCGAATTTTAAAATAATTTTTCAAGCTGGCGTTATAAAGTATTATAATTTACTGAGATAATGCTGCTTGTAATGACTCTATATATTATATGAGTTTCACTTTTTGTATTGAAGAACTGAAATAAATTAACTTTTTGATCATATTCTAATTTTGTGAGAAGCACCTGTATATCATTAGGATGAACAAACTCTATTTATAATGATAAAGTCATTTTTTTTTAATAAATAAAAATATTCAGTAAGGATGAATAACATCTGACAGTAAAGTATCTACAATAATCTTAAAAGTGAAATCTGATATCTCCTCGAGATAAAAGGATTATTAAGAATGTGAGAATGTGGATCTGATAACACCGACTGAGTTGCCAAACATGTTAGCATTAAAGTAAAGTGTGCTATAGAGGTGGGTAAACATCTCTTAATGACAAAATGGATATGAAAGTTTTCTGAAAAGAACAACACAATAAAGGTTATTTTGCAATAGTAAAACATTTATTACACAAGGTATGCAGCATGACATACAGTGGGGAAAAAAAGTATTTAGTCAGTCAGCAATAGTGCAAGTTCCACCACTTAAAAAGATGAGAGGCGTCTGTAATTTACATCATAGGTAGACCTCAACTATGGGAGACAAACTGAGAAAAAAAAATCCAGAAAATCACATTGTCTGGTTTTTTTTCATTTTATTTGCATATTATGGTGGAAAATAAGTATTTGGTCAGAAACAAGCAATCAAGATTTCTGACTCTCACAGACCTGTAACTTCTTCTTTAAGAGTCTCCTCTTTCCTCCACTCATTACCTGTAGTAATGGCACCTGTTTAAACTTGTTATCAGTATAAAAAGACACCTGTGCACACCCTCAAACAGTCTGACTCCAAACTCCACTATGGTGAAGACCAAAGAGCTCTCAAAGGACACCAGAAACAAAATTGTAGCCCTGCACCAGGCTGGGAAGACTGAATCTGCAATAGCCAACCAGCTTGGAGTGAAGAAATCAACTGTGGGAGCAATAATTAGAAAATGGAAGACATACAAGACCACTGATAATCTCCCTCGATCTGGTGCTCCACGCAAAATCCCACCCCGTGGGGTCAGAATGATCACAAGAGCGGTGAGCAAAAATTCCAGAACCACGTGGGGGGACCTAGTGAATGAACTGCAGAGAGCTGGGACCAATGTAACAAGGCCTACCATAAGTAACACACTACGCCACCATGGACTCAGATCCTGCAGTGCCAGACGTGTCCCACTGCTTAAGCCTGTACATGTCCGGGCCCGTCTGAAGTTTGCTAGAGAGCATTTGGATGATGCAGAGGAGTTTTGGGAGAATGTCCTATGGTCTGATGAAACCAAACTGGAACTGTTTGGTAGAAACACAACTTGTCGTGTTTGGAGGAAAAAGAATACTGAGTTGCATCCATCAAACACCATACCTACTGTAAAGCATGGTGGTGGAAACATCATGCTTTGGGGCTGTTTCTCTGCAAAGGGGCCAGGTGTTACGCTGTGGACACAGGTGACAAGAGTGGACCCACTGGACCGTGGCGCCGAGCTCTCCCCGAGCGAGCACACCAAGTGGACCGACCCCTATACAGGGACCGTTAGGGAACAGACTCGGGAAGTTCTAGCGCCACGGCAGCCAGGACCAGGGGTCGGCTCAGGAGGGTGAACAAGTGATGAGGAACAGAGGAAGGTCCAGAGAGGAACCAGGGTGACCAGGGTCCAGAGGCTGCGGAAGAGGAAGAAGGACGGAGGAAGGCGGGGGTCCAGGAAGAGGCGAACTGAAAAGGAAGGAGACACAGGGGTTAGGCAGGAGGAACGGACCGGAGGGACAGAGGAACACTGAGGACACAGGCAGAAGACACAGGAACTAACAGGAGGCACAAGACACAAGGAATAAACTAGAGCTCAGCTAGCAAGGAACAAGCAGCAGGGAGCGCGGCCTAGACAACCGAGAGGCAACTCAATAGTCAGGCGCCTCCACTAAGGGAGGGCGGCCTGAAATACCTGGTGGTGGCCTCTGATAGGTCGGGGGGCCGGTCCGGGTCAGGTCACGGCAGACAGGTGGCTGCCGGTAGGAGCGTGCGGCTTATCCCTCCGGCGCGTGCGCAGAGGCACAGTGCGCGCGGCCGAGGGAAGTGGAGGAGAACGTCGGGACGCCGGCCGCCGGAAAGCAAGGAGAGCGGAGGCGCGCGCGCAGGACGCGTCAGAGGAGAGAGTCGGGGCAGAAGCAGGAGCGGTGAGTATGGCAGCGGGAGCGGCGCTAACAGTACCCCCTCTCTTACACTCCCCTCCACTGCGTCTGGCTAAAAACCTCTTAAGAATGCGTGGAGCATTGATATTCTCCTGCGGCTCCCAGGATCTCTCCTCGGGACCAAAACCCTTCCAGTCGATCAAAAAAAAGGTTTTACCTCTAACTTTTTTCGAGGCCAGGATGTCTTTTACCTCGAAGACGTCATCAGACGTAACAGGAAGAGGAGAAAGGTTCGGGGCCGGGTGAAACCGATTCAGGACAACCGGTTTAAGGAGAGAGACGTGGAAGGAGTTGGGAACCCGAAGCGACGCAGGCAACTCCAGTTTGTAAGATACGTTGTTCAGACGTTTGAGAATCTTGAAAGGCCCAATGTAGCGCGGTCCCAACTTGTAGGAAGGGAGCTTTAGCCTAATGTACTTGGCCGACAACCAAACTTGTTGACCTGGGAGGTAGTTTGGAGCATCCAAGCGTCTTTTGTCAGCGTGCCTCTTCATGCGTTCCCCAGACCTCCGGAGGGCCTCCTTAGTTTCGGACCAGATCCTAGAGAACTCTTGGGTCAGGGAGTCGGCTGCAGGCACACCGGAGGAACCGGACAAAGGTAGAGGAACACCAGGGTGCATGCCAAAGACTACGAAAAATGGAGACTTGGCTGATGACTCGCTGGAATGGTTATTGTAGGAGAACTCTGCCCAGGGAAGTAGATGGACCCAGTTATCCTGATGAGCGTTAGAGAACTGCCGTAAGTAAGACGCTAGTGCCTGATTAACGCGTTCAACCTGACCATTGGACTGGGGATGGTATGCAGATGAAAAGTCCAGTTTTATCTCTAGAAGTTTACACAAGGCCCTCCAAAACCGAGAGGTGAACTGTACCCCTCGATCGGAAACAATATGCTGTGGAAAGCCGTGGAGGCGGAAGATGTGCTCTGGAGCGGAGGGCAGCGCAGGTAGAGGAACAAAATGGGCCATCTTGGAGAAGCGGTCGACAGCTACCAGGATAGTCGTAGATCCGGAAGACTTAGGCAGATCCGTGATGAAATCCAAACCAATATGTTGCCATGGAACCGAAGGAATCGGGAGAGGAAGCAGAAGGCCGGCGGGTGGTCGCCTAGGAATCTTGACCTTGGCGCAAGAGGGACAGGAGGCCGTGAAGTCTGTCACATCCTGGCGGAGTGAGGGCCACCAGTAAAAACGAGCGATGAGCTCAAATGTCTTCTTGACTCCGACATGTCCGGAAACTTTAGAGGAATGTCCCCAATGCAGTACCTTTTCTCTTTCAGCATCAGGGACGTAGGTCTTGCCGGGGGGAGGAGTAATCAGTCTCACCGGGGCCACAGTGATGATCTTAGCGGGATCGATAATGTGAGTTGGTTCCTCCATCAGATCAGAGGGTTGCAGAGACCGGGACAATGCGTCCGCCTTGATGTTCTTTGGCCCGGGATGGAAACGCAATTCAAAATCGAACCGACCAAAGAAGAGGGACCATCTGGCCTGCCGAGGGTTAAGTCTCTGGGCTGACTGGAGATATGCAAGGTTCTTGTGGTCGGTAAAGATGGTAAACGGATGGACCGAGCCTTCAAGGAGGTAACGCCACTCCTCGAGCGCCAACTTTATGGCCAACAGCTCGGGATCCCCGATGGCGTAGTTACACTCAGCCGGCGAGAAGGCCTTTGAAAAGAACCCGCAGGTAATCAGGCGGCCGGACGGGGACCTCTGTGAGAGCACTGCACCTGCTCCGGTGGAAGAGGCATCTACCTCCAGGATGAATGGCTTATTAGCCTCGGGTCGGTGTAGAACAGGTGCAGTCGCGAAGGCTTGCTTCAGGCAGGAAAAGGCCTCTTCAGCCTCCGGAGGCCAGGACGAGGAGTTGACGCTCTTGCGAGTGAGACTGGAGATGGGTTTGATGATGGATGAAAAATGTGGCACAAATTGACGGTAATAGTTGGCGAAGCCGAGGAACCTTTGAATCGCCTTGACCCCCACAGGGCGAGGCCATCGAAGAATAGCCGACAGTTTCTCAGGATCCATCTCCAGCCCAGAATCTGAAACGATGTAGCCCAAGAAAGGCAAGGAAGACTGCTCAAAGAGACACTTCTCAAGCTTCGCGTAGAGGCGATTCTCCCGCAGACGTTGTAAGACCAGACGAACACTCCTCCTATGGGACGCCAGATCCGGGGAAAAAATAAGGATGTCGTCCAGATACACCACCACGCAGGAGTACAACAAGTCTCGGAAGATATCATTGACAAACTCCTGAAAGACCGCGGGAGCGTTGCAGAGACCGAAGGGCATAACCAGGTATTCGTAATGCCCGTCCTGGGTGTTAAAGGCGGTCTTCCATTCGTCACCAGGGCGAATGCGGATGAGGTTGTAAGCCCCACGTAGATCCAACTTAGAGAAAATGCGGGCTCCCCGTAACCGGTCAAAGAGTTCAGGAATGAGAGGCAACGGATATTTGTTCTTCACAGTAATGTCGTTCAGGCCCCGGAAATCAATACAAGGACGGAGAGAACCGTCTTTCTTCTTTACAAAGAAAAACCCGGCTCCGGCCAGGGAAGAAGATTTCCGTATGAACCCTCGAGCTAAATTCTCACGAATATACTCGGACATGGCCGTAGTCTCTGCAGGGGACAAGGGATAAATTCGCCCTCGGGGCGGAGTGGTCCCGGGTCGCAGATCAATAGGGCAGTCATACGGGCGATGCGGGGGAAGAACCTCTGCCTCCTTCTTGTCAAATACGTCAGAGAATGCCCAGTATGCGGCTGGTAGAGCCTCGGGACCCGAGGAGGCTGGTGGAGGGTTAGCCGGGCGGACAGGCCCCAGACACTTCTCTTGGCAGGGATGCCCCCAGCGGAGGACCTCACCAGAACGCCAATCCAAGACAGGTTCATGAGTCCTAAGCCACGGAAGACCTAGCAGCACAGCATGGGAAAGGTTGGGAAGGACGTAGAAAGCGATCCGCTCCTGGTGCAAGGCCCCAATTTGCAGACACACCTCCTCTGTTACCAGGAACACGGATTCACGTAGGGGTCTACCATCTACTGAGGCGATGACACGTGGAGTCTTCAGGGAGATCACAGGAATCTGATACTTCTTTACCTCCTTCAACCTAATGAAGTTCCCTGCCGCGCCCGAGTCCACATAGGCCACCTCCGAACCACGTCTCTGACCCAAAACCAACTGAACTGAAAGGGTAAGGGGGTGAGAGGAGTGAGACACACCTAGATCGGCCTCTCTTACCTGCCCTAGGTGGAGGAGTTTCCCGGTCTCTCAGGACAGAAGCGTAGGAAGTGAGACGCGCTGCCGCAATACAGGCACAGACCCTCCATCATTCTCTCCTTACGGCGCCGTTCTGCCAACTTGACCCGATCCACCTGCATTGGCTCAGACGCCGGACTGGAGGATGCCCCAGGCGGATGTGGACTGGACGGCCTGTGAAAAGAAGCAGATGGTCTCAGCGGTCTCCTGTCCCTAGCAGTCTCTCTAGCGCGTTCCTGGAACCGAAGGTCGATGCGTGTGGCCAACGAAATTAAATCCTCCAAGGAGGTTGGGGTGTCTCGCCCTGCCAGCTCATCTTTAATTTTGCCTGAGAGGCCACGCCAGAAGGCCCCAACCAAAGCCTCGTTATTCCACCCCACCTCGGAGGCCAAGGTACGGAACCGGATGGCGTATTGTCCGACCATAAGAGCGCCCTGGGAGAGGCAAAAAAGAGACTCCGTGGCGGAAGCCAACCGTCCGGGCTCGTCAAAGACCCTACGGAATGTGTCAGCGAAGGTCTGGAGACTGGAGACCACGAGATCGTCCCGCTCCCACAGGGGATTTACCCAGGAGAGTGCCTCTCCCTCCAAATGGGAGACAATGAAGGCAACCTTGGCCCGATCGGTGGGGTATTGTTGGGGCAGGAGTTCGAAGTGCAACCTGCACTGATTCAAGAAGCCTCTGCACAACTTGGGGTCGCCGCCATACCGAGGCGGTCTACCAAGCCTGGGAGGCGGAGAGGGTCCGGGATCTGAACTGCGGGACGAATCGCGTCCGGCGGCCGATTGAAGGGAAAGCAGCCGATCGTCGACCGAAGCCATATACGAAAGAATATGGGATTGGGTGTCCCGTTGTTGAACCAGCTCCTGCTGGAGACTGGCCAGTTGGGAGGCGTTACCAGGATCAGCGGCCTGCAAGGCCGACAAGCGGGAATCCATGGTCTTCATGAAAGACATAATACGGGTCTGGTTCTCCCTAAGGAAAACCAACTCCTTTTGGGTAGCGGCCCCGGCGGGGTCCATGGCCTGACTATACTGTTACGCTGTGGACACAGGTGACGAGAGTGGACCCACTGGACCGTGGCGCCGAGCTCTCCCCGAGCGAGCGCACCAAGTGGACCGACCCCTATACAGGGACCGTTAGGGAACAGACTCGGGAAGTTCTAGCGCCACGGCAGCCAGGACCAGGGGTCGGCTCAGGAGGGTGAACAAGTGATGAGGAACAGAGGAAGGTCCAGAGAGGAACCAGGGTGACCAGGGTCCAGAGGCTGCGGAAGAGGAAGAAGGACGGAGGAAGGCGGGGGTCCAGGAAGAGGCGAACTGAAAAGGAAGGAGACACAGGGGTTAGGCAGGAGGAACGGACCGGAGGGACAGAGGAACACTGAGGACACAGGCAGAAGACACAGGAACTAACAGGAGGCACAAGACACAAGGAATAAACTAGAGCTCAGCTAGCAAGGAACAAGCAGCAGGGAGCGCGGCCTAGACAACCGAGAGGCAACTCAATAGTCAGGCGCCTCCACTAAGGGAGGGCGGCCTGAAATACCTGGTGGTGGCCTCTGATAGGTCGGGGGGCCGGTCCGGGTCAGGTCACGGCAGACAGGTGGCTGCCAGTAGGAGCGTGCGGCTTATCCCTCCGGCGCGTGCGCAGAGGCACAATGCGCGCGGCCGAGGGAAGTGGAGGAGAACGTCGGGACGCCGGCCGCCGGAAAGCAAGGAGAGCGGAGGCGCGCGCGCAGGACGCGTCAGAGGAGAGAGTCGGGGCAGAAGCAGGAGCGGTGAGTATGGCAGCGGGAGCGGCGCTAACACCAGGACGACTGATCCGGGTACATGAAAGAATGAATGGGGCCATGTATCGTGAGATTTTGAGTGCAAACCTCCTTCCATCAGCAAGGGCATTGAAGATGAAACGTGGCTGGGTCTTTCAACATGACAATGATCCAAAGCACACCGCCAGGGCAACGAAGGAGTGGCTTCGTAAGTAGCATTTCAAGGTCCTGGAGTGGCCTAGCCAGTCTCCAGATCTCAACCCTATAGAAAACCTTTGGAGGGAGTTGAAAATCCGTGTTGCCAAGCGAAAAGCCAAAAACATCACTGCTCTAGAGGAGATCTGCATGGAGGAATGGGCCAACATACCAACAACAGTGTGTGGCAACCTTGTGAAGACTTACAGAAAACGTTTGACCTCTGTCATTGCCAACAAAGGATATATCACAAAGTATTGAGATGAAATTTTGTTTCTGACCAAATACTTATTTTCCACCATAATATGCAAATAAAAGGAAAAAAAAACAGACAATGTGATTTTCTGGATTTTTTTTTCTGTTTGTCTCCCATAGTTGAGGTCTACCTATGATGTAAATTACAGACGCCTCTCATCTTTTTAAGTGGTGGAACTTGCACTATTGCTGACTGACTAAATACTTTTTTTCCCCACTGTATATTATAGATTTCTAACAACAATGCATTGAAAACATTATCAAATTTCTAGTTAATACATCCTGTTTTCATAGTCATGTATTTTTTCCATGATCTAACAGGGCAGACAGACAAAACATCCATAACTAGGGATACATATACACTAACCACTTATCATAGACAGGCATTTCTAGGAATGCTCATTTCCCAATAATTGAACAGTGTAAAACCCTGCCAGTCACTGACAAAAGAGCAAAACACTATTAATGATCTTTCTATGCGCATCAGAAGTATGGCTAGTCTTCCTAGACAGGCTATTATCGAACTGCGATAGTCTTCTGTGTAACCAATTGGAAGTCAATTAATAATGGCAAATCTACATACACCCCAGAATTACATGCAGTGCTCACAGAGTTAGCATCTTACTAATTGTTCACTGTGCAGATGTGCCAGGGCGCTTCTATTCTTGAATGTCAGTCCACAAGCTACAGTGATAAAACATGTTGCATAACTAACGTAACATACCAGGTAGTGAACCTTCTGGGTTCCTATTACCGTATTTTTCGGACTAAGACGCACTTTTTCCCCAAAAATATTGTGAGGAAAATGGGGGGTACGTCTTATAGTGCGAAGGCAGGCTTACAGGGGGGTGGAGGCAGAGATGAGGTGACGTCGCGGCCCGGTGTCCACGGAGAGCAGGGTCGGGTTAATCACAGGTTTTTCGGTGGCGTCGGCCATCTTCCTGAGGCCAAATGTGCGCAGATTGAGTTCTCTGCTTCCCGGGGCTACAGGAAAATGGCCGCGGGAGGCCGCGTGTGTGCATAATGAGATTGCTTTGGCCATTTTCCTGAAGCCGAGTGCCCAGATTGAGATCTCGGCTTCAGGAAAATGGCCGCCGTAATCTCCATCTGCGCATGTGCGGCCTCCCGCAGCCATTTGTCTGAAGCCTCAAGAAGCAGAGAACTCAATTTGTGCACGCGCGGCCTCAGGAAGGTGGCCGCCGCCACCGAGAAACCCGTGATTAACCCGGCTCTGCTCGCCTTGGAACCGGGGCTGTGGTGTCACCACACCTGAGGAAGGGACCCTGTCTAGGTCCACTCTGTACCGCCCACCGCGCTGCCACACCATGGCCGCAAACCCCTGTGGACACCAGGCCGTGGCGTTGCCACATTTCTAGCATCCAAAGGAAGGGACCCTGCTAAGGTACACTCCCCACACCGAACATCAGCATCGCAGCACCGCCGACACCGGACCCCGGGACTGCAGCATTGCCCCACTACTCTTATCCTGAGGAAGGGACCATTCCGTCCTGTGACCCTGCTGTACCACTGCCAGCCCTCAGGTAAGATACCCTAAATTCGGACAGTAAGACAGACCCCCATCTTGTAAAAATCTTTTTTTCTTATAGTCCGAAAAATCCCATAGATTTGGATTATGGCTAGACAAGGACACAAAGTTTAAGAAATTGTCCGTTCTCTCCTAAATACTTTGCAAATACAGCTCTGGCAAAAATTAAGAGACCACTTCCAAATATTCAGTTTGTCTGATTTTTCTATTTATAGGTATATTTTTGAGTAAAATGTAAATTGTTCTTTTAGTCTACAAACTTCTGACAACATGTCTCAGAATTTCCAAGCAATAAATTTTGTATTTTCTTCTGAAAAGGAGAAATTGTCAAAATGAAAAAAAAAAATAATGCAAAGAAAACAAGTTCATAATCATTTAGAAACAACAATACTAATATTTTAACTCAGGAAGAGTTCAGAAATCAATAATTTGTGGAATAACCATGATTTTTAATGACAGATTTTATGTGTCTTGGCATGCTTGCCACCAGTCTTTCACACTGCTTCTGGCGCAAAAATTTAAGCAGTTCTTTTTTGTTTGATGGCTTGCGACTATACATCATCCTCTTGATTACATTCCAGAGTTTTTCAATGGGGTTCAGGTATGGAGAATGGGCTGCCCATGACAGGGTTTTGATGTGGTGGTCTCTTAATTTTTGCCAGAGCTGGATATGGACTATGTCAGAAGAAATTCTGAGGGTACTATCCCTGAATAATTTCCAATAGCAGCAGCTGATACCTTTTGGAAAATAAAGACACAGAGGTGTCATCATTACCCAGCGCACTTCAAGATTCTATATGTTGATTCATTGATTGCAAATTTACAGGCGCCAACATCAGCTACACCATGTTCCCCTTTTGGTATTATGGGAAAAGATTGAGGATTGGTTTACTAAAAATAGCTACAGGACATTTTTTAGTCTAACAGGGCATGGAAGAAACCCGAGAGAGGCAAATTCCAGAGTCAGAATGTTTATTTTATGCATTACAAGTTAAAGGGAACCTGTCAGCAGGATTGTGCACAGTAACCTACACACAGTGTCAGATTGGTGCCGTTATACTGAATAAACTGATACCTTGGTTGATGAAATCCTTCTTGTGGTTGTTGTGTAATCTTTATTTTCAGTTTTGAGTTAATGAGATTCTTGTGCTTCGTGGTGGCCTGAGGGGAGGGCTGTGGGGAGGTCTTTATATGGTGCTGTGTTCTCATATACATCATTATGGCTTATGACAGGTCACTGATCCCTCAGTGATCTGCCCCCCATTTTACATACTGAATATTATATGTATAGACAAAAAAAATCACATTCAAGCATTAAATTGTTTTATTTAGTCATATACCGTATATACTTGTGTATAAGCAGAGATTTTGAACCCATTTTTTGGGGCTTAAAGCCCCCCTCTCGGCTTATACACTAGTCATATACCTGGGGGTCGGCGGGGGAGGGGGGTGTCACAGATTATACTCATCTGTCCTGGCACTCTCTGCAGCCTCCTCGCTTCTCCACTGTCTCCCTTCCTGCCTTCAGCGGTCACGTGGTACCGCTCATTAAACTCATGAATATGCACATATTCATGAGTGGTAATGAGCGGTATCACGTGACCGCTGAAGGCAGGAAGGAAGACAGAGGAGAAGCGTGGGGGCTGCAGAGAGTGTCAGGATGGGTGAGTATAGCGATATTCACCTGTCCTTGTTCCCACGCTGCTCACCACCATCTGCTGCTTCCTGTGTCCGTGATGTTTAGCCAGCAGAGGGCGCGGTGACATGGTTAGTGCGCGCCGTGCCCTCTGCTGGCTGAACAGTCACTGACAGAGGACGCGCAGACAGTGGTGAGCAGCGATGGACCCCGGACAGGTGAATATCACAGGTGCTGGGTCCTGAGCAGGACAGGTGAGTATGTTTTTTTTTTTTTTTTGCAGCAGCAGCATATGGGGGCATAATATATGGGGCAGTGTTGTGAGTTCATTTTCCCCTTCACCGTCGATGTCTGATGAACTCCCTCTTCTGGTGAAGGAAGGTAGTGAGGCTGATTACCAAACACCTGATCTGGTAGATGACGACTGGGTAACAGGAAATTCTGACTGGATATAAGGCAGCCGACTCCCTTCTGAGTCGCTAGTGATTTCTCTGCTGGATTCTTGGAGACCAGTCTGATTCCTGCTTCCCAACGATAAGTTTTTGCTCTGCTATTGAACTTATTAGTTTTATTTTGTTTACCTTGTTTTTTGGAGTTCAGCCATCCCCAGTCGGGGTGTGCTGAGTTCCATTTTTGTCTCTGATCAGTTTGTCTCTTTGCTCTGTCTTCAGAATTTACCTGAGTGCTGATATAGTCTTTTTGAAGTCCTAGTGACTTCAGGGCCTGTTTTTCCTATCAGACGGTTGGGACATTTTTTGGTAGGGTTTTTTATGGATTGCAGACAGCAGCTTTTCTATCCTGTCCTTTTTAGTTAGCTTGGGCCCCATCGTTTGCTCAACCTATCTTTCTATCTGTGTTAGTGTTTTCATCTTGCTTCACCGTCATTATATGTTGGGGGCTGCCTATTGCTTTGGGGTCTGCTCTGGGGCAGTTTAGATTTCCCCTTTCTTTCTTTAGGCCTATTTAGTTCTCCGGCTGTGATCGAGGGGTCTAGGGCATCATAGGAACCCCCCACGGCTACTGTTAGTTGTTGTGGATAGGATCAGGGGTCTGCAATCCGATAGCTACCAACCTCTCTGGTTTTCTGGACTTAGCTTGTATTTTTGTTTTTTCCTCCTCCGGTGACTCATTCATAACAGAATCACCAGCCATACCGCAGATCCTAGGGTACTCATTAGCAGGAAGGAATTGGAAGAAAAAGAAAAAAAAAAAAGAGTTTGTCAGAATTTTTTTCTTTTTTTTTGTGTATATTTTTTCCTCTATGTCTCTGAGGCCGTAGGGGGATTTTTTTTTCTCAATGGAAGTGAAACAATTGTCTGATCATGTGGAGCAGCTCACTGCTGAAGTGCGGGGAATTTCCGCCTATCTTGCTCATCATTCACATGCTGCTGAACCAAAGATCCCTACTCCTGATGTGTTTTTTGGGGATCGGTCTAAATTTTTGAATTTTAAGAATAATTGTAAATTATTTTTTGCCGTGAAGCCTAACTCGTCTGGGAGCTCCACGCAGCAGGTTAAAATTGTCATCTCTTTTCTGCGCGGCGATCCCCAGGATTGGGCGTTTTCTTTGAAACCTGATGATCCTATTCTTACTAATGTGAACGCATTTTTTCAAGCCTTGGGGTTGTTGTATGATGAACCTAATGCTATTGATCAGGCTGAAAAGGCCCTGTTGGCATTAAGCCAGGGTCGGGATTCTGCAGAATTGTACTGTCAAAAATTCTGAAAGTGGGCGGTCCTTACTATCTGGAATGATGGTGCCTTGGCAGCTCTCTTTCGGAAGGGTTTGTCAGAAACCATAAAAGATACTATGGTGCGATTTTCTGTTCCCTCTGGTCTTGACGATTCTATGTCATTAGCCATTCAGGTTGATCAGAGTTTGCGTGAACACAAAACCGCACGAGAGGTGTTGTCACCTGTTGAATAAATGTCTGAACCTATGCAATGTGATAGAGTTTTGTCTAGGACGCAACGTCAGGAGTTCAGAAGGCGTAATAAACTGTGTTTCTTCTGTGGTGATGCCTCGCATATTATTTCTGTCTGCCCTAAACGAGAGAAACGTTTTGCACACACATTTGCTGTGGGTGGTGTTCAACCTAAGTTTCTTCTGGCAATTACTCTGATCTGCACCCTGTCCACATTTTCCGCTAAGGCTTTTGTGGATTCGGGAGCAGCTCTGAACCTGATGGACTTGGATTTTGCTAAACGCTGTGGATTTCCCGTGACACCTCTGCGGACGCCTATCCCTTTGAGGGGTATTGATGCTACTCCTTTGGCGAAGAATAAACCTCAGTTTTGGACCCAGGTGGTAATGCAGGTCGCCCCAGACCATCAAGAGAATTGCAGATTTTTGGTGTTGCATAATTTGCATGATACCATTGTTCTGGGATTTCCCTGGTTGCAAATCCATAATCCAGTTTTGGATTGGAAATCTGTGTCTGTGGTGAGTTGGGGTTGTCGGTGTGCCCTTAGTGATGCTCCTGTTTTCTCCACCTCTCCCCAGTCACATGATGTTCCTGACTATTTGGCTGATTATTATGATGTATTTAGTGAGAATGAGTCTGCGTCTTTGCCTCCTCATAGGAGTTATGACTGTGCAATTGAGCTGAGCCCTGGGTGTAAATTTCCCAAGGGTCGACTTTTCAATTTATCTGTACCCGAACACGAGGCTATGCGATCCTATATTAAGGAGTCGTTGGAGAAGGGTCATTTTAGACCATCCTCTTCACCCTTAGGTGCTGGGGTTTTTTTCGTGGCTAAGAAAGATGGGTCATTAAGGCCTTGTATTGACTATCGTTCCCTCAACAAAATTACTGTGAAATATCAGTATCCAAAAAAATATATAAAGTGCTCTCAGTGAGAGAAACAAAATAGGAATCTTGTGGGTATGATACCTTTTAATGGCTAACAAATAATAGTGAATGTTGTTACAAAGCAAGCTTTCGGGACTGCTTATGTCCCTTCATCAGGCTGATATCAGTATCCGTTACCCCTGATTTCTGATCTATTCTCCAGAGTTAAAGGTGCTTGCTGGCTTACAAAGCCTGACCTCAGGGGGGCGTATAATCTTATTCTCATTAAGCATGGGGATGAATGGAAGATGGCGTTTAATACTCCGGAGGGACATTTTGAGTACCTGGTGATGCCTTTTGGGCTCACTAATGCCCCTTCTGTCTTCCAGTGCTTCATGAATGATATTTTCCGAGACTTGGTGGATACATTTTTGATCATCTATCTGGATGATATTTTGATCTTTTCCAAGGATTGGGACTCTCATGTGGAACATGTTCGGACTGTGTTCCAGATTTTGAGGGAGAATTCCCTGTATGTCAAGGGATCAAAATGCCTTTTTGGTGTACAGAGGATTTCATTTTTGGGATTTATTTTGTCTCCATCAACTATTGAAATGGACCTGGCCAAGGTACAGGCCATTTATGATTGGGTTCAGCCCACTTCTTTGAAGGCCCTCCAGTAAATTTTTGGGTTTTGTTAATTTTTATCGTAAATTTATAGCTAATTTTTCTGGTATTGCCAAACCATTGACTGATTTGACTAAGAAGGGTGCTGATGTGCTGAATTGGTCTCCGGAGGCTGTTTCTTCCTTTCAGGAGCTGAAGCGAAGGTTCACTTCTGCTCCGGTTTTGCGGCAACCTGATGTCTCACTCCCGTTTCAGGTAGAGGTGGACGCTTCTGAGATTGGTGCAGGAGCTGTTTTGTCCCAAAAAGATCCTGTAACATCTAAAATGAATCCCTGTGCTTTCTTTTCCTGAAAGTTCTCCCCATCCGAACGTAACTATGATGTGGGGAATCGGGAACTGTTAGCCATGAAATGGGCATTTGAGGAGTGGAGACATTGGTTGGAGGGAGCTAAACATCAAGTCGTGGTCCTTACTGACCACAAGAATTTGATTTACCTGGAGTCGGCCAAACGCTTGAATCCTAGACAGGCTAGGTGGGCCTTGTTTTTCACGCGTTTTGATTTTGTGGTCTCTTTTCTTCCGGGCACTAAGAATGTCAAGGCAGACGCCCTCTCTAGGAGTTTATTTGCTGATTTTCCTGTTGTGACCAAGCCTGCTACCATCTTAGGTGAGGGGGTAGTTCTTTCTGCCATCTCGCCCGACTTGAGACGTGCTCTGGAAGAGTTTCAGGAGGACAAACCTGAGCGTTGTCCCATTGGAAAATTGTATGTTCCTGACCAGTGGAGGAAGAGAGTGATGTCTGAAGTTCATTGCTCTGCATTGGCTGGTCATCCAGGTATTTTTGGTACTAGAGATTTGGTGAGTCGGTCTTTTTGTTGGCCCGCCTTGTCTCGTGATGTCAGGAATTTTGTGCAGTCCTGTGGGACTTATTCTCGGTCTAAACCTTGTTCTCGCTCTAGTGGGTTGTTGATGCCTTTGCCGGTGCCCAGGAGGCCATGGACCCATATTTCAATGGATTTTATCTCTGATATGCCTGTCTCTCAGAGAATGCCTGTTATTTTTGTGATTTGTGATAGATTCTCTAAGATGGTCCATCTTGTACCACTCCCTAAGTTGCCATCTTCCTCAGAGTTGGTGCCCTTGTTTTTGCAACAGGTGGTTCGCTTGCACGGGATTCCTGAGAACATTGTATATGACAGAGGAGTTCAGTTTGTGTCTAGATTTTGGAGGACTTTCTGTTCCAAGCTGGGAATTCAGTTGTCCTTCTCCTCTGCGTTTCACCCTCAGACCAATGGGCAGACGGAGAGAACAAACCAGACTTTGGAGTCGTATTTGAGATGTTTTATTTCTGCTGATCAGGATGATTGGGATTCATTTTTGCCCTTGGCCGAATTTGCTTTAAATAATACAGCTAGTTCTGCCACTTTGATGTCACCTTTTTTTTGTAATTTTGGGTTTCATCCTCGATTCTCTTCAGGGCAGGTGGAGCCTTCTGCCCGCCAGGTGTTGACACTGTGGTGCAGAGAATGCACCAGATCTGGGACCAAGTGGTGGATAAGTTGTCTCTCTCCCAGGAAAAGGCCTAGTGGTTTTCCAACCGGCATAGGACCATTGGTCCCCAGTTTAAGGTGGGTGATATGGTTTGGTTGTCATCAAAGGATATCGCTATGAAGGTGGCTTCTCCAAAGTTTAAACCTAGATTTATTGGACCTTACAAGATTTTGGAGATTCTTAATCCAGAGTCTTTTCGATTGGCTCTTCCTGTTACATTTAAGATCCATAACGTGTTTCATAAGTCTCTGTTAAAGAGGTTTGTTGAGCCAGTAGTTCCTGTGGTGGCACCTCCTGACCCGGTATTGGTTGAAGGTAATGTGGAATATGAGGTTGAGAAGATACTGGATTCTCGCCTGGCTAGACGGAGACTCCAGTATTTCGTTAAATGGAAGGGTTATGGCCAGGAGGATAATTCTTGGGTCCCTGCATCAATTCTGACTGGATATAAGGCAGCCGACGCCCTTCTGAGTCGCTGGTGATTTCTCTGCTGGATTCTTGGAGACCAGTCTGATTCCTGCTTCCCAAAGATAAGTTTTTGCTCTGCTATTGAACTTATTAGTTTTGTTTTGTTTACCTTGTTTTTTGGAGTTCAGCCATCCCCGGTCGTGGTGTGCTGAGTTCCATTTTTGTCTCTGATCAGCTTGTCTCTTTGCTCTGTCTTTAGAATTTACCTGAGTGCTGATATAATCTTTTTGAAGTCCTAGCGACTTCAGGGCCTGTCTTTCCTATCAGACGGTTGGGACATTTTTTGGTAGGGTTTTTTTACGGATTGCAGACAGCAGCTTTTCTATCCTGTCCTTTTTAGTTAGCTTGGGCCCCATCGTTTGCTCAACCTATCTTTCTATCTGTGTTAGTGTTTTCATCTTGCTTCACCGTCATTATATGTTGGGGGCTGCCTATTGCTTTGGGGTCTGCTCTGGGGCAGTTTAGATTTCCCCTTTCTTTCCTTAGGCCTATTTAGTTCTCTGGCTGTGATCGAGGGGTCTAGGGTATCGTAGGAACCTCCCACGGCTACTGTTAGTTGTTGTGGATAGGATCAGGGGTCTGCAATCCGATAGCTACCAACCTCTCCGGTTTTCTGGACTTAGCTTGTATTTTTGTTTTTTCCTCCTTCGGTGACGCATTCATAACAGGGCAGCATATGGGGGCATAATCTATGGAGCAGCATATGGGGGCATATTCTATGGAGCAGCATATGGGGCATAGTCTATGGAGCAGCATATGGGGGCATATTCCATGGAGCAGCATATGGGGGCATATTCTATGGGGCAGCATATGGGGGCATATTCTATGGGGCAGCATATGGGGGCATATTCTATGGGGCAGCATATGGGGGCATAGTCTATGGAGCAGCATATGGGGACATATTCTATGGAGCAGAATATGGGGGCATATTCTATGGGGCATTTTATGGGGGCATAATCTATGGAGCATTTTATGGGGGTATAATCTATGGAGCATCTTATGGGGCCATAACCTTTATGGAGTTATATGGGGCATATTATTCTATGGAGCATCTTATGGGGCCATTATTAACCTTTGTGCAGCATTATATGGGGTGTCTTTTGTATGGAGCATTATATGGGGCTCCTGATTCAATATGGATATTCAAAAACATTTAACCTACTGATGTCTCAATTAATTTTACTTTTATTGGTATCTATTTTTATTTTTGAAATTTACCAGTAGCAGCTGCATTTTCCCCCTAGGCTTATACACGAGTCAATAAGTTTTCCCAGTTTTTTGTGGCAAAATTTGGGGGGGTCGGCTTATAAATGGGTCGGCATATACACGCGTATATACGGTACATTTATTTTGAAAAAAAGTATATATAAAGTGCTCTCAGTGAGAGAAACAAAATAGGAATCTTGTGGGTATGATACCTTTTAATGGCTAACAAATAGTAGTAAATGATGTTACAAGGCAAGCTTTCGGGACTGCTTACATCCCTTCATCAGGCTTATATAACAAAATATTTGAAGAAACCTTATTTACATCCAGTTTAGAGCACATGCTGGTGTGATACATGGACATTTCAATAGACAATACAATTTCAATAAACAAATACTGAAATTGAAGAGGGAATAAAGAAAAAAAAAACAGAAAAAAATCTCTCAAAATAGCACTGATAGCACCTGCGCAGTAGCATCTATCAGATCGCTGATAGATACTACTGCGCAGAAAGATTTTTTTTTCCAGAATTAAGGTATATGACTAATTAAAACAATGTAATGCACATTATAGATGCCATCATGCTGCAGCCCTGACACCTGCCTTCTGAATGTGATTATTTTTTCAATACATCTTATAATCACCATGTAAAATAGGGGAATTAATGAAACAAATACCAGATTCATTATAATATAAGCACCGGGTGTATATACGCCCTATAAGTGCACATGAGCCACTCCACTGTGAAAAGTTTGATAAACCAGAGAACCACAGGAGTTTAATGGGTTAAAATACATCCTTTATTAACATGCAAGGGTTAAAATAACAGGCACAAGCATAGACAAAGATTTAATGTAAACACCAAAACCAGAAAGAGGTGATACTGCGCATGCCATAAATGCTAGCCACAAAGATGTAACCCCAATGATCAGTCTCCAAAAATAAACTCCCAATTTGAGATAAAATGGTAATGTCTCAAAAATGACATAAGGCCACTATATGACCTCATTGTCCCGCTTAGTGAAGCGATTCACCATGTGGAGGTGAAAGCACGGGGGGGAGAAACAGTGAACGGGACAGCATGAGGAGCGGCAAAGTACTTACATCAGAGCGCAGGCACCGCAGTCCGGGATACCCCGACGCGCGTTTCGCCAACTCACGTTTGGCTTTCTCGAGAAAGCCAAACGTGAGTTGGCGAAACGCGCGTCGGGGTATCCCGGACTGCGGTGCCTGCGCTCTGATGTAAGTACTTTGCAGCTCCTCATGCTGTCCCATTCACTGTTTCTCCCCCCCGTGCTTTCACCTCCACATGGTGAATCGCTTCACTAAGCGGGACAATGAGGTCATATAGTGGCCTTATGTCATTTTTGAGACATTACCATTTTATCTCAAATTGGGAGTTTATTTTTGGAGACTGATCATTGGGGTTACATC
The DNA here is from genome assembly GCF_039654945.1 of Dendrobates tinctorius. Taxonomy (NCBI): domain Eukaryota; kingdom Metazoa; phylum Chordata; class Amphibia; order Anura; family Dendrobatidae; genus Dendrobates; species Dendrobates tinctorius. Next base: position 34,496,354 of record NW_027361683.1, read on the forward strand.
TTTGTGGCTAGCATTTATGGCATGCACAGTATCACCTCTTTCTGGTTTTGGTGTTTACATTAAATCTTTGTCTATGCTTGTGCCTGTTATTTTAACCCTTGCATGTTAATAAAGGCTGTATTTTAACCCATTAAACTCCTGTGGTTCTCTGGTTTTTCATGTAAAATAGGGGGCAGGTCAGTGAGGGATCAGTGACCTGTCATAAGCCATCAGTATAAATACCTAAGCAGAGTACCACATGAACACCACCCCACAAACCACCCCGAAGCAGAGGCATATTATTAACTGAAAATAAAGATTACACAACAACCACAAAACGAATTTCATCAACCAAGGTAACATTTTAATCAGTATAACAGCGCCAACCTGACACTATGTTGGTTACTGTGCAAAATCCTGCTGACAGGTTCCCTTTAATATGTTTTTTTTTTTCAAAACATTGATTGTGAGTATATTTGACTAAAATTCATATCGCATTAAAATCAGTCCTGCACTGTCTGTTTCCTTTATATTCCAGACTATTAAGGCTTTTGTTTAGTGTAAGAAAAAGGTAAAGCGTTAGGGTATGTGCCCATAATCCAATTGCTTTGGGTTTGATGGTGCATATTTATACAGTATCAAACCCACAGACGCCAGCTGTTACAGCATAGTGGATTCTTTAGGAATAAATTCTTGGACTTAAGGTGCGCTGCCAGACAAATTTGTCTCAACCTTTTAGTGCATTCGATTACAGCATAGTGGATGGGATTTCAAGAAACCCCATGTCCACTATGCGTGCACAGTCGCCTGCGAATCACATGTGGACGTGGACATGTGGCGCGTCTTTCAGCATGTCAATTTCTCTAAATTATATCAATAGAAATGTATTGAATGCGGTAAATCCGCATGGTTCAATGAACACATGTAGATTTATCTGCGTTCAATAGAAGGCAGCGCTTTGGATGCAGCAAACATGTCCTGCGTCCAAAGCGCTGCTAGTTTCGAATCGAGGGCACCTGACATTAGAAGACAAGCAGCTAGGTAACCATGAAGGAAACATCAAAAAAAAGTAGGAAATCAAAGGGTATCAATTGCTAGAGGGTTAAACTATCTCCCTTTCTGTTAACCTGGTAAGTGACCCTGGTGAAAAAAATTGATGACACCAATATTTCAGTGTGCAATTTTGCTTTCAAGGAAATCTGTCAGTAGGAATGTGGGGAGGTTGAGCTGACGGACAGGTCTGTCTGTAGTGAGAGACAGAGAGATAGCGCAGTGTAGGCTGAGATACAGAGAAAAGGGTGTTATGTGGTAGTTTGACCATTGGAGGTCAGTGGGGAGTATAGGAGGGTGACTGTGTAACTGCCATGGGTCAAGGTAACTGCCATTGGTCAGAGGTTACTGTCAGGTGATAGTGGGCGGAGCTACTGGGACTGGGAGTATAAGAGGTCAGGGAAGGTTCTGGAAGTTCCAGTCATCCAGGGGAGCTCACAAGAGAGGAGGGTCTGCTGTGAGGAGAGGCAGCAGAGAACCCTCAGAGAGAGAGACTGACAGTGGAGACGGTCACGGGGGGTGACCCAAAAGGACAGTGGCTGCGGACAGAGACAGACTGTGAGTCTCAGGTGGATGGTGTACTCTAAAGGGCGCAACGCTGTGGTGAAAGTACCTAGGGCAGCCACAGCAGGAAAGAGCCATAGAGGACACCACGAACGGTAATACAAGGAAGAGAAAGTACCCGGGTCTGTGTAAAAAGTGAAGTGTGGACTAATCCTGTGGCGAAGAACGGTGGTCGTCCAGAAAACGGCGAATAAAAACTGAACTGTTGGACACAACCCTTGTCTCTGTCTCTTGTCTGTTGACGCCAAGCGGTGGGTCACCTCACAGTTCTGTGGGATCAGCATCACAGCACACCTTCCCCACTTATCTGCACTATCATCAGAATCTCCTCAGCACCACCTTAATCGCCACCCTCAGCCGTCGGCCCTCGCCACCCCTACAAGATCAACCCTCCTGAGCCATCTACAGTGGGTACGGAAAGTATTCAGACCCCTTTAAATTTTTCACTCTTTGTTTCATTGCAGACATTTGGTTGATTCCAAAAGGTTAAATTTTTTTCTCATTAATGTACACTCTTCTCCACATCTTGACTGAAAAAAAACAGAAATGTAGAAATTTTTGAAAATTTATTAGAAAAGAAAAACTGAAATAACACATGGTCATAAGTATTCAGACCCTTTGCTCAGACACTCATATTTAAGTCACATGCTGTCCATTTCCTTGTGATCCTCCTTGAGATGATTCTAATCCTTCATTGGAGTCCAGCTGTGTTTAATTAAACTGATAGGACTTGATTTGGAAAGGCGCACACTTGTCTAATATAAGACCTCACAGCTCACAGTGCATGTCAAACCAAATGAGAATCATGAAGTCAAAGGAACTGTCCAAGGAGCTCAGAGACAGAATTGTGGCAAGGCACAGATCTTGCCAAGGAGCTCAGTGACAGTTAAAATGCATGATGGGCATAGTCCGTTATGGTACGGGAACTTACACCCGCCATGACGGACCATGTCCGACAATGGATGTTAAGGGGTTAATATGCTTGGATACAGCACTGTGAACAGCAAGCTTCTTTAGCAATGACCTTTTGTGACTTAACTCTGTATGTGGAGTGTGTCAATGATTGCCCTTTGGACATCTGTCAAGTCAGCCGTCTTCACCATGATTGTGGAGCCTACTGAAACAGACTAAAGGCCCCGTCTCACTAAGCGACTTACCAGCGATCCCGACACCGATATAAAGGTGTCAGGATCGCTAGTAAGTCGCTATGTGATCGCTGGTGAGCTGTCACACAGACAGCTTCACCAGCGATCAGCACAGCGATGCCGAGCGCCCGGCATCGCTGGCCATCCTGTAAAAAATAGAATCAAAATAAAAAATATAGTTATTCTCACCTTCCGACGTCGCGTTCAGTCATCCCGCCTCTCTCCACGCTCTGGTCCCAGTGATCCTTTGCATGAATGACCGCGAGATGTCACGGTCTCGCGGGATAACAAAGTCTCGCGGTCATTCGTGCAAAGGATCACTGGGACCGGAGCGTGGAGAGAGGCGGGATGGCTGAACGGGACGTCGGAAGGTGAGAATAACTATATTTTTTATTTTTTTTATTATTTTTTACACCTGATCTCTGGTCTCCCGCTGTCACACACAGCGATGCCTGCTGGCCAGCGGGAGACCAGCAACCAAAGAAATGTCCAGAGGTTTCTTGCAGCGATCAGCGATACCGGCAGGGGGGCCGCTCGCTGATCGCTGTCACACACAGCAATCTCGCTGGTGAGATCGCTGTTACGTCACAAAAGTTGTGACTCAGCAGCGATCTCGCTACCGAGATTGCTTAGTGAGACGGGGCCTTAAGGAACCTTTTTAAATGCTTAGGAAGCCTTTGCAGGTGTTTTTTGTTAATTATTCTAATTTACTGAGAAAATGACTTATGTTTTCATTGGTTGTAAGCCATAGTCATCAACATTAACAGAAATAAACACTTGAAATACATCAGTCTGTTATAATATGAGTTTCACTTTTTGTATTGAAGAACTGAAATAAATTAATTTTTTGATGATATTCTAATTTAGTGAGGAACACCTGTATAGCACACAAAATAGTTAATAAATAACATTTGCCACAAGTCTATTTTACATCAGCATCATTTTTTAAACCATTTTTTGTTAGGAAGTTACAAGGGTTAAAAGTTTATCAGTAATTTCGGATTTTTTAAACAAAAATAACAAAACCAATTTTTTTAGGAACGACATCACATTTGAAGAGACTTTGAGGGGCCTATATGACAAAAATACCCAAAAATGACATAATTTTAAAAGTTGCTTTCCAGGATTTAAGGCAATGCAGAAGAAACAAAAAGGAATATTTTACTTTTTACCACAAAAATGTTGCTTCAGCCTCAAATTTTTCATTTTCACAAGGGTAACAGAAGAAAATGGACCATACAGTCTATTGTGTAATTTTTTCTTTTTCCTGAGTACATTTATACCCCATATCTGGTGGAAAACTACTGTTTGGACTCAATGTAGGGTTCGGAATGAAAGGAGCACCAATTGAATTCTGGGGACAAATTTTAGCTGGAATAGATTGAGGATGCCATATCACGTTTGAAGAGCCCCTGACATGCCAAAACAGCAGACACCCCCAAAAGAGACCCTATTTTGAAAACTACACATCTTGAGGAATTCATCTAGGGATGCAGTGAGAATGTATATAATTGGTCTGAGTAAATGGAAAATTACCATTTTTTCCACTAAATTTGCTTTGGCTTCAAGTTTTTAATTTTCAAAAAGAATAACAAGGAAAATGAACAATAACTCAATTTCTCGTGAGTTTGTCAATACCCTATATGTGGTTGAAAACTAATTTTGAGGCACTTTGCTAAGTTCAGAAGGGAAGAAGCACCATAATATTGGAGTTCAGATTTTGTTGGAATGGTTTAATGGTGCCATGTCACATCAGTAGAGCCATTGAGGTGACAGAAAAGCAGAACCCCCCCATAAATGAGCCTATTTTACAAACTATACCGACCAATATATTCATCTAGGGGTACAGTGAGCCTGTTGACACCACATGTGCCTCAAAGAATTTTATACAATTGGGCGGTGGTGAAGAAAGAATAATTAAATTTTTACCATTAAAATGTTGTTTTAGCACCAAATTTGTAATTTTTATAATGGCTAAAAAAGGAAAAAATGAAATGAAATAAAGAAGCTCTGTTGTCACACGCTTGGAGAGTATCCTGAATGATTCTGAATAATCCACTGCCAACAGGTTATGGGCCCAGAGTGACACAGAACCCCAGAGTAACACAGCACACAGAAGCCCAAAGCAAAAGCAGCACAGAGCAACAGAGAAGATGTCCACTAGCAGCAATCCTGTCAAGATCTCAGTGTGAAGCCTCACTAACCAGAACTACCAGTCCTGGAAAGGTGAAGATGCTGCTTATAAGAGAAGGTACGTGGAAATATACTCAGGAAGAAGTGCCACATCCATTACCAGATGATTGGCTAGAGAAGGATCAGAAAGCACAAAGCAAAATCTCCCTCAGTGTACGTGCACATGCTGCAGAATGCTCTGCAGATTTGGCAGCTCGGATTTTGTAAAATCCGCAGGTAAATCTGCAGGTCAAAAGACCTGCGGTTTTACCTGCGGATTAGCCTGCGGTTTTGCCCTGCGGTTTTTCATCTCCACAATGGAGGAGATGGCAAACCGCAGCGGAATCCGCAGAAAGAATTGACATGTCAATTCTTTCTGCGGTTTTGAAACCGCAGCAAATCCGCGCGGAAAATTCTGCAGCGTCTGCACAGAGGTTTTTTTTCCATAGGTTAGAATGCTACTGTACAAATCCGCTGCAGATCCGCAGCAGAATCCGCAGCGTGTGCACACACCCTCAGTGTTGATGATAATCAGATAGTGCATATATGCAAGTGTGCAGCTGCAAAGGAGATGTGGGATAAGTTACAGAAAGTGTAAGAAAGATCAAATCTCAGCAATAAGCTTTATCTCATGAGAAAGCTGTATCAGTCTAAGCTAAGTGATGGTGTCATGATCCAAGGTGGATCTGACAGTTTAAATGCAAAAAGTGAACTTTTTTTTTCCTTTGGCTTGGTGCCAAAGTGGGTTGATTGCCCCCGGTGGCCATTAGAATTATTACACGTGGTGTCGTTCATTCTAAGTTGCCCGGTGGTGGTAAGTGGTATCACACCTTAGTTTTAGGGTTAATGTGCATGCAATTGCAAATCAGGTGTTAGGCTCTATAAAAGGGAGCCAGGTGGGTTCAATCACTGTTGGTGATATTGTGTGTTAGTCATTCACAAGGAAGCCTGGGTGAATGAAGGAGCTGAACCCGAGTCCTGCGCAGCCCAGCCAGAGGGGACGAGTGGCAGCTAGGTGGTCTGCTAGAAGGGCTGGCATGGCGTGGTGGAGTCACAGTTTATGGTGTTGGCAGGAAGTGCTTGCATGGCTTGGTGGAGTGACGACTATGGAGAGAGTTGCACTCAGCATGCCGGACTTGGTTGCTGAGAGCTGGACTCAAGCATGTTTGACTTTTTGGGCAGGAGCTGAACTCATCTTTGGGACTCTGTTAATAGACTTCTGCAATTGGTGGTGGACTCTGTTCCAAGGCTGCACCTTGCATCGTGAAGGATCCAGTTATGGTGATGGATCTGGGTGGAGGAGAAGATGCACGCAGGTGGTGGGCTCTGTTGCTAGGAGCGTAACGCAACAGAGCAAAGCTAAGTGGTATTTCCCCTGTTTTGTCATCTTTCCTCATGTGTGTTTTAGTGCAGTGGTGGGATTAGTTTCCGCACCGACCAATTCCCTAGTGAGGGTTTAGGTCAGGGCGAGCTATGGCTTTTTGGTTCCTGTTGCGCGCCCGGTGCGGAACCGGCATAGGGAATGTTAGGAGTGCAGGGACACTGGCTCAGGGGAGCTCAGGAGGTCTCCACTTCCCTATTCCCTATCGCAGGGCCCACCATTGTTAATGTTTCCCAGGTTTCCCTTATTGTTCAAATTCGCCTTACTGCAGGCGGGGTTTCCAGACTTGTATATGCGTGTAATTTCTAAATTCGCCAGTTGGAGGCGGTGTATCCAGCCGCACGTCCTATTATTTAAATTCACCCCACTGGAGGCAGTGTATCCAGGGTCACGTGTGTCATATGGGTTCGCCTTGCGGTACTCGCTGCGTCCAGACACACGTGATCGTGACAGATGGACAGAATATGCAGGACTATATAAGAAACACCCTAGAGATTGTGGAGCGTCTCAGGGGTATTGGAGAAGAAATTAAAGATTTTCATGTTGCTGCACTTCTATTAAGTGGTCTTCCAGAAAGTTATGACACACTCGTGACTGCACTAGATGTACGGCCAGATGATGAGCTGACGCTAGAGTATGTTAAAGGCAAACTTGCGGATGAATTCAAGAGCAAAACACAGCATGTAAGCAGCAGTAATGAATCCAGAGCAGAAACAGCATTAAAGACACAGGATTTCCCTAAATATAAGAGCAATCTAAGAGAAACTCATGAATGTTTTATCTGTAAAAAGCCTGTCCACTAGGGATGAGCGAGCATAATCATGGGTATTCGGTACTCTGCGAGTAGTGAAGCACTCGCGAGATACGGAACATAGCGAGTATTTCACTACTCGCCTCGCACTACTCAGATCTCCCACCCAGCATTTGCCAATCACAGTAATGATGCAGCCTTCTTGGTCGTGGGCAGCATTACTATGATTGGCTGGCCACCCAGCGTTGTAGCCTATGAGTCATCATAGCCTGGCTCTCTCTAAGCCCTGCCGCCGCCATTTTCTGCACATTGCATGCAGAACACAGCTAGTGTAGGGAGAGTGTGAGCAGCTGCTAGGGAGAGTTGTGTTTTGTTTCTGTAAATCATCCAGAAATTCTCTCTAAAACCCAAAAGCTCTTTTCGGAGCTGAAAGTATAAGGTCAGGGACTGAGTAGTGACAGTTTTCCCAGCTATTTTTGGGGTCTCATTTACCCCTGCAGGGCAGTTTTTTGTGCTGTTGCAGTGCTGTGTTCACAGCGAATAGGACGCACGCACGGTACTGCACAACTGACATGCAGCCAACACCGCTGTCTTGTGTGGTGACTGGGGTGCGTAATCTCGCCTTAAACTTCAGGGCAATTTTTTAGTGGCAGCACCGCTGTCTTGTGTGGTGACTGAGGTGTGTAATCTCACCTTAAACCTCAGGGCAATTTTTTAGTGGCAGCACCGCTGTCTTGTGTGGTGACTGGGGTGCATAATCTCACCTTAAACCTCAGGGCAATATTTTTGTGCTGTTGCGACGCTGTTTGTAAAACACAAAGCAGTACTAGGCTGTAGTGCTACCTTCCACAAAGCACTAACTGCTCCTTGTTCCCCAATATCTGCATCTGAACATCTGCAACTATGGCAGAAAAAGCCAAAATTACTAAAAAGGCTGTTGTGAAGGGACAGGGATGTGGACATAGGGTTGTTATTGGTGCCCAACAAGGCACAGAGTCTGGGAGACCGAAGAAGGTTGATGTTTCTAGGTTCCTGGCGAAATTTCCCGGTCTGGAACATACACGGGTCTGGAAGCCAGAAGAACAAGAGCAGATACTGTCTGGGATGGCTGATAAGGCCTCAACGAAATGTTCTAGCAGCACCCAATCGTCCATGACAAAACAGTCTACTGTCCATACAGAGAATGCTGGGTCATCCTATTCTCAACCTGTTCCTAGTTCATCACCCAGTCAGGAGTCACAGGAAACAATGGACCCCAACCTTGGTCACTCCGAGGATTTTTTTGATCCATTTCCTTTCGTTGCCTCTGGCCTCTCACCGCGCGACATTGAAGAGGAACGTGAGGAGGTATCGTCTGTTGATGATGGCCAAATATTTGAAACCCCACAGCCAGAAGAAAGCCACTTTAATCCATATGATATACCAGGTTAAGAGGTGGAGGCTGTTGGTGATGACACACAGTTACCATCTGGCCAGTCGCCAATATCAACACGGAAGGAGGATGACATGGACGACGAGGTGGTCGATGATGAGACCACCGATCTGTCCTGGACCATTGGCATGCATAGCCAGCACAGCAGCACAGAGGAAGAAGGTGGATACATAGCATCAACAAAAGCACCAAGGGCTACTGGTTTGAGCAGAGTGTGAAGTGTGTCAACTGTTGCCAAGAGCAATCCCTCTGTGCCCCAGTCAAGGCAAGGGTGCGATCAGCCGCTGTCTGGAAATTTTTTTCCGATAGTCCTTCTGAACCAAATGTTGTCATCTGTAGCAACTGCCATAAAAAGCACAGCAGAGACCAGGGCAAAGGCAACCAAAGCACCACCAGTATGTGGAAACACATGGTAGCCAAGCACCCTAGTCGGTGGGCTGAACAACAGGGTGCCAAATCAGTGTCTGCGACTTTGGGTCAAACTACTGCCATGTCGCCTGTGATACGTCCTTTCCAATCTGCTGGGCAGGAAGCAGGTGATCATCATACCTCTTGCTCACAAGCTGCGGTTGCACAGACACAGACCACAACAAGCTCATCCACTTGTTTGTCCCAGGAAAGCATCCAATTGTCTGTGCCCCAGATGTATGAAAGGAGGCGTAAATACCAAGCCACGCACCCACAAGCACAAATACTGAACGCGCAAATTGCCAAGTTGCTAGCCGTGGAGATGTTGCTGTTTAGGCTTGTGGGGACACAGTCTTTCTGTGATCTTTTGGCTGTGGCTGCCCCACAATACTCTGTTCCCAGCCGGCACTATTTTTCCCGCTGTGCCGTCCCCATGTTACACCAGCACGTCTTAAACAATTTAAAGCGTGCTCTCACCAACGCCGTAACTGGGAAGGACCACCTTACTACTGACACGTCGACAAGTACTTGTGGTCAGGGATGATACATCTCTGTCATGGCACACTGGCTCAACCTGGTGGAGGGTGGGAGAAAGTCTCAAACTGGACCATCACATATCCTACCCATGCCACAAATAGCTGGCCCAACCTCAATCAGGGTTTCCGCCTCATCTTATACATCCAGTCTCGCCTCTTCCTCCTCCGCCTCGTCATCCTATGCTGAATTACCCTCCACATCACTCCCAGGTTGGGAGCTGTGCAGCACCGCATCGGCAAAGCGGCAACACGCTCTGCTGAAGCTGATCTGCTTAGCTGAAACACCACACACTGCAGCAGAGCTGTGGCAAGGACTAAAACAACAGACCGAACAGTGGCTTTCGCCACTGCAACTCCAACCTGTTCTGGTTGTCTGCGACAATGGGGGTAATCTGGTGGTGGCTTTAAAGCTCGGAAAGCTGGTACACGTGCCATGCATGGCTCACATGCTGAACCTAGTGGTGCAGAAATTTATAAAAACATACCTTGACTTGCCATACCTACTTGAGAAGGTGTGCCATATTTGCGCCCATTTCCGCCATTCCTCAACCTCTGTTGCCGGTCTTGCAGCGCTTCAAAACCAATTTAATTTGCCAAACCACAGACTCATTTGCGACCTGCAAACACAGTGGAACTCAGCATATCATATGTTGGCAAGGGTAAGTGAGCAGCAGAGGGCACTTGCTGAATACCAGCTTAAACATGCCCGTCACACTGAGACTCAGCCAAGACACATAACAACTGTCGAGTGGGTGTGGATCGCTTATATTTGTCAGGTGCTTGATAACTTTGAGTACTGCAACAAGCTTGTGAGCGGTGATCAGGCTATTATCAGCATAAGGGCTCACACTCACTGGTGCGAAAATCGGATGAGTGCAATCCGATTAAAAATCGGATTGCACTCTGACCAATGTTTTTCAACGGGTGACATCTCATTTGCGATTTTTTTCTCAGCTGAAATCGAACTGAGAAAAAAATTGCAGCATGCTGTGATTTGCTGCGATTTTCGGGTGAAAATCGTCTATGCAAGTCAATGGGTGCGATAAAAAATCTGACAGCACTCGGACCATGCAAGTGCTGTCCGAATTATACACACCGGTGTCCTTTGAAAAAAGCCGCCAATTCATATACGGCTACTGTACAATCACACTGATATGTTAGAATAGAATAGATATATACACATAGACTACACAGATATATATATGTGTGTGTCACTGACATGTATATATCTATGTATTCTATCTATTCTTTTTTGAGCTGTCAATGTGATTTTACTGTCTAGCCGCTGTGAGGTAGCGCTGTCATTTACTTAGGGGATTCTCGCTTGCAGCGAACAAAAACCAGTTCCAGCACGGATTTTCCATCAAATCATACAGTCCTTGCGGTTTATTCACACCTCATAAACCACAGCAGCAACAGAAAGTTCACTTAATAGAATTACCAGCATAGCGTCCATTATAATGCTTCACTCTTATTATCAATGTCCAGTACGCAGGCTCACTTAGCCTCACAATTATCTCACCCACGTCAGGGTTCCTCATGCGGCTGCAGCATTCCGCACACGTTCGTTCCCTCCAGGGAACTTTCAGGCACACATCGCCATTGCTCCCAGCCACTACACACGTGCTGTCTGGGAGGAAGCTCCATCTCTGCAGGACCTTCCACACTGGACCAACCAGGACCCAGCATTCACCCCTTGTGACCTACCCTGGCCACATTATATGGTCTATAGCCACACCCACCGGGTCACGTGACTATGACCTCATCACAGGTCCTTCACACTCTCACATAGTCTTTTACTACAGGCATTTACAGACACACCCCTGGGTGGGTTTGTAGGTAACTGGCCCGCCCAACTCCCAAGTTACCTAGAGACTTCTCCCTTATACCTTGAAATACCACCTCAGCAATACCATTGCTGATCAATACGCATAACTAAGTCTCCATCTCAAAGCCACCCCCTTTGAGATACACAACAATCCTTCAGGATTCTGCCACTCATCCTCTCCCTTGGAACCTCCACACAGCGCCCCCTAGCGGACATAGTGGTTACTACACCACATACTGTACCTCGCCCCTCTGTTCAAACTTGTGGGGTCGAACACACAACATTACATCAGGCTCTCGAGACCGGGCACTCACCACACCTTGCCCTACAGGTCGAGAGAACCTTTTCCACCTGCCATACGGCCTCCTCTCTATGTTAGGCCTCCCCCGCCCCCAGCGGTCAGAATATCAGTCCTGCTCTTTGACCCCCCAGTTACAGTGCGTCATCAGACACGGTCCAGTCACCACCTTCTTCTCTCTGTTTATTCTGTTCCCCGACCAGCTCCCCCGGTTGGTACGGTCATCAGTCCTAATCAGGCCTACTGTCTGGCCTGAGTCTGATTCATTCAGGGTCTCACAGGAACTACGGTCTCTCAACGTCATCCTGCCAGTCGAACTACCACTTGCTGACATTCTTCGGCCATCTGCCCTGTCACTTCTTGGCGGAACTGTTCGAGTTCTTACATCTGGTTGGGTTGCAGGCAGCCGCCACCTGGTATTCCGTACTTCTTTATTAATTCGCCGGCGGTCCTGCCTCAACTGCTCGATCTCTTGCAGGTACCTCACTCGATACTCCAAGAGCATCTGAAAGTCTCTCAGGCTCTCCACGGAGCCAACCACCAGGATGGGAATCCTACCCACCTCACTAGATACTTGGCCTTCATCATCAGGAGGGATCCTCACTCTCACCACACCGGAGACATTTACAAGGTCTTGCATTACTTTCCCGGATCTTCCAATGATTCTCCCAATCAGAGCTTTGGGTACCGGCACCACCTCTTTCCGCAAACCCAGCTGATCCATAGCCTCCCTTGCTAACTCTAGGCGTCGAGCAGCGTTCACATTACTCTGCCTGACACTTTGTTTAGTGTAGAGACATTGTAGATGCATCTCCTTTAGGACAGCTACTCGGGTAGATGTATCTTCTCTGTCCGATACTATCACCAATTGCCGAGTCTCAGGAGCCCAGCACACCTTACACGCTTTGACCGCTTCTTTGAAAGCCTCATGCACACCTTCCTCCGCACAGACTTCTTGCATGTCTTCTGGTATGTCAATCACCAACTGGAAGGTTGTGGTCTTGCTCTCTTCCTGGACCGAAGGCACTAGTTTTAGCACGGACACTTCCCTCACTGCCATTGACCCGACCGGGTGACTGTCTTCTTCCGCTCTTAACTCCTCAACTTCACACGATTTGATCACTTCATGACCCTTTGCCACGAGGGCTACTGGCCGTTCTGTCCTGTTAACACTTACGCTCCCCCGCGGTAAGTGTTCGTCCAATTTCTCCCACAGAAGACTTTTAACTACTCCTCTGAGTTCTTCCATTTCTTCCCTAAGGGTCTTGTTCACATTTTGCCACATTGACAGGTGACCACTGAGCTCCAAGACTTTTTTCTCAAGCCCTACCACATCCTCTTTTAAGGTGTTGTTTACGCTGTGCCACGTTGACAGGTGACCTCAGAGCTTAACAACTTCTTTCTCAAGGTCCTTCACTCTGTGCTCGGCCGTTTGTCTCATCACACTTTCTTGTTCGAGCTATTCCTTCACTTTTTCTTTTATTAACTGTATCTCCTGCTGTAGTTCTCTTTTGGCCAGTATGTGTTGCACTACTACTTCTTTAATCATATCGTCAAAAGGTACCCCTGGGTTAGTCCCGTCCGTCGAGTGAACCCCCCAGTTACCCACTGACTGTGTCTCTACTCCCGTTATCTTCTCGACCAGGTTAGCATCCGTCCTGTCACGAGTTTTAGTCAGCACAGCACTAGATTCTGTCCTAGGGGTGACTACTGGCAATGACACATCACAGTCACACCACACCATACGGTAAACCCCCAAGACACTCTCTATCCGTGTGTCAGCTCCACTCTTTTTGTTTCTCGCACCCTTCTCACTCACACCGTTGTACCCTTCAGGTGACATCCGGTCTGTAAGTTCGTCCGACGTCATTCTTTCTCTGGTCGCCCCTACGTCTGGCCTGACCACGTTAGGAGGCATCAGCGTCTCAGTGTCTGCTAGCCCTACAGTAGACACGTCTCTATCTACCTGACATAGGTCATCAAACCTGACCAAATCCCGGCCGCACTCCAAGGCATAAACTAAGTTTGGTGGTATACTGCCACCTTGGCACTTACTGCCTCCAAACTCCTTAAACATTACTCTGTCTACTGCATAGTTCACTGTGACCCCATGTGCACAGCGAACCTGGACCATTTTCTCGGTCAGACAGAGAGTGAGAGGAGTTCCTACCAGAGTCACCTGACTCTTTGAGTCCAACCGTCCCGATATCCCATCCCGGTGTAGCATCACGGTACACACTTGGCTACCTAAAACGGCTACCAATCAAATATGCAAGTGACGCTTTAGATGTCTCATGTATACATATTACCTGTTCCCAGCTCTTGTTAAATAGATGTCAACTGGCCCGCTAAAAAGATCCTAAACCCCGACGTGCGTTTCGCTGTCAATGCTTCCTCCAGGGGGACATGTTCCCAATGGCAACATTGGGAATTGCCTTAGTTAGATTCCTGTGTTTTCAATGCAGGATACACACTCATTGAATAGTGCAGCTTGGAGTGTGTTATAGCTACGTGTGAATATTATAGTGCCAATTTAAAATATTTTGTGGATTATAATTATTAGACCATGTGGTTATTACAATGATAAAAGAAAAATTGTCTATAGAGAATTAAGCTACAAGTGGCAATCCCAAACAAAATGAGCCAAGAAGAGTCGCCAGGTCTATCTCACAGGCCGCAGGAAAATCCGGACAACGATGCAGTAGCTGATCGACAGCAACAAAATTGTAGGATTGGTTATCAATAGAGTTGAGCGATACCGTCCGATACTTCAAAGTATCGGATCGGAATGGATCGGCCGATCTTAAAAAAAAATATCGGTATCGCCGATTCCGATACCGGAAGTCCCATTCAAGTCTATGGGACTTCCGGTATCGGAATAAGAAAAACCCTATTTTTGCCTTGTACAGCCTCTCTGGGGTCTGTACGGGCCTTTCGGGGGGCTGTGCCGGCCTGCCAGGGGGTCTGTGCAGGCTCCGGTGGTCTGTGCCGGCCTGCCGGGGGGCTGTGACGGCCTGCCGGTGGTCTGTGCAGGCTCCGGTGGGCTGTGCCGGCCTGCCGGGGGGCTGTGCCGGCCTGCCGGTGGTCTGTGCAGGCTCCGGGGGGCTGTGCCGGCCTGCCGGGGGGCTGTGCAGGCATCGTCCGATGGGACTACTACTGTCCCATCATTGGCTAATGTGTCAATCACTGTCATGGTAGCAGGCATCGCCCGATGGGACTTGTAGTCCCATCGGACGATGCTTGCACAGACCCCCGGACAGCAGCACAGCCCCCCGGCAGGCCGGTACAGACCCCCACAGGGTGCACAGACCACCGGCAGGCCGGCACAGCCCCCCGGCAGGCCGGTACAGACCCCCACAGGGTGCACAGACCACCGGCAGGCCGGCACAGCCCCCCGGCAGGCCGGTACAGACCCCGGGCAGTCCACACAGCCCCCCGGCAGGTCGGCAGAGACCCCCGGAAGGCCCGAAATGACAGCGCATCATGATGCGCACACAACGCGCATCATGATGACGTCATTTCGGCTGTCAATCAACTTTGAACTTCCGATTCAGATGCCGACTTCCGATATTAAAAAAATATCGGAAGCCGGTATCGGAATTCCGATACAGCAAGTATCGGCCGATACCCGATACTTGCGGTATCGGAATGCTCAACACTAGTTATCAACAATGAACACCTGAGCAGACTGATAAGGACAGAGAGAGATATCACAAGGTTTATATCAACCGAGTGACAGAAAGAAGAGAAGCTGATATATATAACCAGCATCAATGAAGAAGGAATTTGACACCTGCGGAAGTTGAAAACAACAATGCCCGTCGACGTAAACTGCCACCACCTTCGAGGTATGCAGCAAGAAATCCAGAGAATATACCCAGTGAACACCACGTGGGAAAGCGAGATGTTACGTGTAGTGATTGCAGTGCATCTCACTTTTGGAAAGAAAAATTACACAGTGCAAAGTTTGCGTTGTGCTGCGGAAGTGGTACTATACAATTACGTGAAGTAAATGAATATCCTCAGCAGTTTCAAGCATGGTTAACTGAAGATACGAACGAGGCAAAACATTTTAGAAAGAACATCAGAAAGTACAACAGTGCTTTTGCCTTTGCATCTTTTGGATTTCAGTCAATGAAATTTTCCGGTGGCCCACCCGTTTTAGTCATTCATGGACAAGTGTACCACTGTACATCAACTTCTCTAAGGTAAAAGACCTGAATACAATTAAATGTACGCTTTTAATTCATTACTACTCTTTTTTAATAATTAAAAATATATTTGTGCTTTCTTTAGATCTGATACTCCTTCATATTCACAACTCTACATATTGGATCCTGAGTATGCAAACATTCAACGATTAAATAACGAGCAAAATGAAGGATGCAAGAGGGACATAATGAATACTATTGACTGTTTACTCAGAGATATCAACCCATTTGCTCAGGCTTTCAAGATGATGAAGGATTTAATTGATCAGCGTGGCTACGACCAGAGGTACTGCACCTTCTCCTAAGGTGTGGTGCCCCACCATCCAGGTAAGGTGGGAACTCCTTTCCACGCTCCAACATTCGCACCCCACACAACAGGGTAGTTCTGCACAACCACATTGCTGCTCAGTGCTTAGAGAGTAGCAGAGCACCTCTGGTGGTTCCCTACATGGAACACTGGATGTGCTGGGAGGTGGGTGGTGTTGAGATATATAAAAGAGTGGGAAAGTGTAGGATTAGGGGTTCAGTCTGACAGAAGGTCAGTGAGGAAGGAAGCCACTCGGGAGGAGTGGGGATCCCTGGAAGAAGGGATGGAGGAAGGAGTGCTGCAGTTGCCTCAGTGATCTGAGCCAGCTGGCATGGGAAAGGAACTGAAGGTGAAAGACGTAGAACTGCAACCTAAGCTTCCATAAGAGAGAGAAGGATCAGTACGGAACGAAGGAGTAGGAGAACAGAGAGGAGACGTGGGTTGGAAGAGGAACCCTGCCTATAGGTTCTCAGCGCAAGGCCGGGGCCCGGTCCCCAAGGTTGTATGGACACTTATGGTTCTGCAGCAGACACCGGTGGAGTAGTTGGCTGTAAATGCACTACTCCCAACTAAGACTTGGGGCACAACAGAAATTGAATAGAGAGCCAGGACTCCGGAGAAAGGAGTCCCCAAGAGAGGCTACAGCTGTCTGCCATACGAGTAGAATTGTTAGGAACATCTGACAGGAGGAATTCCAGAGTACCACGGTACTGGAGATCTTCACACTTTAAGGCGCAATATAGGAGTTGTTCAGGAAAGGTACATGTTGGCGGAGTGTTGGAGGGGAGCTTTCCATCTGGCCTGGAGGTTGGCTGAGTCTCTGACGCTGAGGACACGGCCCGGAGGCAGGCACCCTTGTGTACCGCAGACTGTGAGTAAAGTTTTGGAACTGCAGGCCTCGGTGTCCTCCATTCATTCTGGCGCCAACCCATTCAGCACCGCTTCATCTGGGTACCATCTTTTACACTGCCTGTGCCTTTCCACAACCATTACAACTACACTGCCCTGGGACATCAGCCCTGCCTGTGGAGGGCTATACCGTCACTGCTGCATCCTACCATCTGTCCCAGAGGATCTGTCTGCAGAGTCGGCTTAACACCTCCCTTGCCGAGCACCACAGGTGGCATCACAAACTATTCCATTCCATTAACTACACATACATTCCGCCATTGACTTGGGCGCCCAGGGCCACGGTCCGGGTCACCGCTGCTGTGACACATCCCCCTGACACCGGCCCGGTACCGAGTACCCCACAGCCCTGGGAGGGAGACCCAATTTTGGCGTCACGAACAGGATGACGAGACCCGATGCCATCGGGTTCTGTGTGCCTGAGATTTGTTGGACTTTATACTTTTGAAAATGTGCAGAAGACCTGATTTGATGGACTGTAAAATGGACATTGGAAATGGCTGCTGGCGCAGAGAAGAAGGCCGTGAAGAGATAGGAGGTCCTAGGAAAAGACCGCGAAGAGTCTTAGGCCTCCTCTGCCTGAATTACTACGTGACAGTGACATGGTCCACCCCCGAGGGGTTCGTATACTGGTTTGGTATGGAGGCGCTGGAAGAAGATGCCGCCCCCGGAAGGAGGGGCAGAAGAAGCCAGTGGCGGGAAAGGGGTCGAGGAAGGAAGAAGAACGCCAGAACGCCATTTTGGAGAGTGAGGGAAGGAGGCCTGGAGAGCGCGCAGAGGTTGAGTTTGATCTCCCCGGCACCATGGCTGAAGGCTCCGACCCCGTAGTGGAGATGAACCGCCAGCAACTGTAGGATGAGATTACCCAGCTGGCGCGCTGCCTGCGACTGAGGCACGAGGCACTTTGGACATTGAATCTGCAGCGTGCCCAGGAGGGGCCTACACCTGTGGTACCCGAGATACCGGTACCAGACGCTGCTGCAGCGGACCTTTTCCCGGCATACCCTGTGGAGCCCGCGACCGCTGCCATGTCACCAGCAGCACGCCTTGTTCCCTCTCTGCCGCTACCACCAGAGGAGTTGTACACAGCTGTAATGAATGGGAAACCGAGGAGGAAAAAAAGACAAGCTAAGTCTCAGAAAACCAGAGAAGTTGGTAACTATGCAGATTGCAGATCCCTGATCTTAACCGCACAACTAGCAGCAGTCGTGGAGCGTTCCTACGTTGGTCCTAGATGCCTGGTCACAACCGGAGAACTACATAAGCCTAAAGCAGGAAAAGAGGAAAACTAACTGCCCCAGAGCAGACCACAAAGGAAAGACAGCCCCCCACATGTATTGACGGTGAAACAAGATGAAAATACAAACAAAGGCAGGAAAATAGGCTGAGCAAACGATGGCGCCCGGCTAACTAAAAAGGACAGAAAAGGAAAGACACGGTCTGCATTCTGCCAAAAAAAACTACAAAAATATTGTCCAACACTTCTGATAGCAAAATTAACCCTGAAGTCACTAGACTTCTAAACCTATATCAGTACTCTGAAATATTCTGAGACAGAGCAAAAAAGAGGCCAATCCAATAAGGGACAAAAAGCAGATTGGAAAATACTGATTAATAGAAGTGGAATTTCAGCATAGCCCCAGCAGGGGCAGACTGATTACACAAAAAACTGAATTGACCAACAAGCGCAAGTGTGAACATTAGCAAAAAACAAACTTAACTTGAGAAGACTGGAAGAGAGCTGAAGTCCAGGACCTGAGAAGCAGACTGAATCACCAGCACCCGGATAGGGCGTCGGCTGTCTTATATCCAGTCTGATACTCCAATGATCCAATCGTTATCTTCTTCATCAGGTGGCAGATCACTTCCACTTAAACCAACCGCACTACCTCCTGTCACCACCAGAGGGAGAACGGAAGGGGAACTCTCAACTGGTGGAGTAGAAAATGAGTTCATGACACACAGCCCAGGGAGCTGAAGCGGAGGAAGAGAAGCCCCTGCCCGGAACTGACGCGGCTGCGCAGGTCCCGCCAGCGACCCCCGTGGAGCCGGAGCTGCCATTGACTCCACCAACGTCCCTGTGTCTCACCGGGTAGCGCTCATTGCCACCATGCCTGCACTGGAGCAGAGGCCACACCGCCAGGAGGCACCAGGTATATACCCCGGCCCTCCTAATGGGTTGACCTCCGAATTCACGTTGTCTGAGGCGGGTTTGCGGCAACTCAAAATGGGGCAGTTGGAAGAGTCCGCTGGGGGCGCTAGTCAGTCAGAGATGGGGAGGTGGAAGAGGTCCCTACTGAGAAGGGTATGGCTGGAACAGGCGCGCACGATTCGACATCTTCGGAGAATAGATGAGTCTCAGTCGCTTTGGGATAGTGACCTCGGGATCCCTTGGCAGCCAAACCCCATATAGTTGCTTATCAGCGCCGACAAGCTGTGGAATCCCTCGGTGCTAGGCCTCGTACCAGAGCAGTGGAACCACCTATTGAAGAGGAGCAGTTGATGGGCATTGAGATGCATCATGGGTTCCCTTTACCACAGCTTCAGTGCCCTATAGCCAGAAACCAAAATCAGGATGAAGATACCACATCTGGTAGTGGATCCCCATTGGCTTCCAGAACACCAGGAGGGGACTAGCATTAAGAATTTACAGTAACCCTCGAGACCCAGGAGGGTTTATTTGCACCAGTTGTGCCTTTTTGTTTGCATATCATGGTTTTGTTTTTCCCAAAGTTGCTCTTACCTGTAAATAGTTGCACCTCTTTAGGTGCCCTCTCTTGGTTTTACATAAAAGACACTTTGCAAAGATGATGTCAAGATTTTACAAAAGGACACTTTGCAAAGATTATGTCTACCTCAAACGACACTGCAAGAAATCCCGGCTGGCAGCGGTGTCCAGTACTTACAAGAATAATTGTTTAAAGTTTTAATGCAAAGTATTTTTGATAATGATGTATCTTATGAGAATGTTAGTACCTAGGAAATGGCTTTTAGATAGAGTGAGAAATGTTTCGATAGAGAATTAAGAATAAAGAATTGAACATGACAGATGACGGACCAAGTACTTGCGGTCAGCGTCTTGCGTCTTGAAGAGAGAAAAATGATAAAGAAACATGTACTAGAGAAGGAAAGCTGAATAATACTGAAGTGATAGTGAGTCACAGATAATGGCACTTAGAATGAAAAATTGCACTTTTTGACTTGAAATTTAGATAGTTAAATAAGAATTGTTTGTAACGTTCAAGAATAAGTACCTTCTATACTAGGAAGATTAGTATAAGAATTGTTTATGCAGCATTATAAAATTTTGCATGTTCCTGTACTGTCAACTTTGTTGTATTGCAGCCCGTGGATGTGCTGTGTTTAACGGGGGGTATGTGGCGCCTCTGAGGCTCAGTCGCCACAGAGGTACTGCACCTTCTCCTAAGATGTAGTGCCCCATCCAGGTAAGGTGGGAACTCCTTTCCACGCTCCAACACTTGCACCCCACACAATAGGGTAGTTCTGCACAACCACATTGCGGCTCAGTGCTTAGAGAGTAGCAGAGCACCTCTGGTGGTTCCCTGCATGGAACACTGGATGTGCTGGGAGGTGGGCGGAGTTGAGATATATAAAAGAGTGGGAAAGTGTAGGATTAGGGGTTCAGTCTGACAGAAGGTCAGTGAGGAAGGAAGCCACTCGGGAGGAGTGGGGATCCCTGGAAGAAGGGATGGAGGAAGGAGTGCTGCAGCTGCCTCAGTGATCTGAGCCAGCTGACACGGGAAAGGAACAGAAGGAGAAAGACGTAGAACTGCAAACTAAGTTTCCATAAGAGAGAGAAGGATCAGTACGGAACGAAGGAGTAGGAGAACAGAGAGGAGACGTGCGTTGGAAGAGGAACCCTGCCTATAGGTTCTCAGCGCAAGGCCGGGGCCCGGTCCCCGAGGTTGTGTGGACACTTATGGTTCTGCAGCAGACACCGGTGGAGTAGTTGGCTGTAAATGCACTACTGCCAACTAAGACTTGGGGCACAACAGTAATTGAATAGAGAGCCAGGACTCCGGAGAAAGGAGTCCCCGAGAGAGGCTACAGCTGTCTGCCATACGAGTAGAGTTGTTAGGAACATCTGACAGGAGGAATTCCAGAGTACCACGGTACTGGAGATCTTCACACTTTAAGGCACAATATAGGAGTCGTTCAGGAAAGGTACATGTTGGCGGAGTGTTGGAGGGGAGCTTTCCATCTGGCCTGGAGGTTGGCTGAGTCTCTGACGCTGAGGACACGGCCCGGATGCAGGCACCCTTGTGTACCGCAGACTGTGAGTAAAGTTTTGGAACTGCAGGCCTCGGTGTCCTCCATTCATTCTTGCACCAACCCATTCAGCACCGCTACATCTGGGTACCATCTTTTACACTGCCTGTGCCGTTCCACAACCATTACAACTACACTGCCCTGGGACATCAGCCCTGCCTGTGGAGGGCTATACCATCACTGCTGCATCCTACCATCTGTCCCAGAGGATCTGTCTGCAGAGTCAGCTTAACACCTCCCTTGCCGAGCACCACAGGTGGCATCACGAACTATTCCATTCCATTAACTACACATACATTCCGCCATTGACTTGGGCGCCCAGGGCCACGGTCCGGGTCACCGCTGCTGTGACACATCCCCCTGACACCGGCCCGGTACCAAGTACCCCACAGCCCTGGGAGGGCGACCCAGATAACCAAGGATAGACAACATGACCCTCGCCGATACAACTTGCCGACAGCCAATGAAGTTGCAGCTGTGTTTGTCTCCGATGATGGAGAGCCGCCGATCAAAAGAGACATTCCTGTTCATCCCATTGGGCAGCGAGGACTACAGAATATTGTGAACCATGGCTCAAACTGTGATCCAATGGTGTATCCATTCATCTTTCCGTATGGTGAACACGGATGGCAACCTGGAATACGGAAGCAAGGGAGAACTGCAAAAAGGAAAAGTCATGAAATGGAGGAAGGTGACAATGAAGAACAGGATGACATCATTCACGATGCAGGGGAACAAGAAAAAAAAAACAGAAATGTGTCGATTTAAGAATTTTATGCGTACCGCCTTCAGGATCGACAATCCTTCAACCCGCTGTTACATTCTGGCAAGCTGACACAACAATACATAAATGATGCCTACCTAAAGGTTGAAGCGCAGCGACTGGACTGGAACAGACAAAACCAAAAGAAACTCAGAGTAGAATTATATGTCAGGCTTATGGATTATATCAATAGTAGGGCTGAACAACAAAATCTGAGACCGGGTCGCATCGTCATACTTCCCTCTTCTTTTACCGTTGGAAAACGTGCCATGACACAGAATTACCAAGATGCGATGACTTTGGTAGCAAAATTTGGAAAGCCGGATTTATTTATTACGTTCACTTGCAACCCAAAGTGGGAAGAAATTCAGTCCGGCCTTTTACAACATGAAACAGCAACAGACCGCCCAGATTTGGTATCTACCATATTCCACTTAACCCCTTCACCCCCAAGGGTGGTTTGCACACTCATGACCAGGCCAATTTTTACAATTCTGACCACTGTCCCTTTATGAGGTCATAACCCTGGAACGCTTCCATGGATCCCAGTGATTCTGACATTGTTTTCTCGTGACATATTGTACTTCATAATAGTGATAAAATTTCATTCAAATAACTTGCGTTTATTTGTGGAAAAAAAACAGAAATTTGGTGAAAATTTTGAAAATTTCGCAATTTTCCAACTTTGAATTTTTATGCCCTTAAATGACAGAGATACAGCACACAAAAAACTTGATAAGTAACATTTCCCACATGTTTACTTCACATCAGCACAATTTTGGAACCAAAATTTTTTTTTGTTAGGAAGTTATAAGGGTTAAAATTTGACCAGTGATTTCTCATTTTTGCAACACCATTTTATTTTTACGGACCACATCACATTTGAAGCCACTTTGAGGGGTCTATATGATAGAAAATACCCAAAAGTGACACCATTCTAAAAACTGCACCCCTTAAGATGCTCAAAATCACATTCAAAAAGTTTATTAACCCTTTAGGTGCGTCACAGGAATATTTTAAATGTTTAAAAAAAAAATGAACATCTAACTTTTTTTCACAAAAAAAATACTTCAGGTTCAATTTTTTTTATTTTACCAAGGGTAAAAGGAGAAACTGGACTGGAAAAGCTATTGTGCAGTTTGTCCTGAGTATGCTGCTACCTGATATGTGGGGGGAACCACTGTTTCAGCACATGGCAGAGCTCAGAATGGAAGGAGCGCCGTTTGACTTTTTCAATGCAAAATTGACTGGAATTCAGATCGGACGCCATGTCACGTTTGGAGAGCACCTGATGTACCTAAACAGTGGAAACCCCCCATAAGTGACCCCATTTTGGAAACTAGACCCCCCAAGGAACTTATCTAGATATGTGGTGAGAACTTTGAACCCACAAGGGCTTCACAGTTTATAACGTACAGCGGTACAATTAAAAAATCATATTTTTTCCACAAAAATGATGTTTTCACCCCCAATTTTTATTTTCCCAAGGGTAACAGGACCATAAAAGTTATTGTGCAATTTGTCCTGAGTACGCTGATACCCCACATGTGGGGGTAAACCACTATTTGGGCGCATGGCAGAGCTCGGAAGGGAAGCAGCGCCATTTGATGTTTTTGGCTGGAATGGAGATCGGACACCATATCGCGATTGGAAAGCCCCTGATGTACCAAAACAGTGGAAACTCCCCACAAATGACACCATTTTGGAAACTAGACCCCCCAAGGAACTTATCTAGATGTGTGGTGAGAACTTTGAACCCCCAAGGGCTTCACAGAAGTTTATAACATACAGCCGTACAATTAAAAAATCATATTTTTTCCACAAAAATGATCTTTTCACCCTCAATTCTTATTTTTCCAAGGGTAACAGGACCCTAAAAGTTATTGTGAAATTTGTCCTGAGTACGCTGATACCCCAAATGTGGGGGTAAACCACTATTTGGGCGCATGGCAGAGCTCAGAAGGGAAGCAGCGCCATTTAACGTTTTTGGCTGGAATTGAGATCGGACACCATGTTGCGATTGGAAAACCCCTGATGTACCAAAACAGTGGAAACCCCCCACAAATGACACCATTTTGGAAACTAGACCCCCCAAGGAACTTATCTAGATGTGTGGTGAGCACTTTGAACCTCCCAGTGCTTCACAGAAGTTTATAATGCCCGGGCGTGAAAATACGTATTTTCTCCACAAACATGATCTTTTGGTCACCAAATTTTTTTATTTTCCCAAGGGTAACAGGAGAAATTGGACCCCAAAAGTTATTGTCCAATTTGTTCTGAGTATGCTGATACCCCATATGTGGGAGAAAACTACTGTATTGGCACACATCGGGTCTCGGAAGGGAAGTAGTGATGTTTTGGAATGCAGACTTTGATGGAATGGTCTGCGGGTGTCATGTTGCCTTTGGAGAGCCCCTAATGTACCTAAACAGAGGAAACCCCCCACAAATGACCCCGTTTTGGAAACTAGGCCTCCTAAGAAACTTATCTAGATGTGTGGTGAGCACTTTGAACCCCCAAGGGCTTCACAGAAGTTTATAATGCCCGGGCATGAAAATAAAAAAATCGCATTTTTTCCACAAACATGATCAATTAGTCCCCAATTTCTTTATTTTCCCAAGGGTAACAGGAGAAATTGAACCCCAAAAGTTGTTGTCCAATTTGTCCTGAGTATGCTGACACCCCATATGTGGGAGAAAACTACTGTATGGGCACACGTCGGGGCTCAGAAGGGAAGTAGTGATGTTTTGGAATGCAGACATTGATGGAATGGTCTGCGGGTGTCATGTTGCCTTTGGAGAGCCCGTAATGTACCTAAACAGTGGAAACCCCCCACAAATGACCCCATTTTGGAAACTAGACCCCCTAAGGAATTTATCTAGATGTGTGGTGAGCACTTTGAACCCCCAAGGGCTTCACAGAAGTTTATAATGCCCGGGCATGAAAATAAAAAAATCGTATTTTTTCCACAAACATGATCAATTAGTCCCCAATTTTTTTAATTTCCCAAGGGTAACAGGAGAAATTGGACCCTAAAAGTTGGTGTCCAATTTGTCCTGAGTATGCCGATACCTCATATATGGGAGAAAACTATTGTATGGGCACACGTCGGGGCTTGGAAGGTAAGTAGTGACGTTTTGGAATGCAGACTTTGATGGAATGGTCTGCGGGTGTCATGTGCATTTGGAGAGCCCCTGATGTACCTAAACAGTGGAAACCCCCCACAAATGACCCCATTTTGGAAACTAGACCCCCTAAGGAATTTATCTAGATGTGTGGTGAGCACTTTGAACCCCCAAGTGCTTCACAGAAGTTATTAACGCCCGGGCGTGAAAATAAAAAAATAATTTTTTTCCACAAAAATGATATTTTTCCCCCCAATTTTTTATTTTCCTAAGGGTAACATGAGAAATAGGACCCCAAAAGTTGCTTTGCAATTTGTCCTGAGTAGGCTGATACCCTACATGTGGGGGTAAAACACTGTTTTGGAAGGGAAAGACCACCATTTGACTTTTTCAACTCAGAATTGGCTGGAATTGAGATCAGACGCCATGTTGCATTTGGAGAGCACCTGATGTGCCCAAACAGTGGAAACCACCAATTCTAACTCCAACCCGAACACCAACACACCCCTAACCCTAATCTCAGCCCTAACCCTAGCACTAACCCTAGCCCTAACCCTAGCCCTGGCCCTAACCCTAGCCCTAACCCTAACCCTAATGGGAAAATGGAAATAAATACATTTTCTTTTAATTTTATTATTTTTCCCTAACTAAGGGGGTGATAACGGGGGGTTTGATTTACTATTTATGGCGGTTTTTATTTTTGGCAGCTGTCATACGCTAAAAGACCCTTTTATTGTAAAGGCATCACCACATACTGAGAGCTATAATTTTTCCGTATTTTGACCCACTGAGTCATGTGAGGTCTTATTTTTTGAGGGACGAGTTGACGTTTTTATTGGTACCATTTTCGGGCACGTGACATTTTTTTATCGCTTTTTATTCCGATTTTTGGGATGCAGAATGAACAAAAACCAGCGTTTCATGAATTTCTTTTGGGGGGTGCGTTTACACCGTTCCGCGTGCGGTAAAATTGATAAAGCGGTTTTATTCTCCGGGTCAGTACGGTTACAGCGATACCTATTTAGGTCTTTTTTTATGTTTTGTCGGTTTTATGCAATGAAAACTATTTTATATAAAAAATAATTATTTTTGCATCGCTTTATTCTGCGAGCTATAACTTTTTTATTTTTTCTCTGATGATGCTTTATGGTGGCTTGTTTTTTGCGGGACAAGATGACGTTTTCAGCGGTACCATGGATATTTATATGCGTCTTTTTGATCGCGCGTTATTGCACTTTTTGTTTGGCGACATGATAATAAATCATTATTTTTTGCTTCGTTTTTTATTTTTTAAGGGGTTCGCTAAAGGGGTTAATTAATGGGACAGTTTCATAGGGCAGGTTGTTACGGACGCGGTGATACCTAATATGTGTACTTTTATTGTTTTTTTTTTTATTTCCAAAAAATGGATTTATTGGGGGAATTTTTTTTTTTTTCTAATTTATTTGGCGATTTTTTTAAAATTATTTTAACACTTTTTTTTTTAACTTTATTACATAGTCCCAGGTGGGACATCACTGTCCTGTGACAGATCGCTGATCAGTCACATCACAGATCACTGTGACAGATCAGCGATCTGTCACAGGCACTGCTGCAGACTTCCTCATGCCTGCGCTTTGCAGGCACTGAGAAAGTCAGCTCCCTGCAGGCCCCCGAAGGCCCCCGTCGCCATCTTGGATTCGGGGGCCTGCAGGGAAAGAGCCCCCCGCAGCAGCGCTGCACATTGCGCTGCTGTGGGGGGCTCAGGCATGCACGGAGGGAGCCCCCTCCCTGCCGATGCTTCCCTTTTAACTCCCGGTACACCGCGATCATGTTTAATCGCAGTGTGCAAGGGGTTAACGTGTCGGGGGCAGTCCGTGACTGCCCCTGACACATTGTGCCGGGTGTCAGCTGTGATAATCAGCTGACACCCAGCCGCGATCAGCGGCACTCACCACGTGGGCGCCGCTCATCGCGCTAGACGTACTATCCCATCCATGGGCATAGGGGCCCGGGTCCCATGGACGGGATAGTACGTCTGATGTCAGAAAGGGGTTAAAGCTACAAGAGTTACTAAACGACTTGACTGCAAAAAAAGGTGGAGTGATGGGACAAGTAAAGGCATACACCTACGTCACTGAATTTCAAAAAAGAGGTATTACGTACATTTATCTGAATGTTCGTAACAGTAATGTTAAGAATGGAATGATTAATAATGCACATTTAATGCATCCTTTTATTGTCTCAGCTCTTCCTCATTGCCATATGCTCTTAATTCTGGACGACGAAGACAAGTTTCGAGAAGCTATCAATTGTGACAATGCTGTTTGTGCAGAAATTCCTGACCCGGATATTAACAAGGAGCTTTACGATGTTGTCACCAGCTGCATGATTCATGGGCCCTGTGGAGAACACAATAGAAATTCACCGTGTATGGAAGATGTAAAAGGAATCTGGACATGCTCCAAAAAGTTTCCCAAAGACTTCAGCGAATAAACAAATATTAATGTGGATGGTTATCCAGTATACCGCAGACGAAAAGATGGCATTAAGCTCAAGATTAGGGATGTGGAAGTTGACAGCCGCTGGGTTGTACCATAAAACCCCCACCTCTCTCAGAAATACAGCGCACACATAAATGTGGAAATCTGCTATTCCATCCAGACCGTCAAATATATTTTCAAGTACTTGTACAAAGGACATGATGCAGCCATTGTTCAAGTGAACGAAGTCAGCAACAGCGGCACCTACCACTGGGACGAGATTAAGACTTACATCGACACATGATATTTGGCATCGCCTGAAGCAATGTGGTGGCTGTGAAAATTTGAGATGTCTGCACGTTCCCATGCTGTAGAAAGACTTCCGGTACACCTACCTTTCCAACAATCAGTTTACTTTGAGGATGGAACGGAGCAGCTTTCTGTGGAAAAAGCTCAGCATGATGGCACAAAACTTACTAAATGGTTCGTTCTAAACCAAACTGATCCATCAGCACGTCAGTATTTATGCTGTGAAATACCCTACCATTATGTCTGGACAAATAAGTTTTGGAAGACAAGAAAAAGAAGATGACCTAAAAACTAGTACCTCTACTTCGTGGTACTAGTTTTTTAGGTCATCCAGCATCAATATCCTTCATGACCCCATAGCTTCCTATACCCTACACGACCTTACTAGCCACCTGGACGTGTATTTTATGAATGTTTTATTATACATACTGGATACTATTTATATACACCAGTATTCTTAATCACGTATTTAATGATTCTATGATACGGTTATTTGGAAAACAATACATTTCCCCGATATGTAATCACCTTATATACGCCAAACAAAAGGGCTTAAAAGTGAAACTACATTAGAAGTATGGACATGATTTCATATGAATGTCGGACTTTTTGATCAGCCCATAAACAAAAAATAGGGCCCGATAAAATGGGGCTTTTTGAAATATGCACATACTTTTTACTTTTTATTTTCATTTTTATTTTTATATTTTTTCCTATTTTTAGTATTATTCTTGATATATATACAGTATATATATATATTTTATATATATTTGCATTCTCATTTTTTAATTTATTTTAATTATCTTAATAAATAAAGGTTACACCACATGCATATTTTATTTATGTATTTCTTAATCTCATCATTCATTCCCTTTTTTATATACACATATTCTTTATGTCCATTTATTTGGATTCAGCTTCATGGAACCACTACTTGTTTTAGGGTTAAATGCAGAAACGTGCCATCCTCCCCTCCTCCCTTTCTGATTCTCCTGAATCCACAATCTCTCCTTCCTAATGAGGTTTTCTTATCAGGCAGTTGTGGGTCAGGTGATCACTCTGCAGGGTTTCAGGATACTTTATAAGGACACTCTATGCAAAGGCAGGCACTACCCTGATGAAGAGAGAAGTCATCTCTCGAAACGCGTTGGTTTTGTGCCACTAGCAAGCCACCGTCCTTTCCCAGTGTGACGTCATGCTACACCCTGCCTCCACCGTACGCCGACCTCCACAGCGTCGCTCACGGCCGGAGCAAGCGAAGTAGCAACAATCCGCACTGCTTCACTGCCCAGCAGCAGCGGCCATCACCTGCCCCATCTAGCATGCTTGACTGCACCACCGATCACCAGCTTCCAAGTAAGTGCCACCCCTCCCTGCACTTTACCAGCGAGCACAAGCCTTCTCTAACCCTCATCTATGTCACAGGTCTGCCTCTGCATATAACAGTCTAGTACTAGGTGCTCTTGATTTATCTAAGGATATTCAGCCACAAGCATTCGGCAAGGTAAGCCTCAGCCTCCACCCGAACCATCAATCATTACTCCTTGGTACCTTTTGGCTTTTTATCTGATATTCAATTTTGTATTAATAATTATATTTAAACCAGGATTAGGGGACATGTGCCAGCCAATATCCCAGTAACAGTTCCAAGGTTGGATACACTTATGGTCGGATTCATCATCAAGTTGGTAATTTTAATTACGATTACAGAATGCTGAAAAACGTAAATTTAAGATGTCTGTATTGAAGATTTTTTTTTGTTTTACACAGACGGTAAAACAGTCCACTCCGGATTTGGAATTTCAATTCATTTGAATGAGAGAACTGTATCAAGTATTAAAGAAGGAACCTCAGTCTGCCGAGAGCTTCGGGATACTAAACATTATATGGGATGAAATTTCAATGTCTCACGTTCATCTTTTCAATGCCGTTGATAGAAGCTTACGTATTCTCCTTCACAATGAAGAACCTTTTGGTGGGATCCCGATTGTTGTTGGAGGAGATTTTTGTCAGCAAGCTCCAGTTGTACTTAATGGAAATCACTTTAGTATTGTAGAGGTGTGTGTCAAGAGCAGTCCAGTATGGAAATCCTTCAAGGAACTGAAATTAATCAGGAACATGCGAGTCAATCCTGATGAGGTAGAATTTTGTGAGTGGCTGCTAACTGTTGGATCAGGAGTTGAAGATGGGAATCTGGTGGATTTTGTGAAGCTGAGCAAAGACATTCTGACTCATGACGTCGTGACGAGCATATTTGGGAATGACCTGAACTCTCTCACTCCTGCTGATCTTGCTTCCAGAGCAGTACTATGCCCTAAAAACTGTGACAAGCTGACAGTCAATGAACAAGTGTTGAACATGCTTAGAGGTCAGACTAAATCATACTTCAGTGTTGACAATATTTCATCCTGTGAGACAGAAGAAGAAAGAGCTCAGTACCCCATCGAATTTGTACATTCCCTAACTCCTATGGGCCTCCCTCCTCATATGCTGAACCTTAAGAAAGGCTGCTGTGTCACGCTACTCCGCAATCTAAATCCAAAGAAAGGACTGTGCAATGGTACTCGATTAATTGTAGAAACTCTTGGCACAAATCTCATCGACTGCAGAATTTTTTCTGGGGAGCGTCGTGGTCAAAAGGTTCTCATTCCAAGAATACCATTGGACACTAGCAATTGCGATATCCTGTTTAAGTTAACAAGAAAACAATTGCCACTTCGTCTGGCTCATTCCATGACAATTACAAAATCGCAAGGAGAAATAATCGATAAGATTGGCGTTCTCCTACCTGATCCTGTATTCACACATAGTCAATTAAACACTGCATTCTCTAGAGTAACAAGTTGTAAAGGTCTTTCAGTTCAAATTGTACCAGGTAGAAATCAAGGAAAGATCTTTGAAAATGACGAAAATGACTATACATTTAATTGTGTTTACAGAGACATTTTAACTTAATTTAGGTTTCGTTATGAAATTTGTTTAGATGCTGGAATGAATAAAAAACACACATCTTACTGAATCCAGTTTGTTTTGATTTTACACTGTGAATAAAATGTATCATTAGTATTATTCAGATTTTTAATGATTATTATTGTTATTAACTTCATTTTAATTTAATTTACCACCTGCGTAAGCGCTATTGAATGTTGTCATTATTTACTTTAATCACCAGCAGCGTTAATTAGATAGCAATGAGCGTGCCGAGCGTTAGCTGGTTGGAAACAGCTAGTATATATACTTAAAGCTCAATGTGGGTGTGTATGTATGTATGTCCGGGATTGGCATCCGCACCGTCGCAGCTACATCCACAAAATTTGGCACAGTCACATGTCTGGACGCCAAGAGCATCATAGGCTATGTTGTGAGGCAAAATTTAAACCCCGCGCGTTCCAATTCACCAAACAATTTTGCCCCTAGCTACATAATGAGGAAAAAGTTTATGTATTGGCATCTGCACCGTCGTAGCTACAGCCACAAAATTTTGCACAGTCACACGTCTGGACCCCGAGAGCATCATAGGCTATGTTGTGAGGCAAAATTTTAACCATGCATGTTCCAATTCACCAAACAATTTTTCCCTGATCTATATAATGGGGAAAAAGTGTATGTATCGGCATCTGCACCGTCGTAGCTACAGCCACAAAATTTTGCACAGTCACATGTCTGGACCCTGAGAGTGTCATAGGCTATGTTGTGAGGCAAAATTTTAACCCCACATGTTCCAGTTCACCAAACAATTTTGCCCCTATCTACATAATGGGGAAGAAGTGAAAGGAAAAGTGTTGGAGGCAAATTGACAGCTGCCAGATGTAAACAAGGGGGACTTAAAGAATGAGAGCGATGGCGCCAAAGAGCATATACCGTACAGTTGCTATGGTGGGGCCCTGACATGGGATACTCACCACACACGGGGATATGAACACACACACAAAATGCGCCACACACTACCACGTGCTTCAACACATATACCACCCTCAGTACACATTTCACCACACATACACCAACCTCGCCACTAGAGTTGAGCGATACCGTCCGATACTTCAAAGTATTGGATCGGAATGGATCGGCCGATCTTTAAAAAAAGTATCGGTATCGCCGATTCCGATACCGGAAGTCCCATTCAAGTCTATGGGACTTCCGGTATCGGAATAAGAAAAACCCTGTTTTTGCCTTGTACAGCCTCTCTGGTGTCTGTACGGGCCTTTCGGGGGGCTGTGCCGGCCTGCCAGGGGGTCTGTGCAGGCTCCGGTGGTCTGTGCCGGCCTGCCGGGGGGCTGTGCCGGCCTGCCGGTGGTCTGTGCAGGCTCCGGTGGGCTGTGCCGGCCTGCCGGGGGGCTGTGCCGGCCTGCCGGTGGTCTGTGCAGGCTCCGGGGGGCTGCGCCGGCCTGCCGGGGGGCTGTGCCGGCCTGCCGGTGGTCTGTGCAGGCTCCGGGGGGCTGTGCCGGCCTGCCGGTGGTCTGTGCAGGCTTCGGGGGTCTGTGCAGGCATCGTCCGATGGGACTACAAGTCCCATCGGGCGATGCCTGCTACCATGACAGTGATTGACACATTAGCCAATGATGGGACAGTAGTAGTCCCATCATCCGGCTAATGTGTTGAATGTAAAAAAAAAAAAAAATTACATGCTACATACATGCTACATACATACAACATGCATACTACATGCATGCTACATTCATACTACATACTACATACATGCTACATTCATACTACATATATACTACATGCAACATACATACTACATATATACTACATACATACTACATATATACTACATGCATGCTACTTACATACTGCATGCTACATACATACTACATGCTACATACATACCACATATATACTACATACATACTACATGCATGCTACATACATACCACATACATACTACATACATACTACATACATACTACATGCATGCTACATGCTACATACATAACACATATATACTACATGCATGCTACATACATACTACATGCTACATACATACTACATATATACTACATGCATGCTACATACATACTACATATATACTACATGCATGCTACATACATACTGCATGCTACATGCATGCTACATACATACTACATACATACTACATGCTACATACATACCACATATATACTACATACATACAATACATTCATACAATACATACATAGACATACAGTACATATAACATAGAGTAACATACTTACCAATACTTGTCACATTGTTCCCCGAAGCCATTGTCTTTTCCGGAATAAATATTAACATAACAAACCACAAAAATACTCACCCACGATCCGAAGCAGTCCACGAGTGTGTCCCACGACGATCTTGGGTAGAGAACGGCAGCATCAGCTGATGCTGCCATTCTCTACGGGCTGCAGGAATCCAATGACGGAAGGTAGGTATCCTTCCGCACTGTATTCCTCCGCCACTTAAAAAAAAAAAAGTCCCTAGTCTCACTTTATGCCATTGCTGTGTGGGAATTTCCCACGCAGCAATGGCATAAAGTGAGACTAGGGACTTTTTTTTTTTTAAGTGGCGGAGGAATACAGTGCGGAAGGATACCTACCTTCCGTCATTGGACTCCTGCAGCCCGTAGAGAACGGCAGCATCATCTGATGCTGCAGTTCTCTACCCAAGATCGTCGTGGGACACACTCGTGGACTGCTTCGGATCGTGGGTGAGTATTTTTGTGGTTTGTTATGTTAATATTTATTCCGGAAAAGACAATGGCTTCGGGGAACAATGTGACAAGTATTGGTAAGTATGTTACTCTATGTTATATGTACTGTATGTCTATGTATGTATTGTATGTATGTAGTATATATGTGGTATGTATGTAGCATGTAGTATGTATGTAGTATGTATGTAGCATGCATGTAGCATGCAGTATGTATGTAGCATGCATGTAGTATATATGTAGTATGTATGTAGCATGCATGTAGTATATATGTAGTATGTATGTAGCATGTATGTAGTATGTATGTGGTATGTATGTAGCATGTAGTATGTATGTAGCATGCATGTAGTATATATGTAGTATGTATGTAGCATGTAGTATGTATGTAGTATGTATGTAGTATGTATGTGGTATGTATGTAGCATGTAGTATGTATGTAGCATGCATGTAGCATGCATGTAGCATGCATGTAGTATGTATGTAGCATGCATGTAGTATGTATGTAGCATGCATGTAGTATGTATGTAGTATGTATGTAGCATGCATGTAGTATGTATGTAGTATGTATGTAGTATGTATGTAGCATGCAGTATGTATGTAGCATGTATGTAGTATGTATGTAGTATATATGTAGTATGTATGTAGCATGTAGTATGTATGTAGCATGTAGTATGTATGTAGCATGCATGTAGTATATATGTAGTATGTATGTAGCATGTAGTATGTATGTAGCATGCATGTAGTATATATGTAGTATGTATGTAGCATGTAGTATGTATGTAGCATGTAGTATGTATGTAGCATGCATGTAGTATGTATGTAGTATGTATGTAGTAATTTTTTTTTTTTTTTTTTTAACATTTAACACATTAGCCGGATGATGGGACTACTACTGTCCCATCATTGGCTAATGTGTCAATCACTGTCATGGTAGCAGGCATCGCCAGATGGGACTTGTAGTCCCATCGGACGATGCTTGCACAGACCCCCGGACATCAGCACAGCCCCCCGGCAGGCCGGCACAGCCCCCCGGCAGGCCGGTACAGACCCCCACAGGGTGCACAGACCACCGGCAGGCCGGCACAGCCCCCCGGCAGGCCGGTACAGACCCCCACAGGGTGCACAGACCACCGGCAGGCTGGCACAGCCCCCCGGCAGGCCGGTACAGACCCCGGGCAGTCCACACAGCCCCCCGGCAGGCCGGCAGAGACCCCCGGAAGGCCCGAAATGACGGCGCATCATGATGCGCACACACCGCGCATCATGATGACGTCAGGCTGTCAATCAACTTTGAACTTCCGATTCCGATGCCGACTTCCGATATTGAAAAAATATCGGAAGTCGGTATCGGAATTCCGATACAGCAAGTATCGGCCGATACCCGATACTTGCGGTATCGGAATGCTCAACACTACTCGCCACATAAAAGTCGAAACACAAAAGTCGCCACTCAAAACTCGCCACACTGTCCAAGAGCTGTTTAAAAGATGAAAAATGAGCTGTGATTGGTTGCTATCAGCAACAGTTTTCTTTGTAGACAGTTGTGGTAACTGAGGCCTATTATTCTTATCATTACTATGGTGTTATCGTTCTTCTGTAAAGCTGGAAATAACACAATTTATTACCGTGCCAACACAGACCACCCTCTGACACAGACTGCAGGGGGAGCCCAGTATCACACAGGATAGGATTAGATACACAGCTCAGCAGTCAGTATCACACAGGATAGGATTAGACACATGGCTCAGAAGGCAGTATCACACAGGATAGGAATAGATACACGGCTCAGCAGACAATATCGTATTAGATACACGGCTCAGCAGACAGTATCACACAGAATATTATTATTATTATTTATTTATATAGCACCATTGATTCCATGGTGCTGTACATGAGAAGGGGTTACATACAAATTACAGATATCACTTACAGTAAACAAACTAACAATGACAGACTGACACAGAGGGGAGAGAGGACCCTGCCCTTTCAGGATTACATGCTACTGGATGGTGGGGAAGGAGACAGTAGGTTGGTGGGTTGCAGCAGTTCCGGTGTTGGTTGAGGTGATATCACCGGTAGTGGTGAGAGAGAAGGAGGTAGCGGGGTCATTGCAGGCTGTAGGCTTTCTTGAAGCGGTGGGTTTTCAGGTTCCGTCTGAAGGATCCAAATGTGGTTGATAGTCGGACTTGTTGGGCAAAGAATTCCAGAGAAAAGGGGCTATTCGGGAGAAGTCTTGGAGGCAGTTGGGTGAGGAGCAAATAAGTGTGGAGGAGAGAAGGAGGTCTTGGGAGGACCGGAGATTACGTGAGGGAAGGTATCAGGAGATTAGTTCAGAGACATAAGGGGGAGACAGGTTATAGCTGGCCTTGTAGGTCAGTATTAGTAATTTGAACTGGATACGCTGAGGGAATGGGAGCCAGTGAAGAGATTTGCAGAGGGGAGAAGCGGAGGAGTAGCGAGGAGAGAGATGAATTAGTTGGGCAGCAGAGTTAAGGATGGACTGGAGAGGTATGAGGGTGTTAGCAAGGAGACCACAGAAAAGGATGTTGCAGTAGTCGAGGCGGGAGATGATGAGGGCATGCACAAGCATTTTAGTAGATTGAGGGTTGAGGAAAGGACGGATTCTGGAAATATTTTTTAGCTGGAGGCGACAGGAGGTAGAAAGAGCTTGGATGTGCGCTTTGAAGGACAGGGCAGAGTCAAAGGTTACTCCGAGGCAGCGGACTTCTGGTACTGGGGAAAGTGTGATGTCATTAATTGTTATAGCTAGGTCGGGTAAGGAAGATCTGAGAGATGGAGGAAAGAAGATTAGTTCAGATTTGTCCACATTGAGCTTGAGGAAGCGAGAGGAGAAGAAGGAGAATATGGCTGATAGACACTCTGGGTTTCTGGACAGCAGAGAGGTGACGTCTGGACCAGAGAGGTAGATCTGAGTGTCATCAGCATAAAGGTGGTAGTGGAATCCGTGGGACTTTATGAGTTGCCCCAGACCAAGTGTATAGATTGAGAAGAGTAGGGGTCCTAAAACAGAGCCTTGGGGGACTCCATCAGAGAAAGGATGGGGTGAGGAGGTGGTGTGGGAGTGAGAGACGCTGAATGTGCGATTGGAAAGGTATGAGGAGATTCAGGATAGGGCAAGGCCTTTGATGCCGAAGGAGGAGAGGATCTGTAGTAGGAGGCAGTGGTCAACTGTGTCGAATGCAGAGGACAGGTCTAGAAGCAGGAGTATAGAGTATTGTCCATTTGATTTGGCTGTAAGTAGGTCGTTAGTAATTTTGGTCAGGGCTGTCTCAGTGGCGTGATGGGGGCGGAAACCAGATGGTAGATTGTCAAAGAGCAAGTTAGATGATAGGTGGGAGGAAAGTTCAGCGCGGACGTGCTGTTCCAGGAGTTTGGAAGCGTATGGGAGCAACGATATTGGGCGATAGCTGGACATAGCGGTTGGGTCGAGGGTTGGCTTTTTAAGGATAGGCGTGATTGTGGCATGTTTGAAAGCAGAAGGGAAGGTACCGGACGTTAGTGATAGGTTGAAGAGGTGGGTTAGGGATGGGATAAGTGTGGTGGTGAGGTTGGAGAGGAGGTGGGATGGGATGGGGTCGAGTGCACATGCTGTGAGGTGCGATTTGGAGAAGAGACGATTAAGCTCCCCTTCAGTGATGTTGGAGAGTGAGGTTATGGGGTTTGGGCATTGGTCTGGTATACAAATGGGTTGTGGTGGTTGAGTGATGAAGACTTGACTTTATTTGGTCAATCTTGTTTTTGAAGTGTGTGGCAAAGTCCTCGGCAGAGATGAGGGAGGTTGGAGGAGGCAGTGGTGGGCGGAGGAGGGAGTTAAAAGTTTTGAATAACTGTTTGGGGTTGTAAGATAGGGAAGATACGAGGGTTGTGAAGTAGGCCTGTTTAGCAGAGGTGAGGGCAGATTTGAAATCGAGTGTTGCCTGTTTGAATGTGGTGAAGTCATCTTGCGAATTTGTTTTCTTCCAGCTCTGTAATCCTGGACACTTGCCGAAGCTTTTTAGTGGTGTTGATGTGCCAGGGTTGTCTGTTGATACGTCGCATTCTGCCATGAACGAGAAGGGCACCCACGTCAATAGCTGATGCGAGTGTGGCATTGTAGAAAGCAGTGGCACCGTCTGTGTAATGGAGTGAGGATATGGATGCCAGTGGTAGAATAGAGTCAGAGAGTGTGTGGGTGACTAGGTGTGCAAGGTTTCTGTGGGGATGCGCGTGTTGCTGGACATGGGTGCCAGGTGAGGAGGACAGGGATGAGAAAGTGAGTAGATGGTGGTCAGATAGAGGGAGAGGGGAGGTGGTGAAGTTAGAAAGAGAGCAGAGACGAATGAAGACCAGGTCTAATGTGTGTCCGTCTGTGTGGGTGGCTGAGGAGGACCACTGAGTAAGTCTAAAGGATGAAGTAAGGGACAGGAGTTTGGAGGCTGCTGACTGAAGGGTATCAATGGGGATGTTGAAGTCACCTATGATGATAGTGGGGGTGTCAGTTGAAAGAAAATGAAGACGCCAGGTGGAGAATTGGTCAATGAAGGCAGTGGTCGGGCCTGGAGGTCGGTATATGACGGCCACTTGGAGGTTGGAGAGAGAGTAGATGTGGACAGAGTGGACTTCAAAAGAGGGGAGGATTAGGGAGGGAAGAGGTGGGATTGGGTTGAAGGTGAAGTTGGAAGAAAGAAGAAGACCCACTCCTCCTCTGTGTCTGTTGCCAGGGCGAGGAGTGTGGATGAAGTGGAGGCCGCCGTAACACAGCGCAGCAGGGGATGCGGTGTCAGAGGATGTCAGCCATGTTTCTGTGAGGCCGAGGAAGGCAAGATTGCGAGAGAGAAAGAGGTCATGAATCACATGGAGCTTATTGCAGATGGAGCGGGCATTCCAAAGTGCTCCCGAGAGAGGGAGCAGGGGGTTGGGTGTCAATGGCACAGGTTTTAAGTTGGAAAGATTGCGGTAGTTCTTATTAGATAGGAAGCGGTAAGAAGGGGAAGTAATGGGGGGTATGAGCTGTGGGGGTCCAGGATTGGGAGATATGTCGCCAGCAGTGAGGAGAAGCAGAGAAAGGGAGAGCAGATGGGAGAAGGAGAGTGGGCAGCTTGTTTTAGGTTTCATTAGGACAGATTTGAGGTTGAGGAGCAGTTCAGCAGAGGAGGTCAGATGGGGAGGAAAGAGGGAAGGGGAGATGATTATTTGGTTAGAAGGTGCTGGGGTTTGGGGATAGCGAAGGAGAGTGAGGGTTAAAGGAGCAAACACTGTGAGGGCATATGTAAACATGGTGAAGAAATAAGATAGGTTAAGAAAAGCTAAGTCCAAGTAATAAGAAGGGCTTACTCAGCAGACATACCCTAAAGAGACAGGTAGATAGTGTGGGGTCCTGACTCCTGCCGAGACTAACTGCCGTAGTAATAACTGCATTTTCACGATACTTTTGCTGCCGTGATACTTATGCTGCAGGGACACACGTGCCTGATCCGCACCAAATAGGATTAGATACACGGCTCAGCAGTCAGTATCACACAGGATAGGATTAGATGCATAGTTTTTATGTGCAATATAATCATTATAATTTGCTATAACTAACCACAGTTGTGTACTATCTATGCCCAGGCAACACCGGGCTCTTCAGCTGGTATATATATATATATATATATATATATATACACATACATATACACACACATATATATATACATATATATATGTTTTGAAGATTCTTTTGTTTTAAAACGATGTGTACAGGTTTTTTTTTACAATGCTATTTTAACATGAGTTTTTACATGGAGAGAACTTCTCTATGTAAAACCTCATGTTAAAATCGCATTGCATACGGATGTCTTACGCATATCATATGGAAAAATCACACTGAAATCGGATTACACTCGAGGGACACTCGCATGACAATCGCATAGAATCGGTCCTTTTTTCCATCCAGAAAACGGACCGTTTTTTTCTCGCAAATGGGGATGAGCCCTTACCATCCCTATGCTATGTCTGCTGAAAAAAATCACTGCAGAATCAAAAAAAGGAATCTTTGTGTGCCCAGCAGCTGAGAATGGAGCAAGATTTCACAATGGGTGATCCTACCCAGACCAGCCAATATCATCAGGAAACATTGGGGGTTAAGATGATGATGAAAATGAGAAGGGAGAGGAATTCTTTTTCAGTGGTACCGAGGGGACACCTCATGCTACAGAGGGGAATCCCAACCCCAGCTTCATGTCTGTCCAGCATGGGTGGACTGGAG
Source organism: Dendrobates tinctorius (assembly GCF_039654945.1). NCBI lineage: Eukaryota > Metazoa > Chordata > Amphibia > Anura > Dendrobatidae > Dendrobates > Dendrobates tinctorius. The sequence continues at coordinate 34,536,189 of NW_027361683.1, forward strand.
AGGAGGAGGTGGAGGAGGAGAGTCAGTGTGAGGAGAGGATGGGTATTGTTCCTTTTTCTGAGGTCACAGAAGATTTGCCTCTTTGCAGCTTGGCACACATGGCACACTTCATATCTGACTGTCTGTGCCACATTTTCAATAGCAACCTATACTGGTTGGCCACCTTTCTAGACCCACGGTACAAGGACAAATTTCCTTCACTACAGTTACAGTCACCAAGGGGTTTCACAATGGAATCCTTCAAGAATGCCGTTGTCGATCATTTGATGGCAACAGCACCCTCAGACACCACTGCTAGCAGAAGTACCAGCTCTGTGCAACAGCATGCATTAATAAGGAGAGACATGCCAAGCAGGTCCAAAAGAGGTGGTGGTAAAATGTCCACAAACTGGGCCATCTTCAATAAACCAGCTCATCACCAAGGACTAGCTGGAACAGTAGCAATGTCAAGGAGGGAGAAGTTGAACAAGATGGTCAACGATTATCTAAGTGACCATACCTGCGTCCTTCCTGACGCTTCTGTACCCTTTAATTACTGGGTATCCAAGCTGCATAGTTGGCCAGACCTCTCCTTATATGCCTTGGAGGTGCTGGCCTGCCCTGCTGCTAGTGTGACTACAGAGAATGCAGACAGGCTGACTCTGATAAAATTTAACAAGGACTGGATTTTGCAACAGTATTTAAGGCCTCCAGATGACAGTATCCCAACCTAAAGTCACCCAAAACGTTATTTTTTTTTAAATTGGTGATCACGTCCATCCCTTCCCATACAGGCCCCTTTTCTCCTTCTTACACATGTTTTCAAATCCTGCTTCTGCCACATGTACCTCAATGTACCTCAATGTTACGTTAATCAATGTTTCCCATCGGAGACACTTGTGATGGTATTATGCCCCTTGGGCTAATTTTTGGAGACACTATGGCTATGCCTGGACACTGGGCACTGCAACCTCTATGTTAGTAGTCCTAGCTTCATCATAATTGCTTGGCCCTTCAGACCTGCCTTGCTTCCTTCATCAACTATGATACAGCCCCTTGGGCTAATTTTTGGAGACACTATGGCTATGCCTGGACACTGCAACTAATATGCTAGTAGTCCTAGCTGCTTCATCATAATTGTTTGGCCCTTCAGACCTGCATTGCTCCCTTCATCAACCATGATACAGCCCCTAGGGCTAATGTTTTGAAGACACTATGTCTATGCCTACACATTGGGCAGTGGCAGTGGAACAACAAGGACAGTAGTCCAAGCTTTATTATTGTGAATCCCTTATGATGATGATGATACTTCTTCCTGCATTAACCATCACACAGCCCCTATGGCAAATCGCTCTACTTACCCCACTTACACACTTAGCTGTCAGAAGATCGCCTCCATTATCACTCGCTCTTACGGCACTTCTGATATATCACTGGCACTGCGTAAGTGGCGTACAAGTCCTGCTCTGCCAGCAAAAAACCACAGGACTTCAAATAGTGTTTGTACATTCTAGTGAAGCAGGGGTGGAAAACCACACGTGCAGCCCCTGACCAGGTGCCCCCATGTTATATACATTTGTTTACATCATACATTTTTTTAACATTTAGGCTGTGTGCTCACATAAGCATTTTATTTGCGTTTTTTAAGCTTTTTTCCATGCGAAAACACTTTAAAAACGCATACATTAAACATCCCATTCATACAATGCATTCTGCAATTTTTGTGCACATGATGCATTTTTTTCCTCAAAAAAAAAAAATGCATTGCAGTAAAAAACGCAGCATGTTCATTAATTTTGCGGAAAAAAATGCATTTCCAACTATATACTATAAGAATGTGGATGCTCCGGAAAAAAATGCATAAAAAACACGCAAAAACGCAAGAAAAAAATATGCTTTTCCTGGGAAGGAGTCCGGTTTTTAGTCAGGAATTTTCTGCATACCTGGGCACATAGCCTTACACATTTTTTAGCCTTTTCCTCAGCCCTCAGACTGCTTTGTAGGGTCCAGCAGACAATTACTCTCATTTTCGATTAACTCTCATTGGACTCGCTAATCATACCGAAAACCCGAGTATTATGGTATACTCGGTACAAGTATAGCGAGTCCGAATACTTCACTACTCGCTCATCCCTACTGTCCACCTTAAAGCAGACTGAAGAATTTGGAAAGCAAGAATTTAGTCAGCTTAAAAAGCAGAACAGTCATGAAAGGGTTAAAACAGCTGTAAAGGAAGATTCTACATGTGTTGAAGCTGCATTTAATGCCAGTACAGACCCGTCTGCAAAGTATATATGGTGTATAGATTCTGGTGCAAGCAGTCACATGGCAAATAACAAGGATTTCTTCACTGACCTTAATTAAAGTAAGTCAGAAAAGGTCATCTTAGCTAATGGTCACTATATGACTTCAGAAGGAGTAGGAGACAGCTACCTCCACTGTCCAGTTTCCTCAGCACAAAACAAAGATCCCAGTAAAGGATGTTCTCTGTGTTCCCAGCCTTGAAAACAATTGTCTGTCAGTAAAGCTCACACAAAAGGGGAAAGTAGTTACTTTTAAAGATAACAGCTGCATCATCTCAAAGAAGGGTCACACTCGCAGAAGGAAAAATCCAAGATGAACTTTATCAGCTAAAACGGAAAGAAAGAGTGTACAGTGCTACACAAGATCTGCATAAGAACTGTATGGCACATACATGTTGGGCACAGAGACCCAGAAGAAGTAGGAAGCTAGCTCAACTTGCAAATGGTATTGAAATCAACCAGTGTAGTCAAATCATGAAGTGCACTAGCTGTCCTAAAGGGAAAATGTCCAGAAAATCCTTTCCTAAAATAAGCACCACTAGATCTGCACAGCCACTGGATCTGATACATACAGATGTATGCGGTCCAATGAGTGTTCAAACTCCTAGCAAGAAGAGATATTTGCTCACATTTATTGATGACTACTCCACATATACAGTTGCTTACCTACTTCACAGTAAGGATGAAGTTACACAGAAGCTTGAACAATATCTTGCTGTATAGAGTTGAGCGAAACGGGTCGAAAAAATTCAAAAGTCGCCGACTTTTGGCAAAGTCGGGTTTCATGAAACGAAACCCGACCCTAGGATGAGGTCGGCCACGAGGTCGGCGACTTACGCGCCAAAGTCGCGTTTCAAAAGTTTGTTTTGCGCTCTTTTTCAGCCAATCAGGATCCACGGACACTGTGGGCAACGTGATGACCTAGGCACGGGTCACCACCATCTTTCAGAAGGGCATGCAAGTGATTGGCTTGCTTTGGTGGGCGTCACAGGGGGTATAAAAGGGCGTGCACGCCGACCGCCATCTTACTTCTGCCGATCTTAGTATAGGGAGAGGTTGCTGCTGATTCTGTAGGGAGAGCCTTAGGCAGGGAAGAAGACAAAAAAACTGCTTCTGCTGCTAGCGATTTGGCCTGCACAACACACAAGTCACTGTGTGTGCAGTGCAAGGGGAGGCTATATTGTGGTGTATCAGTGGTGTTGGTTGTTGGGCTGCCTTTTAAGGCTTCCTGACACGCTGGCATTGCTGTTTACCCACTGCTCCGCAAACTGCTTTTTTAAAAGCAATCCAATCTCCCTTATCCTCTAGTCACTTTTGTCACAGCTGTGCCATCGAGCCTGTCACATAGCGCTCAGATATCAGTGGGCCTCACACAATCCACAAGTGTCCAGTGTCCAAAAGTGTGCGCAGAGATTCAAAATCTCCATTATCCTCTCGTCACTTTGGTCACAGGCAGCTGTGCCATCGAGCGTGTCACATAGCGCTCAGATATCAGTGGGCCTCACACAATCCACAAGTGTCCAGTGTCCAAAAGTGTGCGCAGAGATTCAAAATCTCCATTATCCTCTCGTCACTTTGGTCACAGGCAGCTGTGCCATCGAGCGTGTCACATAGCGCTCAGATATCAGTGGGCCTCACACAATCCACAAGTGTCCAGTGTCCAAAAGTGTGCGCAGAGATTCAAAATCTCCATTATCCTCTCGTCACTTTGGTCACAGGCAGCTGTGCCATCGAGCGTGTCACATAGCGCTCAGATATCAGTGGGCCTCACACAATCCAAAAGTGTCCACTGTCCACAAGTGTGTGCAGAAATTCTAAATCTCCCCTGTCCTATAGACACCTTGTACCTTGTTTTACATTACTATATAGTTTTTTGGATTTTGTCTACATTTCTACCAAAAATGAGGAAGGCTGGTGGAAGAGGCCGTGGAATTGGGCGGGGGTTGGCAGCTGGTAATGATGGTGTTGGTGGTGGATCTGATGGTAGTGGCAAGAGCAAAATAGGACCGAATGCAGGAGGTGCTGACCCTGCGTCATCGTCTGGCTACATAAGGCCTCGAACGCTTAGTTTTCTAGGAGTTGGCAAACCGCTTTTAAAGGCAGAGCATCAGGAAAAAGTTTTCTCTTACATTGCTGACTCAGCCTCCAGCTCTATCGCCTCCTCTTCTTCAGTTGTAAAAAGTAAAAGCACTGAGTCGTCATTGGAGGCTCATGTTCATGAACCACACCTTTCCTTGTGTCCTTCACCCCAACCAAGATTGAAGGATGACGCAGGCCATACTACTGATTACTCCATGGAGCTGTTTTCACATACCATGCCTGGATTATCAAGTGAAATGGTGAATTACCCAGGCCAAGATGAATCTGACATGGAGTACACTGATGCACAGCCGCTGATGGATGATTCTGCTGGTACATTCACTCAGAGCACTACATTGTCCTCGCAGTGTACAGAGCCAGATTTTGACCCTGATGAGACTCAGGTGCCCCTTTCCGCACACTATACCACCATACATGGTGACACAGAGAAAGGTGCACATGACATAGAAGAGGAGGTGATGGATGACCCAGTTGTTGACCCAGATTGGCATCCATTGGGGGAAGAGGGTGCTGCTTCCAATAGCTCAGATGAGGAGCATCCACAGCAGACATCGACATCGCAACAGCTGTTATCTGGCAGGCCCGGAGCACTCCAAAGACAGGTTCCAAACATCAAAAGAGTTGCTGGACAGCTTGTCCAGAGGGTCAAAAGATCACAGCGTGCTAGGCCGCAAAATGTCTGCCAAAGTAGGAAGAGTGCAGTGTGGCACTTTTTTGAACAAAATCCTCATGATCAGGCCAAGGTTATCTGTAAGAAGTGCGCAAAGACCGTTAGCCGAGGGAAAAATCTGAAAAATTTGAATACCAGTTGCATGCTTAGACATTTAACCAGCATGCACTTGCAAGCGTGGACACAACACCAAACCTCAAGTGCCACATGTGCAACTGACAGCGGTGGTGGGACAGTGCTGCCTAGCCCACGGTATAGGAAACAGTTGGCTGTAGGCGTTCGACCCTCCTCCTCCTCCAGAAGCGAAAGCTCGTCCACAGAGCGCAGTCGTACGAGCACTCCATCTGCAGCTGCCACTGTTGCACACGATGTGTCCCCCTATCGAGCAGCTAGTGGAAAGCGTCAGCAGGCTGTGTTGCAGATGATGTGTTTGGGCGACAGACACACCGCCGAGGTGCTGGCCGAGTACTTGAAGCGACAAACTGAGTCATGGCTGGGCAGTGTACATCTTGAGGCAGGCAAGGTAGTTAGTGATAACGGCCGTAATTTTGTGGCAGCCATAGCCCTTTCAAAACTCAGCCACATACCTTGCTTGGCTCACACCTTGAACCTGGTGGTGCAGTGCTTCCTCAAAAATTATCCGGAGTTAACAGCCCTGCTCCAGAAGGTGCGAAGACTGTGCGCGCACATCCGCCGGTCGCCTGTACACTCCATTCGTATGCAGAAGCTGCAGCGATTGCTCCACCTTCCCAACCACCGCCTCATTATCGACATTGCAACAAGGTGGAACTCCACCCTGCACATGGTGGAGCGGCTGTGCGAGCAGAGGCAGGCCATAATGCATTTGTGGGAGGATACACGGCCAGGCACTTTGAGAGCAGACATGGAGTTGACAGGCGTGCAGTGGTCGAAGCTGAAAGACCTTTGTAAAGTCCTTCAGTGTTTTGAGGAATGCACACGGCTGGTAAGCGCAGACGACGCCATCCTAAGCATGAGCATCCCACTTATGCGTCTGCTCATGCAAACTTTGACGCACCTTAAGGAGCAGGCGTCTGCAGCCAATGTTGATGAGGAGGAAGAGGAGGAGGGAATCCTTGATGACATTCAGCCATTGTCTGCTCAGGGACCTCTCCTGGACGAGGTGGTGGAAGAAGAGGAGGAGGAGGAGGATGATGGGGATGATTACTTAGGGGAGGAGGATGCATCTCGTGGGGCAAGTGAAAATGTTGGCGTGGCAAGGTCTGGTACAGGGTTTGTGCGTGACTGGAGGGATGTGGATTTGCCAGAAAGTGCTCCTCCACCCAGCACTCGCAGTGCATCATTGACACCGGGAACTTTGGCCCACATGTCAGATTATGCCTTGCGGATCCTAAAAAGGGACCCCCGCATTGCCAAAATGATGAACGATGACGACTACTGGTTGGCCAGCATCCTGGATCCACGCTATAAAGGCAAATTACAAAACATCATGCCACAGGAGAACCTTGACCTAATATTGGCTAATAAACAAGCAACTCTGGTAAATCGGTTGCTTGAGGCATTCCCAGCACACAGCAGCGGTGATGGTTCTCACACGAGCCGTACGGGCCGGGGGCAGCTTGGCAGAGGTGTTCGTGGTGCACACAGCAGAAGTGGCGTTGCAGACAGGGGTTTCATGACAATGTTGTGGACTGATTTTTCAAATACCGCTCACACAACTGGTAATACTGCATCGATGGAAAGTGACAGGAGACAGCAGTTGTCAACTATGGTTACAAACTACTTTTCCTCCCATATCGATGTTCTCCCACACAGGTCATTCCCCTTTGACTATTGGGCCGCTAAACTGGACACCTGGCCTGAATTGGCCCAATATGCCTTACAGGAGCTCGCTTGCCCAGCTGCAAGTGTGCTATCGGAAAGAGTCTTCAGTGCAGCTGGATCAATCCTGACAGAAAAAAGGACCCGTCTGTCAACCCAAAATGTGGATGATCTAACCTTTATTAAAATGAACCACGCATGGGTTTCCAAGGATTTTGTCCCACCTTCCCCTGATGACACATAGGGTGACAGAAAAATGGCTTGCTTTGGTCCACCTCTTCCTGGTACTTCACCTATTTCGCCTTTTGCATCAGCTGAATGTCCAACATCAACATATGCCACTTTCTAAAACTCCCTAACTGTGCTGCCTCCCCCCCCATGGCCGGGGTCACCACCTACCCCACGACACCGTGCGAGTGCCGTTGCCCTGGACAGGTGGGTAGGCCGACTCTTGGGCGCGGGCACTGGCACAGGGTCCCTCATAGTGCAATCAAGTGTCTCTGACGGCGGTGGTGCACACCCGCCGTCAGACACACCGCTGTACTATGAGGGACCCAGTGCCAGTACCGACGCCCACGAGTGGGCCCCCCTTGCTTGGGCAGGGCCCCAGCATTTGCAATCTTTACCTCTCCCTGCTCCTCCGCTGTGTAATCTGGGCCGTCAAATCCATACTGTGCCTGACACCGTCTGAGCCTGCCTCCTGAGACATATATTTTGAATGTGTACGCTATCCATACATGTTATCCGGGGATACGGTACCCTTTCTAACCTTTGTGCAATCACGTGCAATCCATACTGGGCCTAACACCGTCTGAGCCTGCCTCCTGAGACATATATTTTGAATGTGTACACCAGGGGTCCTCAAACTACGGCCCGCGGGCCGCATGCGGCCCTCCAAAGACTTTTATCCGGCCCCCCGCCAGGCCGACTTTGAGCTCTTGAACTACACTGCAGTTCAGTGCCGGCGGGCCGTGTAATTGCGGGTGGGACGAGGCGCCGAGGAAAGGCGTTGCTCAGCCCTCCCGCAGCACAGTGCACAGAGACGACGTGATTGTCATCACGCCGCCTGCGCGGTCTGATGACGTCACGCCGCCTGGGCCTGTGCCGGAAGAAGACGGAGACGAGCGGGTGCCTCTTCAGAGCAGCGCGGGGACATAGGTGAGTACTTTTTTTTTTTTTTTTTAATGCCGGGTCCTATTGGGGATATTTTCCTGCCTAGTGGGGACATTGTTCTGCCTAGTGGGGACCTGTGCTACCTATTGGGGACATTTTTCTGCCTGGTGGGGACATTGTTCTGCCTAGTGGGGACCTGTGCTACCTATTGGGGACATTTTTCTGCCTGGTGGGGACATTGTTCTGCCTAGTGGGGACCTGTGCTACCTATTGGGGACATTTTTCTGCCTGGTGGGGACATTGTTCTGCCTAGTGGGGACCTGTGCTACCTATTGGGGACATTTTTCTGCCTGGTGGGGACATTGTTCTGCCTAGTGGGGACCTGTGCTACCTATTGGGGACATTTTTCTGCCTGGTGGGGACATTGTTCTGCCTAGTGGGGACCTGTGCTACCTATTGGGGACATTTTTCTGCCTAGTGGGGACATTGTTCTGCCTAGTGGGGACCTGTGCTACCTATTGGGGACATTTTTCTGCCTAGTGGGGACCTGTGCTACCTATTGGGGACATTTACCTGCCTATTGGGGACCTGTGCTACCTATTGGGGACATTTACCTGCCTATTGGGGACCTGTGCTGCCTTTTGGGGACATTTACCTGCCTATTGGGGACCTGTGCTGCCTAATGGGGACCTGTGCTGCCTAATGGGGACATTTACCTGCCTATTGGTGACATTTATCTGCCTAACGGGGACATCTACCTGCCTAATGGGGACCTGTGCTGCCTAATGGGGACATTTAGCAGCCTAATGGGGACATTTAGCTGCCTATTGGGGACATTTACCTGCCTAATGGGGACATTTACCTGCCTAATGGGGACATTTGCCTGCCTATTGGGGACATTTACCTGCCTATTGGGGACCTGTGCTGCCTAATGGGGACATTTGCCTGCCTAATGGAGACCTGTGCTGCCTATTGGGGACATTTACCTGCCCTTTGGGGACCTGTGCTGCCTAGTGGGGACATTTACCTGCCTTTTGGGGACCTGTGCTGCCTATTGGGGACATTTACCTGCCTAATGGGGACATTTGCCTGCCTATTGGGGACATTTACCTGCCTATTGGGGACCTGTGCTGCCTAATGGGGACATTTGCCTGCCTAATGGAGACCTGTGCTGCCTATTGGGGACATTTACCTGCCTTTTGGGGACCTGTGCTGCCTATTGGGGACATCTACCTGCCTATTGGGGACTTATGCTGCCTATTGGGGACATTTACCTGCCTTTTAGGGACCAATGCTGCCTATTGGGGATTCTTGCACCACACCAGTCTGAGCCTGAGGTAAAAGTGGAGTTCCACCAATATGGGCACTGGTGAGGCTGCATTGATAGGCACTGATCAGGCTGCATTGATGGGCACTGATCAGGCTGCATTGATGGGCACTAATCAGGCTGCATTGTTGGGTACTGATCAGGCTGCATTTATGGGCACTGATCAGGCTGCATTGATGGGCAGTGCAGTCTGTATGTCTCTGTGTGGGCAGTTTTATTGCTGGTATATTGTTTTTGTAGCGCTGTATATATGTTGGTATTTTACTAATAGCAATTTTGAATCCCTAGGAAACAATGATATCAAGAAAGAGAAAAAATTGACTTGAAGTGTAGGATATTCGAAGAACCCAAAAAATCGGTAAGTTTGATGATTTAATTTCATTTTTAATATTGTATTTGTTCCTATTTTTGTTTTATTACTTCTAAATAAGATATGTGCAGTGTGCACAGGAATTTATTCATAATTTTTTTAAACTATATTCTGGCCCTCCAACGGTCCGAGGGACCGTAATCTGGCCCCCTGTTTAAAAAGTTTGAGGACCCCTGGTGTACACTATCCATACATGTTATCCGGGGATACGGTACCCTTTCTAACCTTTGTGCAATCACGTGCAATCCATACTGGGCCTAACACCGTCTGAGCCTGCCTCCTGAGACATATATTTTGAATGTGTACGCTATCCATACATGTTATCCGGGGATACGGTACCCTTTCTAACCTTTGTGCAATCACGTGCAATCCATACTGTGCCTGACACCGTCTGAGCCTGCCTCCTGAGACATATATTTTGAATGTGTACGCTATCCATACATGTTATCCAGGGATACGGTACCCTTTCTAACCTTTGTGCAATCACGTGCAATCCATACTGGGCCTGACACCGTCTGAGCCTGCCTCCTGAGACATATATTTTGAATGTGTACGCTATCCATACATGTTATCCGGGGATACGGTACCCTTTCTAACCTTTGTGCAATCACGTGCAATCCATACTGGGCCTAACACCGTCTGAGCCTGCCTCCTGAGACATATATTTTGAATGTGTACGCTATCCATACATGTTATCCGGGGATACGGTACCCTTTCTAACCTTTGTGCAATCACGTGCAATCCATACTGGGCCTGACACCGTCTGAGCCTGCCTCCTGAGACATATATTTTGAATGTGTACGCTATCCATACATGTTATCCAGGGATACGGTACCCTTTCTAACCTTTGTGCAATCACGTGCAATCCATACTGGGCCTAACACCGTCTGAGCCTGCCTCCTGAGACATATATTTTGAATGTGTACGCTATCCATACATGTTATCCGGGGATACGGTACCCTTTCTAACCTTTGTGCAATCACGTGCAATCCATACTGGGCCTAACACCGTCTGAGCCTGCCTCCTGAGACATATATTTTGAATGTGTACGCTATCCATACATGTTATCCGGGGATACGGTACCCTTTCTAACCTTTGTGCAATCACGTGCAATCCATACTGGGCCTGACACCGTCTGAGCCTGCCTCCTGAGACATATATTTTGAATGTGTACGCTATCCATACATGTTATCCGGGGATACGGTACCCTTTCTAACCTTTGTGCAATCACGTGCAATCCATACTGGGCCTGACACCGTCTGAGCCTGCCTCCTGAGACATATATTTTGAATGTGTATGCTATCCATACATGTTATCCAGGGATACGGTACCCTTTCTAACCTTTGTGCAATCACGTGCAATCCATACTGGGCCTGACACCGTCTGAGCCTGCCTCCTGAGACATATATTTTGAATGTGTACGCTATCCATACATGTTATCCAGGGATATGGTACCCATTCTAACCTTTGTGCAATCACGTGCAATCCATACTGGGCGTGAGAACAGCTGGCGAGCTGTTAAGCAAGCTACAGCACCTGTCCAGACAAGTACAGGGATTCCCTAGCGAGGAGACTTATTTGATTGTTTTCAATGTTGGGACAGCAATTTTTGGGGAGCACTATACTCTGGAGAATGATAGATGGGGCCCACCATACACTGGAACATTCCAAAGGTGGACATCAGACACTGGAGCAGCATTTACAGGGCCCATTATACACTAGAGCATTAGAAATGGGGCCCATTATGTTTGGAGCATTATTTGGGCCCATAAGACAGTGGAGCTTCATCCATGGGGACCAACATATACTGTAGCATTATGTGGAGCTCATCATATACTGTTTCAAACATTATATGGGACCAATGATTCTGTATGGAGAAATAGATGGGCCTCGTCATGAGTTGTAAAAAGTGAGGTATTTTTCATTGTACTATACCGCTATTTATCTGCCGTTTCGGAGCAAGATGAGTTGTGGTATGTGTTAAAGGGGCGCTCTTTCGCCCAGGGCACATGAAAACCTGGAGCCAGCCCTCCCCCCCCACAATTTTAGCCAAATAACCCCCATTTTTCAGTGCGTAACTTGTATTATGAAGTTAATTAAGGTTGACAAGCTTAAGTAAGAAGAATTGATGCTTTTGGCATTCAAATGGGCACTGTAGGTGTGTTTCCTGTCCTCCTCTCACTGCCGACTTTTATTCCCCATTGACTTACATTGGGTTTCGTGTTTCGGGACGACCCCGACTTTTCCCTATAATCGGACGATCTTGCTCGACCCGACTTTTGGAAAAGTCGGGTTTCACGAAACGAAACGCGACCCTAAAAAAACCAAAAGTCGCTCAACTCTATTGCTGTAGTGTTTAACAAATTTGGAAGAATGCAAAAGCACTTCATGCAGATAATGGAACCAAATATACAAGTGGTAAGGTGAAAACCATTTTGAAAAAGGATGGAATCGTGTTCCAGACTACCATTCCATACAACCCAGAACAAAATGGCATTGCAGAGAGAAAGAATCGTACTCTCTGTGAAAGTGGAAGAAGTATGTTGTTTGATGCGAATCTACCTACAACGTATTGGGGAGAAGCCATCATGATAGCTTGCTATTTTCAAAACAGAGTGCCAGGTAAAGCCACAAATAAAACTCCATATGAGCTATGGAACTGCAAGAAACCTAACCTGATTCACCTCAGGATATTTGGAAGCAAAATGTTTGCATATGTTCCCAAAGAAAAATGTTCCAAGTGGGAATCACATGCAAAGCAAGGAGTCCTGGTGGACTATAGCGAAACTCAAAAGGGATACAGAATCCTGCACGCAGAGACCAACACAGTAACAATCAGCAGAGATGTAGTGATTGATGAAAGCTCTGTATCGCTCAAATTCCATGAAGTCACACCCGTTATTCAACATAAGAAGCAAGAACAAGAATCTCAATCACCAAACCCAGATGCCGAAAAGGAAAACACTGAAGTGTGGATAAACTCTGAAGCCACCAAGGAAGACACAGAAGAACCAAGTCAACCTCCAGTAGAGAGATCGGAAAGGCCAAACAAAAGTATGCCAGCTAGACCCCTTTTTTATATGGTCAGAATACTTCCTGAACCAGAGCCACAGGTATGGCAAGAGATGCAAAAACTGCCTGTTCACGAGAACCAGAAGTGGATAAATGCTTCTAATGAAGAGATTGAGTCCCAACTTCAGACATGGGAGCTTACTGAGCTACCATAACGAAAAGGAAATTGCAAAGCGAGGTGAAATTCTCAACCAGCACTTTGAGACTAAGGACCTTGAAAATGTAACATATTATTTGGAAATCCAAATCCAGAGAGAGGAAGATTTCTGCAATCCTAAACCAGTTTGGAAGGTCAGAAGCCAAAGGTGCATTATAGGTAGACAACAACTATGAGAGTCAAAATAAGAAAACAAATTCAGAAAATCACCTTGTCTGTTTTTGAAGATTTATGTTTTAAATTATGGTGGAAAAGAAGTATTTGGTCACCTAAAAACATGCAATATTTCTGGCTCTCACAGACCTGTAACGTCTTCTTTAAGAGGCTCCTCTGTCCCCCACTCATTATCTGTAGTAATGGCACCTGTTTGAACCTGTTATCAGTATAAAAGACACCTGTCCACAACCTCAAACAGCCAACTCCAAACTCCACTTTGATGAAGACCAAAGAGCTGTCAAAGGACAACAGACACAAAATTGTAGCCCTGCACCAGGCTGGGAAGACTGAATCTGCAATAGTCAAGCAGCTTGGTGTGATTAAATCAACTGTGGGAGCAATAATACCCAATGGGGTCAAAATGATCATAAGAACTGTGAGCAAAAATCCCAGAACCACAGGGGGACCTAGTAAATGACCTGCATAGAGCTAGGACCACCATAACAAAGGCTACTATCAGTAACACACTGTCCCCCCTCTTAAGCCAGTACATGTCCGGGCCCACCTGAAGTTTGCTAGAGAGCATTTGGATTATCCAGAAGAGTATTGGGAGAATGTCACATGGTCTGATTAAACCAAAGTAGAAATGTTTGGTAGAAACAAAACTCGTCATGTTTGGAGGAAACAGAATGCTGAGTTGCATCCAAAAAACACCATACCTACTGTGAAGCATGGGGGTGGCAACATCATGCTTTGGGGCTCTTTCTCTGCAAAGGAACCAGGATGATTGATTTGTGTACCTGAAAGAATGAATCATGAGATTTTGAGTGCAAACCTCCTTCCATCAGCAAGGGCATTGAAGATGAAACATGGATGGGTCTTTCAGGATGGTAATTATTCCAAGCACAACACCAGGGCAACAAAGGAGTGGCCTCGTAAGAAGCATATAAATGTCCTGGAGTGGCCTAGCCAGTCTCCAGATCTCAAACCCATAGAAAACCTTTGGAGGGATTTGAAAATCTGTGTTGCCCAGAGACAGGCCCAAAACATCACTGCTCTAGGGGAGATATGCATGGAGGAGTGGGCCAACAAACCACCAACAGTGTGTGAAAACCTTGCGAAGACTAAGGGTATGTTCCCACGGTCAGGAATGGCTCAGTATATGTTTAGGATTTGACGCAGGTGAAATCTGCACCAAATCTGCATCTGAGGTCACTGGCAGGTCACCTACATTTTTTATGCATTTTTTCCGCATGTTTTTTTGATGCTTTTTTTATTGCATGCATTGTTTTTGTCACTTGAAATAAAACTGAAAGTTTGCTTCTGGGAAGAAAAAAGTGATTTCCTGTTTGCAGATATATTGGGGTATGTTCCCACGGTCAGTCAATGCTGCGGGTTTGATGCTGCCTACATCCGCAATGTCCAACCTGCAGCATCCTGCTTTTACAGAATAGTGGATGGAATTTCAAGAATTTCCATTCCTACTATGCGTGCACCGATGCCCAGGGCTCACCCGCTTAGACGGACATGCGGCGCGTCTTTCCAGACCGCAGCATGTCAGTTTATTTAGCGGAGATGCTCAGTCTCCGCTGCATAAATTACCAATACACTTTCATTAGATGCGGTAAAACTGCATTACCTTCCTATCCACATGTGTATTAAGTGCAGGAACGCAGCTTACTATGCATGTGTACTAATTTACATAATGGTGAATCTTGTGACACAGCCGGAAGTACATGACACAGAAAGTGGAGGTCCCCTCCTTTTTAATAAATAAATAATAGTTTTAAAAAATGGCGTGTGCCCCCCCCCATATTTGTTAACCAGCCAGAGTAAAGCAGACTTATTACAATGTATAAATATATGCGGGGACAATACCAAGAGCTTTCTAATGATCTTTTTACTCTTAGACCTGTGACGGGGACTAGGGGGCATCCTCTACGTCTGGAGGAAAGAAGGTTTAAGCATACTCACAGACACGGATTCTTTACTGTAAGAGCAGTGAGACTATGGAACTCCCTGCCATATGATGTTGTAATGAGTGATTCCCTACTAAAATTTAAGAAGGGACTGGATGCCTTTCTTGAAAAGTATAATATTACAGGGTATATACACTAGTTTCCTTAACATTGCGTTGATCCAGGGAGCTAGTCTGATTGCCGTATGTGGAGTTGGGAAGGAATTTTTTTCCCCAATGTGAAGCTTACTGCTTGCCACATGGGTTTTTTTTGCCTTCCTCTGGATCAACATGTTAGGGCAAGTTAGGATAGGATATGGGTTGAACTAGATGGACTTAAAGTCTCCCTTCAACCTTAATAACTATGTTACTATGTTACTATGTTACTGGGACTGGTATTTCAGGCTGGTAAGGATCCAATATCCATGAACCTTACCAGCCTAATCATACCATGCCACTGCAGTCTGCTTGCCTTGGATGGTTGGCAAAAATAGTGGGATCTCTGCAAAAAAAAAAAAATTGCGTGGGGTTCCCCTATTTTTGCTAACCAGCCAAGGAAAAAGCAGACAGCTGTGGCCTGGTATTCTCAGGCTGGCGAGGTCCATGGATTTTGGCCCTCACCAGCCTAAAAATAGCAGCCCGCAGCCTCCCCACAATTGGCACATCCAAAGATGCACCTATTGTGGCACTTTACTCAGCTCTTCCCACTTGCCCTGTAGCGGTGGCAAGTGGGGTAATATTTGTGGAGTTGTTGTCACCTTTGTGTTGTCCGGTGACATCAAGCCCACAGATTAGTAATGGAGAAGCGTCTATAAGACACCTATCCATTACTAATTCTATAGTTACAGTATATGGTAAATACAGACACAGCCAAAATAATAGTCCTTTAATTGAAATAATCACACAGACTCCTTTAATATTCTCAAATAAACCATACTTAGTGCATTGCCTAATTCCACTGAAGCCCTCGATCTCCTCTAAGAGAAATAAATTAAAAAAGCAACAGCATACTATACCTGTCCGCTGAGAAGATATACATCCTGTCCCACAACGAGTCCAGCTCTGCTACACCTGGACGCCTTTGGCTGAAAGGTGGCATTATGCCACCATCCAGCCTGACATTCAGACACAGCAGAGCTTGCAAATGACTACCAGAGATAACTCGGTCTCCGGCGGTCACCTGCACTGCAGTTCTCACGGTCAGCTCAGCTCATCGTGAGAAATGCAGTGGACACGAACTTCTAGCTGTGTCACAAGGTAAGTCATTATAAAAAATAAGTTCACATGCATAGTAAGCTGCATTCCCGCACTTAATACGCATGTGACTATGAAAATAATGCTGTATTACCGCATTTAATGATACTCTATGGGTAATTTACGCTGTGGAGACTGAGCGTCTCCGCAACATACTTTAAATAGACATGCTGCGGTCTGGAAAGATGCCCCCCATGTCCGTTTATGCAGGGAAGCCAGAGTCATCTCTGAACACATAGTGGAGATGGGATTTCATGAAATCCCATCCACTATGATGTAACATCTGGCCACTGCGCGTTTGACGCTGCGCATGTATGCAGCATCAAACCCACAACGTTTACTGACCGTGGGAACATACCCTTACAGAAAACGTTTGACCTCTATCATTGCCAACAAAGGATATATAACAAAATATTGAGATGAACTTTTGTTAATGACCAAGTACTTATTTTCCACCATAATTTGAAAAATAAATGTTGCCAAATCAGACAAGGTGATTTTCTGAATTTGCTTTCTCATTTTGACTCTCATACTTGTGGTCTACCTATGATGTCAATTACAGGCCTCTCTCATCTTTTTAAGTGGGAGAACTTGCACAATTGGTGGCAGACTAAATACTTTTTTTCCCCACTGTATAACTATAATTAACAAATAAAGTTGCATGCTAAATCTAAATATATATCTAACAAATCCGTATTAGGCAATGAGCGTAATATTAATGCACCACTCAAATTTGTTTTATTTCAGCATTGCAGTGGTGCAACACATGCCTAACAAATAGGCAATCCCTGCATGTCTTGTGGCTGTCGAAAAACCGTGAGACATGCAGCAGCAGGGACTTAAACATATCTCAATCTGTGCCCTGTCTTTATCTCCAAAATGCCCACTGCAGAAGCAAAGTATAAACCATGCCTCCACTTTTTGTTATCTGCAGTGAAATGAATACAGCACCATTATCATCAGAACTGATCAATCCCATGCCAGTGGAAAGAGGAGACTTTCCACAGCACTCTGCAATCGTCTACAGTGGTCATTTTGGAAATTAAGATGGGTCAATGATATTGACGACTGAGTCAGCAGCAGCAGAACGGAGCACATTAAGTATTATTTATTATTATTTAATTTTATAGTGCCATTTATTCCATGGCACTTTACATGCGAGGAAGGGTATAAGCAATAAAAAACAAGTACAGTAACCTAAAACAATACAAGTCATGACTGGAACAGAAGGAGAGAATACCCTGCCCGTGAGGGCTCACAACCTGCAAGGGATGGGTGAGGCTATAGTAGGTAAGGGTAGAGCTGGTTGTGCAGTGGTCTAGTGGTTACTGCAGGTTCTAGGATGGTCGGAAGAGGTAGGTCTTCAGGTTCCTTTTGAAGGTTTTTATGGTAGGCAAGAGTCTAATATGTTGGGGCAGAGAGTTTCAGAGTAGGGGGGATGCTTGTGAGAAGAGGAGATAAGAAGGGAGCAGAGAAAGAGCTCGTGTGAGGATCGAAGGTTGTGTGCTGTAAGTTCCGGGAGACTAGATCACAGATGTATGGAGGACACAGGTTGTGGATGGCTTTATATGTCATGGTTAGGGTTTTCAACTTGAGTCTCTGGGAAATGGGGTGCCAGTGCAGGGATTGACAGAGGGGAGAGGTTGGGAAATAACGGGGGGACAGGTGTATTTGTCGGGCAGCAGAATTTAGAATAGATTGGAGGGGTGCGAGAGTGTTAGAGGGTAGGCCACAGAGCAGGATATTGCAGTAGTTAAGGCGGGAGATGATGAGTACATGGATTAGGGTTTTTGTAGATTCTTGGTTGAGGAATGCACGGATCCATGAAATATTTTTCAGTTGAAGTCAGCAGAAAGTGGAAAGGGCTTGCATATGTGGGTTGAAGGAGAGAGTCAAGGATTACCCCAAGGCAGCAAGCTTGTGGGACTGGGGGGAGTGAGCAGCCATTTACTTTAATGAATAGGTCCATTGGGGGTTGTCGTGTGAGATGGGGAAAGATGATGAATTCTGTTTTGACCAAATTAAGTTTTAGAAATCTAACTGAGAAGAAGGAAGAAATAGCGGACATACATTGTGGGATTCTGGTTAGTAGGGAAGTGATATCTGGTTCCGTGAGGTAGATCTGTGTGTTATCAGCATGGAGATGATACTGAAAGACTTCTATGAGCTGTCCTAGGCTGAAGGTGTAAATGGAGAAGAGCATGGGCCCTAAGACTGAACCTTGCAGGACTCCAACAGATAAGGGGAGAGGTGAGTTTGGTGGTGTGGAGTGGGAGACGCTGAATGTCCAATCTGTTAGGTATGGTGAGATTCAAGATAGAGCTAAGTCTGTGATGCCAAGAGATGAGAGGGTGAGAGGGTCTGTAGTAATAGGGAATGGGTGTGAGGGATTTTTGAGGATGAGTGTGATTGAGGGATGTTTTAACCATGAGGAGAAAACACCAGTTGTTACTGATAGGTTGCAGAGATGGGTTAGGGTTGGGATGAAAACAGACTGTAGTGAGGTTTGGGATGACGTGGGATGGGATCAGGTCAAGTGCACAGGTGGTGAGATGTGATCTTGAGAGTAGAGAGAGATGTATCTAGGCTTTCTTGCACCCGGGGCAAGAATTTGGTTCGGCAACCCCCCCCCCAAAGCACACATGCAATTTGCAAACTGAAAGAAGCAGGAAGAGAAGCTTGTTGTCAGAGGACCATAAGTATGAAAATCGCATATGAGTGAAGTGTCCGTGTGATGACTACTGGAACCTGCAGCGCTGAATCCTGACATTGCAGGCTTCTGAATTCTCACAACGAATGCACTGCACACTTTTAGGATTCTCCCATACCGGTGGCAAGAGTACACGGTCATGTCAGCACAAGCATGTGATTTATATACTTCTGGCCACATTCTGACTAGACATGCCCGGCCTCGCTCCATTCATTTTCATATAGTGAGGCCACACATGTCTAGTCAGCATGTGACTGCATGTATGTAAATTACCAGCACAAGAGAAACCTAACAGCGTTTAGTGAGCACTGTGAGAATTCAGAAGTCTGCAGTCACAAGGAATGCAGGCTGGTCAGCAGCGAGCTACTCCAGGGACTGTCCTCCTTTCGGTCCACTGAGCATGCCCGTGGGACGATCTCTCATTGGATATCAGAGGTCACATGCTCAGGTCCTTCTCCTGCTCGGATTGGACCATCAGGAAGGTCAGGAAGGTCCCAGAAGGACCATGCGCTAGTATAGACAGAGAATAGACCATGTGGAGTGAGTGTTGTATGCATGTATGAATGCCTCTGGTGAATGACTCATTGGAAACCCCTACCCTTGGTATGCATGTGTTGCATGTGTTGTGCAGCCTAGCCTGTCAAGCGCCCAGGTCTAGGTGTAGGTAGAGGCTAAGTCAGAGACTTGAATCAGTGTCCACCACTGGCTCTACACGCCACGGTGCACATGCTCGACACTTCTACAAGGTCAGAATCTATAGTGGTGTCCGCAGGTATGACGCCACATGCTCAGAAGGTCTAGAGGGTCTATGACCCCGTGTCCTTGGGGCAGAGTTCCGTGACCACATTCTGAGCGCCCCCTTGCCGAGCTCTGTGAGTGCTAACAAACTCCGGCATTTAAGTTTCGTGGTACTGCGGCTCTGTGACATAACAGAGACTGCTCCTGTTCACACCGGGTGATGTTAACCCTCGTATGACGTTAACCCGCGTATGACCTTTGTATACCGCTATATACATCCGCCATTACTAAGTAGCAGTTTACCACATCTGCACGGTGGACTACAGGCTGCGAACACCCCTACTGTCATTATATTATTTGGTACGTTCAGCCAACCCATAACAGCTCCTAAATAAAAATATCTGCAATATACTGTTGCCTCACATTATTCCCCTCCCTCCTCATACTGTCTCCTCTAACATCCCGCTGTTCACCTTACTGTCTCCTCATATATTTACCTCCTCACTCTCTATACTATCTGCTCACACATACCCATGACTCCCCATACTGTGTCTGCACACATCCCATCACCCTCACTCCTCATACTGTGTCCACATACATTTTTCCCATCGCTACTCATACTGTGTCCACATACATTTACCCTTTCGTTCCCCATACTGTCTGCACCAATCCCCCCACTCACCATACTGTGTCTGCACCCATCCCTATACTGTTTCCACATACATACATACTCTTCATTTTGTGTCTTCAAATCTCCCCACACACATTAATCCCCCCATTCCCACTCCAAATCACCCCATCCCCACTCCAAATCACCCCACACACATTAAATCCCCCCATCCCTACTCCAAATCCCCCACACACATTAAATCCTCCCATCCCCACTCCAAATCCCCCTACACATCTTAAATCCCCCAACCTCATGCCAAATCCCCCAACACATTAAATAACCCCCCATTCCCACTCCAAATCCCCCCACACATTAAGTACCCCCATCCCCATGCCAATTCCCCCCACACATTAAATAACCCCATCCCCACTCTAAATCCACCCCACAATTTAAATAACCCCATCCCCATTCCAAATGCCCCCACACATTAAGTACCCCCCATCCCCACTCCAAATGCCACCACACATTAAATAACCCCCCATCCTTACTCTAAATCCCCCCACACATTAAGTACCCCCATCCCCACTCCAAATGCCCCCACACATTAAGTACCCCACATCCCCACTCCAAATGCCACCACACATTAAATAACCCCCCATCCTTACTCTAAATCCCCCCACACATTAAGTACCCCCATCCCCACTCCAAATGCCGACACACATTAAGTACCCCCCACCCCACTCCAAATTCCCCCACACATTAAGTACTCCCCATCCCCATTCCAAATGCCCCCACACATTAAGTACCCCCCATCCCCACTCCAAATGCCACCACACGTTAAATAACCCCCATCCTTACTCTAAATCCCCACACACATTAAGTACCCCCATCCCCACTCCAAATTCCCCCACACATTAAGTACCCCCTATCCCCACTCCAAATTCCCCCACACTTTATGTATCCCCCCTTAATCTTCGGTGGTTTCTTCAGCTCCAGAGTGGAGCACACTTACCACAAGTGTCCTGGGCACCGGCGAGTTACGTCAGCAGCGTGATCACATGACCTGATCACGCTGCTGGCGTCGCTCTGACCCGGCGGTCAGAGCTTCAATTGTACTGGCGTCTGTATAGACGCCAGTACAAGTCATCCCTGGGAGACAGCTGTCATCTTGACAGCCAGCACAGAGAACGGCCGACTCCCAGGCCGGGGGGCAGCAGAATACAGCCACCAAGGGAGACACTGCGGACCGCCACATTAGGCGGCCCAACTGTGCCCCCCTGCCAGCTTCACCTGGGCCACATGCCCTGGCTGCCCCCCCTGATACACCTCTGGTTGAAATTCGATCTTCTGTAATGGTGGATAAGTTGGTTTTGGAGAAGGAGGGCTGAGTAGTTAGGAGGAGGGGCTCTGGGGGTTGCAGGCCAAAGCTTTCTCTGATGTTGTCAATCTTCTGCTTGAAGAATGAGACAAAGTCTTCAGCTGAGATGAATGGAGATGTAGGAGGTGCTGGGGGACGGAAGAGAGAATTGAGAGTATAATAATGATCATACATTTAATAAGAGGTGTGGAGATGTTTTTTAACAAAAAGAATGTAAAGGTAATTACTAATTTTTCTGATCACACATTACATTTCAAACAAGGCACCTTTAGGCTATGTGCCCACATAGCGTTTAAAACCTGACACCTGAAACCGGACTCCTTCCCAAAAAACGCGCATTTTTTTCCGTGCGTTTTCTGCGTGATTTTTTCAGTTATTATCGCGTTTTTCCTGCGATTTTCGCGTGCGGAATTCAAGCACTTTCCAAGCGATTTGAAGCATCGTTTGGAATGTGATTGACAGGTTGGTCACACTCGTCAAACACATATTGTTTGACAAGTGTGACCAACTTTTTACTATTGAGGCTGCCTATGCGGCATCAATAGTAAAAGATAAAATGTTAAAAATACTAAAAAAATAAACAATCGTGATATTCTCACCTTCCGACGTCCCGCTCAGCCTTCCCGGGCCTCAGCTTCCATTCCTAGTAATGCCTTGCGAGACCATTGATGACATGAGGTCTCGCATTACTGTAGCGGTCTCGCGAGGAATAGGGACCGCTCCAGTATCGCAAGACCGTGACATCATCAAAGGATTCGCAAGGCATTACTGGGAACGCGAGCATCGCTGAGGCCCGGGAAGGCTGCGCGGGACGCTGGAAGGTGAATATAACCTGATTTTTTTATTTTTAATTCTTTTTTTTTTTTCAGGGATATGGTACCCAGGGCCTGGAGGACAGTTTCCTCTCCTCCACACCGTGGGTACCATCCGCACATGAGCCGCTCACTTAGCGCGTGGTGGGCATAGCCACATGCGGGAAGTAAGCGGATCTCATGCATTCTTATGGGTGCAGAATCGCGGCAATTCCGCAGAAAGAATGAGCATGCTGCGTTTTTTTCCGCGATGCGATTCAGTCGCGGAAAAAAATGCATAATTAGCACAGCATGTGTGGAATGCCATAGGAATGCATGGGGTGCGTTCAGTATGAGTTTTTAAGCGTTTTCGCAACGAAAATCGCGGCAAAAACATTTAAAAAATGCAACATGGGCACACAGCCTTATACAGACAATGCTTGGGGATAACCATAAAATGTTGCTAAAAGGAATTTAGGAGGATTAGGTATTATATTGAGCAAATAATAACAGTTCGAAAATGTAAACAATAGGATAATAAACAATAGGATTGATTTACTATTGTGAGCACCTCTACTTGGATGGAAAATGTAACAATTTTGTTGCACCAAGTTTTAGTCCTTTTTACTATGTTTAAAACACCGTTTTGATAGAGGAAAGATGTATATCTTTGTACTGTGTTAGCCAGTAGATAGAAAAATATTTAGAAATGAGAGTTCTCAGTGGTTGATACCTTTTCATGGCTAACTGAAAAGATGGTAACAAATTGCAAATTTTACCTGTGGCAAAACATTTTTGTATCGCCGGTCATAGCATCATGGACATTAAATTACTTGTTTTAAAAGATAATTTCAAATCTCAGAAAGACAGAAGGGTCTGTGAGTACAAACTCATGATGACCTTTGACAAATTCAGTGCAGGAATGAATGTGTCGCATGGATTTATGTCTTTTTACATCAGTTAAGGAATTTGCCCCTCAGGCCTTATTGGGACATCACAACACAGAACCAGACTATAAAACATTCACACTCCTTATCTATGAACTGTTCCAATATTTATGGCCACAGCTGTTTATCACTCTCCCATAATGATAAATTTCTGCTTCATCTCACTAGTCTTATCTATTGCATTCTTTCTTTATGTGCTGTGTTGTGCATAAATATGTGATTATTCATATTTTGCTTTATTCTATGCCTGATGAAGAGACGTGAGTAGTCTCAAAAGCTTGCAATTTGTTACCATCTTTTCAGTTAGCCATTAAAAGGTATCAACCCGCTCCTTCCACCGCTTCTTCTATTATTAGGCTTCCATGCTGCTCCAGTCTGAGGTTTTCCATGTTTAGGGATAGACTGCTATCATATGGGTACAGGTTGAATTGGTCACCTTTTTCTGTGCCCCTTAGAGTTTGGGTATAGACTATGTATTTAATGGCATTATCTTGTATTTTCACACCCGTGTTTGTGAGCAGCATTGACCTTTGCATATATTTGTTCATTAGCGGAACTGCGTCTTTATATACTAAGGCTGGTTTCACACTTGCGTTTTTTTGCGCTGGATTTTAGCGCTAAAAAACGCATGCGTTTTTTTTCCTATATTTTGCATGGGATGCGCTTATGTGCGCATACACATGCGTTTGTATGCGTTTTTCCGCGCATGCTTTTTTTTGTGGTGTGCGCTCGGGCGCACAAAATGCATCCTGTTGCATTTTTTGGGCGTCCGACTTGCCTCAAAAAAACGCATGCGCACGCAATGCATTTTTTTACAGCAAGACACCCATTATAAGTCTATGGGTGCGCATATGTGCACATTGCCATGCTCATGTATGCGTTTCTTTGCGCATGCATTTTTTTGTTGACCATTAGTTAGTAGAGTTGAGCGACTTTTGGTTTTTTATGGTCGAGTTTCGTTTCGTGAAACCCGACTTTTCCAAAAGTCGGGTCGAGCAAGATCGGCCGATTATAGGGAAAAGTCGGGGTCGTCCCGAAACACGAAACCCAATGTAAGTCAATGGGGAATAAAAGTCGGCAGTGAGAGGAGGACAGGAAACACACCTACAGTGCTCATTTGAATGCCAAAAGCATCAATTCTTCTTACTTAAGCTGGTCAACCTTAATTAACTTCATAATACAAGTTACGCACTGAAAAATGGGGGTTATTTGGCTAAAGTTGTGGGGGGGTAGGGCTGGCTCCAGGTTTTCATGTGCCCTGGGCGAAAGAGCGCCCCTTTAACACATAATACCACAACTCATCATGCTCCGATACGGCAGAGAAATAGCGGTATAGTACAATGAAAAATACTTCACTTTTTACATCTCATGACGAGGCCCATCTATTTCTCCATACAGAATCATTGGTCCCATATAATGTTTGAAACAGTATATGATGAGCTCCACATAATGCTACAGTATATGTTGGTCCCCATGGATGAAGCTCCACTGTCTTATGGGCCCAAATAATGCTCCAAACATAATGGTCCTCATTTCTAATGCTCTAGTGTATAATGGGCCCTGTAAATGCTGCTCCAGTGTCTGATGTCCACCTTTGGAATGTTCCAGTGTATGGTGGGCCCCATCTATCATTCTCCAGAGTATAGTGCTCCCCAAAAATTGCTGTCCCAATATTGAAAACAATGAAATAAGTCTCCTCGCTAGGGAATCCCTGTACTAGTCTGGACTCCTCGTCGTCCCCATCTTCCATCTCACTGCACAGTATTTCAACCTTGCAAGTGCTGTGATCCTGAGCAAGCAGGGGGGGCCCACTCGTTGGCGACGGCACTGGCACAGGGCCCCTGATAGTACGGTGGTGTGTCTGATGGCGGGTGGGCCAAACCTGCACTTTCATCTGCAGCTTCCTCTTTGTCACCGTGTAAGATGGAACTGTATATGGGAAGGGTAACCTGAGTTTCATCAGGGTCAGATTCAGGCCGGGTAGCGTGCGAGGGGAATGTAGTGGTCTGGGTCAATGTACCAGCAGATTCATCGAGCAGTGGCTGAGCATCAGTGCACTTGTGTCGCCCCCAGGAGTACGGTCGCCACAGTGGCATTACCTTCCTCCTAGGGAGTGTGATGTCATGCTTGGGAGCAACGAAGGATCTCTCTAGCAGGTTAACTGATTGGGCGGTGTTATTCCCACGAGTCATGACCCTCCAAACAGCGTTCATGAAGGCAAAGTGTTTGTTTTACGTGGGCAGTATGGTTGCAAAGCTGAACCTTAAAGGAATGTCCAGAAGGGCACCACCAGGAGTGGAGCCTACGGCGTAATTTGACTCAACACGGGAAACCTCAACCATGCCAGCTACAGAACAGATGCACACATTGCAAGCTTAATTCCGTTAACGAAGGAGACTCCGTCATGCCCCGCGGTCCGAGTCCGGCTTACTAGAGGGACACGTGAGGCTCTGGCACATGAGATTGGCCAATAACTGGTGTGTCATGCCCTTACATGTCCGTGGCTGCATGTGCGCTACACTGAAAAGGCCAGCGTTTGTCGCTTACAGGTGTAGATAACCCGCTGAACAACGTTAGTGATGGGGATCACTGATTACAATTATTACTCGCGAACGATGATTTCCCAGTAAGTGCAGGTCAACCGCAGTTCCGGAATTAGGCCTAACCGTCATTCCTGAAAAAAATGAAAAACTTACGTGTGCAAACCACAGGTGCTGTAGCTTGCTTAACAGCTCGCCAGCCGTTCTCACGCCCAGTATGGGTTACACGTGATTGCACAAAGGTGAGAAAGGGTACCGTATCCCCGGATAACATGTATGGATAGCGTACACATTCAAAAGATATGTCTATACATCAGGAGGCAGGCTCAGACGGTGTTAGGCCCAGTATGGCTTGCACGTGATTGCACAAAGGTGAGAAAGGGTACCGTATCCCCGGATAACATGTATGGATAGCGTACACATTCAAAAGATATGTCTATACATCAGGAGGCAGGCTCAGACGGTGTAAGGCCCAGTATGGCTTGCAAGTGATTGCACAAAGGTGAGAAAGGGTACCGTATCCCCGGATAACATGTATGGATAGCGTACACATTCAAAAGATATGTCTATACATCAGGAGGCAGGCTCAGACGGTGTAAGGCCCAGTATGGCTTGCAAGTGATTGCACAAAGGTGAGAAAGGGTACCGTATCCCCGGATAACATGTATGGATAGCGTACACATTCAAAAGATATGTCTATACATCAGGAGGCAGGCTCAGACGGTGTCAGGCACAGTATGGATTTGACGGCCCAGACTACACAGCGGAGGAGCAGGGAGAGGTAAAGATTGCAAATGCTGGGGCCCTGCCCAAGCAAGGGGGGCCCACTCGTGGGCATCGGTACTGGCACTGGGCCCCTCATAGTACGGCGGTGTGTCTGACGGCGGGTGTGCACCACCACCGTCAGAGACACTTGATTGCACTATGAGGGACCCTGTGCCAGTGCCCGCGCCCAAGAGTCGGCCTACCCACCTGTCCAGGGCAACGGCACTCGCATGGTGTCGTGCGCTAGGTGGTGACCCCGGCCATGGGGGGGGGAGGCAGCACAGTTAGGGAGTTTTAGAAAGTGGCATATGTTGATGTTGGACATTCAGCTGATGCAAAAGGCGAAATAGGTCAAGTCCCAGGAAGAGGTGGACCAAAGCAAGCCATTTTTCTGTCACCCTATGTGTCATCAGGGGAAGGTGGGACAAAATCCTTGGAAACCCATGCATGGTTCATTTTAATGAAGGTTAGATCATCCACATTTTGGGTTGACAGACGGGTCCTTTTTTCTGTCAGGATTGATCCAGCTGCACTGAAGACTCTTTCCGATAGCACACTTGCAGCTGGGCAAGCAAGCTCCTATAAGGCATATTGTGCCAATTCAGGCCAGGTGTCCAGTTTAGCAGCCCAATAGTCAAAGGGGAATGACCTGTGTGGGAGAACATCGATATGGGAGGAAAAGTAGTTTGTAACCATAGTTGACAACTGCTGTCTCCTGTCACTTTCCATCAATGCTGTATTACCAGTTGTGTGAGCGGTACTTGAAAAATCAGTCCACAACATTGTCATGAAACCCCTGTCTCCATCGCCACTTCTGCTGTGTGCACCATGAACACCTCTGCCAAGCTGCCCCCGGCCCGTACGGCTCGTGTGAGAACCATCACCGCTGCTGTGTGCTGGGAATGCCTCAAGCAACCGATTTACCAGAGTTGCTTGTTTATTAGCCAATATTAGGTCAAGGTTCTCCTGTGGCATGATGTTTTGTAATTTGCCTTTATAGCGTGGATCCAGGATGCTGGCCAACCAGTAGTCGTCATTGTTCATCATTTTGGCAATGCGGGGGTCCCTTTTTAGGATCCGCAAGGCATAATCTGACATGTGGGCCAATGTTCCCGGTGTCAATGATGCACTGCGAGTGCTGGTTGGAGGAGCACTTTCTGGCAAATCCACATCCCTCCAGTCACGCACAAACCCTGTACCAGACCTTGCCACGCCAACATTTTCACTTGCCCCATGAGATGCATCCTCCTCCCCTAAGTAATCATCCCCATCATCATCCTCCTCCTCCTCTTCTTCCTCCAACTCGTCCAGGAGAGGTCCCTGAGCAGACAATGGCTGAATGTCATCAAGGATTCCCTCCACCTCTTCCTCCTCGTCAACATTGGCTGCAGACGCCTGCTCCTTAAGGTGCGTCAAAGTTTGCATGAGCAGACGCATAAGTGGGATGCTCATGCTTAGGATGGCGTCGTCTGCGCTTACCAGCCGTGTGCATTCCTCAAAACACTGAAGGACTTTACAGAGGTCTTTCAGCTTCGACCACTGCACACCTGTCAACTCCATGTCTGCTCTCAAAGTGCCTGGCCGTGTATCCTCCCACAAATGCATTATGGCCTGCCTCTGCTCGCACAGCCGCTCCACCATGTGCAGGGTGGAGTTCCACCTTGTTGCAATGTCGATAATGAGGTGGTGGTTGGGAAGGTGGAGCAATCGCTGCAGCTTCTGCATACGAACGGAGTGTACAGGCGACCGGCGGATGTGCGCGCACAGTCTTTGCACCTTATGGAGCAGGGCTGTTAACTCCGGATAATTTTTGAGGAAGCACTGCACCACCAGGTTCAAGGTGTGAGCCAAGCAAGGTATGTGGCTGAGTTTTGAAAGGGCTATGGCTGCCACAAAATTACGGCCGTTATCACTAACTACCTTGCCTGCCTCAAGATGTACACTGCCCAGCCATGACTCAGTTTGTCGCTTCAAGTACTCGGCCAGCACCTCGGCGGTTTGTCTGTCGCCCAAACACATCATCTGCAACACAGCCTGCTGACGCTTTCCACTAGCTGCTCGATAGGGGGACACCTCTTGTGTAACAGTGGCAGCTGCAGATGGAGTGCTCTCACGACTGCGCTCTGTGGACGAGCTTTCGCTTCTGGAGGAGGAGGAGGAGGAGGAGGGTGGAACGCCTACAGCCAACTGTTTCCTATACCGTGGGCTAGGCAGCACTGTCCCACCACCGCTGTCCCCCGTGGACCCTGCATCCACCACATTAACCCAGTGTGCAGTGATGGACACGTAACGGCCCTGGCCATGCCGACTGGACCATGCATCAGTTGTGAGGTGCATCTTTCCACTCACTGACTGCTTGAGTGCATGGACAATGCGGTCTTTCACATGATGGTGGAGAGCTGGGATGGCTTTGCGAGAGAAGAAGTGGCGACTGGGTAGGTCATAGCGTGGTACTGCATAGGCCATGAGTTCGCGGAAAGCTGCGCTTTCCACCAACCGATAGGGCATCATCTCAAACGAGATTAGTTTGGCAATGTGGGCGTTCAAACCCAGTGTACGCGGATGAGAGACTGAGTACTTTCTTGACATACTCATAGTGTCTGGGAGGGTGAGCTGGACTTGAGAGCTGCATATGGTGGAAGTAGCGGTGGACAGGGCGGACTGAGAGAGGGTTGATGATGTTGATGGAGTTGGTGTTCTTTCTGATGGCCTAGATTCAGTATTTCGTTGATATAACAGTGGGATTCCCTGACTGCTGTGGCCTTGCAACGACACCTCAACATTTGCTGCTGTGCTAACCGGTGGGCTTACAGTGGGGGAATCAATGTAGCGTTGCTGACTACCTTCTTTGTGATCAGTTGCACATGTGGCACTTGAGGTTTGGTGTTGTGTCCACGCTTGCAAGTGCATGCTGGTTAAATGTCTAAGCATGCAACTGGTATTCAAATTTTTCTGATTTTTCCCTCGGCTAAAGGTCTTTGCGCACTTCTTATAGATAACCTTGGCCTGATCATGAGGATTTTGTTCAAAAAAGTGCCACACTGCACTCTTCCTACTTTGGCAGACATTTTGCGGCCTAGCACGCTGTGATGTTTTGACCCTCTGGACAAGCTGTCCAGCAACTCTTTTGATTTTTGGAACCTGTCTTTGGAGTGCTCCGGGCCTGCCAGATAACAGCTGTTGCGATGTTGATGTCTGCTGTGGATGCTCCTCATCTGAGCTATTGGAAGCAGCACCCTCTTCCCCCAATGGATGCCAATCTGGGTCAACAACTGGGTCATCCATCACCTCCTCTTCAATGTCATGTGCACCTTCCTCTGTGTCACCGTGTATGGTGTTATAGTGTGCGGGAAGGGGCACCTGAGTCTCATCAGGGTCAGAATCTGGCTCTGTACACTGCGAGGACAATGTAGTGCTCTGAGTGAATGTACCAGCAGAATCATCTATCAGCGGCTGTGCATCAGTGCACTCCATGTCAGATTCATCTTGGCCTGGGTAATTCACCATTTCACTTGATAATCCAGGCATGGTATGTGAAAACAGCTCCATGGAGTAATCAGTAGTATGGCCTGCGTCATCCTTCAATCTTGGTTGTGGTGAAGGACACAAGGAAAGGTGTGGTTCATGAACATGAGCCTCCAATGACGACTCAGTGCTTTTACTTTTTACAACTGAAGAAGAGGAGGCGATAGAGCTGGAGGCTGAGTCAGCAATGTAAGACAAAACTTTTTCCTGATGCTCTGGCGTTAAAAGCGGTTTGCCAACTCCTAGAAAACTAAGCCTTCGAAACCTTATGGAGCCAGACGATGACGCAGGCTCAACACCTCCTGCATTCGGTCCTATTTTGCTTTTGCCACTACCATCAGATCCACCACCAACACCATCATTACCAGCTGCCAACCCCCGCCCAATTCCACGGCCTCTTCCACCAGCCTTCCTCATTTTTGGTAGAAATGTAGACAAAATCCTACAAACTATATAGTAATGTAAAACAAGGTACAAGGTGTCTATAGGACAGGGGAGATTTAGATTTTCTGCAGACACTTGTGGACACTGGACACTTGGATTGTGTGAGGCCCACTGAATATCACAGCGCTATGTCACAGGCTCGATGGCACATGTGTGAAAAAAGTGACTACAGGATAAGGGAGATTTTGAATTTCTGGGAGATTTTGAATTTCTGCAGACACTTGTGGACACTGGACACTTGGATTGTGTGAGGCCCACTGAATATCACAGCGCTATGTCACAGGCTCGATGGCACAGGTGTGAAAAAAGTGACTACAGGATAAGGGAGATTTTGAATTTCTGGGAGATTTTGAATTTCTGCAGACACTTGTGGACACTGGACACTTGGATTGTGTGAGGCCCACTGAATATCACAGCGCAATGTCACAGGCTCGATGGCACAGGTGTGAAAAAAGTGACTACAGGATAAGGGAGATTTTGAATTTCTGGGAGATTTTGAATTTCTGCAGACACTTGTGGACACTGGACACTTGGATTGTGTGAGGCCCACTGAATATCACAGCGCTATGTCACAGGCTCGATGGCACAGGTGTGAAAAAAGTGACTACAGGATAAGGGAGATTTAGATTTTCTGCAGACTCTTGTGGACACTGGACACTTGGATTGTGTGAGGCCCACTGAATATCACAGCGCTATGTCACAGGCTCGATGCAGCAGGTGTGAAAAAAGTGACTACAGGATAAGGGAGATTTTGAATTTCTGCAGACACTTGTGGACACTGGACACTTGGATTGTGTGAGGCCCACTGAATATCACAGCGCTATGTCACAGGCTCGATGGCACAGGTGTGAAAAAAGTGACTACAGGATAAGGGAGATTTTGAATTTCTGGGAGATTTTGAATTTCTGCAGACACTTGTGGACACTGGACACTTGGATTGTGTGAGGCCCACTGAATATCACAGCGCTATGTCACAGGCTCGATGGCACAGGTGTGAAAAAAGTGACTACAGGATAAGGGAGATTTTGAATTTCTGGGAGATTTTGAATTTCTGCAGACACTTGTGGACACTGGACACTTGGATTGTGTGAGGCCCACTGAATATCACAGCGCTATGTCACAGGCTCGATGCAGCAGGTGTGAAAAAAGTGACTACAGGATAAGGGAGATTTAGATTTTCTGCAGACACTTGTGGACACTGGACACTTGGATTGTGTGAGGCCCACTGAATATCACAGCGCTATGTCACAGGCTCGATGCAGCAGGTGTGAAAAAAGTGACTACAGGATAAGGGAGATTTTGAATTTCTGCAGACACTTGTGGACACTGGACACTTGGATTGTGTGAGGCCCACTGAATATCACAGCGCTATGTCACAGGCTCGATGGCACAGGTGTGAAAAAAGTGACTACAGGATAAGGGAGATTTTGAATTTCTGCAGACACTTGTGGACACTGGACACTTGGATTGTGTGAGGCCCACTGAATATCACACTGCTATGTCACAGGCTCGATGGCACAGGTGTGAAAAAAGTGACTACAGGATAAGGGAGATTTTGAATTTCTGGGAGATTTTGAATTTCTGCAGACACTTGTGGACACTGGACACTTGGATTGTGTGAGATCCAATGAATATCAGAGCGCTATGTCACAGGCTCGATGCAGCAGGTGTGAAAAAAGTGACTACAGGATAAGGGAGATTTTGAATTTCTGCAGACACTGGACACTTTTGGATTGTGTGAGACCCAATGAATATCAGAGCGCTATGTCACAGGCTCGATGCAGCAGGTGTGAAAAAAGTGACTACAGGATAAGGGAGATTTTGAATTTCTGCAGACACTTGTGGACACTGGACACTTTTGGATTGTGTGAGGCCCACTGAATATCAGAGCGCTATGTCACAGGCTCGATGGCACAGGTGTGAAAAAAGTGAATTGTAGAATTGGGCAGAATAGGAATCTCCCTAGAGTGTAGTTCTGTAAGAACGGAACAAGTCCTCCACTTATCCTTCCACAGTGACACAGTGACACACAGATAGCTTCACTGTGGCTGTGATAACAGCCGTTACACGGTACTATATGAGGAGCGTACACCGCTGTATGGTGTGAATAAATGCACGCTCAGTACCTTAGCAGGACAAAAAAAAAATGGGATTGCTTTTAAAAAAGCAGTTTGCAGAGCAGTGGGGAAACAGCAATGCAGCTGTCAGGAAGCCTTAGAAGGCAGCCTAACAACCAACACCGCTGATCCACCACAATATAGCCTCCCCTTGCACTGCACACACAGTGACTGGTGTGTTGCACAGGCAAAATCGCTAGCAGCAAAAGCAGTTTTTTTGTCTTCTTCCCTGCCTAACACTCTCCCTACAGAATCAGCAACCTCTCCCTATGCTAAGATCGGCAGAAGTAAGATGGCGGTCGGCGTGCACGCCCTTTTATAACCCCTGTGACGCCCACCAAAGCAAGCCAATCACTTGCATGCCCTTCTGAAAGATGGTGGCGACCCCTGCCTATGTCATCACGTTGCCCACAGTGTCCGTGGATCCTGATTGGCTGAAAAAGAGCGCTAAACAAACTTTTGAAACGCGACTTTGGCACGTAAGTCACCGACCTCGTGGCCGACCTCATCCTAGGGTCGGGTTTCGTTTCATGAAACCCGACTTTGCCAAAAGTCGGCGACTTTTGAAATTGTTCGACCCGTTTCGCTCAACTCTATTAGTTAGACAATGGAATTTAGGGGTTTGGGTTATAGTTAGGGTTAGTTAAGGGGGTTTAGGGTTAGGGTTAGTATGGTTTGGTCAAGGGTTAGGGTTTAGGGTTAGTTAGGGTTTAGGGTTAGGGTTTGGGTAGGGTTTGGTTAAGGGTTAGGGTTAGGGTTAGTATGGTTTGGTTAAGGGTTAGGGTTAGGGTCAGGGTTAGGGTCAGGGTTAGGGTATGGTTTGGTTAAGGGTTAGGGTTAGTAAAGTCATGGTTTGGGTTAGTGTGAGGGGCCAACTAATGTTGGAAAAAACGCAAACGTGGTAAAAACGCACTAAAAACGCATATAAACGCATAAAAACGCTGCGTTTTTTTCATGCATGCTCATAAAAATGCTTGAAAAAAAACGCAGCATTTGTATGCGTTTGTATGCGTTTTTTCCATGTGTTTTTTTGCGGGAAAAACGCGCTGCAAAAAAAAGCAAGTGTGAAAGTAGCCTTAGGCTAGTTTCACACTTGCTTTTTTTTGCAGCGCGTTTTTCCCGCAAAAAAACGCATTGAAAAAACGCATACATAAGCATACAACTGCTGCGTTTTTTTCAAGCATTTTTATGAGCATGCATGAAAAAAACGCAGCGTTTTTATGCGTTTGTATGCGTTTTTAGCGCGTTTTTACCGCGTTTGCGTTTTTTTCCAACATTTTTAGGTGGCCCCTCACACTACCCAAACCATGACTTTACTAACCCTAACCCTGACCCTAACCCTAACCCTAACCCTGACCCTAACCCTAACCCTGACCCTAACCCTTAACCAAATCATACTTAACCCTAACCCAAACCCTAAACTCTAACTAACCCTAACCCTAACCCTAACCCTGACCCTAACCCTAACCCTAACCCTGACCCTAACCCTAACCCTAACCCTAACCCTGACCCTAACCCTAACCCTAACCCTGACCCTAACCCTTAACAAAACCATACTTAACCCTAACCCTGACCCTAACCCTAACCCTAACCCTAACCCTGACCCTAACCCTAACCCTAACCCTGACCCTAACCCTTAACAAAACCATACTTAACCCTAATCCTGACCCTAACCATGACCCTAATCCTTAACAAAACCATACTTAACCCTAATCCTGACCCTAACCCTGACCCTAACCCTAACCCTAACCCTAACCCTGACCCTAACCCTAACCCTAACCCTAACCCTGACCCTAACCCTTAACAAAACCATACTTAACCCTAATCCTGACCCTAACCATGACCCTAATCCTTAACAAAACCATACTTAACCCTAACCCTGACCCAAACCCCAACCCTAACCCTGACCCTGACCATAACCCTAACCCTAAACCCCCTTAACTAACCCTAACTCTAACCCAAACCCCTAAATTCCATGGTTTAAAAAAAAAACGCATATGCAAAAAAACGCATACATGAGCATGCCAGTGCGCACATATGCGCATCCATAGGCTATAATGGCCATTTTTAGCGCAAAACGTGTGCATATGTGCGCATGCGCTTTTTTGCAGGGCCAAAAAATGCAACATGCTGCGTCTGGAAAATCCCAACGCACACCCCAAAAAAATGCAGCGCATGAAAATCGCATACATGCGCTTACCAGCGCGCAGGTATGCGCACCCATGTTAAATATAGGGGAAAAAACGCATGCGCAGGTGTGCGTTTTTTTCCAGCGCTAAAAAACGCAAATGTGAAACCAGCCTTAGTCATTATTTCTCTATTTTAGGGATATGGCTTTTACTTTTCACTGTTCTGCTTAACGGTGTGTTCTAGCGGGATCCTTTTAACCCTATTGTGGGTTTGTATACTTTTTGTATTGCCTCAAATGGGCTTTTTAATGTTTTTAATCTGTCAGTGTGTTGCATGGTAATATGATTATATTAATAAAAACTATATACATTTGTTCACTTTATTGATGTCTGATGATCCCTGTTTGTACATGTTCTTTTTTGTTTTGTGCTAGCCACTAATAAATAAAAGTGCACCAACGTGTGTCAACATTTTGGCAACCAAGAGGTGGTCAAAAGTTCAGTAAATGAGTCCAAAGATGCTTCATGTTATATTTGTTTTTCTATAAATATTTAAAAATTAAGATAATGAAGTCAAGGATAACGTATGACATATTGTGTCTTTTCCTATGTACTTCCCCCTGCGAGGGGATCCTTGTACTCTAATGTGAATGTACAGTATTTCATGTTTAATGATGTTTCCTTTTCAATAAAAACGTTGAAACTAAAATATATCATGCAACGCTTTGATGATTTTACTCTAAGTTTACACCATGTATACAATTAACAAAATTACTAAATCTGTCTAAATCTACAGTTTTTTCAAAGTCATTTTTTTATTTTGTCTTGTGGCATTTGTTGCCATTTTTGCACAAAATTTTTCAAAATGGCACATGCAGTTCATGAATTTTGCACAAAGTAAAAAATGGTGTTTAACGGCTTTTTAAATGGTCTGCACATTCTCAAAAACACTCCAGCAAGGGACTGACACACACAATTTAAATGTTGTCACTGATCACATCTTATGTACTGACTTAAAAATGGTTGTGGGCAGTACATGTGCTAGTCAGTTGCACTGGAAAGAGCATTAGAAGAGACAATCTCACAAGCGGTGACTAGCATGAAAAAAAACACAATTAGGCTATGTGCCCACGTAGCATTTTAAAACGCTCACTAAAAACCGGACTCCTTCCCAGAAATCGCACGTTTTTTTCCGCGCGATTTCACCGCGATTATTATCGCGATTTTGCCGCGATTTTCGCGTGCGATATTCAAGCACTTTCCAAGCGATTTGAAGCATCGCTTGGAAAGTGCTTGACTGGTTGGTCACACTCGTCAAACATAGTGTTTGACAAGTGTGACCAGGTTTTTACTATTGAGGCCGCCTATGCGGCTTCAATAGTAAAAGATAGGATGTTAAAATGCTAAAAAAAATAAAAAAAATCGGGGTATATTTACCTTCCGGCGTCCCGCGCTGCATTCCCGGGCCACAGCGTTCCCAGTAATGCCTTGCGAGACCTGTGATGACGTAGTCTCGCGTTGCTATAGCGATCTCGCGAGACCGCTAGAGTCACGCGAGACTACGTCATCACAGGGCCTTGCCGCAAGGCATTACTGGGAACGCTTAGGCCGGGAATGCAGCGCGGGACACCGGAAGGTAAATATACCCCGATTTTTTATTTTTTATTCTTTTTTTTACAGGGGTATGGTACCCAGGACCTGGAGGACAGTCTCCTCTCCTCCACACCGTGGGTACCAACCGCACATGAGACGCTTAACTTCGCACATGGTGGACATAGCCACATGCGGGAAGTAAGCGGTTCTCATGCATTCCTATGGGTGCGGAATCGCGGCAATTCTTTGCGATTCCGCACAAAAGAATGAGCATGCTGCGATTTTTTCCGCGATGCGATTCCGCCGCGGAAAAAAGCGCAGCATTAGCACAGCATGTGCGGAATGCCATAGGAATGCATGGGGGCGTTCTGTACATGATTTTTAAACGTTTTCGCAGCGTTTTCACGCCAAAAATCGCGGCAAAAACGCTTAAAAATTGCTACGTGGGCACACAGTCTTATTGAACCACTCAAATATATAAAACCAAAGAAAAAAAACAAAATGCGCTTGTACCCTGCAGTAAATAGTAGTAATAGTACATATAAATAGCCGAATACATAGGGCATTTTACAGCATGCCCTGTACAGTTAAAATGAGCAACAAACATGAACAAACTGTAATTAAAACTTCACATTTTTTGGAAAAAGTTTAAAAACAGGATGTACAGTATATAAAAACAAAGTAATATACTTCGACAGACACTGAGTCAATGCATTTCGGACATGATTAAGAGCTTTTCCTTGAAACGCATAGACTTATTATCTTTTGATGCAAATAATTTTGTTTTTATGTACATCCCATTTTAACCCATTCACGATATTTGACATACTTATACCTTATGGTCAGATAGGGGTTTCCAACCAAAGATGTATAGGTACGTCATGAGGGTGACGCAGGAGCTGTGCCCATGTGCCAGTAGCTTGGCTTACATGATAGCCGAGACCCAGATGTTACAGCCAGGAGTGGTGCCCACATCGATGTTTAACCCTCTAAATGCCATGATCGAGATCGATAGCAACATTTAGGAGGCTAGGAGAGGGAGGGGGCTGTCTCTACCGGTCGACCTGCTCCTCACTGCATCATTGTGAGGGCCCGATCATCATTATGGCGACCCAACCATCTACGACAAGCCAGTTAGACCATGCTGAGAGTTGGGTCTAAAGAGGCTTCTGTCAATGTAACTCTGACAGGTATACAGCAATGCAATGCTGGTGCATTGCATTGCATTATACCAGTGATCAGAGTGATAAGCATAATAATTAAAGTTCCATAGAGGGACTTAGTAAAAAAAAAAAGTTTTTTTTTAACATAATATACAGTTGTGCTCAAAACGTTACATACCCCTGCAGAATTTTTGCTTTTGTGGTGTGTTTTTTTCCAGAGATTATTATTATTATTTTTTATTATTATAGCGCCATTTATTCCATGGCGCTTTAACATGTGAGGAGGGGTATACATAATACATACAAGTATAGCAGTCTTAAACAATACAAGTCACAACTGGCACAGGATGAGAGAGCACCCTGCCCACGACGGCTCACAATCTACAAGGGATGGGTGAGGATACAGTAGACAAGGGTAGAGCTGGTCGTGCAGCGGTTTGATGGATCAGTGCTTACTGCAGGTTGTAGGCTTGTCGGAAGAGGTAGGTCTTCGGGTTCTTTTTGAAGGTTTCCATGGTAGGCGAGAGTCTGATATGTTGTGGTAGAGAGTTCCAGAGTAGGGGGGATGGGCGGGAGAAGTCTTGTATGTGATTGTGGGAAGAGGAGATAAGAGGGGAGTACAGAAGGAGATCTTGTGAGGAGCAGAGGTTTCATGCAGGTATGTACTGGGAGACGAGGTCACAGATGTATGGAGGACTCCGGTTGTGGATGGCTTTGTATGTCATGGTTAGCGTTTTGAACTGGAGTCTTTGGGTAATGGGGAGCCAGTGCAGGGATTGACAGAGGGGAGGGGCAAGGGGATAGCGGGGGGACAGGTGGATTAGTTGGGCAGCAGAGTTTAGAATAGATTAGAGCGGTGCGAGAGTGTTAGAGGGGAGGCCACAGAGCAGGAGATTGCAGTAGTCAAGGCAGGAGATGATGAGGGCATGGACTAGGGTTTTTGCAGATTCTTGGTTGAGGAACGTACAGATCCATGAAATATTTTTGAGTTGAAGTCGGCAGGAAGTGGAAAGGGCTTGGATATATGGTTTGAAAGAGAGATCAGTGTCAAGGATAACCCCAAGGCAGCGAGCTTGTGGGACTGGAGAGAGTGGGCAGCCGTTTACTTTAACGGATAGGTCCGTTGGGGGGGGTCATGTGAGATGGGGGAAAGATGATTAATTCGGTTTTGTCCATATTGAGTTTTAGAAATTTAGCAGAGAAGAAGGATGAAATAGCAGACAGACAATGAGGGATTCTGTTTAGTAGGGGGTGATATCTGGTCCAGAGATGTAGATCTGTGTGTCATCAGCATAGAGGTGATACTGAAAGCCATGAGATTCTATGAGCTGTCCGAGGCCAAAGGTGTAAATGGAGAAGAGCAGGGGCCCTAGGACTGAACCTTGCAGGACTGCGACAGATAGGGGGCGCGGTGAGGAGGTGGTGTGCGAGTGGGAGACGCTGAATGTCCAGTCTGTTAGGTATGATGCAATCCAAGATAGGGCCAAGTGTGTGATAGCAAGAGATGAGAGGGTCTGTAGTAATAGGGAATGGTCCACTGTGTCAAAGGCAGAGGACAGGTCCAGGAGAAGGAAGACAGAGTAGTGTCGCTTGGCATGGCGGCTACTAGGTCATTGGTGACCTTTGTTAGGGCAGTTTCAGTGGAGTGGTGTGGCCGGAAGCCAGATTGTAATCGGTCAAGGAGGGAGCAAGAAGAGAGGTGGGAGGACAATTCAAGATGGACGTGTTGTTCCAGTAGTTTTGAGGCATAGGGGAGAAGTGATATAGGGCGATAGCTAGATACAGAGGATGGGTCAAGAGAGGGCTTTTTCAGGATAGGTGTGATTGAGGCATGTTTAAAGCTTGAGGGGAAAACACCAGTTGTTAGTGACAGGTTGAAGAGGTGGGTTAGAGTTGGGATCAAAAACTATGGTGAGGTTTCGGATGAAGTGGGATGGGATCGGGTCAAGTGCACAGGTAGTGAGATGTGATCTTGTGAGTAGAGTGGAGAGTTGAGCTTCTGTAATGGTAGAGAAGTTGGTTTTGGAGGAGGAGGACAGGGCAGTTAAGAGGAAGGGCACTGGGGGTTGTTGACCAAAACTGTCTCTAATGTTATCAATCTTCTCCTTGAAAAATGAGGCAAAGTCTTCAGCTGAGATGAGTGGGGAGGGAGGAGGTGCTGGGGGGCGGAGGAGAGAATTGAAGGTGTTGAATAACTGTATAGGGTTGTGAGACAGGGAGAATATGAGAGATGAGAATTAGGTTTGTTTTGCTGCAGCGAGTGTGTCCTTGAGAGTAGTGAGGGACTGTTTGAATGCGATAAAGTTCTCAATGGAGTGGGATCTCTTTCATCTCTGCTCAGCAGCTCTGGAAGCCCGCTTCAGTTCTATGGTCAGACCGGTGTGCCAGGGCTGTCTGTTGATTTTGCGAGCTTTGGTATGTTTGAGAGGGACAACTGATTGCAAAGCTACAGCTATTGTGGTGTTATATAGGGCGGCAGTGGCATGCGCATTTGTGGTGCCCCTGAGGCTCGGTCGCCACAGAGGTACTGCACCTTCTCCTAAGGTGTAGTGCCCCACCAACTAGGTAAGTTGCGAACTCCTTTCCACACTCCAACACTTGCACCCACACACAGGATAGTTCAGCAATGGACCAGATTGCGGCTCCATGCTTAGAGGGTAGCAGAGCAACTTTCGTGGGTCCTTGCTTCGTAACATGAGATGTGCTGGGAGGTGGGTGGAGTTGAGATTCATATAAAAGGTTGGGAAGGTTTAGAATTACAGGTCAGTCTGATGGGAGGTCAGGCGGGAGAAGGACAGTCAGTCAGGAGAGACTGAGGACAGGTCCGAGAGAGAGAGACAGAGG
This sequence comes from Dendrobates tinctorius, assembly GCF_039654945.1. NCBI lineage: Eukaryota > Metazoa > Chordata > Amphibia > Anura > Dendrobatidae > Dendrobates > Dendrobates tinctorius. Next base: position 34,576,741 of record NW_027361683.1, read on the forward strand.
AAGGAGTGCGGCAGCTGCCTCAGTGATCTGAGCTAGCTGGTATGGGAAAGGAACAGAAGGAGAAGGACGTAGATCTGCAACCTAAGCTTCCATAAGAGAAAGAAGGAACAGTGCGGAACGAAGGAGTAGGAGAACAGAGAGGAGTTGTGGGTTGGAAGAGGAACCCTGCCTATAGGTTCTCAGTGCAAGGCCGGGGCCCGGTCCCCGAGGTTGTATGGACACTTATGGTTCTGCAGCAGACACCAATGGAGTAGTTGGCTGTAAATGCATTACTCTCATCCAAGACTTGGGACACAACAGCAACACGGATAGAGAGCCGGGATCCAGGAGGTCCCTGATCAGGCTACAGCTGTCTGTCATACAAGTAGAGTTGTTAGGAACATCTGACAGGAGGAACTCCAGAGTAACAACGGTACTGGAGCTCTTCACACTAAAGGCGCAATAGAGGAGTCATTCAGGACAGGTACATGTTGGCGGAGTGTTGGAGGAGAAGCCTGACTTGCCCTGGAGGCTGATCGAGTCTTTGCCCCGGAGGACACGGCATGGAAGCGGCACCAGTGACTACCAAGAACTGTGAGTAAAACATTGAAACTGCAAGTCCTGGTGTCCTCCATTCCTTCTTGCATCCGCCAGCACTGCTACATCCCCTGCGCCGGACACTACACCATCAAAGTGTCCCCACATCTACACTGCCCTGGGACAACAGCCCTGCCTGTGGAGGGCTATACCACCATTGCTGCATCCCACCATCTGTCCCAGAGGATCTGTCTGCAGCGTCGGCTTAACATCTCCCTTGCCGAACACCACAGGTGGCGTCACGAACTATTCCATTACACCATTACATTTCCCCATTACTTGGGCGCCCAGGGCCACGGACCGGGTCACCGCTGCTGTGACACATCCCACTGACACCGGCCCTGTACCGAGTACCCCACTGCCCTGGGACGGAGGGCGACCCAACTTGGTGTCACGAACAGGATGACGAGACCCGATACCATTGGGTTCTGAGCGCCTGAAATTTGTGAGACTTTATACTTTTGAAAATGTGCAGAAGACCTAATTTAATACACTGTAAAATGGACATTAGAAACGACAGCTGGCGCAGAGAAGAAGGGCGTGAAGAGATGGGAGGTCCTAAGAAAAGACCGCGAAGAGCATTGGGCCTTCCCTGCCTGAATTACTATGTGACAGCGACGTGACCCACCCCCCGAGGGGTTCGTATACTGGCTTGGTATGGAGGCGCTGGAAGAAGACACCGCCCCCGGAAGGAGGGGCAGAAGAAGCCAGTGGCGGGAAAGGGGCCGAGGCAGGAAAAAGAACGCCAGAACGCCATTTTGGAGAGTGAGGGAACGAGGTCTGCGGAGCGCGGGGAAACGGATCTCCCTGGCGCCATGGCTGAAGGCTCCGTCCCGATCTCAGGGATGAATCACCAACAGCTGGAGGACGAGATTATTCAGCTGATGCGCTGCCTGCGACAGAGGCGAGAGGCGCTATGGACACTGAACTTGCAGTGCGCCCAGGAGGGGCCTACACCTGAGGTACCCGCGACACCGGTACACGCCGCTGCTGCACCGGATCTTTTCCCGGCAGACCTTGCGGAGCTTGGAGCCGCTGCCATGCCATCGGCAGCGTATACTGTACCCTCTTTGCTGCTGATACCGGAGGAGTTATATGCAGCCCAGGGAGCTGAAGCGGAGGAAGAGAAGCTCCTATCCGGGGTCTCGCCAGCGACCCCCGCGGAACCGGAGCTGCCAAGGGCTCCACCGCCGTCCCCGATGTCTCACCGGGCAGCGCCCGCTACCCCCACACCTGCACCAGAGCAGAGGCCGCGCCGCCGGGAACTCCCAGGTATATACCCCGGCCTTCCTAATGGGTTGATGAGGAAGAGGACCATGCTGGTGGGAGTAGGGTTGGAGCCGGCATGCCCGATCCAACATCTACAGGTCAGAGGGGGGTCTGGATTGGTTTGGGACGGTGATCTCAAGGTCCCTTCACTGCCAAGTCCCCAGGTAGATGCCTGCCAGCGCCGACAAGCTGCAGAAGCCCTAGGAGCTAGACCTCGTACCAGGACAGCGGAACCACCTAGCGAGGAAGAGCAGTTGATGGGCATTGGGATACATCATGGGTCCCATTTGCCACAGTTTCAAGGCCCACTAGCAAGTAGTCAGCAGGAGGAAGATACCACATCTGAGGACAGTTCCAGTTCGGCTTCCAGAACCCCAGGAGGGGACCAGCACTAAAAGTTTGTACCAGAAACTCTCGTTACCCTAGAGGGTTTGTTTGCACCAGTTGTGCCTTTTTCTACTTTTGCTATCATGTTTTTGTTTTTCTGGTAGCACCTTTAGTTGCCCTGTTTTGATTGGCAGCGTTCTTCAATTTTGAACTAGCGATCATGAACTTGGAGGGATCCAAAAACTTTTATTGTAAATAGTTGCACCTCTTTAGGTGCCCTTTCTTGGTTTTACATAAAGACACTTTTCGAAGATAATGTTTTTGCATGGACACTTTTCGAAGATGATGTCTACCTCAAAGGACACTGCAAGAGATCCCGGCTGGGAGTGGTGTCCAGCACTTACAAGAATAACTGTTGAATGTTTTACCGTAATGTATTTGATAATGTGTTTTATAAGAGGATTAGTAACAGAGAAATGTCTTTTATAGAAGAATTAGGAATGTCTGATCTAAAGATGAGTGATGTGAATAAAGAATTGAAAGTAGACAGGTGACGGACCAGGTACTTGCGGTCAGCGTCTTGCATCTAGAAGAGACAGTGAAAGTAGAAAAATAAATGTGTACTGAAGAAGGAAAATGAGAGGAAAATGTGTTACAGAGAATAGCACTTTGAATTGAGAATTGCACTTAGAATTAAAAATTTTAGATAGAATTTAAGATAGAATTGTTTGTAACGTTCAAGATGAGTACCTCCTATACTAGGAAGATTAGTATAAGAAAAGTTTGTTATGCATTACAAAATTTTTGTATGTTTCTTTGCTGTCTACTTTGTTGTCTTGCAGCCCACGGACGTGCTCTGTTTAACGGGGGGTATGTGGTGCCCCTGAGGCTCGATCGCCACAGAGGTACTGCACCTTCTCCTAAGGTGTAGTGCCCCACTAAATAGGTAAGTTGGGAACTCCTTTCCACACTCCAATACCTGCACCCACACACAGGATAGTTAAGCAATGGACCAGATTGCGGCTCCATGCTTAGAGGGTAGCAGGGCACCTTTCGTAGGTCCTTGCTTCATAACACAAGATGTGCTGGGAGGTGAGTGTGTGACGACTCCTGGAGAGGACCCTCTGGGTCGTGACACCAACCCTTCCAGGGCGAGCTGACCTAGTGAAGACCACCCCCTATACAGGGAGTGTCAGGGGCAAGCCCCAGGGGGTGAGGCACCACGACTGCTGGCAACAGGCGGCCGGCTCACAGGAGACACGAGTGGGTAAGTGTGTCTGCAGGAACGTGTAAAGCGTGGACACGGGAACACGTGGTATACAGAGACTTCGTTCGTCAGGGTGTGAGTGAAGCAGGATGCGTGCAAGGAGTACGTCAGAGCACTGAGTCAGGCAGCAGGTGTGCCAGGAGGTGTAACAGAGTACAGGATCAGAGCATGTGCCAGGAAGCACAACTGAGTATAAGACGGAGCACGGAATCAGAGTGTGTGCCAGGAGGCACAACCGAGTATGAGACAGAGTACAGGGTTAGAGCATGTGCCAGGAGGCACAACCGAGTATGAGACAGAGCACAGGGTCAGAGCGTGTGCCAGGAGGCTCAACCAAGTACAAAGCAGAGTACAGATTCAGAGCGTGTGCCAAAAGGCACAACAGAGTGCAAGGCAGGGGACCTGAATACAGCGCACAGCCAGGCAGGGACACGGCAGACCAAGCCAGGAAGCACAACAATAATCAGGCACCTCCCCTAGGGGGAGGTCGTCTGATATAGCACATGACTACTACTGGTTCCGGGTCAGGACCTAGCCAGAAAGCACATGACCACTACAGGTTCCGGGTCAGGTCCTCCATTACCATAGAGAGGACCGAGCCCTATACAGCACTGACAGGAGCGCGCAAGCGCAAACGTGACATGTAGAAGGAGACCCGGGGACGAGAGCTGCGTGTGCGCACCCGACGGGACCCCTGGAATGACCGCGGCTCCGGAAGAGATGACGTCGGGACCGAGGTCCCGCCCCCAGGTGAGCACGGCATAACAGTACCCCCCCCTTTACGCCCCCTCTTTCTAAAACTGGAAAGGAACTTAGACAAAATCTGGGGTGCGTGGATATTCTCCCTGGGTTCCCATGACCTCTCCTCGGGGCCAAAACCCTTCCAATCGACCAAGAACATGGTTCTCCCTCTTACCTTCTTCATGGCCAAAATGTCATTCACCTCAAACTCATCCCCCAAGCCAACAGGCTGGGGTGTGTGGCCTGGAGAAGGATGAAATCGGTTAAGAACCACAGGTTTTAGGAGAGATACATGGAAGGAATTGGGAATACGGAGTGAAGGAGGCAGCTTCAATTTGTAAGCAACACCATTAATCCGCCTGAGGACCTCAAAAGGACCAATGTAATGGGGACCCAGTTTGTAAGATGGTACCTTAAGGCGGACGTATTTGGTGGAGAGCCACACCTTGTCACCAGGGAGAAATGGAGGAACGTCCAGGCGCCTCTTGTCAGCGTGTAATTTCATTCTGTCCCGTGCTTTCTCGAGAGCGGTTTTGGTCTCCTGCCATACACTGGAGAACTCCACAGACAGAGAATCGGCAGCAGGTACCCCCGAGACAGGAAGTACCGGTAGAGGCACATTGGGATGCTGTCCAAAGGAGACTTGGTAGACGATTCACTGGAGTGATTATTGTAGGAGAACTCAGCCCAAGGAAGTAGACTGACCCAGTCATTCTGATGACCATTAGAAAAATGCCGGAGGTAGGATGTAAGGATCTGGTTGGTACGTTCCACCTGCCCATTGGTTTGGGGGTGATAGGCGGAAGAGAAATCCAATGACACTTTCATGAGTCCGCATAGAGCTCTCCAGAATCGGGAGGTGAATTGGACCCCTCTGTCAGACACAATGTGCTGGGGGAAGCCGTGAATCCTGAAGATATGGGAAATGAAGATCTTCGCCAAGTCAGGAGCAGAGGGTAGTCCGGGAAGAGGAATGAAGTGGGCCATCTTTGAAAATCGGTCTACAACCACCAAGACCACAGTACAACTGGAAGAACAAGGCAGATTAGTAATGAAATCCATGGCTATGTGCTGCCATGGAGCCGACGGAACGGGAAGCGGGAACAGAAGACCGGAGGGTGGTTGTCTGGGTATCTTGTTCTGGGCACAGGACGGGCAAGATGCTACAAAGTCTTTAACATCCTGGGAGAGTGAAGGCCACCAATAATGGCGAGAGATTAAGTCCAAAGTCTTTTTGACACCAACATGGCCGGCAATCTTGGACGAATGTCCCCAATTTAGCACTCGTTTTCGGTTATTCTCAGCCACAAAGGTTCTTCCCGGAGGTAACGTGGTTAACTTGACAGGAGCCACAGTAATTACTTTGGATATATCAATGATATGAGAGGGTTCTTCCTCTGCATCAGACGACAGGAATGATCTTGACAACGCATCCGCTCTAACGTTCTTATCGCCGGGCCGAAAATGTAGCTCAAAGTCAAAGCTGGCGAAGAATAGGGACCACCTGGCTTGCCGAGGATTGAGCCTCTGTGCAGACTGGATGTACGCCAGGTTCTTATGGTCCGTGAAGATCTTGAATGGATGTATGGCACCCTCCAGTAAGTTCCTCCACTCCTCCAAGGCCAACTTAATGGCCAATAGCTCTTTGTCGCCAATGGAGTAGTTCTGCTCAGTGGAGGAAAATACTTTAGAAAAGAAGCCACAGGTGACAAAACGTCCAGAAGAGGATTTCTGCAGAAGGACTGCGCCAGCCCCAGTAGAGGATGCGTCCACCTCGAGAGTGAAAGGTCTACTAACCTCAGGTCGGTATAAATCCTACAAACAATACGGAGATAAAGACCGCAAATAGAATAAAAAAGTCACTTTATTGTAACAGACTCTTTAGACAAAATGTACAAAATACAGACAAAGAACAAATTGCTCATACAGGGCTCATATGTGGTAACCGCTACTAACACCCTATATATAACAGAATGGGTGATAAGAGATGAAGCAAAGAATCTCAAAGAGAGCGCCATTCATTATATAGTATATAGGCCCTCACTATGAGAAAACAGAGCTAACACACTCCAAATAGAAAAATATTTAGTGCCGCGCTCACCTACATATACATATGGGTATGATTTTGTCTCTATTTATCTATGTACACATTATTTACACAGCGGCGAAGGCTTGTTTCAACGACTGGAAGGCCTCTTCAGCCTCAGAGGGCCAAGCCTTTGGGTTAGCTCCCTTACAGATAAGGGACGAGATAGGGTGAACCAACGAGGAGAAATGAGGAATGAACTGTCGGTAGTAGTTCGCAAAACCAAGGAAGCGTTGGATTGCCTTCACCCCATGGGGCTGTGGCCAATCGAGGACGGCGGACACCTTTGCCGGATCCATGCGTAGACCTGATTCTGAGATAATGTACCCCAAGAATGGCAGGGACGTTTGCTCGAAGGCACATTTCTCGAGCTTGGCATAAAGGCGGTTCTCCCTCAGGCGCTGGAGGACTTGACGCACGTTCTTTCTGTGGGCGGAGAGGTCTGGAGAAAAAACGAGGATATCATCCAGATAGACTACCACGCAGGAGTACAGCATATCCCGGAAGACATCATTCACGAACTCCTGGAACACCGCTGGGGCATTGCAGAGGCCAAAGGGCATGACCAAGTACTCGTAGTGACCATCTCTGGTGTTAAAGGCGGTCTTCCACTCATCCCCGGAACGAATGCGGATCAAGTTGTAGGCCCCACGAAGATCCAGTTTGGTGAAAATTCGAGCTCCTCTAAGTCGGTCAAAGAGCTCTGGGATCAATGGCAATGGGTACTTGTTCTTGACCGTGATATCGTTCAGGACTCGGTAGTCTATGCAAGGACGGAGGGAGCCGTCCTTCTTTTTTACAAAGAAAAATCCCGCTCCCGCGGGCGAGGAGGACTTACGGATAAAACCTCTCGCAAGGTTCTCCTGGATATAGTCAGACATAGCTTGGGTCTCAGCAGGGGATAGCGGGTATATCCTACCCCTGGGTGGTGTAGAACCAGGAATGAGGTCAATCGGTCAGTCATATGGCCGATGGAGGGGCAGAGTCTCGGCCTCCTTCTTGTCGAAGACATCTGCAAAGGACCAGTAAGCCGATGGCAGACCTGTAGGTGCCGGGGATGGACCGGCAGAGTTCATCGGACGGACGGGCAACAGGCAATTCTCCTGACAGAGCGGTCCCCACCGGAGTATCTCGCCCGACCGCCAGTCCAGGGTTGGCTCATGAGTCCGTAGCCAAGGGAGGCCTAGAAGAAGTGTGTAAGACATGGTAGACAAGACGAGGAAGGAGATCTTCTCCAGGTGCAGGGCTCCGATCTGCAGCTCGATCTCTTCGGTGGCCTGTGTAATGGTCTCCTGCATGGACGTACCATTGACCGAAACAATCGACCGAGGAGTCTCCAGGGATCTGACAGGAATCCGGTATTTTTTAACCGCCTCGAGTGTGATAAAATTCCCCTCCTCGCCAGAATCCAGAAAAGCCTCCTCAGAATAACGCTTGGCACCGAGATTCAATAATACGGACACGAGCAGGGGAGGAGAGGACTCACGTACGCCTAGGGAGGCCTCTCGTATCAACCCTAGGCGGAGAAGTTTCCCGGCTTCTTGGAGCAGGAACGGAGGAGGTGAGAGGAGCTCCTCTCTCTGGTTAATTCACGGGCACGTTCCTGAAACCGTAGGTCAATGCGTGTCGCCAGAGAGATCAGATCCTCTAAAGAGGTGGTGTCATGATCTGAAGTGATCTGACAGTTTTAAAAGCACAGGGTGAACTTTTTTTCCTTTTTGCAAGTTGCCAAGGTGACTTGACTGTCCCCGGTGGTGGTTAGTGGTTTCGCACCTTAGGTTTTTAGTTTTAAGTTCTCTGTATTTATGATTCAGGTGTGGGGCTCTATAAATGAGTCTCAGGGTGTGCAATCACGGCTGGTGATATTCATTCTTTCATGGATTCTGAGTTGGTGAGAGCCTGGTGGAAGGATGGAGCTGAGGAGGAGTCCTGCGCAGCTTAGCCAGGGGGGACGTGTGTCAGCTATGGTGTCTGGACGAAGGGCTGGCATGGCGTGGTGGGGTCGCAGTGATGGTGTCAGCAGGAAGAGTCTGCATGGACTGGTGGAGTGGCGACTATGGAGAGTGGCACTTACCATGTGGGACTTGGCTGCTGAGCTGGACTCAAGCATGCTTGACTTCGTGTCAGAAGCTGAACTCGTCTTTGGGACTCTGTTACTAAGCAGCAGCAACTGGTGGTGGACTCTGCTCCAAGGCTGCTCGATGGTGAAGGATCCTGTTATGGTGATGGATCCGGGTGGAGGAGAAGACGCACGCAGGTGGAGGGCTCTGTTGCAGGAGCATAAGCACAGAGCATAAAGCTAAGTGGTGTCCCCCTGTATTGTCTCTTTCCCTTATGTGTGTTGTTAGTGCAGTGGTGGGATTAGTTTCCGCACCGACCAATTCCCTAGTGAGGGTTTAGGGTCAGGGCGAGCAAGGGCGTTGAGGTACGCGTGCGGCGCCCGGTGCGGAACCGGCATAGGGAACGTTAGGAGTGCAGGGACACTGGCTCAGGGGAGCTCAGGAGGTCTCCAATTCCCTTTTCCCTATCGCAGGGCCCACCATTGTTATTGTTTCCCAGGTCCCCCTTATTATTTAAATTCGCCGTACTGGAGGCGGGGTTTCCAGAATTTATATTAACGTGTAATGCCTAAATTCGCCAGGTGGAGGCGGTGTATCCATCTGCACGTTTTATTATTTAAATTCGCCCCACTGGAGGCGCTGTATCCAGGGTCACGTGTGTTATGGGTTCGCCTTGCGGTAACATCTGCATCCAGACACACAGTGACCGTGACAGGTGGGGGTATCCCGACCTGCCAGTACGTCTTTGATCCGACCGGACAGGCCACGCCAAAAGATCCCTACGAGAGCCTCGTTGTTCCAACCGAGTTTGGAGACCAAGGTACGAAAATGGATGGCATACTGTCCCACCGGTAGCGTACCCTGATGGAGGTTAAAGAGGGACTCGGTGATAGAGGCCAGCCGACCCGGCTCGTCGAACACCTTGCAGAAGGTGTCCAAAAAGGTGGAAAGCTGAGAGACGAGTGGGTCATTGCGCTCCCAGAGGGGGTTCACCCATGCTAACGCCTCCCCCTCTAAGTGTGAAACAATAAAGGCAATTTGGGCGCGCTCAGTGGGATAGTGCTGCGGCAAAAGCTCAAAATGTAACCGGCGTTGGTTCAGAAATCCTCGACAAAACTTGGGGTGCCCGCTATATCGGGGTGGCTTGCCGAGGCGCGGCATCGGGTGCGGGGCCGAGGACTGGGCAGAAACGGATTGTATGGCCGACAAACGGGACTCCATGGATTTCAATAAGGCCATAATCCTGGTCTGACTCTCCCGTAGGAACACCAGTTTCTTTTGGATGGAGGTGGTGGTACCAGCGGGTCCATGGCCTGATTATACTGTGACGACTCCTGGAGTGGACCCTCTGGGTCGTGACACCAACCCTCCCAGGGCGAGCTGACCTAGTGAAGACCACCCCCTATACAGGGAGTGTCAGGGGCAAGCCCCAGGGGGTGAGGCACCACAACTGCTGGCAACAGGCGGCCGGCTCACAGGAGACACGAGCGGGTGAGTGTGTCTGCAGGAACGTGTAAAGCGTGGACACGGGAACACGTGGTATACAGAGACTTCGTTCGTCCGGGTGTGAGTGAAGCAGGATGCGTGCAAGGAGCACGTCAGAGCACTGAGTCAGGCAGCAGGTGTGCCAGGAGGTGTAACAGAGTACAGGAGCAGGGTGTGTGCCAGAGGGCACAACTGAGCATAAGACAGAGCGCAGGATTGGTACATGTGCCAGGAGGCACAACAGAGTAAGAGACTGAGTATAGGATCAGAGCATATGCCAGGAGGCACAACTGAGTATAAGACGGAGCACGGAATCAGAGTGTGTGCCAGGAGGCACAACTGAGGATGAGACAGAGTACAGGGTAATCGCGTGTGCCAGGAGGCACAACCGAGTATGAGACAGAGTACAGGGTTAGAGCATGTGCCAGGAGGCACAACCGAGTATGAGACAGAGAACAGGATCAGAGCATGTGCCAGGAGGCACAACTGAGTATAAGACGGAGCACGGAATCAGAGTGTGTGCCAGGAGGCACAACCGAGTATGAGACAGAGTACAGGGTTAGAGCATGTGCCAGGAGGCACAACCGAGTATGAGACAGAGCACAGGGTCAGAGCGTGTGCCAGGAGGCTCAACCAAGTACAAAGCAGAGTATAGATTCAGAGCGTGTGCCAAGAGGCACAACAGAGTGCAAGGCAGGGGACCTGAATACAGCGCACAGCCAGGCAGGGACACGGCAGACCAAGCCAGGAAGCGCAACAATAATCAGGCACCTCCCCTAGGGGGAGGTCGTCTGATATAGCACATCACTACTACTGGTTCCGGGTCAGGACCTAGCCAGAAAGCACATGACCACTACAGGTTCCGGGTCAGGTCCTCCATTACCATAGAGAGGACCGAGCCCTATACAGCACTGACAGGAGCGCGCAAGCGCAAACGTGACATGTAGGAGGAGACCCGGGGACGAGAGCTGCGTGTGCGCACCCGACGTGACCCCTGGAGTGACCGCGGCTCCGGAAAAGATGACGTCGGGACCGAGGTCCCGCCCCCAGGTGAGCACGGCGTAACAGGGTGGAGTTGAGATTCATAAAAAAGGTTGGGAAGGTTTAGAATTACAGGTCAGTCTGACGGGAGGTCAGGCAGGAAAAAGACAGTCAGTCAGGAGAGACTGAGGACGGGTCCGAGAGAGAGAGAGGAAGGCGTGCTGCAGCTGCCTCAGTGATCTGAGCCAGCTGGCATGGGAAAGGAACAGAAGGAGAAGGACGTAGATCTGCAACCTAAGCTTCCATAAGAGAGAGAAGGAACAGTGCGGAACGAAGGAGTAGGAGAACAGAGAGGAGTTGTGGGTTGGAAGAGGAACCCTGCCTATAGGTTCTCAGCGCAAGGCCGGGGCCCGGTCCCCGAGGTTGTATGGACACTTATGGTTCTGCAGCAGACACCGGTGGAGTAGTTGGCTGTAAATGCATTACTCCCATCCAAGACTTGGGACACAACAGCAACACGGATAGAGAGCCGGGATCCAGGAGGTCCCTGATCAGGCTACAGCTGTCTGTCATACAAGTAGAGTTGTTAGGAACAGCTGACAGGAGGAACTCCAGAGTAACCACGGTGCTGGAGCTCTTCACACTAAAGGCGCAATAGAGGAGTCGTTCAGGACAGGTACATGTTGGCGGAGTGTTGGAGGAGAAGCCTGACTTGCCCTGGAGGTTGATCGAGTCTCTGCCCCGGAGGACACGGCATGGAAGCGGCACCAGTGGTTACCAAGAACTGTGAGTAAAGCGTTGAAACTGCAAGTCCTGGTGTCCTCCATTCCTTCCTGCGTCCGCCAGCACTGCTACATCCCCTGCACCGGACACTACACCATCAAAGTGTCCCCACATCTACACTGCTCTGGGACAACAGCCCTGCCTGTGGAGGGCTATACCACCATTGCTGCATCCCACCATGTGTCCCAGAGGATCTGTCTGCAGCATCGGCTTAACATCTCCCTTGCCGAACACCACAGGTGGCGTCACAAACTATTCCATTACACCATTACATTTCCCCATTACTTGGGCGCCCAGGGTCACGGACCGGGTCACCGCTGCTGTGACACATCCCACTGACACCGGCCCGGTACCGAGTACCCCACAGCCCTGGGACGGAGGGCGACCCACATTGTGTAGGGAACTTATGTCTGTAAGAGGGAGGAGGGATTCAGACAATGAGTGTAGATCGAGGTGTTGAAGATTTCTGCGAGGGTGTGCAAGTTTTTGAGGTGGGGATTGTGGACCTGAGGAGGAGAGGCAAGAGAATGTAAGTAGGTTGTGGTCAGAGACAGGAAGAGGTGAGTTAGAGAAGCTAGATAGGGAGCAGAGGTGGGTGAAGATGAAGTCTAGTGTGTTGCCATCTTTGTGAGTAGCTGCAGAAGACCATTGAGTGAGGCCAAAAGAGGAAGTGAGACATAGAAGTTTAGTGGCAGCTGAGAGGGAAGTGTCAATGGGGATGTTGAAGTCGCCCAAGATGATAGTGGGGATATCAGTGGAAAGGAAATGAAGTAGCCAGGTGGTGAAGTGGTCAAAGAAGGTGGTGGCTGGCCCTGGAAGGCGGTATATGAATATGAATGATAACACCAAACCTTTTTCTCCACTCATGGTTAGTGGTTGGATGAACCCATTTACTGTGCTTTCTCTTTTTAAATCATAATGACAACCCAAAACATCTAAATGACCCTGATGAAAAGTTCACATACCCCATTTATTAATACCGTGTATTGCCCCCTCTAAGATCAATGACAGCTTGAAGTCTTTTGTGATAGTTGTGGATGAGGTTCTTTATTTCTCATAGTCTGGGAGTCCTTCATGTGTTTTTTAGCAAATGCTATGCAGGCTTCCATATGTCTTGCACTGAGGACAGGTTTCCGTCGGGCCAATCTGCCATAAAGGCCCGAATGGCGGAGGGCTGCAGTGATAGTTGACTTTTTGCAACTTTCTCCGATCTCCCTCCCATGACTTAAATATGAATGTCTGAGTAAAGGGTCTGAATACTTATGACCTTGAGATATTTCAGTTTTTCTTTTTTAATAAATTTGCAAAAATGTATACATTTCTGTTTTTTTCAGTCAAGATGGGGTGCAGAGTGTACATTAATGAGAAATGAACTTTTTTGAATTTACCAAATGGCCTCAATAATAATCTTTATATAGCACTAACATATTCCGCAGCGCTTTACAGTTTGCACACATTATCATCACTGTCCCCGATGGGGCTCACATTCTAAATTCTCTATCAGTATGTCTTTGGAATGTGGAAGGAAACCCACGCAAACACAGAGAGAACATACAAACTCCTTGCAGATGTTGTCCTTGGTGGGATTCAAACCCAGGACCCCAGCGCTGCAAGGCTGTAGCGCTAACCACTGAGCCACTGTATGTAACTTATGCTACAGTAAATTATTCATCTATTTGACATATTCAATTGACACAATATTGTCAGGTCATAGATATACTTTATACATGTGAGATCACTGGATGGTCTGGATGATTCCATGCAGTTGTTCCCTGTATTAGTTTCCTTTTGTAGCAATGTGGCGCCACCTTGTGGTTTCCCACAATTTTACAGATTTTTAATCAGTATGTGATTTTTTTATAATAACAAAATTTGATACTTGGTTTGTAAACATGGTTCTGGTGTACATTTTTTTTCTATACGATTGATGTTCCTTTATGTATTGAACCCTTTGATCTTTCCATGCAGAGCGATTAATCTGACACATGAATTTGCATAGTTTGGTGTGTATTTGTGATGTGAGAGTGGACATGTTAGCTAACTACTGTATATAATGAGGACTATAAAGTGCTTTAGAATTAATGGCGCTATATAAGCAAGTAAAACAAATAAATGCTATAAATACCAGTCCTGCAGAACATGTAAGAGATTACAGTGCATCTATAGTTAGATATGATATTTATTAGAGATATTAGAGATGACGTTTTCAGGTGGAGTCATTCACTTTCCCCGTGTTTTCCTTCTGCGCCAGACAATGTAACTTTTCCAGCCACATCTGCAGAATTTACAACCAAGACCCATCTGACTACTCACATTTCCAGCTCTGTCCCCACCTATTCCCAGCCTGCACAAGCTACTCATCTTGCTTTCACCCCAATACTGAGTCGCTGCTGTCGTACGTGTCCCTTAGTGGACCTGCCATCATCAGGGCTGGTTTTAGGCAAAGTGGGCCCTTAGGCAAAAGTTTAAAATGGGGCCCCAAATGCTGAAATTTTGCACATCACACAGAAGCATTTCTGTTGTATTTCCATGCGCTGAGTTCAGACCGCTAAATGAGTGTGATCAACAATATTGAAATCATTCGACGCTTGTTTCCCGGCCTCTTTCCATCGTCTGAGAAAGAATGATGGGGACAGAACGATCACTAATGGACCAATCTGTCCCCATACAATATCATGTTATCAGCAGCACATCTACAGTTTACACCGCCGATGTGCTGCTGAGAACAATGATTTTTGTTCCGGCATAAACAATCCAATCACTCGATGAATATGCAGCATTTTGCCTGTTTACTATAATACACCCCATAGTCCTCCATATATTATAATGTGTACCACTTTCCTCCATATACAGTGGGTTCAGAAAGTTTTCAGACCCCTTTAAATTATTCACTCTTTATTTCATTGCAGCCATTTGGTAAATTCAAAAAAGTTCATTTTTTCCCATTAATGTACACTCTGCACCCCATCTTGACTGAAAAAAATAGAAATTTAGAAATTTTTGCAAATTTATTAAAAAAGGAAAAACTGAAATATCACATGGTCATAAGTATTCAGACCCATTGCTCAGACACTCATATTTAAATCACATGTTGTCCATTTCCTTGTGATCCTCCTTGAGATGGTTCTACTCCTTCATTGGAGTCCAGCTGTGTTTAATTAAACTGATAGGACTTGATTTGTAAAGGTAATGAACCACGGTCAGGAGGGCACCAAGGACAAGAGGGAAATCTGTTTGATGTCTTTATTTCACAATGCGTTTCAACAGCAGGAAATTTGTCTTCCTCAGGTGGTAATAATTCTAAGCGGTATGTGTGGAGAAAACCAGGCACTGCTCATCACCTGCCTAATACAATCCCAACAGTGAAACTTGGTGGCACCATCATGCTATGGGGGTGTATTTCAGCTGCAGGGACAGGACAACTGGTTGAAATTGAAGAAAACATGAATGCAGCCAAGAACCTATTCCAGAGTGCTCTGGACCGCAGACTTGGACGAAGGTTAACCATCCAACAAGACATTGACCCTAATCACACAGCTAAAATAACAAAGGAGTGGCTTCAGAACAACTCTGTGACCATTCTTGACTGGCCCAGCCAGAGCCCTGGCCTAAACCCAATTGAGCATCTCTAGAGAGACCTGAAAATGGCTGTCCACCAACGTTCACCATCCAACCTGACAGAACTGGAGAGGATCTGCAAGGAAGAATGGCAGAGGATCCCTAAATCCAAGTGTGAAAACTTGTTGCATCATTCCCAAGAAGACTCATGGCTGTACTAGCTCAAAAGGGTGCTTATACTCAATACTGAGCAAAGGGTCTGAATACTTATAACTATGTGATATTTCAGTTTTGATTTTTTAATAAATTTGCAAAAATGTCCACATTTCTGTTTTTTTTCAGTCAATATGGGGTGCAGAGTGTACATTAATGATAAAAAATTTAACTTTTTTGAATTTACCAAATGGCTGCAATGAAACAAAGAGTGAAAAATTTAAAGTGGTCTGAATACTTTCTGAACCCACTGTAGTATAATACACTTCCCATAGTCCTCCATGTAGTATAATACACTCCCCATGGTCCTTCATATAGTATAATACACTCCCTATAGTCCTTCATATAGTATAATATACTCCCTATAGTCCCTCCATATATTAAAATACACTCCTCAGTCTACCATATATTGTACACTTCTCATAGTCCTCCACATAGTATAATACACTACTCAGTCATCCATACAGTCATGGCCAAAAGTATTGACACCCCTGCAATTCTGTCAGATAATACTCAGTTTCTTCCTGAAAATGATTGCAAACACAAATTCTTTGGTATTATTATCTTCAATTAATTTGTCTTAAATGAAAAAACACAAAAAGAATTGTCCTAAAGCCAAATTGGATATAATTCCACACCAAACATAACAAAGAGGGTGGACAAAAGTATTGGCACTGTTCGAAAAATCTTGTGATGCTTCTCTAATTTGTGTAATTAACAGCACCTATAACTTACCTGTGGCACCTAACAGGTGTTGGCAATAACTAAATCACACTTGCAGCCAGTTGACATGGATTAAAGTTGACTCAACCTCTGTCCTGTGTCCTTGTGTGTACCACATTGAGCATGGAGAAAAGAAAGAAGACCAAAGAACTGTCTGAGGACTTGAGAAACCAAATTGTGAGGAAGCATGAGCAATCTCAAGGCTACAAGTCCATCTCCAAAGACCTGAATGTTCCTGTGTCTACCGTGTGCAATGTCATCAAGAAGTTTAAAGCCCATGGCACTGTGGCTAACCTCCCTAGATGTGGCCAGAAAAGAAAAATTGACAAGAGATTTCAACGCAAGATTGTGCGGATGTTGGATAAAGAACCTCCACTAACATCCAAACAAGTTCAAGCTGCCCTGCAGTCCGAGGGTACAACGGTGTCAACCCGTACTATCCGTCGGCACCTGAATGAAAAGGGACTGTATGGTAGGAGACCCAGGAAGACTCCACTTCTTACCCCGAGACATAAAAAAGCCAGGCTGGAGTTTGCCAAACTTACCTGAAAAAGCCTAAAACATTTTGGAAGAATGTTCTCTGGTCAGATGAGACAAAAGTAGAGCTTTTAGGGCAAAAGCATCAATATAGAGTTTACAGGAGAAAAAAGAGGCATTCAAAGAAAAGTACACGGTCCCTACAGTCAAACATGGCGGAGGTTCCCTGATGTTTTGGGGTTGCTTTGCTGCCTCTGGCACTGGACTGCTTGACCGTGTGCATGGCATTATGAAGTCAGAAGACTATCAACAAATTTTGCAGCATAATTTAGGGCCCAGTGTGAGAAAGCTGGGTCTCCCTCAGAGGTCATGGGTCTTCCAGCAGGACAATAACCCAAAACACACTTCAAAAAGCACTAGAAAATGGTTTGAGAGAAAGCACTGGAGACTTCTAAGGTGGCCAGCAATGAGTCCAGACCTGAATCCCATAGAACACCTGTGGAGAAATCTAAAAATGGCAGTTTGGAGAAGGCACCCTTCAAATATCAGGGACCTGGAGTAGTTTGCCAAAGAAGAATGGTATAAAATTCCAGCAGAGCATTGTAAGAAACTCATTGATGGTTACCGGAAGCGGTTGGTCGCAGTTATTTTGGCTAAAGGTTGTGCAACCAAGTATTAGGCTGAGGGTGCCAATACTGTTGTCCGGCCCATTTTTGGAGTTTTGTGTAAAATGATCAATGTTTTGCTTTTTGCTTCATTCTCTTTTGTGTTTTTTCATTTAAGACAAATTAAATGAAGATAATAATACCAAAGAATTTGTGTTTGCAATCATTTTCAGGAAGAAACAGAATATTATCTGACAGAATTGCAGGGGTGTCAATACTTTTGGCCATGACTGTATAGTATAATACACTCCTCATAGTCCTCCATATATTAAAATACACTGCTCAGTCCTCCACATAGGATAAAACACTCCTCAGTCCTTCATATAGTATAATACACTTCTCCGTCCTCCATATACAGTACTGTTATGATTGGGTCACCGAGGAGGAAAACAAGACAACGCTAAGCCACAGAAAACCAGAGAGATTGGTAACTAAGCGGATTGCAGACCCCTGATCCTATCCACACAACTAGCAGTAGCCGTGGAGCGTACCTACGATGATTCTAGATGCCTCGACACAGCTGGAGGACTAAATAAGCCTAAAGCAAGAAAAGGCCATTTCAATAGCCGACGGAGACAAAATAAATTCCAAAAATGAAATTATCTGTACACCAAAGAGGCATTTCGATCCTTTAACATACAGGGAATTTTCCCTCAAAATCCAGAACACAGTCCGGACATGTTCCACATGAGAATCCCAATCACTGGAAAAGATCAAAATATCATCCAGATAGATGATCAAAAACTTATCCACAAAGTCCCGGAAAATACCATTCATAAAGGATTGGAAGACAGAAGGGGCATTAGTGAGCCCAAAAGGCATCACCAGGTACTCAAAATATCCCTTCCGAGTATTAAACGCCATCTTCCATTCATCCCCGTGCTTGATGCGAGTAAGATTATATGCCCCCCTGAGTTCAAGCTTGGTAAACCAGCAGGCACTTTTAACTCTGGAAAATAAATCAGAAATCAGGGGTAACGGGTACTGATATTTAACCGTAATTTTGTTAAGGGAACGATAGTCAATACAAGGCCTTAATGAACCATCTTTCTTGGTCACAACAAAAAAAAACAGCACCTAAGGGTGAAGAGGATGGTCTAATATGACCCTTCTTCAACGACTCCTTGATATAAGATTGCATAGCATTGGGTACCGATAAGTTGAAAAGCCTACCCTTGGGAAATTTACACCCGGGCATCAACTCAGTTGCACAGTTATAACTCCTATGAGGAGGCAAAGACGCAGACTTACTCTCACTAAATACATCAGAAAAATCAGCCAAATAATCAGGAATATCATGAGACTGAGGAGAGGTGGAGAAAACAGGAGTGTCACTAAGAACACATTGACAACCCCAACTCACCACAGACACAGATTTCCAATCAAAAACTGGATTATGAGTTTGCAACCAGGGAAAACCGCGAACAATAGTATCATGCAACTTGTGCAGCACCAAAAATTTACAATTTTCTTGGTAGTCTGGGGCGACCCGCATTATCACCTGGGTCCAAAACTGAGGTTCATTCTCCGCCAAAGGAGTAGCATCAATACCCCTCAAAGGAATAAGCATTCGCAGAGGTATCATGGGAAAACCACAACGTTTAGCAAAATCCAAATCCATCAGATTCAAAGCTGCTCCTGAATCTACAAAAGCCTTAGCAGAAAATGTGGATAAGGAGCAGATCAGAGTAATTGCCAAAAGGAACTTAGGTTATACACTACCCACAGTAAATGTGTGTGCAAAACATTTCTCTCGTTTAGGGCAGACAGAAATAATATGAGAGGCGTCTCCACAGAAAAAACACAGCTTATTACGCCTTCTAAACTCCTGATGTTGCGCCCTAGACAAAACCCCATCACATTGCATGGGTTCAGACGTTTGTTCAAAAGGTGGCAACGCCTCTCGTGTAGTTTTACGTTCCCGTAAACGCCGATCAACTTGAATGGCTAATGACATAGAATCATCAAGACCAGAGGGAACAGGAAATCCCACGATAACATCTTTTACGGTTTCTGATAAACCCTTCCGAAATAGAGCTGCCAAGGCACCATCATTCCATGTAGTAAGGACCGCCCACTTTCGGAATTTTTGACAGTATAACTCTGCAGAATCCTGACCCAGGTTCAATGCCAATAGGGTTTTCTCAGCTTGATCAATAGCATTAGGTTCATCATACAACAACCCCAAGGCTTGAAAAAATGTGCCCACATTAGTCAGAATAGGATTTTCAGGTGTCAGAGAAAAAGCCCAATCCTGGGGATCGCCAAGCAGCAAGGAGATGACAATTTTAACCTGCTTACAGAGCTCCCCGATGAGTTAGGCTTCAAGGCAAGAAATAATTTACAATTATTTTTAGAATTCAAAAATTTAGACCGATCCCCAGAAAACACATCAGGAGTAGGGATTTTTGGTTCTACAGCATGTGATTGAGAGAGACAGGCGGAAATTCCCCGCACTTCAGCAGCAAGCTGCTCAGCACGATCAGACAATTGTTTAATGTCCATTAAAGAAAAAATCCTCCTACGGCCCAAGAGGAAAAAATACATATATATATAAAAAATTCTGACACTTTTTTTTTTTTACAATTTTTTCCTGCTTTTGAGTACCCTAGAATCAGCGGTTTTGGCTGGTGATTCTGTTATGATTGGGTCACTGAGGAGGAAAACAAGACCAAGCTAAGTCACAGAAAACCAGAGAGATTGGTAACTAAGCGAATTGCAGACCCCTGATCCTATCCACACAACTAGCAGTAGCCGTGGAGCGTACTTACGATGATTCTAGACGCCTCGATACAGCCGGAGAACTAAAGCCTAAAACAAGAAAAGGGGAAATCTAAACTGCCCCAGAGCAGACCCCCAAGGAATAGATAACCCCCAAACATATATTGTATGTGAGACAAGATGAAAACACAAACACAGGTAGGAAAATAGACTGAGCAAACAATGGGGCCCACACTAACTAGAAAGGAGAGGAAAGGAAAGATACTGTCTGCAATCACACCAAAAAAACCTGCAAAAATGTCCAACACTTCTGATAGCAAAAAAAGAACCCTGAAGTCACTAGACTTCACCCACTATATCAGCACTCTGGCATATTCTGAAAACAGAGCAAAAAGAGGCCAATCTAATAAGGGACAAAAAGCAAACTGGCACAAACAGTAACATTAGGATGGAAATTCAGCACAGCCCCAGACGGGGCTGGCTGAACACACAAAACTGAATAGACAAAACCAAATCAAATGTGAACAATAGTAAAGAACAGTTAGCTTGAGAATGCAGGGATTGAACTGGAAACTAAGACCTCAGGAGGCAGGAAAAATCACCAGCAGGGATAGAGGGAGTCGACTGTCTTAAATCCAGTCAGAGAATAAAGAGGTCCAATCGTCGTCCTCATTATCAGGTGGCAGGTCTCTGTTAATTAGATCAGCTTCACTACCTCCTGCAACCACCAGAGGGAGCCCTGTTATGATGAGTCACCGAAGGAGGAAAAAACAAAATACCAGCTAAGTCCAGAAAAACCAGAGAGGTTGGCAGCTATCGGATTGCAGACCCCTGAACCTATCCACAACAACTAGCAGTAGCCGTGGGGGGTTCCTACGGTGCCCTAGACCCCTCGATCACAGCCGGAGAGCTACATAGCCTAAAGACAGAAAGGGGAAAAACTAAACTGCCCCAGATAAGACCCCAAAGCAATAGGCAGCCCCCAACATATAATGACGGTGAAGCAAGATGAAAACACTAACACAGATAGAAAGATAGGTTGAGCAAATGATGGGGCCCAAGCTAACTACATAGGACAGGATAGGAAAGCTGCTGTCTGCCATCCGCAAAAACCCTATCAAAATGAGCCCACCGACTGATAGGAAAAACAGGCCCTGAAGTCGCTAGGCTTCAAAAGACAATATCAGCACTCAGGTATATTCTGAAGACAGAGCAAAAGATCAACAGATCAGAGACAAAAATGGAATTCAGCTCACCCCCGGCCGGGGATGGCAGAACTCCCAAAAAACAAGGCAAGACAAAAACAAAACTGAAGAGTACAAAGCAGAGCAGAAAAACTTAGCTTTGAGATGCAGGAATCAGACTGGTCTCCAAGAATCCAGCAGGAAAATCACCAGCCAGGAAGAAGGGCGTCGGCAGCCTTATATCCAGTCCTCAATTCCAGCCACCCAGTTATCATCTAGCTGCCCAGGTGTTTGGTAATCAGTCTCACTACCTTCCTTCACCAGAGGAGGGAGTTCATCAGACCTCAATGGTGAAGGGAAAAATGAACTCACAACAGAGCCCGGAAAGAGAACTCACGACTCTTCTGTCAATACAACCAGCTCCACCACCCTCACCAGCAACGAGAGGTAGACCAGAAAGTGAATTCACAACACAGTAGTATAATTATAATACACTCCTCCATCCTCCATATGGTATAATACACTCCTCAGTCCTCTATATAGTATAATACACTACTCAGTCCTCCATATAGTATAATATACTCCTCATAGCCCTCCATATATTAAAATACACTCAGTCCTCCTTATAGTATAATACACTCCTCGTAGTGCTCCATTTAGTATAATGCACCGCCATAGTCATCCATGTAGTACAATTCACTTTGCATAGTATAATGCACCCCATAGTTCTTCATATAGTATAATGTATTCCCCATTGTCCTCGATACAGTATAATGCAGCCACCCCATAGAGCATAATGCAACCACCCCACAGAATAATGCAGCCACCCCACAGAGTATAATGCAGTCACCCCACAAAGTATAATGCAGCCCCGCCATAGAATATAATGTAACCCTCCATAGAATATAATTCAGCCCCCTCATACAGTATAATGCAGCCTGTCCATATAATATATGTTTAGCCCCCTCAGAGTGTAATGCAGCCACTCCATAGAATGTAATATAGCCCCCTCATAGAATATAATGAAGCCCCCCATACAATATAATCTAGCCACCCATAGAATATAACTCAGACCCCTCATATAGTATAATGTAGCCCCCTCATAGAATATAATATAATACAGCCCCCAATAGAATATAATGTAGCCCCCCATAGAATATAATACAGCCCACCTCCCTATAGAATATAATACAGCCCCTCATAGAATATAATACAGCCCACCTCCCCATAGAAAATAATGTAGCCCCATCAAAGTGTATGATGCAATCCTTCCTCATAGAATATAATACAGCCCCCATAGAATATAATACAGCCCACCTCCCTATAGAATATAATACAGCCCCCATAGAATATAATACAGCCCACCTCCCTATAGAATATAATACAGCCCACCTCCTCATAGAATATAATGTAGTGCCCCCCATAATGTATAACAGCCTCCGCATAGAATATAATGTACCCCCATAGTATATAACACTGCCTCCCTCATAGAATATAATGTACCACCCATAATATATAACACATCCTCCCCCCATAGTATATAACACATCGTCCTCCCCCCATAGCATATAACACAGCCTCCTCACCCCCATAGTATATAACACAGCCTCCTCACCCCCCATACTATATAACACAGCCTCCTCACCCCCCATAGTATATAACACAGCTTCCTCACCCCCCATAGTATATAACACAGCCTCCTCCTCCCCCCATAGTATAACACAGCCTCCCCCACAAATAGCGCCACAGTACAGTACTCAGGGATATATTAAAAAAAAAACCACAATCCTCACCTCTCCTCGTGCCCCGCGCTGCTACGGGCTCCGGTCTCAGAGGCTGCACTGCAGTCTGCCCGGCACACAGTGGGTGCGCGATGATATGACGTCATCGCGCACCCAGTGTCAGAGGGGAATGATGGGAGAGGGAGCGTCAGCTGATGCTCTCTCCTCCATAATTGCTTTGAACTCTACCGGTGTCTATGACACCGGTATAGCTCAATGCGGAGGCGGGCCCCCTGCCTCACAGGCCCCATAGCGGCTGCGTGATGTGCCGCTAGCTGAGGTACCCTGGAAGAGCGGGGGCCCTAGGCAGCTGCCTGGTCTGCCTGCTGCTAACGCCGGCCCTAGCCATCAATACATAGTAAAATGTCTCCTTTGTGCCCTCTACATAGTAAAATTGACCCATAGAACATAACAATGCCCTGTGAAAATGCTCTAGAAAACAGTGTCCTCTGTGTGCCACTTTGACAGTCAGAATACCGAGCTCCCCTATAACAAGTGCCATTTTATATTCAAAAATGTTCCCTGTATCCCCCTGTACATCTCCCCTATACACAGTAAAATTTCCCCACAGCGCCCCTCTACACAGTACGATGTCACCACAGGTCCCTTAAACACATTATGATGGGTCCACAGCTCCCTATACAAAATACCCACAAAACTGTATGATGGCCCCCTTAGTAGCCCCCCATGCTGTGTATGATGGCCACCTTAATAGCCCTCATTCTGTATGATAAGCCCCTTAGTAGCACTCCCAGGCATAGACACTGTGGTATCATCGCGCCGGGGCTTGTGCAGGACATGAGAGTCCTGACGCCTGATGTCATCATAGTGCTCCACCCGAGTTCTGCCATTCTGCAGGCCGCAGGCGTAAAGCGGCCTATGGCCTACAGAATGGAGAGCAGTAGTGCATTGCTGTGTATTTTGATATAAGTGTGGCGGTCGCGTCGGCTGCACCCCTCTAAATCAGAGGCCTGGGGTAACCACCCCCTCTCCAGATGCTACGCTCCTGTATCTGACACAAGCTGTGCAATGAGCTGGCGAAGCTCTTAAGATAACGCCATACACAGATATGTTTAAGATCACTGTCAATGGTCATATCTTTTATGCAGGCAGAATAAAATATCATTGGTTGGTGGCACAACTCCTCATAGAAATAAATAACATGCTGCTTGATAACAATTGAAGCACATAGGAGCAAAAATAATCATTGAAATGCCCGGACGATCATGAAATGTGAATGAAAGTAAGTGGGTCGCCCTCCCAGGGCTGCGGGGTACTCGGTACCGGGCCGGCATCAGTGGGATGTGTCACAGCGGCGGTGACCCGGACCGTGGTAATAGGAAGATGTGAATGGTGAAATGTAGTTAAATGAATAGTTCGTGACGCCACCTGTGGTGTTCGGCAAGGGAGGTGTTAGGCAGACGCTGCAGACAGATCCTCTGGGACAGATGGTGTGGTGCAGCAAGGATGGTATAGCCCTCCACAGGCAGGGCTGTTGTCCCAGGGCAGTCTAGATGTGGAGACACTTAGATGGTGTAGTATCCAGCGCAGGGGATGTAGCAGTGCCAGGCGGACGGACGCAGGAAGGAATAGAGGACACCAGGGCATGTAGTTCCAAAGCTTTACTCACAGTCTGTAGTGCCTGCTTCTGTGCCGTGTCCTCCGGGTCAAGGATTCAGTCAACCTCCAGGCAAGATGGAATGCTCCCTTCCACACTCCGCCAACTTATGTGCCTTTTCTGAACGTCTCCTCTATAGCGCCTTTAAGTGTGAAGATCTCCTAGTACTGTGTTACACTGGAGTTCCTCCTGACAGATGTTCCCAAGAACTCTACTTGCACGGCAGACAGCTGTAGCCTGCTTCGGGGACTCCCTACTCCTAAGTCCCGGCTCTCTATCCGTGTTGCTGTTGTGTCCTCAAGTATTAGATGGGAGTAGCGCATTTACAGCCCACTACTCCACCGGTGTCTGCTGCAGAACCGTTAGTGTCCATACAACCTCAGGGACGGGGGCCCCGGCCTTGCGCTTAGAACTTCTAGGCAGGGTTCTTCCTCTAACCCATGTCCTCTGTGTTCCCTTTAACTCCTACATTCCGTACTTGTCTTTTCCCTTCTATGGAAGCTCAGGCTTCAGTTCAAAGTTCTTCTCCTTCTTTCCTTTCCCGTGCCAGCTGGCTCAGATCACTGAGGCAGCTGCAGCACTCCTTCCTCCATCCCTCTTCCAGGGATCCCCACTCCTCCCGAGTGGCTTCCTCTCTCCTACTCCACCTCTGAACTCAACTGAACCTCAATCCTGGAACTGTCCCGCTCAGGGAACCACCAAAGGTGCTCTGCTTCTCTCTAAGCAAGGAGCCGCAATGTGGTTTTGCTGAACTACTCTATTGTGTGGGGTGCGAGTGTTGGAGCGTGGTAAGCCTCCAACTTACCTGGATGGTGGGGCACCACACCTTAGGAGAAAGTGCTGTATCTCTGTGGCGACTGAGCCTCTGGGGCGCCACATAAGCGAGTATCAATCAACATCATACAATGTATGGATTGGCTTATTGGACAATCCATTGGCTCATTTAAAAGGACCCTCAGGCACGGGCTGAGTGCACACATAGAATCCAGATTTATCACCCTGTCCTTGCCTACTGAAGTTATTCTGATTTTTGCAATATATTGGAGGAAAACAGCCGATATCACATTGGAACAAATATATTTTAATGATACTTGCTTGATAATCATAACCGCCAACCACAATCGTAAAATTGTAAGCACACATTCCCACATTCAGCGTTTAATCAGTTTTTTCCTCAGTATCTGTAAGCAAAAATCAGGAGTGGAACAATCAGAGGAAAAGGATCATAGAAACATGTCAGCACTTCTGTATTTATCACCCACTCCTGGTTTTTGCTTACAAACACCGAACGTGTAACCATTGCCTTACAATGATTATCTACTGCGGGATAAACAATACTACAACTCCCAACAAGTTGACATCCACACACTGTTGGCTGATGCTGACAGCTGTAGTTTTGGAGTGTGTGCAAGAGGGTGAACTGTGATTACACCAGGAGAGCACCAGGACCCTGTGGTGTTTGCCTGCTGCAGCTAAGAGCAGGTGCTGCGAGTGCCCGGGAATCTGTGTGTGCTGAGAGGTGGGGCCTAGTGTCGGCTGTCTAGAGCTGTAAGGGAAGCTTCCAAAAGAGGAAGAGACTGCCATGAGAGGCATTGTGTGTGTGGAGCAGCTTTTGAGAAGCAAAGAGATTGAACGCTGTGAGAGACTGTGTACTGCAACTCTTCATCTTGGGAGCTTGAGACCTTGCTGGGGAACAAAGACTGAGCGTTCCTGAGAGTTGTGTGACTGTGGGGCTCTATGGAGTCCCTGTTATGATGAGCAATATTGGACAGACATTTTATACAGAAACAGGCATATTGCTTCTAGAAGAATTTGTGAGGACTACCGGAGGAGAGACGGCATCTTGAGGCTCCAGAACTATAAGGCCCCGGCATTTGGGTTTGACACTGGCCGACAAGACGAGGAACCTTGTTTTGCTGCAATTGATTGGTGCCGAAGAATTGGGACTGGCTGCAGCCGAAGCAATCTATATGCCTGAGAGGAGACTCACCTCAGGTTAAAGGTACCATAGTCATAGATACACGGGTATTAATAGTTGAAGCGCTTAAGGACCTTTGTATTATATTTATATGTATTGTTATTGTAGATTTGTTTAGGTTATACTCAGTGTGCCATTCCAGGGGATCCCTTGATATCACTACATTCGATTTACACCCACTGGATCTTATTCGGACCTCCGGTCATTATAGGTGCACTGACAATTTTTTTTCACGCAAGGAGTGAGTCTGCAGGACTGTCCCGATTTGAGGGTTCCGTCTTGCCATGTCAGAGCTTTTGTACTGGCTTCTAATACTCACCCTACATCTTTATCTCTCACAGAGCTCCTTCTCCACGGGGTTTGGGGGGCAGTGCTGCATCTCTCCGCTTAGTGCATAAATTAAATTATATATTCACCCTTTTTATGTGATCGGACTCCCTTGAGCTGGCGTCTTCATGTTCCTAGGCAGCAGCTTTAGCTAGGGGCCACAGCCCACAATGACAAACATAGAAGAATTTGGTAATCTTGATCTCTATTGCAGGCAGTGAAGCCAGGAGCAGATTATACATATACAGTGGGTACAGAAAGTATTCAGACCCCTTTAAATTTTTCACTCTTGTTTCATTGCAGCCATTTGGTAAATTCAAAAAAGTTCTTTTTTTTCTCATTAATCTACACTCTGCATCCCATCATGACTGAAAAATAAAGAAATGTAGAAATTTTTGCAAATGTATTAAAAAAGAAAAACTGAAATATTACATGGTCATAAGTATTCAGACCCTTTGCTCAGACACTCATATTTAAGTCACATGCTGTCCATTTCCTTGTGATCCTCCTTGAGGTGGTTCTACTCCTTTTTGGTGATAATTCTAAGCAGTATGTGTGGAGAAAACCAGGCACTGCTCATCACCTGCCAAATACAATCCCGACAGTGAAACATGGTGGCGGGCAGCATCATGCTATGGGGGTGATTTTCAGCTGCAGGGACAGGACGTCAGGTTGCTATTGAAGGAAACATGAATATGGCCAAGTACAGAGACATCTTGGATGAAAACCGCTTCCAGAGTGCTCTGGACGTCAGACTTGACCGAAGGTTCACCTTCCAACAAGACAATGACCCTAAGCACACAGCTAAAATAACAAAGGAGTTTCTTCAGAGCAGCTCCGTGACCATTCTTGACTGGCCCAGCCAGAGCCCTGACCTGAACCCAATTGAGCATCTCTGGAGAGACTTGAAAATGGCTGTCCACCAACGTTCACCATCCAACCTGACGGAACTGGAGAGGATCTGTAAGGAAGAATGGCAGAGGATCCCCAAATCCAGGCGTGAAAAACTTGTTGCATCATTCCCAAGAAGACTCATGGATGTACTAGCTCAAAAGGGTGCTTCTACTCAATACTAAGCAAAGGGTCTGAATACTTATGGCCATGTAATATTTCAATTTTTCCTTTTTTAATAAATGTACAAAAATGTCTACATTTCTGTTTTTTTTCAGTCAAGATGGGGTGCAGAGTGTACATTAATGAGAAAAAGCTGAACTTTTTTGAATTTACCAAATGGCTGCAATGAAACAAAGAATGAAAAATGTAAAGGGTTCTGAATACTTTCCGTACCCACTGTACATTATATACAGCAGTGTATTTCTTTGTACTTGTATGCTGAGATGAAGAAAACTATAATTAGACCTACCGGTAACTGTGTTTAAAGGAATCCATCTTGACAGCAGTATGGAGGTCAACCTTGTTATCCTTACAGGGACAGGAAACAACGAGAGGTTAAAAGGACCCTGCCTTCTCCACCCCTTAGTGTCTTATAAAAGTATCACACCAGGATGGATGCAACAGAATTTTTTACATATTCTTTATACGAACATTACATCACATAAGTATAGAATTTCTCAAGGGGAGGGAACTAACTATGCTGTCAGGATGGATTCCTGGAAACGCAATTACCGGTGCGTTTAATTACCGTTTTCCAAGTCATCCCTCCTGACAGCACTATGGAGAATACCAGAGTATGATGATGTAGGGTGGCACCACTGCATGAAGAACCTTCCTAACGAAGGCAACGTGTGAGACTATATCTAGATTAAAATATTTTGAAAAGGTGCTCAGACTGGACCATGTTGCGGCCCTACAAATTTGATCCACTGATGCTCCCCTCTTTCTGCCCATGAAGTGGTGTGAGATTGTCACCAGCACTGTTGGAATTGGCCGCTATGTGTTGCAGAGGAGAAGGTCCTCTGCACTGTAAGCCTGAAAGGTTGCTCTGGGACCTGTAGATCTATGAGCCTTGTTTCTGTTTATAAAGGGGGGCTTACAGGGTTAGCCGGAGAGCAGGGTGGTACTGGCTAACCACACACACCTCCCACCTATGTGACTGTGGTTTGGGCACATGATTGGTGTTGTAAGGTCCTGAATGGCCTCTGTGTTGGAAGGTCCTGAAGAGCACATGGTGAGGCCATAGACCTGAATGATCTCTGTGTTGGAAGGTCCTGGGAGTGGGCCAGATTCCTGAAGAGCACGGTGTGAGACCAGGTACCTGAAGAGCCTGTGACAGCTAACTGTGGTGGGGAAGCTACCGTCCTTCTGAGGGTCTGGACTGTCGGGTTTGGCATGTGGAACAAGTCAGCGTGTGGAGCGGAGCTCCAGGACAGTGATCCAAATTAGGCAGCTTCCTTGGAAACCAAGGACTGACAAGGAATCAGCGTGTGGAGCGGAGCTCCTGGAAAGTAACCCAGAGTATGGGGGACAGTGTGAACTGATGAGTGTCAGTTAATGAACTATGCGGTCACCTACGGTAACTGGACGAAGTGAGGTCCAGCGTGTTTGGAGACTGCAACCTTATGTCGAGTGTCATGGAATAAAGTTGTGAAAGACATTGGTACGGCGTGTCCACGGTAACTGGACGACGAGAAGTTCGGCGTGTTTAGAAACTGTGATTCAAAGCCGTATACTATGAAGTGCTATGGATTATGTGAGATCTGTGATATTTAACATGGCCTACAGAGGATTATGAGTTGCATAATGAACTGCATAGACTGTTTTGTGAGAAAAACGTGCCTGTGTGCCTTCATCCCGTTGCCAAGCGAGTGTCCCCAAACACATGCAGTGTGTGCTGCCTTCCAGTAGGTATTGTTCTAGTTGAATGGCCCTTTAACATTTTAGGGGGAGGTTTCCCTTCTGCCTCGTAAGCCAACCCAATTGTGGATCTGATACATCTAGCCATCATGGATTTTACCAACTTGTAAGGTGGTGGCGATGCTATGGACCGTAGAGACAAGCTGCCACTTTAAGAGACAGCACCCCCCTTGGTTAGAGGAGTGGGACATTCTGCGCTTCCCTGCTGTAAAGACTGTTTGGTTCCTTCTGCCCGGACTGAGAGGGGAGGCGCTGCTTTTCTGTGTGTGAGGAGAGAGCCGAGACT
The DNA here is from genome assembly GCF_039654945.1 of Dendrobates tinctorius. Classification (NCBI taxonomy): domain Eukaryota; kingdom Metazoa; phylum Chordata; class Amphibia; order Anura; family Dendrobatidae; genus Dendrobates; species Dendrobates tinctorius. The sequence continues at coordinate 34,606,661 of NW_027361683.1, forward strand.
TCTCCAGGAAGATGTGCCTGCCTGGAGCTGTGAGGAAAAGAACGTTTAGTCTGCCACTGTGACTTTGTAAACTAGTCTGGGGATTAAAAGGTGGATTTCCTGTGTTGCCGTGAGAAGCCACGAAGAAAAGACAAGAAAGGAATCCAGAGGAGGGAATCCACAGTTTCTAGGAGCATCACTGGACCTGCACACAAGGAAAAGACCACGCTGCACAGAGCTTCCAGGAAGAAATGCACACCATCTTGCAAAGTTTCAGGGGCCCCGGGAATGGACTGAGATACCATCGCTACTGTGAGTGTTAACCTCTTCTGTGCACATGCTAGGGTTTAGGATAGGCTGCAATAGATAGAGCACGGCAGCCGTGTGGCCAGGTTAGAAAAGGCCAGATAGGTTATAGTTAGAGTAGCATCATACATGACTTTACTGTGTTGTCTTGCCAGTTGGATAAATACACTGAGCTGTTATAGTTAGTGCTCCGTGCTGTTTGATGGCCCAGCTAGAGAATATTATCCTTGTAAATTGTCTGTTTTCATTGCATACACCTGTTTGTGCATTTTCCTATACACTGCATTCCTTGCCTGTAAATAAATTAACCCTTTGTTGCTTGTGACGCACCCCAGAGGCCATGGGATACTCGATACCGGGCCAGTCGTCTTAAAGGGATGTGTCACAGCGGCGGTGACCCAGTCCGTGGCCCCAGGCGGTCATGTAAAACGGAAGTATTGATTAGGGATAAAGTTTATGTAGTGATTCGTGACACCAGTTGGAGTGTTCGACTGTAGTATAGCCGACACTGCAGATGATCCCTGGGGTGGTGATGGCAGTGCAGATATTTAACCCTCTCTAACCAGGGCTGACCCCCAGAGATTGTGATGGAGGTAGAAGGCACGGAGTAATAAGGCAGGAAACAAGGAAAGTCACTTTATCATTTAATGTAGTTCAGGTGCAGTTCAGAGGAGATATTACAACTCACCAGGTTACAGGGTCCGTTCGGTCAGGTCAGCGGACGCCAAAATATTGGCGGATCCGCAAATATGCGGATGCTGCGGATGGCTATTAGTCAAAATCCGCCGATAATGAAAGTCAATGGGGGAAAAACGGATCGTAAAGAAAAATGGCGGATTTGTTTTTTTTTCCAAAACGGCAGATTTTGACTGATGGTCACAAACGGATGTGTGAAACAGGCCTAAGGGAGTGAGGTGAATTGTTTGTGTGTGTGTTGTGGTCTCTAGCAGAGAAAGCATAACTCCCATTGCTCACAAAATACATACAAAACAGTACATATTTAACCCTTTTGTGGCAGTAAAGACGTAGGGCGCCACACTCGCACTTCATCTTGTGTACCGTAGTCTCCCTGCCTTGTGGTGGTCCCCCGGCTATCGCTTCAGACTTCTTCCCCTTATTTACTCCACCATACTGCACAAACAAGTTAGGGTCCTGTCTCCAGTCCCTAGTAGCTTCCAGGTAATAGAGAACCATCTGTCTCACGTCTAGGGAGTGAAAGGTCTGCTCATTAAGATTTCTAGGATGTTGGCAGAAAAAAGGAAGAACGATTTCCTGATTCATATTCAGGGCCAACAACTTTGGGGTGAAAAGTCGGATCAAGCCTCAAGACTATTCGATACTTGAATATCCGGAGATAAGGGTCCCTGATAGATAAGGCCTGTAACTCGCCTACCATCTTGGCTGATGTAAAAGCCACCAGGATGGCAGTTTTAAACAAGAGCCTGCTAATGTTCTTGCTTTCCTTTTTAGGTGCTGCAGAGGTGGATGCTCCCCCTAGAATACACAGAGTATATGCCATGTGTTTCTATGTATCGGGTAATGGGCTGTCAGTGGGTATCCCCTACCAACCCCCTCTGGCCTTGCTCAGCTGTAAGCTCAGCTTTGTCAAGTTCCTCCATGCTCAAGCATACAGTTGGGCAACCCTGCAGAATTTTGGAACCCTATTTATATGATACCGTCAGACGAGGTGAGGCTGTGTGGGGTTCATGCTGTTTATGGGGAGGCTGTGTGGGGCTCATGCTGTATATAGGGAGGCTGTGTGGGGCTCATGCTGTATTTGGGAAGGCTGTGTGGGGATCATGCTGTATAAGGGGAGGCTGTGTCAGGATCATGCAGTATATAGGGAGGATGTGTGGAGGCTCTTACAGACAGTATATAATGGGTTGTGGGGGATTCATTCAATATATAGAAGGGTTGCATTGGAGTTCAATCAATATATAGGGGTGTCGGCATACTTAATTCTGCTCAATATTAAGTGATACAATTAATATTAATACAATTATCAATAATATAATGATTAGAATATATTGATATTAATATTGAGCAGAATTAATTTCAGCCTATTGGATCGTCCTTCCACAACAGTCACGGTCTCTCATGTGGCCCCCTCGGAAACATTAATTGTCCACTCCTGCTCTAGAGGTTTCTATGTGGAGCCTAAAAAAAGGCATTTAAAAAACTGCAGTTACTTTTAAGTGCAGAATCAAAGCTTTTCTGTACTATAAAAAACACAAAAGCGAGGCTTCACATCTGTATCAACAATGCATCAAATAAGGGTTAAAAGGTCTAAAAATGAAGCAATAATCAGAAAAGATTGCTATTCTGTAGATTTGGTGTGGACAGCTGCAGAAAACAAACACATAGTATTTCTGCAACGTGTGAACATGGCTTTAAAACAGAAAAAAAGCCAGATGTCGTATACTGAAGCTACATAAGGATGAGAATGTTCTTTCGGCTCCGACTGTGAATGAAGGAACAAAAAATAATCCACAGGTCCCAACTAGAGATGAGCAGGACAAACAGATAACATTGCATCAGCCATGGATAATCAAAAGCCGCACCGGAGACGTCAGAAGGTTAGAGATTCATGGCCTCCTGTCCAGGCGCCAGGTACCACTGACCTGGACTCAGGACCTTAGATCCGTGAATCCATCAACTAATCTCTAGTCCCAATTGTCCCGGATATAGCGGACAGTCTTGGATTTGGATCTACACCTTGCAGTATCAGGCATGTGATGACTTTCCCTAAAGAAAGGGGCGGGGCCTCCTTCAGTCCAGTGAAGACCCGAGAGCAGAAAAGGAAACCAAGTTGTGCTGAGGCTGCTGGAGAGGAGGGAAATGAGGAGCTGCACCATGGAGACGTGTGAGGAAAGGACCGAGGGGCCGCACTATGGAGCCATGTGAGGAGAGGACCGAGGGGCTGCACAATAGACCATTGTACAAATGGGAATGAGGACACAGGACTCAGTGTGAGTGGTCTGAGAATGTATTTTGGAAAAGGTTGATGTTACTTGAGTGGGACTGTATAGGGAAGGTGATGATGAGGGACTGTGTGGAGAAGGGGTATGATGAGGGGCTGTGGAGAGAAGGGGGGATGATGAAGGGCTGTATGTAGAAGGGGGATGATGATGAGAGGCTGTGTGATGAAGGGGGCATGAGGTAGGGCTTTGTGGAGAAAATGATGAGGGTCTGTGGAGAGAAGGGCATGATAAGGGGCTGTGCATCGAAGGGGGATGATGAGGGGCAGTGTGGAGAATTGGCGGCAATGGGGGGATGATGGCGGGCTGTGTGGAGAAAGGGGGATGATGAGGGGCCATGTGGAGAAGGGGTGGATGATGAGGGGCTGCTGGTAGAAGGGGGATGATGAAGGGCTGTGGGGAGAAGGGGAGATGATGAGGAGCTATGGGGAGAAGGGGGGATGATTAAGGGCTCTAGGGAGAAGGGGGGAAAACAGTGGCCCACGGGCTGCACCATGCGATCGCTCTCTCAGTGACCAAAGTTGCCAACCATCCAGGAATTCGAGGACAGTCTATGAAAATATGGCAATTTTTCCCGGTCTGTAAAAAAAATTTAAGGTGTCCATAATTTTATTTTTTCTTAAAGCTGTAAAGCTGAAGAAACTGATGAAGATAATTTTGACTAATTCTCATAATTTTACAGTGAATGTGGCTATTGTCTTCATATCAGAAATATTCACATCAAAAGATAAATGATCTGCCGCTTTTCAAGGCTCTTTCATAAATCAAGACACATCCAAAATGAAAAAAAAGCTATATACTATAAAAGTACAATTTTTTATTGAGACATGTTAATTAAAATAATTGAAAAAGTCATTAAAAAAATACAAAAAATGGGAACAAAATGTGCAAAAAGAAGCCACAAATTTAAAGGCAATGATGCCTAAATGAAATTAAAGTGCCAAAAACTAGGAACATATGTCTGTACAAAATAGGTGAAGGCCAAATAGAAGGTAAAAAAGGAGTTATCCATGAATTTCCTATTGAGGTTGGCCACATAGAAAAATCCTATATGAACAGTAACATGGCACTATAATACCAAAGTGTGTGCCCTTAACAATCCAAGTGAGATCCAAACATCAGTTTGAGGAAGCAAAATATATCCATGAAAATGAGTATACTCCCCTGGACAAAGCTATACACGAAACGCGTGTCGGGGTTTCCGCCAGCTCTTTAAAGGTAATGTACCTCTAAACTTTTCACATGTGTTTTGCCCTTCAGCTGATCGGCTCCAAATATATACCTACCATGAGCCATGTTATTTTCATGCACTTATTCTTATAGGAAATTCACTCATGACTGTTTCTTTGGCTCCCCTTCTATCTTTTTCATTTTCATGGATATATTTTGCTTCCTCAAACTGATCTCACTTGGATATTAAGGGCACACACTTTGATATTATAGTGCCATGTTACTGTTCATAAAGCATTTTTCTATGTGGCCAACTTCAATAGGAAATTCATTGATAACTCCTTCGTTACCTTCTATTTGGCCTTCAACTATTTTGTACGCACATATGTTTCCAGTTTTTGGCACTTTCATTTAGGTATCATTGCCTTTAAATTCGTGGGTTATTTTTGCACATTTTGTTCCCATTTTTTGTATTTTTATTTTTAACGATTTTTTCAATTATTTTAATTAAGATGTCTCAATAAAAAATTTTACTTTTATGGTATATTAGCTTTTCTTCATATTGGATATATCAGAATTATGGACTGTAGAAATGTACCATTTACAGCAATAATGATTTATTATGCTTTTTTCAATTTGTCCATAAAAATTTTTTTGGCTGTCTGATTTTTTAATAAGATGTCCAGAAAAAAAAATAAAAAGTCAAGTTGGCAACCCTACTGGTGTCCCAATATATGATGGAGGAGGCAACCCTACTGGCGTCCAAGTATATGGTAGAGGAAGTTACCCTAGCGGCATCCCAATATATGGTGGAGGAGGCAACCTTACCAGCGTCCCAATATATGGTGGAGGAGGCAACCGTACCGACATCCCAATATATAGCCCCTTAACAACCCCCAGTATGCCTTTTATTGGTGGCAGTTAAGGCTACTTATGGCTCCCCCAGAGTCAGAATTTCTCCGGGGTCTTGGTTAACGGGGGTAACTGAGATCCCAGAGAACATGATTCAGGTTGGTTTTTACCAACCCCAGTTCAGTGTTGCAATCACCGTTATTCACGGAGTAACGGCAACCAAAAAGAAAAGTCTAATTTCCCATATAATTTCTCCTCTAATGTCCCACAATTCCCCCCAGGTACCTCCCGGTGTCACTGGACCCTCCTGCATCCCCCCCAGCAGCCAGCATCTTCTTCCGGGAAGAAAAAGGCGGGCGCATGTGTAGTGCGCCCGCTGAGATCTTCCGACTGGCACCAATCAGAAGATTTTCCTATTGGTTCATTTTGATCACTGCGATAGGGTCTATCACAGTGATTAAAATAAAAACAATAGTAAATCAAACCCCCTTTATCACCCCCTTAGGTAAAAATAATAAAATAAAAAAACACATTTATTTCCATTAGGGTTGAGGTTGGGCTTATAGTTGGAGTTGGGCTAAAGTTAGGGTTATGGTTAGGGTTGGGATTAGGGTTAGGGGTGTGTTGGTGTTAGGATTGTGGTTAGGGTTATGGTTAGGGTTCTGATTAGGGTTAGTGGTGTGTTGGGGTTAGGGCTGGAATTAGAATTGGGGGGTTTCCACTGTTTAGGTACATAAGAGGGTTTCCAAACGCGACATGGTGCTGTAAGAATCTATTTAGTTTTGACCATCCGCCATCTTGTTGTGGTTTTTTGGCTGCTGGTCTTTTTCCTCTGGTGCTGGGTTTGTCTTTGGTCAGGTGATTGTATCATCCTTTATTACCCTGCACCTGCCTCCCAGTCCTTGCTGGACAAACAGTGTTAATCTGCTAGTGTTCTGCCTAGGTGCCTTGTTTGCTTTCTGTGTGTGATTTTGTGTAGTTCTGGGATCTCTAGTTCTGCCAGTTTTGTTTTTGGTTCTCCCTTCGTTTCTGCAACTCCCACAATTTTCCTACTAGGAGGTTACTGGTTTTTGTTTCCCAGTCCCTAGACTTCCCAGGGATTCCCTTCCCTCTACCTACCGGTCTTCGGTTGAGTTTAGTCTAGGAAATGAAAGTGGGTCTATTCACAAGGAATAGGTCGCCACTCCATCGTAGGGTAACAGCCTTGTCCTGGTGCAGTGTCAGTTTCTTCCCTATCTACCCTAGTCCTGAGTTGCAGATTCGTAACAGGTGCCACATTTGATTCCAGCCAATTTTGCGTTCTAAAAGTCAAACAATGCGCCCTTACTTTTTGATCTTTTAAATAATGGCGACACCTCTTAGCAGGTGAGGAATTTTATATGTGATTGAGTGTAATTGGACACATGGTTGGGACAGGATGTGGTATTTAAGGGTGCACTTAGTATTAAATGGCACGCAAGAACTAAGAACTATTGTTCGTGTCTGCCTACACTACTATTCCCACATGGGGGTTGTGAATTTTCATGCTATGTGACCTTTTTTTAATGGAAAATATTTTTTGAATCAAAACTAGCCAAATTTTTTAATGGACCTGTCGGAGCTGGATTTCACATTAGATGTTTTAATTTTTGTACCCTTAATTCAGAGTGGTGTCACACAAAATAGTTAATAAATAACATTTCCCACACGTCTACTTTACATCAGAACAATTTTGGAAACATAATTTTTTTTTGTTGGGACGTTATAAGGGTTAAAAGTTGACCAGCGATTTCTCATTTTTCCAACAAAATATACAAAACACTTTTTTAGGGACCACCTCACATTTGAAGTGAGTTTGGTGGGTCAATATAACAGAAAATACCCAAAAGTGATACCATTCTAAAAACTGCACACCTCAAGGTGCGCAAAACCACATTCAAGAAGTTTATTAACCCTTCAGGTGCTTTACGAGAACTAAAGCAATGTGGAAGGAAAAAATGAACATTTTACTTTTTTCACAAAAAAATTTACTTTGGAACCAATTTTTTTTTATTTTCACAAGGGTATCAGGAGAAAATGGACCACAAAATTTGTTGTGCAATTTCTCCTGAGCATGCCAATACCCTGTATGTGGGGGAAAGCCACTGTTTGGGCGCATGGCAGGGCTCAGAATGGAGGGATATTCCTCTACACTTTGTATGGTATTATTGGATATAGTCATTTGACTGAGATTTGAGTGTTTTTTTGTGTTTTTTTTGCTTTTTGTTTTCTTATTTTTTTATATTTTTGGGGGTTTTTGGGGGTTTTTTTGCGCTATTACTTAGGGCCTCGTCACACACAGCGAGATTGCTGATTTTGTGACGCATCAGCGATCTCTCCAGCGATATCGCTGTGTGTGACGGGGATCAGCTACCGGCCTCCCTGCCGGGTATCGCTGATCGTGCACGATCGTCCTGGGCCATTTTTTGATCTTTGGTCTCCCACTGGCCAGCACTCATCGCTGCGAATGGCAGCGAGAGACCAGCGCACGCTGGTATCTAGGGTAAACAGCGGGTATCCAAGAGCCGCGCGGTTCTTAGATACCCGCGGTTTACATTGCAAACCAGCTTGCTCGCTGGTCCTGATCGCTGGAGGGGCTGTATGTGACAGCTCACCAGCGATCAGCCTAATGATGTCCCAGCGATCCCATCCATGTCGGATCGTTGGTGGGATCGCTGGGACATCGTTATGTGTAACGGGGCCTTTAGTCTCTTGCCCATGTTTATTTACTTTTTGATCCTTTAAATAAGGGTGACACCTCTTAGTAGGTGAGGAATTTTATATGTGATTGAGTGTAATTGGACACATGGTTGGGACAGGAAGTAGTATTTAAGGGTGCACTTAGCACTGAATGGTACGCAAAGACTAAGAACTATTGTTCGCGTCTGCCTACGCTACTATTCCCACATGGAGGCTGTGAATTTTCATGCTATGTGACCTTTTTTTGTAAAGGAAAATGTTTTTTCAATAAGAATTAGCCAATTTTTTTAACGGACCTGTCTGAGCTGGATTTCATATTGGATATTTTCTCCTTCTGCCGCACTGCAGCTTCCGCACTTGGAGTCTGGGACCAGTTGATGGGTGATCTGACTTTTTTGCCTTCTAATACAAAAAATAAAAGTTTGAAAATTGCAAAATTTTCAAAATTTTTGCCAAATTTCCTTTTTTTTCATAAATAAGCGCAAGTTATATAAAAAAAATATTACCACTAACATGAAGTACAATATGTCACAAAAAAGCATTCTCAGAATCAGTGTGATATGTTGAAGCGTTCCAGAGCTATAACCTCATAAAGTGACAGTTGTCAGAATTGTAAAAATTGGCTTGGTCATTAAGTACCAAATTGGCTCTCTCACTAAGGGGATAGTGGAGAGACAACCCTAGCTGCATCCCAATATATGGTGGGAGGAAGCAACCATACCGATGTCCCAATATATGGTGGAGGAGGCAACCCTAGTGGCGTCCCAATATAGGATGGAGGAGGCAACCCTAGCGGCGTCCCAATATGTGGTGGAGGAGGCAACCCTAGCGTCGTCCCAATATATGGTGGAGGAGACAACCCTGTTGGCGTTCCAATATATGGTGAACGAGGCAACCCTAGTGGTGTTCCAATATATGGTGGAGGAGGCAACCCAACTGGTGTCCCAATGTTTGGAGGTGGAGGAGGCAACCCTACTGGCATCCCAATATATGGTGGAGGAGGCAACCCTGCCGACGTCCCAATATATGGTGGAGGAGGCAACCCTAGTGGCGTCCCAATAAATGATGGAGGAGGCAACTCTCCCAGCGTTCCCATATATGGTGGATGAGGCAACCCTACCAACATACCAATATATGGTGGAAGAGGTAACCCTGCCCGCATGAATCTATTGTAGGAGAAGGCAAGTTATCACCTATCCCATATTTAGGTGATAATTTGTTTTCACTGCACGACCCCTTTAAAAGGACTTTATTATTATTCAATAACAAGCACAGGTGCTCGGTGCACCCTTTGTGTGGCCAGACATTTAAAGGGGTTGTCCACTACTAGGACAACCCCTTCTTAAACTAAGTTTTCTGATCCAATAAAATAATAAAACCTAAACTCACCTCCGTGCTGGCGCTGTTCCAGCGGTGTCTGCACTTGTGGTCCCGAGGCTGTGATGCGGTGGAGTTTTTACCGCGTTGCCTCGAGGAGAGCGAATGAAAAACACCGTGGGAACGGATGCTGAACATTTCTTTTAGGAAGGGGTTATCCTAGTAGTGGACAACCCCTTTAACTGCTCCTTCCCATCTACTTGTTTTTTTCTCTATCTCCACCCTCCCTCTATTTTGATTGACAGCTCTGCTTTTATAGAACCAGAGAAAGTCGGAGACAGATGAAAAACAAGTTGGTGGGAAGTAGCACAAAAATGTTTTGCTGCACCAAGGGTGCATTGGGCACGTGTATTTGGTTCACAGTGGTGAACTCAATTACTTTTTCTCACGGTGCTGAGGTCACAGCAGTTCAGGGGCCTGTCTGGGAACGCAGCCTCAGTGACCCATGGTAACCTCAATGACGTCTCCACTAGTCATTGATGCTGCGCTTGCAGCAGTTCAGTCACCAGTGGTTCTCAGCCTGGATCGTCGCATCTCGGCACCATCCAGGTTGAAAACTATTTATCCCCAGACATGGATTGCGGCATGGGACAAAACGTCAGAGAGGTGAGAGATATTATTGTTTTTTATTTTTGTTTTATTACAGAAGACGATGGCTTCAGTGGAATAGGCGTTAAGTGAGTATAACTGTGTTTGATATTTTTAAATAAAAATGGAAAAGTGTGTTTTGTTTTGATTTCAAATAAAAGGGCTCATATCCATCTGCGAGAAAAAAAGCGACCAATTTCTGGACCGAAAAAACGGAAGAGTGCCATGCGATTGTCATGCGAGTGCAATGGAATTTCTGTGCAATTTTTAAATGCAACATCCGTATGACATGTGTATGCAATCCGTATGCAATGAGATTTTAACGTGAGATTTTACATACAGCAGTTCTCTACTATTTAAACATCTTTTTCAAACAAAATATTCTTTAAAACACATATATACATATAATATATATATATGAAAGACCAGGAGAACAAACATGAGCATGCGATGAATTGCATATAAAAGTATCAAATTTTATTTAGATAACAATACTACAGGTAAAATCTTTATAGTAACAAAGTGCCAATCAAAGAATGCAGACGGTATTAGCCCAAATGTCACCAACTCCTCCCACCAAGATAAAAAAAACCATCCCGGTACGCATACCTAAAGTGGCCATGTCCCAATCACCCATATAAATATTGAGTAGTAATGCCCAAGGGCTGTATACTGGGGTCAGGGACCAATATGAAAAGACAGGTTAGCATGTGATAATAAACCATGGTATGTGACCAATCATGGTCCAGGTTGTCGCGTTAGCCCAGACACAAACGCAGTGCATATAGATGCCGGCTGCAGAGTGGAGCCACGGCCACAGGAGCGATGCACACAGCCATAGCGTTGTAGGCAAGGGTGGATAGTTACAGCCAAGTGTAAACAGAAGCCCAATACAGGGCATACATATTAGAGCAATATACAAGCCATAAAAATAAGTACATTACTGCTATGTGCAGAATAGCAAGAGAAAGGGGTCATATGTCAGTATATAAATCACATAAACAGCGTACATATATGACCGATGACTCATACATATATTCAAAAGTAGATCACTAGCAGTATTATTATTATTATTAGAATATCTGATGATGGCAGTGAAATATTCCATACACTTGATTGAAGCAGATGACATATAGAATCCAGAGTACAGGGCTACATCGATGTCCAAAAGGGGACTACTGTAGAATGACTAAATATGAAAAAGAATAAAAAGTGAAATAAGTGAAAAATTAAAAACAAGATTAAAAACAAGCATGAAACTGCCAAGGGAAAAATGGGAAATACAGGATATGCAGAAGCAAAGACAAGGAGATAAACCAGGAATGATTATAAGATGTAGGTTAGAATAAACTATATATACCATATATACTAAGGAGTATATGCTAGAATACGTGGATATAAATCAACAAAGACATGCGCGGGTATCTACACACACAGGGGGACTTTGGATCTATAAAAAAGGGGCAAAACTTAAGAATTCATTGAGTCCTCTTGGTGTCAGTGTCCAATTGGACAATCCACCTTACTTCCATTTGTGCGAGGTCTTTTTTGTAGTCACCACCTCTGATGCCCATGTGGAGCACATCAATTCCCCTAATTTTTAACAAACCCGCGTCACAATTGTGGTGTGACCGGAAGTGTCGGAGAATAGTTTTCAACTCAACCGGGTCGGACACCGTCTTGGCTGCGCCAATGTCCCGCACATGCTCACGTGTTCGCACCCTCAGCTCCCTTGTGGTAAGACCCACATATATTTTAGGGCACGGACATGTGGCATAGTAAATCACATTTGAGGTACTACACGAAATCCGATGTTTAATCTTAAATTCCCTCATGCCAGCTGAGGAGCCAAAGGTGGAGCAGCGCAGGACATTGGCACAGGCAAGGCAGTGCCTGCACGGAAAAGACGCACACACCAGACCACTAAAGCCATAGAAATTTCTAGGAGTAGGAACATAATGACTCGGTACCAATAGATCATTTAAATTTTTGGATCGACATGGTGTCATAGAAGGAGAGCCCCCCCGAACGGCCCTCAGGGATGGATCTGTCTCCAGAATAGACCAGTGCTTATGTGGCGCCCCTGAGGGTTCAGTCACCACAGAGGTACTGCACCTCCTCCTGAGGTGTGGTACCCCACCATTCAGGTAAGGTGGAGACACCTGACCACGCTCCAACACCTGCATCCCACACAACACAGTAGTGTAGCAATAGGAAGGCAGTGAAGGGCATGACAGAGAGGAGAGACTTTGAAATAACGGAGGGACCATTGGATTACTCTGGCAGCAGAGTTTTGGATAGATTTGAGTGGTGCAACAGTGCTAGATAGGAGGATACAGAGTACAAGGTTGCAATACTCGAGGCGGGAGATCATGAGGGCGTGCACAAACATTTTTTAAGTTTCTTGTAATGTACGGATCCAGGAAATGTTTTTGAGTTGTAATGGACAGGAGGAGACAAGGGCTTTGATATGTAGTTTGAAAGAGAGGGCAGAGTCGAAGATCACACAGAGGCCACGAACATGCGGGAATATTTGTTCCGGTGTGCCGTCCCACCATTACATAGGCACGTGTCCCACAACATTACCCATGAGCTCCTCAATGCTGTTACTTGGAAAGTCCACCTAACCACAAACATGTGGACAAGTGCTTGTGGTCAGGGATGGTACATCTCACTGAGGGTACACTGGGTTAACATAGTGGAATCCAGGACCCACTCCAACCTTGGTATGGTGACCGTCCGCCACAGTGTACAGCTCCTGCACCTCCTCCTCCTTCGCCTCCTCTTCGGCCTCCAGCTACAAAAGGTAGCACATCAGTCACAAGTTGGAAGCACTGCAACACTTCCAAATCAAAGCGGGAACAGGCTTTGCTGCAACTAATATGCTTCTGTGACAAACCCCACAATGCTGAAGAGTTGTGGACAGCTATGAAAGAGCAGGCAGATCGGTGGCTGAGACGGCTGTACCCACAGCCAGGCATGATTGTGTGTGACAATGGCTGGAACCTGGTGGCTGCTCTGTGGCGATGTGACCTCACACACGTGCCATGCCTGGCTCATGCGCTAAACCAAATTGGTCAACGTTTTTTGAGAAGCGACACAGAGCTGGCAGATCTGCTTGGAAAAGTGCAGCGTTCTAAATACCCATTTTAGAAAGTCAGCTACAGCTTCATCCGCCCTTGCCATGATTCAGCAGCGCTTGCAGCTTCTGGCTCACCGACTGGTGTGTGATGCCCCCCAGGCCTTGCAACTCTACACTGCAGATGTTGGAAAGGATTTGTGAGCAGAAGAGGGCAGTTGGTGAATAGTCTACCCGCATCAACAAGGTTGTTGGTATTCAGTTCTGTCTTCACACATAACATCTGAGGAGTGGACATGGATGTCTGACATATGTAACATCCTCCAAAACTTTGACGAATCCACAAAGAGGGTGAGCATCAATGACACCATAATTAACGTCTCTATCCTGCGTATCTGTGTTTTAATTTGAAGATTGAGAGTTATTATAGAGCGAAAACATATTTACAGTTTAACAGTTTCAAACACAACAGTCCTAAGTAACAACAATAACAATAATTAAACCAAAATAAAACTACGCTGCTGGTGACAGCATACAATCTACACTAAGTAACAACGATAACAATAATTAAACCCAAGCAAAACAATCCTGCTCGTGACAACTTACATTCTGAAATGAGGTGGTGGAGATAAAAAATACAGAGGTGTATTTACAAGAAGGTACTTACAATGATGTTTGTAAATTGTTATTACTGAGGATAGTTCTAAGTGTTGGAGGCCTGAGGACAAGAAGAAGGAGGAGAGCATGGTCAGTCGTCCTCTTGGTGAGGACACAGAAGTATTGACTGTTAGCAGTCTTGCACGCATGGCTGAGTTTATGTTATGCTGTCTTTCCCGTCACCCTCGCATTATCAAAATTTTTGGGTGACGGGCAATACCGATTGGTGACACTTCTATACCCGTGCTACAAGGAGAACTTTACATCTCTTATTCCAGAGGCAGACAGGGGCACTAAAATGTTGGAGGAACAGAGGGCCCTTCTTGTGGAATTATTTAAAAAATTCACATCTGAAAACGATGGCAGCAGAGGTCAAGGTTTGTTGGCCAAGCAAGGAGTACAGGTGAGAGACACAACTCCAAGCCAGCAAAGGCAGTGGAACACTAGCAAAGTTTAGGGAGAGTTTTCGCAGACCCCCTCATCGCCCTGTCCTTGAGGTGCAGGGAACTCTCACAAGGAGTGCAAAGTTTTGGAAAATGCTGAGGAAGTACCTTGCTGACTGCACCAACGTCCTCTGTCATTCCTGTGTGCCTTCTAATTATTGGTTATCCAAGCTGAACATATCGAATGAACTGGCTCGCTCTACTGCGCACGTGCGCTGTACTCACGGTCAAGCAGTGCACGGCGCCTCACTCTCTGGCGGTTACTGGACAAATGGCGCTTTGCTAAATGGCAGTACTGCTTTTAGTGGCGGGAGACAACGGGAACAGTCCTTTGTAGCGCCACTGCTCTAAGGACGGAGCACGCTACTCAGCCTCCTATGCGCTGCTTGTCCACGCCAAAAATCTTTGATGTCTTGACCGCTTTCTCTTAAGCTGGCCCCATGCCTCTAGGTCTGTCTGCTGCATTTCGCCGCAGCGTCGGTGCTACGGGTGCATAGTGCACTGCCCCCCTTGCTGCTCACACAGTCACAGCTGGGGACTCATTCCTGCTTTGCTTTTTTTCCCCCTTAGCTTCCTGCCAAGTTCCCTGTCTAAACACGAGTCCTCTTTCTGTGTAATGGGGCCTGTCCATTACCCTATTCCTTCCGCCAGGAAACGGGGACACAGCCTTGACAGTTTCGGACATGGATGGCGCAGCACAGGTACCTGTGGATCAGTCATCCTGACTCGGTAATATCAGGCAAATCAGTTCTTTAATGCAAGCAGCATAGAAGACATGTACTTCCAATTTTCTAGAGAAAATTGTACAGTATATCCAGAACAGTTTTAATTTGAAGGACTTTGTGGCTCATATCATTCCACAAGATGACACTAGTCTCATACTTAAAATTTTTGGTGGAAAATAATTTCCCCACTGAGAGCTTGTGTATGTTTAGAATTATGTCACATCATTTGTGTGATTAATTATTCATTCCTATTTGGTTCACAATATAATGTTGTAATAGTTAAATCAACTTATTGAAGTGTGTTTTACCTCAAATGTGAAACTACTTGTCAATTGTCATCTTTACTATTTCTCAATTCCGTGTGCGGCTAACCACCTCATTGATGTTATTGAGTTTCTTTGTCAAGAAAACAAAAGCTACACCAATAGCATGTGCTTTTCCTCATGCTGCTGAAGTAGAGGTGAGATTAGGGACCTACATAACATCTGGGGACTGTAGACAACATGACACTGTGCCAGCACACACAGGGGTATAGCTACTAAGTTGACATAGTTTGTGCACAGCTGAACTGAGTTGTCAGAGAAAACAATTCCTTCAATAACATGTTTGATAGATTGTCTAGTGGAAACACCCATATAGTATTATTATTAGTTAGTTAGTTAGTTAGTTATATAGCACCATTAATCCAATGGTGCTGTACATGACAAGGGGTTACATACAAAGTAATAGATATCGTTTACCCAAAGCAAATTACGATGACAGACTGTTACAGAGGGGAGAGGGCCTTGTCCTTGCCGACTTTCATTCTGCAGGAGAATGGGAAAGAGACAGAAGGTGGGGGGTGCGGCTCCTCAGGTGGTGGAGAGGCGGCAGTTCGTGTGGTGGTGTAGAAGTCACATCTCCGACCACCACTCTCTCCAATTGACATCTCTGGAAATGCAGCCAAAATGTCAAAATCTCTAGCTTCAGTTATAGAAAATGCATAGGCTCCTTTTAAGGGTATGTGCACACGTTGCGGATTTGCCGCTGCAGATTGGCTAGTGATTTACAGTACAATGTTATTCAATGGGAAAAAAAAAACACTGTGCACACGCTGTGGAAAAGTCTGTGCGGAAACGCAGCAGTTTATTTTCCACAGCATGTCAATTCTATGTGCAGATTCCGCACAATACAGTACAGAGTACAAGACTGAGTACAACACCGCCTAAGCATCCACCCTCTGATACGTCTATCTGCGAGTGACTGCCTCTAGGCTGAAGATGATGATGGTGGTAGTAGTTGGAGCATTTAACACAGTCATGAAGCAGCCACAACAACTTGAAACAAATCTTTTCACCAACATACCCGACTGTAAAGTGAAGTACTGGGAGTACTTCACTAAAGGCGCTAAGAGGGAGACGTTCAGAAAAGGCACATATGTTGGCGGAGTGTTGGAAAGGAGCACTTCATCTTGCCTGGAAGTTGGCTGAGCTCCTTACCCGGAGGACACGGCACGGATGCGGGCACCTGTACCTGCAACAGACTGTGAGTAAAGCTTTGGAACTACATGCCCTGGTGTCCTCCACTTATTCCTGCGTCAACCTGCCCAGCACTGCTACATCCCTTGCGCCCGACACTACACCATCTAAGTGTCACTTCACCTACTCTGCCCTGGGACTACAATAAAAAAGGAAAGCCTGCCTAAACTGGACAAACTTTGACCACACACTGATATGAACTGGCACGGACATACCATACCGAAAAATGTGTGGCCTGTATTTTTTTTATTTTTTTGGTAAATACTGCTCTATATAAGTACAGTGACACCCAGGACAAAAAAAGAAAACCGCCATAAACTGGCCAAACTTTGAGCACGCACAGGTATTAGCTGACACGGAGATACCACTATGGCAAATGTGTGGCCTGTATTTTTTTATTTTTTGGCTAAATAGTGCTGTATATATGTACAGTGCCAGACAGCAAAAAAAAAAAAAATTTAGAGCTAAAAAGACCAAACTTTAGCAGACGGATAGATGAGAGGTGTCACAGATATACCACACTGTAAAATATGTGGTCTGTATGTTTTTTTGGGGGGGATTCAGCAAAATAGTGTCAAGAAATTGTGTAAGACACTCAAAAAAAAAAAAAAAATCTACTCAACCGTACCACATAAAAATTAAATATTTCTCTGCGCCCTCAAAAGGGATGTTTGGGACCCCTTTAAAATTGCTGGATTTTCACACTGTGCTAGGAAGAGCATCTGGCTGTATTGTGCACTGTCAAAAAGCTAATGGAGGGGGGAAAAAAAGGGCTCTGGATTGCTTTGCAATAAAAAAAGCTCTATTACCCCTGGCCGAAAAAATTTTCAAAGCCTATTACACATGGGGCTAGAAACGTACGGCCAATATATCCTACATGTAGCAGCAGCACCAGAGCACAGGAAGGGAATGACCCTCTACACATACAGTGCCTGAAGGCCTTGCACTGATGTGTATAGAGAGACGTACACTACCCTGCCTACCTAACCCTGGAACCTATATACTCCATAATTAGTCCTTAGGCCGGAGTCACACTAGCGAGAAAAACGGATGAGTGCTACGCGATAGGAAAAAAGGAGAAAAAAAAAAAATCGCAGATGAGATGTCACCCATTGAATAACGTTGGTCCGAGTGCAATCCGATTTTTTATAGGATTGCACTCGTCCATATTTCTCGCAAGTGAGTATGAGCCCAAAAACTTTATTCTGGCTGTGTCTTTATTTACCATACAACTATAGGATTAGTAATGGATAGGTGTCTTATAGACGCCTCTCCATTACTAACCCGTGGGTGTGACGGAGTCAGCTTCTGCTGAGTCGATTTTTAGAGTGGACTCTCTGGGTCGTGGCACCTGACCCACCCACCTAGGGCAAGCTGACCTTGTGAGGAACCACCCCCTATAAAGGGAGTGTCAGGGGCAAGACTAAAGGGGTGAGCCACCACGACTGCTGGTACCAGACGGCCGGCTCTAGGAAGACACGGGTGTGAGTGTTTGGCAACAGGGAACGTGCAGGGTACAAGACATAACACAGCGTGGTCGCAGGGTTTCTTCAATAAAGCGTGGTCTTCAGGGTTTAATCAGGAAAAAGACATACAGTCATGGTCAAAAGTATTGACACCCCTGCAATTCTGTCAGATAATATTCAGTTTCTTCCTGAAAATGATTGCAAACACAAATTCTTTGGTATTATTATCTTCATTTAATTTGTCTTAAATGAAAAAACACAAACGAGAATGAAGCAAAAAGCAAAACATTGATCATTTCACACAAAACTCCAAAAATGAGCCAGACAAAAGTATTGGCACCCTCAGCCTAATACTTGGTTGCACAACCTTTAGCCAAAATAACTGTGACCAACCGCTTCCGGTAACCATCAGTGAGTTTCTTACAATGCTCTGCTGGAATTTTAGACCATTCTTCTTTGGCAAACTGCTCCAGGTCCCTGATATTAGAAGGGTGCCTTCTCCAAACTGCCATTTTTAGATCTCTCCACAGGTGTTCTATGGGATTCAGGTCTGGACTCATTGCTGGCCACCTTAGAAGTCTCCAGTGCTTTCTCTCAAACCATTTTCTAGTGCTTTTTGAAGTGTGTTTTGGGTTATTGTCCTGCTGGAAGACCCATGACCTCTGAGGTAGACCCAGCTTTCTCACACTGGGCCCTAAATTATGCTGCAAAATTTGTTGGTAGTCTTCAGACTTCATAATGCCATGCACACGGTCAAGCAGTCCAGTGCCAGAGGCAGCAAAGCAACCCCAAAACATCAGGGAACCTCCGCCATGTTTGACTGTAGGGACCGTGTACTTTTCTTTGAATGCCTCTTTTTTCTCCTGTAAACTCTATGTTGATGCTTTTGCCCTAAAAGCTCTACTTTTGTCTCATCTGACCAGAGAACCTTCTTCCAAAACGTTTTAGGCTTTTTCAGGTAAGTTTTGGCAAACTCCAGCCTGGCTTTTTTATGTCTCGGGGTAAGAAGTGGGGTCTTCCTGGGTCTCCTACCATACAGTCCCTTTTCATTCAGATGCCGACGGATAGTACGGGTTGACACTGTTGTACCCTCGGACTGCAGGGCAGCTTGAACTTGTTTGGATGTTAGTCGAGGTTCTTTATCCAACATCCGCACAATCTTGCGTTGAAATCTCTTGTCAATTTTTCTTTTCCGGCCACATCTAGAGAGGTTAGCCACAGTGCCATGGGCTTTACACTTCTTGATGACACTGCGCACGGTAGACACAGGAACATTCAGGTCTTTGGAGATGGACTTGTAGCCTTGAGATTGCTTATGCTTCCTCACAATTTGGTTTCTCAAGTCCTCAGACAGTTCTTTGGTCTTCTTTCTTTTCTCCATGCTCAATGTGGTACACACAAGGACACAGGACAGAGGTTGAGTCAACTTTAATCCATGTCAACTGGCTGCAAGTGTGATTTAGTTATTGCCAACACCTGTTAGGTGCCACAGGTAAGTTACAGGTGCTGTGAATTACACAAATTAGAGAAGCATCACAGGATTTTTCACACAGTGCCAATACTTTTGTCCACCCTCTTTTTTATGTTTGGTGTGGAATTATATCCAATTTGGCTTTAGGACAATTCTTTTTGTGTTTTTTCATTTAAGACAAATTAAATGAAGATAATAATACCAAAGAAGTTGTGTTTGCAATAATTTTCAGGAAGAAACTGAGTATTATCTGACAGAATTGCAGGGGAGTCAATACTTTTGGCCATGACTGTAGTTACAAGGACAAAGTGAAACATAGCAAGGTGCGTGCGTGGGCACGTCAAGGTCCAAGGCATGATACGTGCTAGGTGGCACGTCAGGGTTCCGGCTAGATGGCATCGGACTCCGGACATCTGGCAACGATAGACAGGCTCCGGACATCAGGCTGTGGACATCAGCTCCAGAAATCAGGCCAAAGTCATCAGGCTCCGGAACTCTGGCAGCGATCGGCAGGCTCCGGGCATCCGGCAGGCAAGCCAGGGTTCAGACGAGGAGGCACGCCAGAATTCAAGACATGGTGCGTGTTAGGAGACACGCCAAGGTCCAAGGCAGGGTTCCAGGCAGGATGCGTGCTAGGAGACACACCAGGGTCCAGGACAGGGTTCAAGGCAGGGTGCGTGCTAGGGGGCACACCAGGGTCCAAAGCAGAGTGCATGGCTGGGTGTGTGCTAAGGGACACACCAGGGACCAAAGCAGGGTGTAAGGCAGGGCGTGTGCTAGGAGGCACGCCAAGGTTCAGGCTCGGGTCTGTGCCTGCTAGAGGGCACGTCAGGGTACAGGCTAGGGCCTGTGCATGCTAGGAGGCATGCCAGGGTTCAGGCTAGGGTCTGTACATGCTAGGAGGCATGCCAGGATTCATAGCAGGACCTGCACATACTTTAGAGAAGCAGGGAAGTATGCCAATGAGCAGGCTAAGGCCTGCGCGTGCCAAGAGGGCACGCAATGCACAGCGCAGGGACAGCGTGAGTGCAAGGAAGCATGGGTCGCCCTCCCAGGGCTGCGGGGTACTCGGTACCGGGCCGGTATCAGTGGGATGTGTCACAGCGGCGGTGACCCGGACCGTGGCCCAGGGCGCCCAAGTAATAGGAAAATGTGAATGGTTTAAATGTAGTTAAATGAATAGTTTGTGACGCCACCTGTGGTGTTCGGCAAGGGAGGTGTTAAGCCGACGCTGCAGACAGATCCTCTGGGACAGATGGTGTGGTGCAGCAAGGATGGTATAGCCCTCCACAGGCAGGGCTGTTGTCCCAGGGCAGTGTAGATGTGGAGACACTTAGATGGTGTAGTGTCCGGTGCAGGGGATGCAGCAGTGCCAGGCGGACGGACGCAGGAAGGAATGGAGGACACCAGGGCATGTAGTTCCAAAGCTTTACTCACAGTCTGTAGTGCCCGCTTCTGTGCCGTGTCCTCCGGGTCAGGGACCCAGTCAACCTCCAGGCAAGATGGAATGCTCCCTTCCACACTCCGCCAACTTATGTGCCTTTCCTGAACGTCTCCTCTATAGCGCCTTTAAGTGTGAAGATCTCCTAGTACTGTGTTACACTGGAGTTCCTCCTGACAGATGTTCCCAAGAACTCTACTTACATGGCAGACAGATGTAGCCTGCTTCGGGGACTCTACTCCTAAGTCCCGGTCTCTATCCGTGTTGCTGTTGTGCCCTCAAGTCTTAGATGGGAGTAGTGCATTTACAGCCAACTACTCCACCGGTGTCTGCTGCAGAACCATTAGTGTCCATACAACCTCGGGGACCAGGCCCCGGCCTTGCGCTTAGAACTTCTAGGCAGGGTTCTTCCTCTAACCCAAGTCCTCTGTGTTCCCTTTTACTCCTACGTTCCGTACTTGTCTTTTCCCTTCTATGGAAGCTCAGGCTTCAGTTCAATGTCCTTCTCCTTCTTTCCTTTACCGTGCCAGCTGGCTCAGATCACTGAGGCAGCTGCAGCACTCCTTCCTCCATCCCTCTTCCAGGGATCCCCACTCCTCCCGAGTGGCTTCTCTCCTACTCCTCTGGACTCAACTGAACCTCAATCCTGGAACTGTCCCGCTCTTTTATATGTTCTCAACTCTACCCACCTCCCAGCATGTCGTGTTCCAAGCAGGGAACCACCAAAGGTGCTCTGCCTTTCTCTAAGCAAGAAGCCGCAATGTGGTTTTGCTGAACTACTCTATTGTGTGGGGTGCGAGTGTTGGAGCGTGGTCAGGAGCCCCCAACTTACCTGGATGGTGGGGCACCACACCTTAGGAGAAAGTGCAGTACCTCTGGCGACTGAGCCTCAGGGGCGCCACATACACAGAGGGCACGGCTGGGGCACTGGCTAGCTGGTCGGGCTGGGGCTCAGACAGGTGGGCAAGACTGAGGCGAGCACGGCTGAGGTACAACAGGCAGACACAGCTAAGTCACTAGGAATGTATATGCAAAAGTGAATTTATTAATTGACACACTGCAAAAGGGACCTAACCAAAGCAACAGCACCAACGTTTCGGCATAGAGCCTTTCTCAAGGTTGTTGCCTGAAAAGGTGTGAAAATAACAATAGTGAGTGCGATATGTACAAGTGATACACAGAATATTTACATACGTATTTACATACACAATAATACAAATAAACATAAGGCAACAACCTTGAGAAAGGCTCTATGCCGAAACGTTGGTGCTGTTGCTTTGGTTAGGTCCCTTTTGCAGTGTGTCAATTAATAAATTCACTTTTGCATATACATTCCTTTTTTCCTCATTTGAGTGCCGGGGTTTACTTTATCACCTACTTATGATTCTTTACCCCCAGAGCACCTTTAGTGTGTGGTAGAGCCTGGAATTTCTATACTCTCGTACAGATAAGTCACTGGCCGACGAGCACGGCTGAGGCACAAGCAGGCGGGCACAGCTGAGGCACAAACAGGTGGACGAGGCAAGGCTAGGGGCGTGCAAAGGGCACGCGGAGAAACAAGGCCAAGTAAAGTACAGAACAAGGAGTGGAACGTAGGCTGCAGCACAGAGCTGGGTACAAGAAAAAGAAGCGCACGCTAGAGCCCAGAGCCAGGTCAGAAACATAGAGCAAAGTACAGACAGGTAGCGGAACGTATGCTAAGGCACAGAGCCGGGTACAAGAAAGAGAAGCGGAGCGTATGCTAGAGCCCAGAGCCGGGTCAGAAACATAGAGCAAAGTACAGACAGGTAGCGGAACGTATGCTGAGGCACAGAGCCGGGTACAAGGGAAAAGCGGAGTGTATGCCAGAGCACAGAGCCGGGTATATGGCAAAGCACAGAGTACAAGACAGGGCTTGTGCTAAAGGAGCACGGGAAGGCAGAATACAAAGATACGGCTTAAAGCAGAGTACATGGCCAAAGCGCGTACAGACCGCACGGCGAGGCACAGTACGGAAACAGGCTTGTGCAAGAGAACACGATAGGACAGAGTGTAGGAGAGAAGCAGAGCTTGTGCTAAAGGAGCACAATAAGGGAGTACAGAGAAGGCACACAAGGCTAGATACAGGATCAGGTACAGGACACCAGACGAAGACAAGACACCAGACGAAGTACAAGACAAAGGACAAACACAGGACACCAGACGAAGTACAAGCACAGAGCGTGTGCGAAGAAGCACAACAGGGCAGAGTGCAGGGGCACAGAATACAGGGAGCAACCGAGCAGACCAAACAGCCTAGCAGGGAAGCAACACGATACTCAGGCCCCGACCATAGGAAGGGGCGGTCTGATATAGGGCATTAGCTCCTGGATTTCTGGGTCAGGTCCTCCAGAACCATAGAGCAGATCGCTGGGTCAGGTGCTCCTGGACCATAGAAAGGACCATATGGTTGGGTCCTCCAGGACCATAGAGAGGATTGCTGGATTCGGTCCTCCAGGACCATAGAGAGGACTGCAGCAGGCAGAGCAGAGACGGGCGCGCACACAGCAACAGCATGCAGCCATGAGGTAAAGCACACATGCGCACAACAACGGCATGCAGCCATGGTGAGGTACGCATGCACACTAGCGATGGCGCACAGCCATGAGATGAAGCACATGTGCGCACAAGCAATGGCGTATAGCCATGAGGTAGAGCACGAGTGAGCACCAGCAACGGCAGGCAGCCATGAGATGAGGTGCACGTGCACACTACTCCAGTAGTCATGCAGCATAACAGACATGACAGGCCTAACAGTGAGGTGCACATGCACACTGCTCCAGGGGTCATGCAGCATAACAGACATGACGGGCATGACAGTGGGCTTGTTGTCACCAGACAATGCAAAGGTGACATCAAACCCACAAATATGAACCTCACTTGCCACTGCTACAGGGCAAGTGGGAAGAGCCGGACAAAGCGCCAGAATTGGTTCATGTAATAGATGTGCCTTTTCTGGTGGATGCCGGCTGTTATTTTTAGGCTGGGGGGCCAATATCCATGGCCTCTTACCAGCCTGAGAATACCAGCCCCAAGCTGTCTGGCTGGTTGTCGAAAATGGGGGGATCCTATGCCGTTTATTTAAATTATTTATTTAAACAAGTAAAAAACACAGAATGGTGACCCCTCTATTCTTGATAACAATCCTTGCTGACAGCTGAGGGTTGCAGCCCACAGCTGTCAGTGTTGCCTGGCTGGTTGTCAAAAGTACGGGGGAAACCATGCAATTTTTTTTATTTATAGTGCAGGCTATAACTCATCATTCTCTCCTGCTAGCGCTGATCACCGGCAGAGCAGGGGAGAATGATAAGGTGTGGGGAGCAGGGCGCAAGTATATCTCCGGTGGTCCAACAGCCTCAGGACTCATTTACCACCACTGGCCACCAATGACTGTCAATACACAAGACTATATGCAAGCAGCTACGCTTTAACCTGAGCAGGACTAGACCGGCTTTTGGCCTAAATTCTCTAAAGGTTGCCATTAACCGCATTGAAGCATTTGCACGGCTACTCCTCTAACCCTGGCGCCCATTCCTCTTGAACCCAAGCAACCCCATGATTAAGACCCGGGAAGGTCGAAACGTCGGGTGTTTCTATTCTGACTGAGACTGTTGAGGTAGGACTAAATTAACCCTTCACGGTTGAGCCAGTGATTTCCAAATTAATTTACAGGGCGTTGCTAGCAACTGGGAATGACCACACGGAGACGGGGGTCTCTGTACGGGAGGATCGAGGCAGATCACTGAGCCCCTTTACTGAATCTCACATTACATAGCATTCTGCTTAATTATGCAAAGTATACAGCTACCAATAGAATCGTAATACATTTAAGCCAATAGTATTGCAAGAAAATCAGAATATGTCCCCAGCTGCATGACGTAGAATATAGAACAATAGCACATTCTTTTAGGGTCCATCTCATATCTCATATCTTGTACAAGCTAGAACAGTCTGGTTTCATAACAGCCGTGAACTTTCATCTAGTTAAGTTACAAAATTTAACTCGTAAACAACAAAATGGCTTTGCAAGCACAAAAATGGATCCCGAAGAACAAGATGTCCTGTACATCTGAATACTGTACTTCACAATTCCCCCCTAAATTTTGATAACACATATGCAGCATCAGAGGTGCTATCCCAAGCCATAAGCTCGAGGGGTACTGGTCTTCACATGACTGATGCCGTGTTATCAGTCATGGCTGTCGCGGCGCACCCGTCCCCCCTGTATACTACAATTTACGAATAACAATTTTTGATGACGGTGATGGGGATCTTTTGTAGGTAGCCATGTGCTTGGCTTCAACATCTTCATCAAGTAGCCTTTTGAGATCGGTGCAGAGAAGAGCAGGGGCAATGACACCTTTGGTATCATCATTAGCTGTATTAGTGTAGAATTTCCTAATACATACAGAAATACACCAAAGAACAAGTTTTAGTATCACATATACAACAAGGATATAGGTAGCAATGTGTAACAAGCTCTGTAAGATCCCAGCTCCCCAGCTCCCAATTCCCTTAAATCAATTGGCTGGATTGAGAAAGGAGAAGGTGTCTGACCACCAACTGTCCTTATTACGATCATTGTCTTTATTGTATTGATCTCTGAGTCATTGAATATCTTCTAACTTTAACTTCTACCAATAATAATAATATGAAAAATGCGGAAAACCAAAACATTATGTCCCTTCATTTGCGATTGGCTTGTTAGGTGATGAGGAGGACTTCATAGGGACCGTCATACAAGGGTTCTAGTCCGTGCTTCCTGACATGCCTTTTCACGACTACCAAATCACCAGGCTTCAGGTTATAGCAGGTGTCGGTTTCTGCTGAATCTGGAAAAGAAGAGGAAACTAGAACATGGGTGTTAGCAAGATTTTTACTAAGCTGAATAACACATTGAACAGCACTGTCAGTCTCTTCTGATAACTGCTGGAAATTTGCAACTGGGGGCCTAGCACCAAACAATATCTCATATGGGGACAGGCCATATTTTACAATAGGGGTAGTACGGATATGGTAGAGTACAATGGGTAGGAGCTCTGGCCATGGACCCGTAGTCTCCTGCATCATTTTGGTCAATTGTCCCTTCAGTGTGCCATTCAGCCTCTCAACTTCCCCACTGGATTGTGGGTGGTACAGAGTATGGAGGGCTACAGTGGATCCAAGCACTGTCAGAACTTCTTGGTACACATGATAAGAAAAGGCCGGGCCTTGATCACTTTAAAAAACTTCTGGAACCCCATATCTGCATATAACTTCCATCACCAGTTTCTTCGCTGTGGTCTTTGCAGTCATGTTGGTAACAGGGAATGCTTCCGGCCAACTGGAGAACCGGGGCCCAGTAGAATTTTTGCACCAGTGCGAGGGCCTGATTCTTTCCTCGATGTGTAGGCCCATGTGGCAATAGCAGGGTACATCCGCTTAGGGAGACACACAAGTCGCTCCTTTTTCCAGAGACCATTATCCATACGTGCCCCATCAGTCTTCCATTGCTTCACCTCTTCCTTTGGAGACATTATCTGCGTTGTCATTAAGCGGTCTTGCAGGGTCCGACAGAAAACTTCAGTCTGTTGTAGATCATCAGGTTCTTGTAGGGTCAGTGCTTCTTGTAACTGTTTACGCTGAGAGCGTGTGGTCACCATAGTTGGTATGGTTGGTTCAACGGGTAAGAGAGCGGCGGCTTTTGCTTGCATATCCGCAAATGTGTTGCCAACAGTCTGTGGACTGTTCCTAGGACCGTGCACCTTAACTTTGATAATAGCCACCTGAGTAGGTAATTTGATTGAGTCCATGAGGGTTTTAACAGCTTCAGCATTTTTCACTGGGGTTCCGGCAGTAGTAATAAACCCTCGATTGGCCCATAGAGCCCCAAAATTGTGAGCAATACCAAATGCATACCGTGAGTCCGTGTATATATTAGCCCATCTGTTCTTGGCCAAAGTACATGCAGTAGACAGAGCCTGGAGTTCTGCTTCTTGTGCTGACTGTGAGAGCGGGAGTGCAGCTGTGTGCACTACAGTGTCCTCTGTGGTAGTAGCATATCCCGTGTGGAATCTACCAAACTCGTCAGCATATCTTGAACCATCCATGTATAACACCAGATCAGGATTTGGGAGTGGATTCTCACTGACATTTGGTGGAGTAGCTGTTTCTTCAGTCAGAAGTTGGGAACAATCATATTGGAGGTAATCCTCATCACTGCCATCTTTCCTTATAGCTCATTATGCCGTCTTTCAAGGCGTTGTAAAGGG
The DNA here is from genome assembly GCF_039654945.1 of Dendrobates tinctorius. Taxonomy (NCBI): domain Eukaryota; kingdom Metazoa; phylum Chordata; class Amphibia; order Anura; family Dendrobatidae; genus Dendrobates; species Dendrobates tinctorius. The sequence continues at coordinate 34,633,697 of NW_027361683.1, forward strand.
GTTGCATTATGCGGGATGCATCCGGTATCCACTGACAACAATAAGTGCATAGTCCAAGAAAACGCTGGAGTTCAGCTTCATCTTTTGGGAAAGGAAGGGAGCTGACAGCTATTATTCTTCTGCGAGGTGTCTGGCACCCTGAAGGAGACAGTGACCCAAGAATATCACTTGACCAAGGCAGAACTGAAGTCCCGAGGCCGAAACCCGACAGTTCAGTGCTGCTAGATACTTAAGGAGGCTAACAATGGCAGAAATGGCAAAAGACACTCGCTCATATTTTTTTTGCAAACTGGTTGGGACTGTTTTGGGCCCCTTGTGACATAACTGTCCATGTTAAGTGTCGTCCCTGATAAGTGAATGCAAATAGAAACTGACAATCTGGGTGTAACGGAATGCTAAAGAAGGCATTGGTAAGATCAATAACTGTAAACCAAGCAGCATCCTGGGGTATTTGGGACAAAAGAGTATAAGGATTAGGCACCAGGTTTGAGAAACACTTTTACTGGTTCTACAGGCATTTTCCCTATATCATTTGGCCCTTTTGACCAGATTTTAGATAGTATCTCTGAGAGGTATGGGGTGAGTAATTGATCCTCAGGAAATATTGGGGATGGATCTGAGCCTATCAGGGCCATCATAACTGTGGGAAAGGCATGCAAAATACAAATTTCCTCACTGTCTTCATCTACATAGGGATTTTATAACAAAAAAAAAAAAAAAACATCTGACCATCATCTTGGAATTGTATTCTGGAGCGGAACTGTGATAATTAATCTGCCCCTAGTAAATTTACAGGACATGTGGGAGAGATCACGAACTGAGCAGTAACGAGAATTAGCAGGGAGGGGCAGAGGAGCAGGGTTCCCACTAGCTGAAGTCGAGGAAGGGGGGGCAAGAGTTTGCTGTGTGGGCTGAAGGGCACACTGTGTGCTCGCAGCTGCGGTGGGGGCTGGAGGCTGCTGTTTGCTTTTGGGTTTTTTTCTGTACGCTGAACAGACAGGTTAAATTCTTCTGCGGTGGCTCATAAGAGATACTGTGAGCGTTTAACAAAGAAAAGGTGGGGGCTGCGACTCTCGGTCTCCTTGTACAATTGTCATCTAGCAGGGAGACCTCTTCTTTCAAATCATCACTTTTAACTATTTCCCTGACACATTAATATCAATCTTAGTTCCTTCGTAACCAATCACATTCTCACAGCGCAGTCACTTTCTTGAACCACAAAACATTCCGTCTTTGCCATAATAATAGACAATTTTTCCTTCTTCAACATAGCAGTAACAGAAACAATGAGAATTCACTTTCTCTGTTCTTCCTAACACCTTCGTCACACAATTCATGTGCCAAGCCACAAAATTCTTCTTTTCCTTCCACAGATTCTCTCATTTAGAGCTAAATATCCTTACTTCAGTTGTGCACAATACTGGAGCGGCTGTCTCAGTCTGTTCCACAGGGTCAATAATCCCCCCTCTGGGATTGCCCAAAATTCGCGGTACTCGGTGAAAGGAGGAGGGCGTCTCAGACTATCCCTCCGGACACCTCTGGTTATATATATATATCTATCTATATATACCTGAGTTACGTATCCTACCCATCTTCGATCACATAACCACGCCTGATAACTAACAATGACCAGGAATTCAGGATATTTTGACTATAAAGAGAGTCACAATCACTGGTCAATCCGGGGTGTCCGTCCCTTATGAGGTACGGTTCGAGCACTGGGCCCCCAACGGGACTACACCTCTATATGATTCCACCCATGAATCACCCCACCAGGGGACAAACCTCAGATCCTCTTTGCAGCAACAAGCACAGGAAAACCACACCAACGGCCAGTCTGAACAGTATAACTGCCAACTTACCGCGGCTGTGGGGGGTGATCAGTCCCAATTTTCCAACACCTGTGTCCGTTCCGAGGGTCCTTTGTCTTGTTGTCCTCCGGGGGCAGAGGTGTCCCTACTCGGGGGTCCCACGTTTGGGCGCCAAGACTGTTGAGGTAAGGCTAAATTAACCCTTCACGGCTGAGCCAGTGATTTCCAAATTAATTTACAGGGCGTTGCTAGCAACTGGGAATGACCACACGGAGACGGGGGTCTCTGTACGGGAGGATCGAGGCAGATCACTGAGCCCCTTTACTGTCTTTCACATTACATAGCATTCTGCTTAATTATGCAAAGTATACAGCTACCAATAGAATCGTAATACATTTAAGCCAATAGTATTGCAAGAAAATCAGAATATGTCCCCAGCTGCATGACGTAGAATATAGAACAATAGCACATTCTTTTAGGGTCCATCTCATATCTCGTACAAGCTAGAACAGTCTGGTTTCATAACAGCCGTGAACTTTCATCTAGTTAAGTTACAAAATTTAACTCGTAAACAACAAAATGGCGTTGCAAGCACAAAAATGGATCCCGAAGAACAAGATGTCCTGTACATCTGAATACTGTACTTCACAGGATTGGACCAATGTTGTACCCTGGCACTCATCTTTATTTTTTGTCTAATAAAATTACACTAATGGTTGCAAATCAGTCTATGAGAGCGTGCGGTGAATTTTAGCTAATTACTATTAAGATGACTGTCGGTGGCGCTCTCTTAGGATGACTGTCGGTGGCGCTCTCTTAGGATGACTGTCGGCGGCGCTCTCTTAGGATGACTGTCGGCGGCGCTCTCTTAGGATGACTGTCGGCTCTCTTAGGATGACTGTCGGTGGCGCTCTCTTAGGATGACTGTCGGCGCTCTTACGATGTCTGTCGGTGGCGCTCTTATGATGACTGCTGGTGGCGCTCTCTTACGTCTCTCCCCGTGAAGCTCCGCCCACTCCTCACACTGTTGCGGCCAGTAGCGGTCACAGACAGGAGAGGTCACATTCTGGTGACACTGAACAATCAGCGCTGACTGCAATTTAGATTACAAAAAGCCACAATAAAAATGTAAGCTTTATAAATTGGGAAAAACATGAATTTTACCCAAAATACATAAAATATAGAACGGTGTAACAAATCTCCGAGTGACGGGTGATGTCTGCTGCACTAAGGCCTCAGAAGAGGGGTCTACAATGCTAGTGGTGTCAGTGCAGAACTGGCTACACCGGAGGGGATCGCTCCAGCAGGTCACCACACCAACTGTCTGATGACCTCACCCAAAGCCCTCCGGTGTAGCCGCATCCCAGGCGGTAATGGAGCTGCACCGCTCTGACGTCACCGCCAGCTGGCTCGCGCTTACTCAGCAGTGGGCGTGGCCTGGAACCTGACGCGACGTGCAGGGAGCGTGGCCGAAGCGTCACGTATCAGAACCGACAGAAGGGCGCGGACATGTGGCCGGTGGTGAGGCTGATTCGGCGTCAGCTCGGCACCGCTGCAGCCCGGGGCTTAGTGTATGAGAAGCACGGAGAGCCCACACAGGTGCTACGGTAAGACGCCCACTATACAACGGTATAGCAGCACGGCATCATGGGAAGAAGGACACACGGGAAGCGTGACAGACCGGTGGCTGCTGGGAAGAAGGGGCGTGTCCACACTACAGCTCTGGCAGGCAGCTCTTACTGACTAGTGTAAGGACTGAGTGCAGTAGTGACAGGTCTCCGTATGTTATATATATAGCAGCCAGCCTGGGCGTGGCATGGCTGGGCCACAAGGGGGCAGTGTAACCTTATGCTGGGCTGGTGAGTGAGACTTCATATATGGAGACCACACAAGGATAGATGAGAGCAGGAATCAGGTGCAAGAGCCCTAAATAAAAAGCCGGAAACCCATGTCTGTTAACCCATTAAGGACATGGTCTATTCTGTATGTGTCTACTAATGGCTTTTGATGGAAGAGGAGGAAAAATATAACTTTTTTTTTAATTTTTTAAATTAAAACTAAATTGTATAGCTTGCTTATTTGTTGAATGGCACTCTTTTGTCATGTAAAAGAGAGAAAATAATTCAAAGTGAGATAATGCCTTTTTTTGCAGGGGGGATTCTTTTTATTGAAAGGGGTTGTCCACTACTATATATTTATTATAGCTGAGTGAGTATGTATATATAGGTGTGTGTATCAAGCCCCGCCCTGCATTATGATGTCAAAATGGTTGCAGTGGTGACTTATGTCATAATGGTTTCCATGGTGATGATGTCAAAATGGGTATATGGGCATGGGACGGAAGATATATATGATGGGAATATGGGTATGGGATGGAGTGTATGTATGATGGTTATATGGGCACGGTATTATGGGATGGAGTATATGTATGATGGGAATATGGGATGTATGTTGGGTATATGGACACTGGACTATGGGATGGAGGATATGTATGATGGGAATATGGGATGTAGGATGGGTATATGGACACTGGACTATGTGATGGAGGATATGTATGATGGGAATATGGGATGGAAGATGTGTAATGGGTATATGGACACTGGACTATGGGATGGAGGATATGTATGATGGGTATGTAAGTACCTGGATAAGAATGAAGTGATTAAACAGAGTCAGCATGGGCTTGTAACTAATAAGCCATGTCAAACTAACTTAATTTCCTTCTATGACAGAATCACTGGGTGGATCAGGGAAATGCTGTAGATATAGTATATCTTGATTTCAGCAAAGCATTTGACAAAGTATCTCACACAATCCTTATTGAAAAAATGAATGGACAAGGCAACTGTTAGGTGGATTCATAACTGGCTTAGTGATCGGACCCAAAGAGTGGTCGTAAATGGCTGCACATCCAGTTGGAAGAATGTCTCAAGTGGGGTACCACAGAGCTCTGTCCTGGGCCCTGTATTGCTCAACATCTTTATCAACGATTTAGATGAAGGAATTGAGGGTAAACTGAATAAATTTGCTGATGACACAAAGCTAGGAGGGATAGCTAGTACTAGAGGAGAGAGAGGATTCAAAAAGATATACTGTATATACTCGAGTATAAGCCGAGGCCCCTAATTTTGCCACAGAAAGCTGGGTAAGCTTATTGACTCGAGTATAAGCCGGGTATGCATTGTCCCCTCATCCCTGTCCTGGTATCACAGTCATCACATAATATCATATAATAATAATATAATCACCGGTGACACTGAGAAAGCTCCAAGTGTCAGAGCGCCCCCATAAACAGGGAGTACACATAATATCATAGCGCCCCCATAAACAGTCAGGGAGTACACATAATAACATAGCGCCCCCATAAACAGTCAAGGAGTACATATAGCGATGCCAGAGCACCCCCATAAGCAGTGAGGAAGTACACATAATATCATAGCGCCCCCATAAACAGTCAAGGAGTACATATAACGATGCCAGAGCGCCCCTTAAGAAGGCAGGGAGTACACAAACAATGCAAAGAGTACATAACAGTGCCACACTGTCCCCCTAGACAATGTCAGACAGTACACAAACTGTACCAGAGTTCCCCATAAGCAGAGGCAGAAATCCCCCATAAACAATGCCAGAGAGCACACAAACAGTGATAAACAGTACACGCAACCCCCTCCCCTCCTACTCACCCTCCTGGCTTCCCTGGATCTCCATCTTCCCTGCATCTCTGTTATCCTGGGGCCGGCAGCTCTTCCTGTTCCTTTGCAGAGCGGTCATGTGACCCGGCTCATTAAGGTAATGAATGGGAGTGGACATGCGTCCATATTCATGACCTTAATGAGCCGGGTCACATGACCGCTCTGCAAAGGAACAGGAAGAGCTGCCGGCCCCAGGAGAGAGATGCAGGGAAGAGGAAGATCCAGCGACGGAGGGTGAGTATTGACTCGTTTATAAGTAGAGAGGGGCGTTTTCAGCACAAAAAAAGTGCTGAAAATCTCTGCTTATACATGAGTATATACGGTAAATAAACTGGAGCAGTGGGCAGCAACTAACAGAATAGTTTTTAACAGGGAAAAATGCAAAGTACTACATCTGGGCAATAAAAATAAAGCATATACAGAATGGGAGGAATAGGGCTAAGCAACAGCACATGTGAAAAAGACTTGGGTATACTAATAGATCACAGACTGAATATGAGTCAACAGTGTGATGCAGCAGCAAAAAAGGCAAATGCAATTCTAGGTTGTATTAACAGAAGCATACAGTCTAGATCACGTGAAGTCATTATTTCCCTCTACTCCTCTTTGGTCAGACCTCATCTGGAATATTGTGTCCAGTTATGGACGCCACATTTTAAAAAAGATATCAACAAACTGGAGCAAGTTCAGAAAAGAGCGACCAGAATGGTGACCGGTCTGCAAACCCTGTCTTATGAGGAAAGGTTGCAGGATTTGGGAATGTTTAGCTTGCAAAAGAGAAGACTTAATAGCTGTCTACATTTATATCTCAAGGGCTGTCACATTGTAGAAGGATCATCTTTATTCTCATTTGCACAAGGAAAGACTAGAAGCAATGGGATGAAACTGAATGGGGGGAGACACAGATTAGACATTAGAAAAAACTTTTTGACAGAGTGATCAATGAGTGGAACAGGCTGCCACGAGAGGCGGTGAGTTCTCCTGCAATAGAAGTCTTCAAACAGAGGCTGGACAGACATCTGTCTGGGATGATTTAGCGAATCCTGCTTTGAGCAGAGGGTTGGACCAGATTGCCCAGGAGGTCCCTTCCAACTCTACGATTGTATATGGGCATGGGAATATGGGATGGAGGATGTATGGTGGGTATATGGGCACGGGACTATGGGATGGAGGATAATCATATTTTGTTATAACTAACTACAGTTACTTTGCCCAGGCAACGCCGGGCTCTTCAGCTAGTAAAATAATAAAACCTATAATTCCCGCAGTGTTGGCTCGTGCAGTGTTGTGACCCCGTCACCCAATCAGTGTTGGTGTCAGTGTCCCGTCCTTCAGACATATAGAACATGAAGAGGAAGTCGGGGCTGCAGCTGATCTCAGACTTTCTCTTCCTGCTCAGTTCGACAGGAGACAGGGACAATGATGTCAGCGCTGCGTCGTGTCACAGCATGCAGAAGGAAGTGTCATGAACCGGGGTGTTTGGTTGTCCTCAGTTCGTCAGGGATCCTATTTTATGACCCCACCCCAGTTCCTGTTTTGGAACTTGCGGCTCTGGTGCACCCCTTACCCCTAGGGTAATCAGTCACCAGACAGGCCGCCTGGATGTGTACTGGCTATTAGGCACGCTACAGGGAGGGAAATATAACTACTCCCAGCTGCAGCCAGGCAATACGCTTATAAAACCCGTTCCGTCACTGCCAGCTTTGCCCAACAAGCCCAGGACACAGCGCCGCCACCAGCTCCTATTTCTATGATTCGTAACGGCCCAGGAGCCAACCCAGTCACTAGCGAATTTAGCCTCAGAAGACGTTAATGTATGTTATAGAGCAAGGAGAAACAAAGCTAGTAATTTTATAGATTTTACTCCAAAAGGTAGGCAGTGTTTACAAAAGGTATAAAAAATATTATAAAGGGAGACAATCATATATACAAGCGATCACAAAATAACAGGGATTAAAAGAAGAAAAACACAACTGCTTAATTAGTCATTTCATAGCAGACCATGCGGTGTGGGGGAGGGGCGATACATCAAAATGCATCACAGAGCCTCTCGGTATCAGGCTTCCAGGGCAAAGACCCCTGCAAAATGAGCTTCCACTGAGTAGCTCTAACGAAGCACATCCCAAATATGTAACTTTCATACCTATAATACCAACTGGGGTCAAGATATGCCATACTATTAAGTTTTAAAGGGAACAAAGAAGGTCACCATGTGGTTTTGGAAGTTGCTCAACCAGTTTTAGCTGGTATAAGGAGGGAGGGTGAAATCACACACTGGAGTGTTGTGAGTTCATTTTCCCCTTCGTCACTGAGGTCTGGTGAACTCCCTATTCTGGTAAAGGAAGGTAATGAGCCTGATTATCAGGCACCTGAGACTAATGAGGATGACTGGCTGAGTGGAATCACTGACTGGATATAAGGCTGCCGACGCCCTTCTGCCCTGCGGGTGATTTCTCTGTGGACTTCTAGGACACCAGTCTGATTCCTGCTTCCCTAAAGCTAAGTTTTCTGCTTTGCCTGTTTGCATTTATGTTTTGTTTTTGTTTTCCTTGCTTTTCTGGATTCTGCCATTCCCTGCTGGGGTGAGCTGAATCTCCTTTTGCCGGTTGCTCTGTCTTCAGAATATTCCTGAGTACTGACATAGCTTTTTTGAAGCTTAGCGTCTTCAGGGCCTTTTTCACTGTCAGTCTGTTGGCTCTTATTTTCATAGGGTTTTTCACGGATTGCAGACAGCAGCCTTCCTGTCCTTTCCTATCTAGGTAGTTTGGGCCCCGTCTTTGCTCAGTCTATCTTTCTGTCTGTGTTAGTGTTTTCATCTTGCTTCACCGTCATTATAGGTTGGGGGCTGCCTATTGCTTTGGGGTCTGCTCCGGGGCAGTTTAGATTTCCCCTTTCTGTAGGCCTATTTAATTCTCCTGCTGTGATCGAGGGGTCCAGGGCATCGTAGGAACCCCCCACGGCTACTGTTAGTTGTGATAGGATCAGGGGTCTGCAATCCGATAGCTGCCAACTGCTCTGGTTTTCTGGACTTAACTAGCATTTCTGTTTTTGCCTCCTACGGTGACTCAATCATAACACTGGAGTCTCATGTTACAGAGAGTGTGTAGTGAGAAGGAGCTGAGGGGGGGGGTCAAAAGCCCACAGCGTATGTCTGCGGAGTGTCAGTGAAGCCATGGATTGTTCTAGAAGGGTACTTTGAGTATGAGCATATTCGTAGTATCATTACAGGGAGCCTCGGAAGAGTGAGTGCCAACACCGTGGGAGCTGAGTGTAGGTTTTATTATTTTATGGGGCCAAGTGAGGGGTGTGAGAAGAAGACGTCTTAATGTGGCTGCAATGTGACTTTCCGGGTCAGTACGATTATGGCAATACCAAACTTGTATAGATGGAAAACGGCGACAATTTTGAGTCCCAAAACCAGGAGTGGAACAATCAGAGGAAGCATATCATAGAAACCCATCACCACTTCTGTATTTATCACCCACTCCTGGGTTTGGCTTACAAATACTGATGTGAAATACTGACCAATTACCGTACTCAAATATATATTTTTTTTTTTTTCTGTTTAGACAGAAAACCTTTACCTGGGTGGTTCAAAACTAACAATGATTTTAATCATAAGTGTCTTGTCTATTTTACATAGTAATCTAATATATTTTCTAATATGCTTTAATTAAACAGTCCCTGCCATTCCCTCTCTAATTGGTATTATTTTTTTTACTTTTATTTCTGATTTGATGACGAGTTTAGAATCCGCAGTGCATCATGATATACTCAAACAAGATGCCATCAAGTGGAAGGAGCTGTGGTCTCGGCCTCTGCCCCGCTCTGAGTCACTGTGCAATATAATTTTTAATGCAACACTGACGGTGCACTCCCTCGTCTTATCTGATGAGATGGGACAAGCCAACAAGCATGCACTGTCAAGAGGACTCTGCGAGCAGGAAAAGCAGAAACCAGTTCTGCTCCGGAATCCTGCTTACAATGCACGCTCTCTGTGCCCTCTCTTGCTGGCTCGTCCCTTCTCATCAGATAAGGCGAGGGAGTGCACTGTCACTGTGCATTGAAAAGGATATGGCACAGTGACGAGGAAGCTCATACTGAGCATACATCTGACACATGCTCAATAGAACTGGGACAGGCCCAGCCCCTGAAACGGACCTCACTGATGACACTTCATTTCAGGGTGGGACCAGTGACCGCAGCCTATGTTTTCAGATGACTCCTTGTTTGAGTATTCCAGCATGCATTTGGGGATTCACAAACCAAATGTCATCAAACCGGAAGTAGATAAATAAAAAAATCTGTTAATTAGAGAGGGAACAGCAGGGACTCTTTAATAAAGGTATATTTAAAAAGCAATTAGATTTCAACAAAGAAACATTTAGTAATCAATGTTGTTTCCGGACCACCCTTTGAGTTTTTCTTGGTCCTCATAGGGGACTTGAACTTGCAGTTGTTTAATACCTTGTTCTATATACACATGGGCATCATCTCTCACTTAATTGTTGCTTTCAATGGTTGATAGTGGCATTTAAGAGGCTAAACAGCAGCTAGCAGTGGTAACTGGCAATCACTGCCGTCAATTTCTGATGCTGTCATTATAACACAGCCAGCATCTGCCCAGAATGGAACAGGTTCAGCTTCTGAGCCCACTCCATACGCTCACCCCTACACCATAACATACTGACACTGGTTAAAGGGGCTGTCCAGGGCTTATATATGGATGACCTATTGTTAGGATAGGTAATCAACTTCAGAATGAAGGGGGTCAACACCCAGCACAACCTCCAACTAGTTACTATCGGCTCCCGCTGCTGCCAAATGTACACAGTGTACAGAGTTGGGTCCCATAGGCTAATTTATTCTACCAAACCCATTATGAATCAGATACTCCTTGCGTGTTATGGTAGCGCTTTATCTTTTACCCTGAAACGCAGCATTACATAGAAAACATACTTTGAACAGTGGAGCGGTGACTATTTTTCTCATCACCAGAGTATATGCTCACCAGAGGGAGAGACTGACGGTCAAGGAGATCGGGAAGGGGAGAAGCGGTCAAGAGTCGAGCCTCGGATTATCTGAGCTGCGGGCAGCTGTTCAAAGAATGTTTTCTCTGAAACACTGCAGCATACTTGTCTGCATGAACACATCCAGTGTCAAATTTATGCTATCCGTGGTTCAGGCAGCATCAATTAGCTGACAGGTTCCTTTTATGGCAGCACTCCAGCATTTTGTTTTTCAGCCATCGAGTATTATCACTAATCCATGATCCCTGCCCCTAGTATTATACTTACCAGCCGCTGTCTTTTGCTGTTAACGGTGCCACTCCAGTCCTGATCCACCATAATGTGACCGCAGATTCTGACTGACAGGAAGTCAAAGGTAAATCGTCTGAAGCGCTCAATGTAAGTCTATGAGAACTAAATTCCGGCCTCCTTCTGGCTCATAGACTTACAGTGAGAAGTGACCTTCGAGTCTCCCAGCAAACACTGTCCCAATACGGCTCATGACAACTAGCAGAAGAGGACCTGAGCAGCACCAGTAACAGAGAAAGGTGGCGGCTGGTAAGAATTTTAAAGGGAATCTGTCACCCCATTTTTTGACTGTCAGCTGCCGACACCGCCATCAGGGGCTTATCTACATCATTCTGTAATGCTGTAGATAGACCCCTGATGTAACCTGAAAGATAAGAAAAATGAGTTATATTATACTCACCGGGGGGCAGTCCGGTCTTGGTCCGATGGGTGTCGCGGTCTGGCGCCTCCCATCTTGTAGCGGTGACGTCCTCTTCTTTGCTTCCCGTCATGGCTGTATCTTTCAGGTTACATCGGGGGCTTATCTATCTACAGCATTACAGAATGCTGTAGATAAGCCCCTGATGGCGGTTCTGGCAGCTGATACTCGAAAAATGGGGTGACAGATTCCCTTTAATAGGGTCAGGGAACTTGCACAAGTTATTCTACTTTACCTGTAAAATAAAATAAAATGTTGAAGTGATGCTTCAAGGCCCCAACGTTTGCCAAAGTATTACTAATTATTTAATAGACTCCAGTATTGTAATGTGTGTGTGTGTGTGTGTGTGTGTGTGTGTGTGTGTGTGTGTGTGTGTGTGTGTGTGTGTACTGGATCAAGCAATCATAGGTTTAAGGGAATCCTGACAGCTGATACATTCTGCCTGATCCACAGGCAGCATGTACACATGTGGTCAAAATTGTTAGAACCCCTCGTTTAATGACCGAAAAATCCATGATGGTGACAGAAATAACTTGAATCTGACAAAAGTAATAAAAAAAAAAAATCTATGAAAATGAACAAATGAAAGTCAAACATTGATTTTCAACCATGCTTCCACAGAATTTTAAAAAATAAATAAAACTCATGAAATAGGCCTGGACAGAAATCATGGTATACTTGAAAATAATGTGACGACAGGGACAAGTTAAATCAAGGTGTGTCCACTAATTAGCATCACAGGTGTCTACAATTTGGAATCAGTGAGTGGGCCTGTATAGAGGCTACGGACACTCACTGTGCTGTTTGGTGACATGGTGCGTATCACACTCAACATGGACCAGAGGAAGGGAAGAGTTGTCTCAGGAGATTAGAAAGAATATTATAGACAAACATAATAATAATAATAATAATCATCATCTTTATTTATATAGCGCCAACATATTCCGCAGCGCTTTACAGTTGAACAGTTTCAAACACAACAGTCACAAGTAACAACGTTAACAATACAATAATTAAAGCGAAATAAGACGACCCTGCTCGTGGAGCTTACAATCTACAATGAGGTGGGGGGGATACAAAGCACAGGTTTGTATTTACAATGATGTATTTACAATGACGGTCCAGCCATCTTCAGGGGGTGGGGGTTAGAAGGAGATAGTGAATGGGCTACACACACACAAACATGACTTTGATTACTGAATGTGATAGGCTGCTCTGAACAAATGTGTTTTGAGCGAGCGCCTAAAACTATGCAAATTGTGGATGGTCCTAATATTTTGGGGTAGAGCATTCCAGAGGATTGGCGCAGCACGGGAGAAGTCTTGGAGTCGGGAGTGGGAGGTATGGATTAGGGCAGAGGTTAGTCGAAAGTCATTTGCAGAGCGCAGCGGTCGGTTAGGCCGATAGACAGAAATGAGGGAGGAGATGTAAGGGGGTGCCGCACTGTGGAGAGCTTTGTGGGTGAGAACAAGTACTTTGAATTGTACCCTGTAATGAATTGGCAGCCAGTGTAACGACTGGCGAAGAGCGGACGCGTCTGAGAAACGATTAGCCAGATGGACAACCCTGGCTGCTGCATTAAGGATAGACTGGAGAGGGGAGAGTCGAGTGAGAGGGAGGCCAATTAATAGAGCATTACAGTAGTCTAGGCGGGAGTGGATCAGGGCGACAGTGAGAGTTTTTGTTGTTTCCATGGTGAGAAAATGGCGGATTCTAGAGATGTTCTTTAGGTGTAAGCGGCATGAGCGGGCAAGAGATTGTATATGGGAGGTGAAGGAGAGATCGGAGTCGAACATAACACCCAGACAGCGCACCTGCTGTCGGGGTGTTATTATGGTGCCACCCACAGAGAGGGAAATGTCAGATTTAGGGAGGTTAGTAGATGGTGGGAGCAGAAGAAGTTCAGTTTTGGAGAGGTTGAGTTTCAGATAGAGAGCAGACATGATGTTGGAGACTGCAGACAGACAGTCAGTGGCGTTCTGTAGTACAGTGGAGGTAAGGTCAGGGGATGATGTGTACAGTTGTGTGTCATCAGCATAAAGATGGTACTGAAAGCCAAATCTGCTGATGGTCTGTCCAATTGGGGCTGTATAGAGAGAGAAGAGAAGGGGGCCAAGGACTGAGCCCTGAGGTACCCCAACAGTGAGAGGAAGAGGAGATGAAGTGGAGCCAGAAAACAGAACACTGAAGGAGCGGTCGGAAAGATAGGAGGAGAACCAGGAAAGAGCAGTGTCCTTAATGCCTAGTGACTGGAGCCTAGAGAGTAGGAAAGGATGGTCAACAGTGTCGAAAGCTGCAGAAAGGTCGAGAAGAATGAGCAGAGAATGGTCACCATTACGTTTTGCTGTCAGAAGGTCATTGGTCACTTTGATGAGTGCAGTTTCTGTCGAATGTAGGGGGCGGAAACCGGACTGTGAAGGGTCTAGGAGGGAGTGAGTGGAGAGGTAACGGGTAAGGCGGGAGTATATCAGGCGCTCCAAGAGTTTAGAGATGAAGGGGAGATTGGAGACTGGTCTGTAGTTGTTTGTGCAGGATGGGTCAAGGGTGGGTTTCTTTAGTAATGGAGTAATGATAGAGTGTTTGAAGGAGGAGGGGAAAATGCCAGAGGAGAGGGAGAGATTAAAGATTGTAGTTAGGTGAGTTGTGACGACTGGGGAGAGAGACTGGAGGAGATGTGAGGGAATGGGGTCGGTTGTGCATGTAGTTGGACGAGAAGAGGAGAGGAGCCTGGAGACTTCTTCTTCTGTGATGGGAGCAAATGTGGAGAGTGAGCCAGGGGAAATGCAGGGAGGGATGGGAGTCACTGAACTTGGTGATTGGGAGCGGATTTCCTGACGGATATTGTCTATTTTCTCTATAAAGTGGGAGGCCAGGTCATCAGCGCAAATGTCTGTGATAGGGGCTTGTGCTTTTGGCCTGAGGAGGGAGTGAAAGGTGTCAAAAAGTTTCTTGGGGTTGTTGGATAGTGAGGAGATCAGGGTGGTGAAGTAGGTCTGTTTGGCGAGGTGAAGGGCAGAGTTATATGTCCTTAACATAAATTTGAAGTGTATGAAGTCTTCTGGTGTGTGTGTTTTCCTCCATAAGCGTTCAGCACACCTAGAGCATCGCTGGAGAAATCGGGTTTGCGATGTGAGCCAGGGTTGTTTCACTCTGTGTTTGGAGGTTCTGAGGGTGAGGGGAGCTACTTGGTCAAGGGTGCTTCTAAGAGTGTCATTGAAGTGATGTACAGCCAGATCAGGACAGGACAAAGAAGAGATTGGGGACAATGATGAGTGTAGGGAGTCTGAAAGTGTATGAGGGTTAATGGCTTGTAGATTTCTGACTGAATGGTAGGTAGGAGGGTGCTGGGGTGAGCGAGGATTTGTGAGTGTAAAGGAGAGAATGTTGTGGTCAGAGAGGGGAAGCGGTGAGTTATCTAGGTAGGAGATTGAGCAGAGCCGGGCGAAAACCAGGTCCAGGGTGTTACCGTCTTTGTGTGTTTGAGGTTGAGAGCTGAGAGAAGCCTAGAGAAGTGGTTAGTGATAGAAGCTGGGATACAGATGTGGAAGTGGGGCTGTTAATGGGGATGTTGAAGTCTCCCAGGATAAGGGTTGGTAGTTCTGAGGACATGAAGTGCGGCAGCCAGGCAGAGAAATGGTCCAGGAAGTGGGTGGGTGAGCCTGGGGGCCGGTATATGACCGCTACTCTGAGGGAGAGGGGACGAAAGAGCCTGATGGTGTGGACTTCAAAAGAAGGGAATGAGAGTGATGGAACTGAGGGGATGAACATGTTAAAGGTAAAAGTTATAAGACCATCTCCAAGCAGCTTGATGTTCCTGTGACTACAGTTGCACATATAAGAACCCAGAAAAACTTCTAAACAGATTAAAAGTGAACTTCAAGCCAGGGCTGTGGAGTTGGTAAGCCACAGTTGCGACTCCGACTCCTGGATTTTATCAGGCTCCGACTCCGACTCCTTCATAAAAATGGCCAATTCATAACAAATTTACTGTTGTAAAATATTAAACATCGTGCTTATTCAGTTTCTCACCATCATATAAGTAATCAGACCACTTAGAGCAAAAACTACATTTATTAGAATACAATTAGAATATAGCAAATAACTTTTATAAACTTTTCTAAACTGTAAGTAAATATGCAATAAACACTTTTATGCAGTTAATAAGAAGAAATCTATAAATTTGTCCTCAGAAAAAGTATTGCCTCTGTCAGATCCTCCTTCATGGATGCCCTCAAATCTGATCTAATTATTTTGAGAGCAGAGAACAACCTCTCTACACTAACTTGTGTTGGTGGCAAAGCAGTAACCACTCGGGCAACATCTCTGACAATGTCAGGATACAGAGGAGTCGCTTGTTGTTATTTTTGATGAACGGTCAAATTTCTCAATTTCTTTTAGTGCACATGAAAAATTCTGCTGAAATGTACTGGCTGTGTTCCTTGATGGGGATGACTCTTCTTCTATGCGGGAACGCTTTGCACGGTCCTTGTGATCCAAATATTTTTCGAAATTAAATTCTTCATCAGTTGATGATGAGGGTGAAGATGTGGCAGGACGACCAAATTCTTCTTGTTCCTCCTGACTGTTCTGCAACCCTTTCATCCTTACTGCTATTTCAAACAGAGCTTCTTTTCCTTTACTTAGCTGTTGATCATCTAGAAGAATCCGATGCATTGGGTCTACATAAACAGCTGCCAAAAGAATGTTATTTTGTAATAGTAGCTCCTCTCTCCGTTTCATTGATGTAGCAATGCCACTTGCAATTAACCCTCCTCTTTGGGACAGGCGAAACATCAGGTTCTTCCACTCCTTTAAGAAAATACCTGGAGTTAAGTCCTCTGCTTGTAATTTTTTAGTCACTGTAAATGGGTGCTCTAGCAATTTTTCCAGCTCAGTCACCTGATTCCACTGACTTTCATTTAGCGTCAGTTGAGGGTTAGCCATGTCTACAAGAAAGGTTTTCAGTTCAACCAAGCGCTGAATCATTAAGTAAGTACTGCCCCATCGTGTGGCTTGATCAATAATTGCCCCTTTTCCAGCACGTCTCTTCAAAATTGAGTCAACTTTAGGGGTTCTGGCAACAGTAGCCAATTTTCTCACCTTGCCAATCAGTGCAGCAGCATGTCCTTCTTGCAGACTGTCTCTTATAGCCAGCTGTAGCGTATGCACAACACAGCGCATGTGATGAATGAAAGAACATATTGACACAGTTTCAACAAGATCATCTAAACTATCATGTTGCTGTTCATCTGAACCAACTTCAGTTTGCTCCTCAGTTACAATACTGTGTTCCTCTATTTCAAACATTTCTGTGTCTGTGGACCCAGAATGTTCTTCTAGCTGCTGGTCACCATCATTACTCTCATTCATTAGCTTAATAGTACTTATCATATTTGCAGCATTGTCAGTTACGACAGAAAGAACTTGCTCTTTTTTAAGTTCATAGTCTTGCAGAACCTTTTCCACCAAGACCTGGAGAAACTCTCTGGTGTGATGAGCTTTGGTGTCTTTTACTGCCAATGTCTTGGTAACTATTTTATTTTTGTCACAAACAAATCGGACATTGATGGCAAAATAGTTCACTCTGACGTGTGCAGGCATCCATTTTAAGAAACAGAAACCGTCCCTTGAGAGTTTTTTTAAGTTCTTCCTTTTGTTTAAAAGCTTCTTCGATTACTAATTTTCTAATACTCTCTTTCTCCAGAGAAACACCAAGCTTGCGGGCCATTTCCCCATTCAGACACATAAAAACTCGTCGTGAAAATAATGAAATAGGCACACTATCCTTTACAACAAGCTCTATGATCTGCTTTTTAATTGTATCTACTGTCATTGTCACAGTAACTTTGCCACTGACAAAATATCTTGCAACTGATGGCTGCAAAGTTCGCTGCTCCTTTGTTTGGCTGGAAGAGCTGGGCACTGGTTCATTGGTTTGGATGCAGTCTTTCTCATCCACTGCTTTCAGTACTTCTGGATGAAAGCGCTGTAAATGTCTCTTTAGATTAGAAGCTCGGGTAGGAGCATTTTTATCTTTGCCTGAATATGCACTCATCTTGGCTTCACAGCATTTGTTTTCATCTGGATCATTTGTCATACACTGACAGACATAATGTTTTCTATCTTGAGTGATGGTGAAATGTTCAAATACAGCTGATTTAATGTGATGCTTCTTTGACATTCTCAGGCTTTTAATTTTGCATTCACAATCCAAATGACAATTGTTTTTCCTAAAAACAATTGTACAAAATTATTGCCAGGTCGTACAGCTGATATAGTGGTCAGTAATACTGTTATTATTCCTCATGTACTCACAGTTAACTGATGCAAAGTTTGTTGAAAGGATAATACTTCTTACAGTCTTCCTCTTCTGAGTAGCAGGCAGCTGTGAGATGCTTGGAAGACGCACACCTAGTATGATCTAGTCTAGAGGAGGAGCTTTACTACTAAGAATGTGCAACACATTTTCACTTTCAGTTTCATACATTGTAAGTAGGGGGGTTGGGGCAGCATGAGGTTAACCAAGTATAAGATTAGATAAGGGCAGTGGAGAACAGTGACACACAAGAAGTAAGAAATGTCTATCTCCAGCAGAACTGCTTATCACTGTTGTTCATAGTTTGATAGAACATATATATATTTGAGTAACATTTATAAAATTCATATGAAAGTTCAATTATGAAATATTAATACTTTTTTTTAAAGCTGGAGTCGGTACATTTCTACCGACTCCGACTCCAACCAAAACTAACTCCGACTCCACAGCCCTGCTTCAAGCTCAAGAAACATCAGTGTCAGATCGCACCATCCGTTGTTGTATGAGCCAAAGTGGACTTCATGGGAGACGACCAAGGAGGACACCATTGTTGAAAAAAAAAAAAAATCATAAAAAGCCAGACTGGAATTTGCCAAACTACACTACCGTTCAAAAGTTTGGGGTCACCCAGATAATTTTGTGTTTTTTCCATGAAAACTCAATACATTTATTAATCAAATGAGTTGCCAAATGAATTTAAAATCTAGTCCAGAAATTGACAAGGTTTGAAAAAAAGATTTTTATTTGAAATAATTTTCTTCAAACTTTGCTTTCGTCAAAAAATGCTCCCTTTGCAGCAATTACAGCATTGCAGACCTTTGGCATTCTAGCAGTTAACTTGCTGAGGTAATCTGGAGAAATTTCACCCCTTGCTTCCAGAAGCCCCTCCCACAAGTTGGTTTGATGGGCACTTTTTGCGTACCATACGGTCAAGCTGCTCCCACAACAGCTCAATGGGGATGAGATATGGTGACTGCGCTGGCTACGCCATTACAGATAGGGAAGAAGCAGGCAGCTGGTATTCTAAATAGTTCTTGCATAATTTGGGGGTGTGCTTTGGGTCATTGTCCTGTTTTAGGATGAAATTGGCTCCAATAAAGTGATGTCCACAGGGTATGGCATTGCAAAATGAGTGATAGCCTTCCTTATTCAAAATCCCTTTTACCATGTTCAAATCTCCCACTTTACCAGCACCAAAGCAACCCCAGACCATTACATTACCTCCACCATGCTTGACAGATGGCGTCAGGCACTCTTCCAGCATCTTTTCAGTTGTTCTGCATCTCACAAATGTTATTCTGTGTGATCCAAACACCTCAAAATTGGACTTGTCTGTCCATAACACTTTTTTTCAATCTTCCTCTGTCCAAAGTCTGTGTTCTTTTGCCCATATTAATCTTTTCCTTTTATTGACCAGTCTCAATTATGGCTTTTTCTTTGCCACTCTGCCCTGAAGGCCAGCATCCCGGAGTTGCCTATTCACTGTAAACATTGACACTGGCGTTTTGTGCGTACTATTTAATGAAGCTGCCATTTGAGGACCTGTAAGGCGCCTTTCTCAAACTACAGACTCTAATGTACTTGTCTTGTTGCTCAGTTGTGCAGCAGGGCCTCCCACTTCTCTTTCTACTCTGGTTAGAGCCTGTTTGTGCTCTCCTCTGAAGGGAGTAGTACACACCATTGTAGGAAATCTTCAGTTTCTTGGCAATTTCTTGCATGGAATAGCCTTCATTTCTAAGAACAAGAATAGACTGTCGAGATTCTCATGAAAGTTCTTTTTTTCTGGCCATTTTGAGAGTTTAATGGAACCAACAAATGTAATGCTCCAGATTATCAACTAGCTCAAACGAAGGTCAGGTTTATAGCTTCTCTAATCAGCCAAACTGTTTTCAGCTGTGCTAACATACTTGCACAAGGTTTCAAGGGTATTCTAACCATCCATTAGACTTCTTACACAGCAAACACAAAGTACCGTAAGAACACTGGAGTGATGGTTGTTGGAAATGGGCTTCTATACACCTATGAAGATATTGCATTAAAAACCAGACGTTTGCAGCTAGAATAGTCATTTACCACATTAACAATGTATAGAGTGTATTTCTGAATCATTTAATGTTAGCTTCATTGGAAAAAACTGTTCTAAAAAATAAGGAAATTTCTGCGTGACCCTAAACTTTTGAACGGTAGTGTACGTGTTGACAAACCACAAAACTTCTGGGAGAATGTCCTATGGACAGATGAGACAAAAATGGAACTTTTTGGCAAGGCACATCAGCTTTATGATCACAGATGGAAAAATGAAGCATATCAAGGAAAGAACACTGTATTTACTGTGAAACATGACACAAAAAAACGCCCAATACTTTATATAGGAAAAAAGGCAGGAACCTTGATGAATAAACCGCCATTAGAGTAAAGATTCCACTCCATAAATACTTGAGGAAAAGAGAAAAAAGGAGTAATGGATTCAAAGATAGTAAGTAAAAAGGTACAAAATTTTATTTAACACATGCACAGACAAGTATCATGTAAATAGCAAAAAGTCATAGGACACAATCAGGACAAACCAGGAAGGGGAGAATAAAACGCCGTACAGCAAACTGTCCAAGAGCAAAGCAGCACATAGGATATCATACAGAAACAGCCATAATAAGTATTTTAGGCCACAATGGGCACATATACCATAGGAAAGGGTTAATCTGCCAAGAGGAGAAAAGGTAGTGCTTACAGCAATGGCTGTCAGTACTGTCCACAAAGCCATAATGGAAACATGTAAAGTGGATGCGGGCAGCTTACCAGGTGGTGCACAGATAACCAGATCCAGAGGGCAACCCCCGATGTGCGTTTCACGCTCAAACGGGGCGCTTTCTCAAGGGGAAACATGAAGGAGGCTCTGTTATGTTCTGGGGCTGCTTTGCTGCATCTGTCACAGGGTGTCTAGAATCTGTGCAAGGTACAATGAAATCTGAAGACTATCAAGGGATTCTAGAGAGAAATGTGCTGCCCAGTGTCAGAAAGCTTGGTCTCAGTCGCAGGTCATTGGTCTTGCAACAGGATAATGACCCAAAACACACAGCTAAAAACTCCCAAGACTATCTAAGAGGAAAACATTGGACTATTCTGAAGAGGCCTTCAATGAGCCCTAACCTAAATCCTATTGAGCATCTTAGGAAAGAGCTGAAACATGTCGTCTGGAAAAGGCAACCTTCAAACACGAGACAACTGGCGCAGTTTATTCTTGAGGAGTGGGCCAAAATACCTGTCGAGAGGTGCAGAAGTCTCATTGACAGTTACAGGAATCATTTGATTGCAGTGATTGCCTCAAAAGGTTGTGCAACAAAATATTAAGTTAAGGGTACCATCATTTCTATCCAGGCCTATTTCATAAGTATTATTATTTTTTTTTAATTCTTGGAAGCATGGTTGAAAAGCAATGTCTGACTTTCATTTTCATAGATTTTTGATTATTACTTTTGTCAGATTCAAGTTATTTCTGTGACCATTGTGGGTTTTGCTGTCATTAAACAAGGGGTACTAACAATTTTGACCACGTTTGTATTGGGTACGAGTACAACCAGCTATATTTGACTCAGAAACACACCGACTTTTCAGGGAAAAACATACTTCAAAAGCTGCTGGTGACTGGGCAGATGTCACGGGGCAGTAGGGAAAAACAGATGATGTGGAACTGGGGCCCTTGAACTGCCCCTCAGGCTAAGGGGGTGCCCTGTCTTTCCTTAACTTGGGGGTACACTTAAAGGTAGTGAGGCCCAAGTCCCCGACCTGTCCCTGTCTCCTGTTTAGCCCTGAGCTAAACCACCAACCCCCTCCCCAGGAGGTGAGACTGGGAAAAAGTGTACCACCCAAATAACTCAAAGGAAAAATACAACAGACAGGGTAAAAATAAACCAGAACAGCTTGCTCTGCTGCAATGCTCATGGACATCAGAGATAGCACTTGACCACAGCAAACAACTGAAGCACCACAGAACTCACCTCCTGAACTCCAGCTTGGCTGGTCTCCCAAGAGAAAGTAGAAAGTGTATAACCAACAATGATTAGCAGCACCTGAACTCCTTTTATAGGGAGGGGGAGAAGTCACCACCTGCATAAATAAACACATGCAGTTTCCATGCAGTAACCCCGGCGGCCACCGGGGGGCAAAAACTCATATTAACCCCGACGACCAAAAAAGGAAAAAAGGGTTTAAATATGAGGAGATCCAGATCTGAGAGATCCAAAAAATGGATCATGACAGCAGAGCTGTAGACTAGTCGGACTAGTGGTTCCCCAGCGGCTTCTTCCAACCCAATGCCCTGCTGGATGTGTCAGCTGTCAGGTTCCCTTTAGGTACACTAAGGGTGCTGATAAGAATTATAAATATCATTAAAAATATATCAACAATTGTATATTTTAAATATTGTATACTTGTATAATTGTATATTTTAAATAGCCCTCTTTTTACATAATGCAAATAGTGACATCTAAAATATTTATATATTCTGGTATCCCCACAGTTGTTAGTACCCATACAATAAAGTCAGCATGTTATTTTAAAACGAATCTGTTACCAGGTTTTTACTACCCCATTTAAGAGCAGAGTGGTGTGAAGACAGAGACCCTGATTCCAGCAATATATCAGTTACCAGGCTGCTTACTGCAGTTTTGATAAAATCCCTGTTTTATCTGCTGCAGACCTAGCAGTTCTCTGAATGATGAACCCTGTATAACCCCCCCCCCCCCCCACACACACACACACACACACACACACACACACACACACACACACACACACACACACACACCACTGATTAGCAGCATTCTGCTTATGCAATCAGTGATCGGGGTGGGGGCCCACAGAGCTTATAAATATGGAGGTCTTATCTAGTAGCAGGTTTACTAGTCCTCTAGTGATAATCAGCCCAGTAAGTTACACATCACTAGATCCAGAGTCTCTGTCTCTACATTATGATGCTTTCAGATTAAGTGGCAAAATCCTTGTGACAAATTCCCTGAAAAGTGATCACTGAAAATAACAGCTGCAGAAATCTGTCGTCATTTTGTCTGTTGGCTATAGTGTAATCAGGCATAATTATTGTCTGTGATGTGTAAGGCCGGTTTCACATTAGCGCATTTTCAGCGCGCGCACGGCCGGGGGTAGCTCCGCCCCCGAGCCGGCTCTCTGCCCGGCGTGCCCGCCCCTTCCTTGTAGCGCCGCCTCCTAGCGGACAGCGGCGCCTGCGATCGGCGCACCCTATCTTTAGCATAGGGTGCGCCGATCGTGCGCAGGCCGTGCGCTAGTTGCGCTTTGACCTGCGCTGCGCACTTTTGACGGTGCGCCGTGCGCGCCAAAATCCGAAAAGTTTGATTTTGGCGCGCACGGCGCACCGTCAAAAGTGCGCAGCGCAGGTCAAAGCGCAACTAGCGCACGGCCTGCGCACGATCGGCGCACCCTATGCTAAAGATAGGGTGCGCCGATCGCAGGCGCCGCTGTCCGCTAGGAGGCGGCGCTACAAGGAAGGGGCGGGCACGCCGGGCAGAGAGCCGGCTCGGGGGCGGAGCTACCCCCGGCCGTGCGCGCGCTGAAAATGCGCTAATGTGAAACCAGCCTAATACTGATTACCTGTCTGCATGTGTAATGTTGTCTTATATATTCACCAGCTTGAAGAACATAGAAGTCTCTTCTCCAACTAATTATGAAGTCCGAGTTAGAATGTTGGCTGCCCCCATAAATCCTTCTGACATAAACATGGTTCAAGGTGAGATGTTTTTACAAAAGGGAAGTGTAAAGCAATGTGTCACTAGTGTGTGTTGATTGTTTATTGAGCTGTCAGTCCTACAACCGACTTCTCATAGAAGCAGAAAAATAATCTGGATTACTTACCGGTAGTGCTCTTTTAATGAGTCCACGACAGCACCCACTTGGAGAGAGGGATCCGCCCATAGGAACAGGAAACCTACAGAGATAAAAGAGGGCGGTCCGCCTCTCCTCCTCAGTTGGATTTCCGAGTACCCGGAGGACCGCCATTATTTGACCATTTCAATATTTTAGTTTATCAATTTTTACAACTAAGAAGGTGTATATACATTATGTTAACTTCTAGGGAGGGTACTGAGCGGGTGCTGTTGTGGACTCATTAAAAGAGCATTACCGGTAAGTAAGTTACTCTTCGCCACGACAGCACCCACTTGGAGAGACTTTCAGAGACCTTCACCTGGGAGGGACCACCGTGCCGAGGACCGCTCTACCAAAGGCTAGGTCAGATGAGCATGATAAATCAAGCCTATAGTGATTATAAAAGGTAGAGGGCATTGACCAAGTTTCAGCCTTACATATAGACTCGATTGCGACGTCCCCCCCTCTCTGCCCATGAGGAAGCCATAGCTCTGGCGGAATGTGCCCTGATACCCTCCGGAGGATCTTCATTGCTCACGGAGTATGCCAGACCGATCGCGTCTCTGATCCACCGAGACAGGTTACCCCTTGTGACTTCATACCCCTTCTTTTGGCCCTGGAAGGAAATAAATCGAGATCTACTCTTCCTCCAGCTGCTAGACCTCTCGATGTATTGTAATACTGCTCTTCTAACGTCTAGTGCATATGGAATTTTTCTTCCTCTGGATTAGAAGGGTTACTAAAAAATGAAGGGAGGTGGATCTCTTGCGACCTATGAAACTTCTCTGCTACTTTTGGTAGGTATGAGGGGTCTGGTTTTAATATTAGCTGATCCTGGAATGTTAACAGGAAGGGGGGGTCTATTGATAGTGCTTTTATGTCGCTAACTCTTCTGGCTGAAGTTAGTGCAACTAGTAGTACTGTCTTGAGAGATGGGTGCTTAAGGGATATTGAGTCTAACGTTTCAAAGGGGGGACGTGTTAGGGCATCTAGTACCAAATGCAAGTCCCAAGGAGGAACTTTGGGTATGTGTACCGGTTCGCTCCGCTCACAGGCCGAGATGAATCTGGCTATCCATCTATTGCCTGCCACATTATAACTATAGAGGGCCCCTAGAGCAGAAACCTGGACTTTTAGTGTGTTAACAGATAGTCCTAAATCTTTCCCTTTTTGTAGCACCGATCCTAGAGTTTCTATCAGGATTTCTCTAGAGTCGGGAGCTGTGTGAAACTCTAGGAACTTCCTCCATACCCTGGTGTAAATTTTTGTAGTAGCCAATTTTTGAGACTGCAGGAGAGTATTGACTAACCCTTCCGTGAATCCTCTTGCTCTCAACATTTCCCTTTCAAGTTCCAAGCCGTCAAGTGGAGATTGTCCACTTGAGGATGGAAGAATGGCCCCTGAGAGAGGAGCTTGGGGGTTGAAGGAAGCACCTGGTCCTGGTAAATGTCTGTCACTGACATTGCTTGCAGGCATGAAAACCATGGCCTCCTGGGCCAGAATGGTGCTATTAAGATTATTAATGCCTTCTCTGCCCTGATCTTCGTGATGACCTGCGGTAGTAGTATGATTGGGAGAAATGCGTATGCTAGCTTGAACTGCCACGGGGCTTGGAGAGCATCCAGAATTTCCGGACGGTCTGTCACGTTCAGAGAGGCGAACCTTTGCACCTGCCTGTTTTCCCTGGTGGTGAAGAGATCTATTTGGGGAAGGCCCCATAGTGACACAATGCGTGTGAATATTTGCCGGCTCAGGCATCACTCCTTGCCGTAGTGTATGGCGGCTTAGAAAGTCTGCTTCCGAATTGTCTCTTCCTCTTATGTGGAGGGCCGAGAGGGACAAAAATTGTTTTTCGACTAAGAACAAGATCTTTCTTGCGGAAGACATTAAGGCGACTGATCAAGTCCCGCCTTGCCTGTTCAGATATTATTATTATTATTTTTTGTTATAGCGCCATTTATTCCATGGCGCTTTACATGTAAGGAGGGGTATACATAATAAAAACAAGTACAATAATGTTAAACAATACAAGTCATAACTGGTACAGGAGAAGATATGCGACCACTGTGGTGTTGTCTGAAAGGATTCTCACGTTTTCCCATTGTAACTGGAAGAAAATGATATAATGCATGACTAACCGCATTTAGCTCTTTCAAGTTTGAAGAATCCTGATTCTCGCTTATATCCCACAGGCCTTGGGAGAAGGCGCCTCCCATATGAGCCCCCCCATCCTGTGGGGCTGGCGTCGGTAGTAATTATACGGGAAGGCGTTATTACCCATGGTACTCCTCCCGATAGATTATCATCCTCTAGCCACCACGCTAGGGAGGTTAGGACCGTCTGGGATAAGGTAATTTTCTTTGTCAAATTCCCTCGGTCATGGGTTTCCTCTAAGAGAATTTGCTGTTGTAGCTCCCTCATGTGGAACTGGGCCCACTGAACTGCCGCGATGCAGGAAGTAAGGGACCCCAGGAGAGACATTGCAACTCTCAAGGACATGCACGGCCTGTCTATTGCTAACCTGTCCTTCATTTTAATCGCTGCAATCTTTACCTGTGGCAGTAGGCATTTTTGGTTTATGGAGTCTAGTTGGAGACCCAGGAAGGACTGGACGGATTGTGGCTCGATTCTGGACACCTAGAGCCTGTAGAGACAAGATTTCGTCAGCAACTCGTCTATTACATTGTCGAGTTGAGTTCCCTATTATTAAAAAGTCATCCAGATAGGATATTATCACTGTGTCCTTCTGGCGTAAGAAGGCCATCACTTCCAGCATCACCTTTGTAAAGACTTGTGGTGCGATGGAAAGGCCGAATGGCATGGCTGTGAACTGGAGATGCTGTATGGTGCCATCGAGGGAGACCGCCACTCTGAGGTATTTCTGATATCTGTAATGGATGGGAAGATGATAATAAGCATCTTTCAGATCCAAGCCCGCCATCATACAATTGGGGAAGAGGAGCTTAATTGTAGATCTAATAGATTCCATATTAAATGTATGATTTATTATAAATAAATTTAGCTTCCTCAAGTTGATTATAGTCCTGAATGAGCCATCTGGTTTAGTCACCAGAAAAAGAGGGGAGTAAAATCCTCTCCCTTCCTGTCCTTTAGGCACATGGACCAATACTTTTTTATCCAGCAGACTCCGAATCTCTAGGGCCCGCTGTTGGATTGGCGAGCTGAGAGATGTTATGATAATTGAGTTGCGGGGAACGTGGTGGAACTCTATTTTTAACCCTTCTCTAACAATGCCCAGAACCCAAGGGCTGGCTGTGACTTTTTCCCATTCCTGAAGAAAAAATTTTAGTCTTCCTCCTACTGGAGGGACTGGCTCCTTAGCTCCTGTCTCTGCGGAAGGAGGATCCTCTAAACATGGCACCTTTGCCCTTTTCTTCCTTTGTGGCCCAGCCATTTTGATTTTTCGCTGGCCTTCCTCTGCCAAATGGTCGTCTCCTAAATGCCCTCCTATAAAATGGGAGAGAGGGGTTAGGGAAGCCTTTTTTCCTTTCCTTTGCCTTGGTAAGGATTTCATCTAAGGCTTTTCCGAACAAAAACTCACCCTCGCAAGGAATGGCACAAAGCTTTGCCTTGGATTGGGTGTCACCTCTCTAGCTTTTAAGCCACAGGCTACGCCTGGCGTTATTAAGTAAGCCTGCAGTTCTGGCTGCCAGGCGTAATGAATCAGCAGAAACATCCGCTATATTCACAGCCGCGCCACGGATCAATGGAATAGCGGCTCGTAGTTTGTCTCTGGAGATTTTTTGGTCTATTTGCTGGTCTAGTTGATCAATCCAGACCAGCATAGAACGAGCTGTGCAAGTACTAGCTATTGCTGGTTTAAACGTGCCGGTAGCTGCCTCCCATGCCCTTTTTAGTGAGGCATCAGCTTTTCGGTCAAGTGGGTCTTTTAGAACCCCTGCGTCCTCCACTAGTAAGGCTGATTATTTTGAGGTGGAGGCGACCGCTGCGTCCACTTTCGGGACTTTAGACCATGTTGACAACTCCTCGTCGCTGAAGGGGTACCTTCTTTTTGAGGTTGAGGGGAGATAACCTCTCTGGTTCTGCTTCATTCTCCCTTTCCTTCTTAACCAGAGCTTTTATAGCTGGTATAACAGGAAAGGCTCTCCTCTTCCTATTAGTTAGTCCTGCAAACATAATTTCTTGTGTTTGTTTGCAGCTCCCTTGTCTCTGTGCACCCCATGGTGTTCCTCACGGATTTAACCAAGTTGTCCATGTTCTCTAAGGGGAAACCCGAACGCCCCTCCATATCTGAGGAAGATGATGATGTGGATGCATTGGAACTATCAGAGACTATTGCTTCGTCCTCATCAGAGTCTAAGCTAACCGCAGTTGGTTTGTTAGTCTTTAGTACTTATGGGTATGCTACTAGGCTGTGTTAGGGCCTGTAACTCTTCCCTTATTACGGCCCTTATGTCTGTGGCTGATGTTGATGCCTGGTTTGCTGTTTCATTAATGCATTTTTTGCATAGCCTTTTTTGTGTAAGAGTCCGGTAGGGGACGTGTACAAAGGGCACATTCTTTATTTTTTGATTTCTCTTTTTCCTTAGCCTGAGGTGGGACGTAGCGAAGGAGAGAGGGAGAAAGAGAAAGGTATTTATCAGCTTGATAGGCAGAGAGTCGTCCACTCACCCAGAGAAGTTGTAGGTACCGGATCAGGAGGCTGAGAAGGAGGCTTGTTGGCATGGCTTCTGTGGCTTCTATCCGAGGAACCTCGGCGCGAGTGATCCTTGGATGTCGCTGTATCACCTGCTTGGGGATGCGTGTCTTGTCCTGGGGAAGACATGCTTGTACGCAATAACCATATCCCCGAGGTTTTTTGTAAGCCCCTTCATTATGCCGGTACCTCCCCCTCCAGGTGCGCCTGCTTGTCTTAGGCGTGGCTAATTAGTATGCGTCCGGCCTGGAATACAGCTGTCGGCCCGCTGTGTAAATTAACATCGTCCTTTTTTTTTTTTTCTTTAGGAGGGGGCGGGGAGCGCTCCTGCATGCCTGCGCGTGGTCTCGCGATACTTTCCCCGGAGCCACGCATGCGCCCGGTGCTGAGGAACCTCCGGTAACCCGGAAGTTCCTCCTTACCCTTTCCTGTCGGCGCTGCATTTGCGTCCCCTCCTGGACGCTGAAGCCTTTAGGAACGCCGGAGGCTACCACCATCTCCTCCGGTTCCGCGCTCCCACACGGACCGGGATGGTTCCTCCCCAAATACTGGTGGCGTGTAGCTCTGCAGGGGAACCCCGGTCGGCCTCACCCGGAACCAGCGTTTCGGCCTCGCTGCTGCGGCATCAGTCGAGGAGGGAGTCGGATTACAGCACTCCCCCGTCACTGCTTCTGGACCGGAACCCCTGCCGTTCCCACAGAGACTGCACAGGCGGTTCCTTGGCCCAGATATGTCTGTAGAAGAATCCTGCTTTTTCCCACACGAACAGGAAACCATCTGAGGAGGAGAGGCGGACCGCCCTCTTTTATCTCTGTTGGTTTCCTGTTCCTATGGGCGGATCCCTCTCGTGGGTGCTGTCGTGGCGAAGAGTAAAAGGTAAATTATAATTAAAGGGGCTGGCCACTACTTTACATGTCAGTTTCATGTGAATTTCATGTGATTCAAGGGAGTCGGTCATCAGTGTGACACATCAATCTTATTGAGAATTTCACAAGAAAAACAATGATGTGCTTGGTTTTAGCGTAAATTTATTCTTTCATGAGTTATTTACAAGTTTATGACCACTTATAAAATGTGTTCAAATTGCTGCCCATTATGTTGGATTGTCAATGCAACCCTCTTCTCCCACTCTTGACACAGTGATGGCAACACCACAGAAGAAATGCTAGTCTAAGGGGGTCAGATTCCTTGTAGGAATGCTCAGACCTGACACCTATAATGTGGTGTTGCATCATCTTGCTGGAAAAACTCAGGGAACGTGCCATCTTCAGTGCATAAAGAGGGCAACACATCATCATGTAGCAATTTCAGGTATCCTGTGGCATTGAGGTTACCATTGATGAAGAATGGCCCCACTATCTTTGTACCCCATATACCACACCATACCATCAATTATGGGTGTCAGGTCCGAGCATTCCTACATGAGCAGTTTCCTGGAAAGTGGATTGGTCGTCGTGGGACAGTTGATTGGCCACCAAGGTCTCCAGATCTGAACCCATTAGACTTTTATCTTTGGGGTCATCTGAAGGCAATTGTCTATGCTGGGAAGATACGAGATGTGCAGCATCTGAAACAACGGATACTGGAAGCCTGTGCTAGCATTTCTTCTGCGTGTTGCTATCAGTGTGTCAAGAGTGGGAGAAGAGGGTTGCATTGACAATTCAACACATTGGGCAGCACTTTGAACACATTTTATAAGTGGTCATAAACTTATAAAACAATAAATTTACGTTAAAACCAAGCACACCATTGTTTTTCTTGTGAAATTGTCAATAAGTTTGTGTCACATGACCCTCTTCACATTGGAAAAAATAAAGTTCTATCCAAAATGGCCGACTTCAAAATGGCCACCATGGTCACCACCCATCTTGAAAGGTTCCCCCTCCCATATACTAATGTGTCACAAACAGGAAGTTGATATCACCAACCATTCCCATTTTATTTAAGTGTATCCATATAAATGGCCCACCCTATAGAATGCTGCATATCAGCCCTGAAAGGTGATGTCCGTATCTTATATCGGTCTAAACTGCTGACAGGTTCCCTTTAAAGTGCTGTGTGCAGGTGGCAGGGGAGTGAGCAGATAGGTCCATCAGGTTTTCTATCTGCTCACTCCCCTGCCACCTGCACACCGCACTTTAACACGATGTTGATGTCATCCTAATAATTGATTCTAGAAATTCAACACAAAGGACTGGGTGAATGCTCCATTCTTTGTTCTCTTGTGTGCCATACATTTAAAAGCTGACTGGTCTCCCGACTTGAGTTTAGGGGAGGCGGGACTGGGAGAAGACACCGCGAACCATCCCTTTGGATTAATGGCCCAAGTGTTGTCTCTGGTCTCCTTTTAAGTGTTTTCTCTGAATAACCACAGCATTTCATAGTAAAATATTCTTGATTGAAATGACAGTTTATGTCCAATTCATGTTACATGTGGTTCAGGCAATATGTGTCATCTGTCATGTTGTCCACTATTTTATATTTGATGATGTATCCTTGTCTGATCGGTTGGGGTCCCACACCTGGCAACCCTGCTGATCGGCCGCCGTTACTGAGAACAGCTGATTGGCGGGGGGTGCCAGGTGTTGGACCCCTACCGATCAATGATAAAATAGTGGAAAACCTCTTTAAATTGTTGTGGAGAATCAGGACAGCAAGACCATCTTTTTTATTTGTACAGGTTTACAGTTACTTTTTAATTAAATAAACATTTAAAGGATTATACTGGATATTTTGGTAATGTCTTTTGCAGGGACCTATGCACTGCTGCCTCCGCTTCCAACAGTAGGGGGAAATGAAGGAGTAGGTGTGGTAGCTGAAGTTGGAAATCATGTGTCTTCAGTTCGGCCTGGTGATTGGGTGATTCCAGTGGATGCCGGTCTAGGTAGGAAAGATAACGGAACGCCAAGAAACTACATACAAGTCACCATTCTTTGCTTTTTATTGAATAACAATAATTTCTTTTTTAGCTCGGTAATGCTATTAAACCCCCCCAAACATAGAAAGACCAAGAGCACAAAGTTTTTTCAAGTGTATTGACATAGCTGTGCACCACTGTATAGCTAGCGATCTGAAATGTTTCCTTTGCCTATTTATGCAGTTGTCTTTCAGATCTCCGCGCCCTTAATATCTTGATGTAAATGGTGGTTGTTAATCCGTATTTCTAAGCATGTTTGATACATTTTCTGTTATTTAAGACAAATTTCAGTTAGGTCAATAGAACCATGTCTAGATTAAAGTTGATTGATCACTAGAATTTACAAACTGCATTTATTATTAAATGGATCTGATGAGCCTGGTGTACTTAATTTTGATATCCGTGTCAAAATGGCTGTCTAATCCTTTCTGACTCCTGATTGACAGCTCTTCAGTGTCTCTTCTGCTGCTGTTGAGCCTCCCAACTGCACAGTGCAAGCTGCTGTCGAAAATCAGGCTGGATGGGCAGACATTGAATATAGCTGTACTCATAAAATGCTCATTTTAATTGGTTTATACAGCCATTCTTACATTAATTTTCCTTGTAAGTATATCTGCTTCATTAGGTTGAAGATATCGATTTCATAATACGTACCGTTTGTGTTGTGAACACTGCTGACAGATCTGCTTCATATATACATTTTTTTTATAAATTAATAATTCCACCAAAAGAAAAAATTCTACAAAAATATCTCTAAAACATATCATCTTCGATATAAAACAGCAAAAATAATAAAGCAGAGTAACTCTAAAAAGTACTAGAAAATGACACTAGAAGACATACAGTAGTTTGAAAGTGTTTGCCCCCTTCCTGATTCCTATTCTTCTGCATAAGTTTGGATTTCTTTTTCCCTTAACCCCTTAGCGACTGCCGATACACCTTTTAACGGCGGTATTTAACTGTACTAAAACCACAGCGCCGCTAATTCACGGCGCTGTGGAGAAAGTGAATAGTACCCCCAGTGTCGGATTTTCTCCGGGGTCTCGGCTTCCGGGGGTAGCCGAGACCCCAGAGAACATGAATCGGTCGGTTTTTACCGACCCCGCTTTTGCGATCGCCGTTATTAACCCTATAACAGCGACCGCAAAAAACAAAAAAGCCGCGATTGTGCATTAAATTTCTCTTTGCTCTGATGTGATCGCACATCAGAGGAGAGAGAACTAGGGTCCCCCATTTCCCCCCCGGTACGTCTCCTTGGTCCAGGGTCCCCTCCCGGTGGTCCCGCGTCCCTCCGGTGGGCGCCGCCATCTTGGATCCGGAGAAAATGGCGGGCGCATGCGCAGTGCGCCCGCCAGGAATCTGCAGGCTCCGGCTGGCAGATTCCATTCACTCATTTTGATCACGATGATAAACTATCATCGTGATCAAAATAAACTAAATACTACATAATCCCCCCGTTTATCACCCCCTTAGTTAGGCCAACATACCGAAATAAAGAAAATTTTTTTTTTTTTTTTTTTTTTTTTTTAGTTTTCCGCTAGGGTTAGGGCTAGGGTTAGAATTAGGGTTAGGGCGAACTAGGATTAGGGTTAGAATTAGGGTTAGGATTGGGATTAGGGTTAGGGGTGTGTTGGGGTTAGGGTTGGAGTAAGAATTGAGGGGTTTCCACTATTTACCAACTTTGGGGGTCTAAAAATTGGGTCTAAAAAATCACTTTTGTGGAAATAAAAAAGACTTTATTTTCACGGCTCTGCGTTTATAAACTTCTGTGAAGCGCTTGGGGGTTCAAAGTGCTCACCACACATCTAGATAAGTTCCTTAGGGGGTCTAATTTCCAAAATGGGGTCACTTGTGTGGTGTTTCCACTGTTTAGGCCCATCAGGGGCTCTGCAAACGCAACATGATGCCCGCAGACCATTCCATCAAAGTCTGCATTCCGAAATGGCACTCCTTCCCTTCCGAGCTCTCCCATGCGCCCAAACAGTGGTTCCCCCCCCCCCCCCCCACATATGGGGTATCGGCGTACTCAGGACAAATCACACAACAACTGTGGGGGTATGATTTCTCCTGTTACCCTTGTAAAAAAAAAAAATTGGGCGAAAAGATCATTTTTGTGGAAAAAAAGGATTTCTTATTTTCACGGCTCTACGTTATAAACATCTGTGAAGCACTTGAAGGTTCAAAGTAATCACCACACATCTAGATAAGTTCCTTAATGAGTCTAGTTTCCAATATGGGGTCATTTGTTGGAGGTTTCCACTGTTTAGGCACATTAAGGGCTCTCCGAACCAGGGCTGTGGAGTCGGTAAGCCAAACCTGCGACTCCGACTCCTCAATTTCCCTTACACCGACTCCGACTCCACGACTCCGACTCCCACACATATTGCTTATATTTAAGTGAAAAATTTATTGTAGTACAATGTGAACCTCAGACATTTAATAATTTTTATGATCCAATAATCAAGATATTTAGATAGAACAGAATATATATTGGTGTACTACCCGGTTTTCATTCTTTTTGGTACAGATACGATATGGATAGACAGATATGGATAAATGGATGGATAGAGCAGATTTCTAATCTGCTTTTGATATTGAAAACATTATCTATGAGCTCAAAAACCTTTCAGGTGATGCGGTTTTTTAAAAAGATGATCAGCTTTTGCAGCTGAAAAACGTATCCTCAAAAAACACAGGAAAAACGCTGTGTGTGAATGTAGCCTTAGATCAGGAATAGAACAGCCATTTATAGGACATTTCATAACTTTCCCAAACTCCTATGAAAAAATATTCAGCACATCCTGCATTGAATTACTGTACCCAATTTATTATATATTTTAGGAGTCGGAGTCGGTCCATTTTATACCGACTCCGACTCCACCAAAATGAGCACCGACTCCGACTCCACGACTCCGACTCCACAGCCCTGCTCCGAACGCAACATGGCATCCAATCTCAATTCCAGCCAATTCTGCGTTGAAAAAGTCAAACGGCGCTCCATCCCTTGCGAGCTCTGCCGTGTGCTGAAAAAGTGGTTTACCCCCACATATGGGGTATCGGCGTATTCAGGAGAAATTGTACAACAAATTTTGTGGTTGATTTTCTCTTTTAACACTTGTGAAAATAAAAAAAATTGGTTCTGAAGTAAATTTTTTGCAAAAAAAGGTTAAGGCTGTGTGCCCACGTTGCGTGTTAAAACGCACACTAAAAACCGGACTCCTTCCCAGAAATCGCGCGTTTTTTTCCCGCGCGATTTCACCGCGATTTTACCGCGATTCTGTTCGCGATTTTGCCGCGATTTTCTCAAGCACTTTCCAAGCGATTTGAAGCATCGCTTGGAAAGTGATTGACAGGTTGGTCACACTCATCAAACATAGTGTTTGACGAGTGTGACCAGCTCTATACTATTGAGGCTGCCTATGCGGCATCAATAGTAAAAGATAGAATGTAAAAAATAATAAAGAAAATAAAAAAAATCGGGTATATTTACCTTCCGACGTCCCGCGCTGAATTCCCGGGCATCAGTGTTCCCAGCAATGCCTTGCGAGACCTGTGATAACGTTGGTCTCGCGTTGCTATAGCGATCTCGCGAGACCACGTCATCACAGGATCTTGCCGCAAGGCATTACTGGGAACGCTGAGGCCGGGAATGCAGCGCGGGACATCGGAAGGTAAATATACCCCGATTTTTTATTTTTTTATTTTTTATTTTTTTTTACAGGGGTATGGTACCCAGGGCCTGGAGGACAGTCTCCTCTCCTCCACACCGTGGGTACCAACCGCACATGAGACGCTTATCTTCCCGCATGGTGGGCATAGCCACATGCGGGAAGTAAGCGATTCTCATGCATTCCTATGGGTGCGGAATCGTGGCAATTCTTTGTGATTCCGCACAAAAGAATGACCATGCTGCGATTTTTTTTTTTCCGCGATGTGATTCCGCTGCGGAAAAAAGCGCAGCATTAGCACAGCATGTGCGGAATGCCATAGGAATGCATGGGGGGCGTTCTGTACATGATTTTTAAACGTTTTTGCGCCGAAAATCGCAGCAAAAACGCTTAAAAATCGCATCGTGGGCACATAGCCTCAATGTTAATTTTTTCCTTCCACATTGCTTTAGTTCCTGTGAAGCACGTAAAGGGTTAATAAAGTTCTTGAATGTGGTTTTGAGCACCTTGAGGGGTCTAGTTTTTAGAATGGTGCCACTTTTGGGTATTTTCTGTCATGTACACCCCTAAAAATGACTTTAAATATGACGTGGTCCATAAAAAAAATGGTTTTGTAAATTTTGTTGTAAAAATGAGAAATCGCTGGTCAACTTTTGATCCTTATAACTTCCTAACAAAAAAAAAAATTTTGCTTCCAAAATTGTGCTGATGTAAAGTAGATATGTGGGAAATGTTATTTATTAAGAAATTTGTGTGACACATCTCTCTGATTTAAGGGCATAAAAATTTAAAGTTTTAAAATTGCAAAATTTTCACCATATTTCCATTTTTTTCATAAATAAACACAAGGATTATCGAAGAAATTTTACCACTAACATGAAGTACAATATGCCACGAAAAAACAATCTCAGAATCAGCGGGATCCATTAAAGCGTTCCAGAGTTATAACCTCATAAAGGGACAGTGGTCAGAATTGTAAAAATTGGCCTGGTCATTAAGCTGCAAACTGGCTCTGTCGCTAAGGGGTTAATAATGACCTTATTTGTTTGGTAATCTGAAACATTTAATTGTGGTAAACATACAAAAGGATAGGAAATCAGGAAGGGGCAAACACTTTTTCACACAACTACAGGTAAAACATACATGTATAAAGTGCATGATTAAAGTTTGCGCACAGTGAATTGTATAAGAAATTTCACCTTGGCTGTCTAGCAATAATAAAACAATCTTTTTTTACACTTAGTTGTGTATACAGTGTCCAAAGAGTGTGTGCAGCTCAGCTCTCCAACGCACGTTTCGCCCAACTTCTTCATGTCCACCTTAATGTACTGACCTACTGCCGATTTCACCAGATCCAGCTCCGTTCTGCTCCTTCTTCTCAGTGACTTTGCCGATCTTCAGACTATATCACTCTATGCTTTATGCATGAGCAGGAAGTCTTTTACAGTACAAGTCTGTGGAGCCTCATTCTGATGCAACATAGCTTTACATTGGAAAAGCCACTTCCAGACAACACAGCGCAGCGTGATTCGGACAGTCTGCAGATCAGTGATGTCACTCAGAAGAGGATCGAAACGGCACTAGATCTTGGAGTAGGCATCAGTAGGGGAGTACATGAACACGCACACTACACTACATACCCATATACACAGATTTATTTAAAAAACTGGGAAGGCTTCTTTAACTCCTAGAGGATTACATACACTGGTTACAATTATTTCCACTTCTTAATTGTAGTTATGCCTGTATGTATCAGGACTGTGGAGTCTGAGTCGGTGTCTATTTTGGTGGACTCGGTATAATATGTACCAACTCCTAAAATATATAATAAATTGGGTTCATTAGTTCAGTGCAGTTTGTGCTGTAAATGTTTTTATAATTTGGGAAAGTTATAAAATGTCTTATAAATGTCTGTTATGTTCCTGATCTAAGGATCTCGGCTTTTAGTTGAGATGAATCTGTGCTGCACTTTATGTACATGCTCAGTAGTGAGGCGGTACTGGTGCTTCAACTTATGTACATGCTCAGTAGTGAAGCAGGGCTGGTGCTGCACCTCATGTACATGCTCAGTAGTGAGGCTGTGCTGCACCTCATGTACATGCTCAGTAGTGAGGCTGTGCTGCACCTCATGTACATGCTCAGTAGTGAGGCTGTGCTGCACCTCATGTACATGCTCAGTAGTGAGGCTGTGCTGCACCTCATGTACATGCTCAGTAGTGAGGCTGTGCTGCACCTCATGTACATGCTCAGTAGTGAGGCTGTGCTGCACCTTATGTACATGCTCAGTAGTGAGGCAGTGCTGGTGCTGCACCTCATGTACATGCTCAGTAGTGAGGCGGTGCTGCACCTTATGTACATGCTCAGTAGTGAGGCAGTGCTGGTGCTGCACCTTATGTACATGCTCAGTAGTGAGGCAGGGCTGGTGCTGCACCTTATGTACATGCTCAGTAGTGAGGCAGTTCTGGTGCTGCACCTTATGGACATGCTCAGTAGTGAGGCAGTGCTGGTACTGCACCTTATGTACATGCTCAGTAGTGAGGCGGTGCTGGTGCTGCACCTTATGTACATGCTCAGTAGTGAGGCTGTGCTGCACCTCATGTACATGCTCAGTAGTGAGGCTGTGCTGCACCTCATGTACATGCTCAGTAGTGAGGCTGTGCTGCACCTCATGTACATGCTCAGTAGTGAGGCTGTGCTGCACCTTATGTACATGCTCAGTAGTGAGGCAGTGCTGGTGCTGCACCTCATGTACATGCTCAGTAGTGAGGCGGTGCTGCACCTTATGTACATGCTCAGTAGTGAGGCAGTGCTGGTGCTGCACCTTATGTACATGCTCAGTAGTGAGGCAGGGCTGGTGCTGCACCTTATGTACATGCTCAGTAGTGAGGCAGTGCTGGTGCTGCACCTTATGTACATGCTCAGTAGTGAGGCAGGGCTGGTGCTGCACCTTATGCACATGCTCAGTAGTGAGGCAGTGCTGGTGCTGCACCTTATGTACATGCTCAGTAGTGAGGCAGTGCTGGTGCTGCACCTTATGTACATGCTCAGTAGTGAGGCAGTGCTGGTGCTGCACCTTATGTACATGCTCAGTAGTAAGACAGTGCTGGTACTGCACCTTATGTACATGCTCAGTAGTGAGGCGGTGCTGGTGCTGCACCTTATGTACATGCTCAGTAGTGAGGCAGTGCTGGTGCTGCACCTTATGTACATGCTCAGTAGTGAGGCAGGGCTGGTGCTGCACCTTATGCACATGCTCAGTAGTGAGGCAGTGCTGGTGCTGCACCTTATGTACATGCTCAGTAGTGAGGCGGTGCTGTGGAGTCGGAGGTTTGACTTACCGACTCCACAGCCCTAGTATGTAGTGCAGTTACTAAATGTAGACCGGAGTGTTGTCATCATTCACTGACCACAAAAAAGAATCTTGAAAATGGTGAGGAACTGTGATTCAAAATACAATAAATAATTTACATTACAGGTGTTATCCTGGACTTTTATATTTTACTATGGGGCTAAGAACTTACAGGCAGGTAGTTGCAGACTGCTTGCCTGTTGTGCCCAGTGCCGATCTCTGGTGGCTCAGAGCAGTCACAGATCTCTCCTGATGACGATCTGCTGTTTCATTTCACCTCTTGTCAACAGAGAAACTCTTCCTCTCCCGGGTTGCTCTGTCGACTTGGGATCACTGCCAACATAACGTTTGAAAGCTGAATGAAAGCCAGCTCCCCGCAGTTAGGCAGCAGGGAGCCGTCTGTCAATCAACATGACATCGATAGTGATGCCACATTGTCAGAGCAGAAGAGAAGAAGCTGCTCTATCTACGTGACATCACCAGATGCCGCAGAATCACCGTCAGGAGCAGTCTTTGACCACTTTGAGCTAGCAGAGATTAGCAGCTACCTGCGTGTAAGTTCTTAGCCCCAGGTAAAAATAAGTAAAGTCCCAGATAACCCCTTTAAGCAGTTTTCTGTGAATTAATCTATTGTAGAGTAGGGAATGTTAACAAATAGAGAGAGCAAATACATTTCCTTAAAGGGGATTTCCGGTTTCGCAAAACCCCTTTTCCCATCTGCAGTTTGTTTTAAGAAACAAACAGTGCTTTACTCACCCTCCCCGGACCCAGTGCTGAGTCTCTGGCACTGCTTCAGTGTCTGTTATTATCTGAGGCACTGACGTCACATTAACATCGCTGCAGCCAGTAAATGAGCTCGGCGGCTTGTGCCATCAACTGTGGCAGAGCTCTCTGATTGGCTGCAGTACTGTCCACGGGACCTGGGGAGGATGAGTTAAGTCTGGTTGTATTTAAAATAAACTAGATAGGAGGTTCCAAAACCAGAAAACCTTTTTTGGCTTTCCAGCTGCTCCAGTGCCACCTCTCTGGTGGTCCTTGCTAGAACCATAAGTGTTCTCATCTTGTCCATAAGTCATCTGACAGCTGGAGCCAGTTGCAGGAGCGGTCACAGAGTCAGTGGGTAAGTGATTATTTATTTGAAATTCCAGAAAAAAAACGAATTTTGTGTGGTTTTGTTTTTTTAGTTGGGTTAGTATCTACAGTGTTTATACATTTATACTTATAAAAAAAAAATGTATAAACACTGTAGATACTACACAACTTAAAAAAAATGGCATTGATCCAGAGGATACAACGAATTTATAAGTGTAATAATGAGGAAGATGTGATAATTAAGACATGCTGTTTCTACCTT
Organism: Dendrobates tinctorius; assembly: GCF_039654945.1. NCBI lineage: Eukaryota > Metazoa > Chordata > Amphibia > Anura > Dendrobatidae > Dendrobates > Dendrobates tinctorius. The sequence continues at coordinate 34,673,113 of NW_027361683.1, forward strand.
TAGTCTGCCCACGTGGTCACCCATAGATCCTTGTGCCACTTTGTGTGTAGGTGTTGTTGAGATACATCTAAGTGTCCCTTCTTCCACTCAGGTAAGCCCCATCGACATTGTAGTGATACATTTTCTGCATCAGTGGAGGAAGGGCATGCGTTGGATTTCTTGTGAACGTTGTATCCAATGAGCCAGAGGCAATGAAATAGAAGCAGTATTTCATAGCCATATCATTGGTACCTGGTACTGTTACTGAAATGGCTGCATGTGTTCACCGCTCAAGCAACTTACTTTTCGGCTAAGTTGTAGACACCCCATCCCTATATGCCAGAAGCAGTGATCCGGATGAAGGCATATTATCCTGTTTGTTGGTCATGTCTTGCTGCACACATACAGCATCGTTACACTTTTCTTTGTTTATTCTATCATTCATTCATTTTTGTCTTATTTAATTTTATCTTTGCAAAGAAATTGGTGAAAAATAATGAAAAATATTTTCCAAAATAACAACACCTTGATTTACAGGCACATGGTGTACAGAGGGCTTATTCAGTGAGCAGGCCCTGGTGCGGGTCCAAAGTGACATATCTGTGGTTGGCGCAGCGACTTTGAGTGTTAACCCTTGCACTGCTTACAGACTTCTCTCTGATTATGAGACTCTTCGACCAGGTAAAAAGCAGCGAGCTGGAAATATTTAGAACAACCAACTGTATGTCGTAGAATGTGTTTTCCATTAACTTCCTTTTGTCATCCTTCCTAGGGGACACGGTAATACAGAATGCCAGCAACAGTGGCGTTGGACAGGCTGTTATACAGATTGCAGCTTCTTTGGGTATCACTACTATTAATGTTGTACGAGACCGGTATGTTTATAAAGATACTTTTTGATATCCTGAAAATAATAAAGTAAATGATGAGCATAACTAACTCATTAAATATGTGCAGGCCAAATCTCCATAGCTTGGTGGAGAGACTTCGGGAATTGGGGGCCAACCATGTGATCACTGAAGAACAGCTTCGAAAGCCAGAAATGAAAGATCTGTTTAAGGTAAAAGAAACCTCCACATCTGATCTGGAGACTGCCGCATAAATTACTATCCCCATAAAAGCTACATAAAAGTTGTCTAAAACCTGGTTTCTGAGATCTGCTGATCAGTCATGACCGGGTACTTGAGTGACATGTTTGAGAACTATGTGTTTCACGACTGTTAAGACAGCCACAAAACTGAGGGATTTTCTCACGTACAGTGAGGGGAAAAGGGTATTTAGTCAGCCACCAATTGTGCAAGTTCTCCCACTTAAAAAGATGAGAGAGGCCTGAAATTGACATCATAGGTAGACAACAACTATGAGAGTCAAAATGAGAAAACAAATCCAGAAATTCACCTTGTCTGATTTGGTAAGATTTATTTTGCAAATATATGATGGAAAATTGGTATTTAGTCATTAACAAAAGTTCATCTCAATATTTCGTTATATATCCTTTGTTGGCAATGGCAGAGGTCAAACTTTTTCTGTAAGTCTTCACAAGGTTGACACACACTCTTGGTATGTTGGCCCATTCCTCCATGCAGATCCCCTCTAGAGCAGTGATGTTTTGCTCCTGTCACTTGTTAACACGGACTTTCAAATCCCTCCAAAGGGTTTCTATGGGGTTGAGACTGGCTAGCCCACTCCAGGACCTTCATATCCTTCTTCACTCCTTCGTTGCCCTGGCGGTGTGCTTGGGATCTTTATCATGCTGAAAGACCCATCCACGTTTCATCTTCAGTGTCCTTGCTGATGGAAGGAGGTTTGCACTCAAAATCTCATTATACATGGCCCCATTCATTCTTTCATGTACACGGATCAGTCATCCTGGTCCCTTTGCCGAGAAACAGCCCCAAAGAATGATGTTGCCACCCCCGTGCTTCACGGTAGATATGGTGTTCATTGGATGCAACTCAGCATTCTGTCTCCTCCAAACACGACGAGTTTTGTTTCTACCAAACAGTTCAACTTTAGCTTCATCAGACCATATGACATTCTCCCAATACACTTCTGGATAAGGCTAGTTTCACATTTGCGCTTTTTAGCGCAGCGACGGCCTGCGCACGGCCGCCGCTAAGCCCCGCCCCCTGCCGGTTCCCTGCCCGCCCCTTCTGGTCATCGCCGCCTACTAGTGCACATGGGCGTTTGCGATCTGCGCACCCTATCTTTAGCATTTTGCCGTGCGCTGCTCACTTTTGAAGGTGCGCCCGTGTGCGCCGAACGCAGCATTTTGCATTTCGCCGCGCACGGCGCACCTTCACAAGTGCGCAGCGCACGGCAAAATCCTGCCGTGCGCAGGCCATCGCTGCGCTAAAAAGCGCAAATGTGAAACTAGCCTAATCCAAATTCTCTTTAGCAAACTTTAGATGTGCCCGGACATGTACTGGCTTAAGCAGGGGGACACGTCTGGCACTGCAGGATATGAGTCCCTGGTGGTGCTGTGTGGTACTGATGGTAGCCTTTGTTACGGTGGTCCCAGCTCTATGCAGGTCATTCACTAGGTTCCCCCATGTGGTTCTGGGATTTTTGCTCACCATTCTTGTGATCAATTTGACCCCACAAAGTGAGATCTTGCGTGGAGCCCCAGATCGAGGGAAATTCAGTGGTTTTGTATGTCTTCCATTTTCTTATTATTGCTCCCACAGTTGATTTCATCACACCAAGCTGCTTGCCTATTGCAAATTCAATCTTCACAGCCTGGTGCAGGGCTACAATTTTGTTTCTGGTGTCCTTCTACAGGTATTTGGTCTTCACCATAGTGTAGTTTGGAGTGTGACTGTTTGAGGTTGTGGACAGGTGTCTTTTTATACTGATAACAAGTTCAAACAGGTGCTATTACTACAGGTAATGAGTGGAGGACAGAGGAGCCTCTTAAAGAAGAAGTTACAGGTCTGTGAGCCAGAAATCTTGCATGTTTTTGTAGGTGACCAAATATTTTGCACTATAATTTGCAAAATAAAGCTTGCCACATCAGACAAGGTGATTTTCTGGATTTGTTCTCATTTTGACTCTCATAGTTGTGGTCTACCTGTGGTGTCAATTACAGGCCTCTCTCATCTTTTTAAGTGGGAGAACTTGCACAATTGGTGGCTGACTAAATACTTTTTTTCATACTGTATGTCAGGTAATCCCCGCAAGTTTTGTGGCTGTCTAACGGCCGTGAAACATTTTACTCGAGCACTCGCGATACTAAGCTGCAAACTCGAGTAAAAGCTCATCAGTACTGGTGACAATTTAATGTGTATGGGGGCATTCCAACTCTAAGAATTGAGTGGTTGAAAGTCAAATACCCTCTTCTTATATTTTCAGTGGAGATAAGCTGCTGACTGAGGTATGGCAGCAGCGTTCTCTTCTTTGCCCATTGAATGCATATGAACACTTGGTCAAGCCAACTGTTTATGTAGACAGTGAAAAAGATGGTGGTTAGTTGAGCAAGTGTTTGAGGAACAGGTGTTTCATGGCCATATTGGGAGACTACAGTCATTGATCTGTTTCTTACAGAATTGCCCACGTCCGCGATTGGCACTAAACTGTGTTGGTGGAAAAAGCACAACTGAAATGTTGCGTCATTTGGAGTAAGTATAATCATCTTCATTATTGGAATAGCATAAGGGTGTAGTTGTAATTATATTATTTGTCTGTATTGTTTCATGGTAAAATCGGACCATAAAAATATATGTGAAATCTTTTCTAATTCTATATCTAATAGACCAGAAAAAACTAGCGCAGATTAACTCTTTGTATTTGATAGGTGACTAAAGATTAAGGTTTTTTTAAGTCACTCTTTTTTTAATTGTCTTGTGGTATTCAAAACCGTTTTTGGGCCAAACTTGTTCAAAAACGGAGCATGTGGTTCTTGAATTTGGTACAAAGTGAGAAAAATGTCTTCAAAGGGGTTGCCAATATCGATTTGCATACGGACAGCCACATTCCGACTAGACATATCCATACTTGCTTAATTCACTTGCATTAAGGGCGGCCGCATACGTCTGGTCGGCGCATGTATGCAAATCGCATACTTGCAGGTACACTCTCTGCATCGGAGAATCATGACATCGCACAATATACATGCTATGTGGCGAATCCCAAGTCTGCAGTCAGGCTGGAGTACAGTTCTGTGAAATGTAACCATTTGAAAAGTTGCAAATAAACGGGCAAAAATATCTGGAAACCAAAAAAATAAGGGCCCAAAGGAATGATGAATTGGCTTCTATGTTTGTCTTAGAAATTTTAAGCAAATAGGAAGCATAAATAATCTAAAAAAGAAATGTCATGCCCATCATAAGGTTGTAGTTTTGTCATTAAACAATATTGATCACCTAGCCACCACTGGGACCCTCACAGATCATGAAAACAGGCTCCCTTATGTCTCTTTTTTTAATTATTGCAGTGGCCACATATGCTGACTATGGCGCTATTTATTGTTTTTGGGACTAATGGAGCATGCGCTCAGTCTCATATTCTGTGTGTGCAGCCATAACAGTTGTCCAGTATTAAGATACCAGCCTGCAGTCACTCTGTGATGTGAGGATTCTTGGGTGCCGTGAGTGGTTGGTGTTTAACCCCATATATGTGATTTGCATACATGCAGTCACTTGCTGATATAGATGGGCACGGCCTCATTCAATGCAAGTGTGAATAAGGCCGGGTACAGTCTAGTCGGTATATGGCTGGAAATATGCATACTTGCGGTTACTTGAGTGTGCACTATGAAGAATTGTGAATCATCACAATCATATACAGTAACTACAGACTTGTAGCATAAGACCGGACAACCCCTTTCAGCATTAGATGGCTGTCGGCCGAATTATACTTATACTTTGGTTGACTATTGGGCTGATCATTCAGCCAAAAGGTCACTGTCTTTCCCATACACAGAAGTGGTCAATCTGCCAAACTCTCCTGTGTTTTTTCTAAAAAAAATTGCTGACGGCTTATCTCCAGGACATCAATTCATTTGGCAGTCCAAAATCGGACATTCCCTATCAACGTCTTCCTCAACTATTAAATGACCGGTGCCCCCATACACATTAGAGTGTAGGCCGAACCTGTCATTCTCAGTTCTCTCTGTTCGGGCGACACTAGTCTGTGTGCATGTGTAATTTATGCTCATTTCAGATGGAGAACACAGTACGCCCATTTTTGTGGTGGTCACAGCAGTCACACATTTATTACATATCCTGTATCAGAGGCGTGTGAACCAGAGCTATTTATTCCAGTTTGGATCTCCTCTGCTGATGTGTGTGTGCTTCTGCTCCTGATCTCCATGCTGGCTGAAGGAAGTGTGATCTTGTGTCATTGGATGACTATGTACACACAGCATTTCTTGAGGAGTTTCTGGAGCGGACGCGCTCCAAAATCGTCCTCAAAAACTGCGCCAAAGCTGCTTGGAAAACATTCTTCAGGAAATCCACTTTATTGTTATGAGGCTTTTTTTAACTTTTTTTTTCCTGAAGAGACCTGCAAAAATGTTTGGTGGAAAATAAATTAAAATGTAACGTCGCAGCGGTTCCTGAAGAAAATCATTCCAATCTCTGCATTGTCCAGTCTAAAGATTGCAAAGCACAGTTTAGGAAAAAAAATCTCTTCCAAAACTTCTCTAGAAAGTCCTTTTTAAAGAGTGCCTTTCACCAAATTTTTTATGTTGAACTGGATATATTACGTAATTGAACTTGCAGAGCGGAGTATACTTTTTTTTTTGTTGTTGTTTTTTTTTTGTATTTTATCTTTCCATTGCAGTGATATTAGCAATCAAAACATTTTGCAGCTAATGAATTTACTTATTTCAAATCTAAGTGGTTGTCTTCAGAGTTTTCACTGGGGACTTTTTCCCCCTGTATGATGTATTATTATGAGTCACTATATTATAACTAGGTAGCAACACACTAGAGAGAGAATATGCAAACCCCAGCATAGCTTAGAGCTGATCTCAGTGTGTGAGATGTAATCACACTTGTGTCTGCTGTGCTCAGGCTACTTGTACTCACTCTGCATTAGATCAGGGCTGTCATTGCATCTCATACAGGAATGACCTGCCTATTCTGAGCTACTCCTGTGTGAGATGTAATGAAAACCTGCTCTAACCTCACTGCAGAGTGATTACATGTTGAGCACAACAGACATAAGTATTACTTACTGACACCTCTGGACAGGCATTCTGGTTGGGAGGGGTAGTCAAGCAGAGTGTTAAGGTACTGTCACACTTAGCGATGTACCAGCGATCCCGACCAGCGATATGACGCGGTCAGGATCGCTGGTACATCGCTAAGTGGTCGCTAGTGAGCTGCCACACAGGCAGATCTCACCAGCGACATCGTAGGGGTCGGGGGTCGCTACTTACCTGTCAGACGAGGCGATCCTGCCGTCCTCCCGCCCGCGTCCACGCGTCGCTCGTCGTCACAGCAGGAAGCGCAGTAGGAAGCAGACGACGAGAAGCTGCCCAGGACGTTCTCGCGTGATCAGCGATAACCAGCGGGGGAGCGGTCGGAGGTAAGTATCAGACATAGCGATATCGCTAGCAATATCGCTATAACGTCACAAAAAACAGTGACGTTATAGCGATATTGCTAGCGATATCGCTTAGTGTGACAGGCCCTTTATGAGAGGAGGAGAGCTGATAGAAGAGTTTGTAATATGACACAGCTAAATTCAGCTGTGCTGCACCTCCACCCACAAGGATTTGATCTATAAAGGTGTTGGTCGTTTTTGCTTTCTAAGCATGCAGGAGGTTAAACCAGGGGATTAGAGCTGTTAGTCAAACATCTCATACACTGAGAAGCCTGCTCTAAGCTATTGTGATGGTATGTCCTTTTTCTGCTGTGTTACTGCCTGCTTATGAGTGGTCAGCATCATTCAGGAAGAAGTACACGCCTGATGAAAACTGCAGCAACTATTACATTGTGTATCCAGTTCAACATTAAAAATTTGGTGAAAGATCCCCTTTAAGTAATACCTACCAGAAAAAAACTCCTATTATACAGTTTTTTGTTTTTTAAATTAAATCATTTTTGTTCTCTGCGAAAATATGACCAGTTGAAAGTTTCGGTCCAAAAATGCCTTAGTCAGCACTAGTGAGAAATTCAGAAGCCAGTGATTGGCTCAGCAATATTTCCTTGGATTTCCCGATCCTAGATGCGACTGGGAACTCTAGTAGTGCTGGAACGGGAGCAGCAGAGGATTATTGAGGGAAATATTGTTTTTTGACATCATCATCTTTCAGAAGTAAAGCCAAATAATATAACCTGTATTTGCATCTCTATGTATAAGAAACAAGAGTACTGTATCAACAAAGGTATGTTAAACTTATTGTAGTAGGCGCCTCTGATTTATTTGTGGTGAGATGAACCGTCTAAATAAATGAAAGTGTATCCAAGCTAATGTCCTAACTGGAATTTGTTGTTTAGCTATGGTGGCACAATGGTGACTTATGGAGGAATGGCCAAGCAGCCAGTCACTGTCCCAGTGGTAAGTATTGTATATAATATTGTATTAAGGTGTGAAATGTTAATCAGTTAAGGTCCTATGATTTATTTATGTCCTGATTATCTTGTGGGTAGTGCCCCATACCTTCATGGGATTGTGTCGGAAGGTCAGCAGTAAAACACAGCCACTCTCCCTAAAAAGTTTCTTTATTAGAAAATATTTTGCCTATTTTAGTTTTTTTTTATGGTGCCTACAAGAAATACCAGGGATAAGTTTATAGGACTGCCTTCAGCAGGTTCTTTTTCACTCTACAGAAGTACCCTGCTTGTTTTTTGCACTTGCTTTCCTGCATATGAGTGCAGCACGGTGGCTCAGTGGTTAGCACTGCAGTCTTGCAGCACTGGGGTCTTGGGTTCAAATCCCACCAAGGACAACATCTGTAAGGAGTTTGTGTTCTCCCCGTGTTTGCGTGGGTTTCTTCTGGTTTCCTTAAGGGGCCTTTACACATAGCGATATCGCTAAAGCGTCACCGATTTTGTGACGCAGCAGCGATATTGCTAGCGATATCGCTATGTGTGATACTTACCTTCGACCGGCTCCCCCGCTGATCGTGCAGCTCCATTTCTCGTCGGGCGCTTCCTGCTGAACTTCCTCCTGGCGCCGACGAGCGATGCGTGGACGGGCGGGAGGACGTCAGGATTGCCGCGTCTGAAAGGTAAGTAACGACCGCTGCTGCGTCGCTACATCGCTGTGAGATCTGCCTGTTTGGCAGCTCACTAGCGACCATTTAGCGATGCACCAGCGATCCTGAACGGGTCGTATCGTTGTCGGGATCGCTGGTGCATCGCTAAATGTAAAGGGGGCCTTTACACTCTCTAAAGACATACTGATAAGGAATCTAGATTGTGAGCCTCATTGGGGACAGTGATGATAATGTCTGTATAGCGCTGTGGAATTAATAGTGCTATATAAGTGAGCACAATAAATATACCCTATTGCTTACAATCCTCTTCCACCACTTAAGGTTCAGGTGTGACATCCTCCCACACTGTAGTAACCTGGGAATCTCATCATCTTTTTGTAATAAATGTGATGCACTTCTTAGCTGGCTGTCAGTCAGTGCCGAGGTATTCTTGCTGCTGCTCACAGTGCTGTGAACCGTGACTGTAGCCGAACCAACACGCCTGTAATATAATAATAATAATAATAATAAATTTTATTTTTATAGCGCCGACATATTCCGCAGCACTTTACATTTCAGAGGGGATTTGTACAGACAGTAGACATTACAGCATAACAATAATCACATACAGTAGATTATAACAAATAACAAGAGGAGTGAGGGCCCTGCTCGCAAGCTTACAGTCTATGAGGAAAGAGGGAGACACGAAAGGTGGGTGGTAACAGTTGCTCTGATTGTATGGACCAGCCATAATGTTAAGTGTGTAACAGTACAGACACAGAGGGCTAATGGATGCATAAAGCATGTGGGAACATGATGCTGGGAACCTGGTTATGGTAAAACTTTTGGCTCTGCCACACAGGGATAGGTTAGGTTAATGTGTTGAGGCGATAGGCCAGTCTGAATAAATGCGTTTTCAGGACACGCTTAAAATTGTGGGGATTGGGGACTAATCGTATTGACCTGGGAAGTGCATTCCAAAGAATTGGCGCGGCACGTGTAAAGTCTTGGAGACGGGAGTGGGAGGTTCTGACTATTGAGGATACTAACCTCAGGTCATCAGCAGAACGGAGGGCGCGGGTAGGGTGGTATACTGAAACAAGGGAGGAGATGTAGGGTGGTGCTGAGCCATGGAGGGCTTTGTGGGTGAGGGTAATAAGTTTATACTGAATTCTGGAGTGGATGGGTAGCCAGTGTAATGACTGGCACAAGGTAGAGGCATCGGTGTAACGATTGGTGAGGAATATGATCCTGGCTGCAGCATTCAAGACAGATTGGAGAGGGGAGAGTTTGGTAAGAGGGAGACCGATTAGAAGAGAGTTACAATAGTCGAGACGAGAATGAATAAGAGAAACAGTAAGAGTTTTTGCAGAGTCAAAAGTAAGAAAAGGTCGAATTCTAGAAATGTTTTTGAGGTGCAGATGACAAGAGCGAGCCAGTGATCGAATGTGGGGGGCAAAGGAAAGCTCGGAATCAAGTATGACCCCAAGACAGCGGGCATGTTGCTGGGGAGTAATAGTGGAACCACACACAGAAATAGCAATGTCGGGTATAGGTACATTAGTAGCGGGAGGAAACACCAGGAGTTCAGTCTTTGACAGGTTCAGTTTCAGATATAGTGAGGACATGATATTAGACACAGCGTTTAGACAATCGCCAGTGTTTTCTAGAAAGGCTGGCGTGATGTCAGGAGAAGAAGCGTATAATTGGGTGTCATCAGCATAGAGATGGTACTGGAAACCAAATCTACTGATTGTTTGACCAATAGGGGCAGTGTACAAGGAGAAGAGGAGGGGGCCTAGAACCGATCCTTGAGGAACCCCAACAGTAAGGGGAAGGTGAGAGGAGGAGGAACCGGCAAAAGAAACAGTAAAGGAGCGGTCGGAGAGATAGTAGGAGAACCAGGAGAGAACGGTGTCCTTGAGGCCAATGGAATGGAGCATAGTGAGGAGGAGCTGATGATCCACAGTGTCGAATGCTGCAGAGAGATCCAAGAGAATTAGCATGGAGTAATGACCATTTGATTTAGCTGTTAGCAGATCATTAGAGACTTTAGTGAGGGCAGTTTCGGTGGAGTGTAAAGAGCGGAAACCGGATTGGAGAGGGTCGAGAACAGAGTTTTCTGAGAGATAGCGGATAAGACGGGAGTGGACCAGGCGTTCCAGGAGTTTAGAGATGAAGGGAAGATTAGAGACAGGTCTATAGTTAGCGGCACAGTTTTGGTCGAGGGATGGTTTTTTAAGTAGTGGATGTATGATGGCATTCTTAAATGAGGAGGGAAAAATACCAGAAGAGAGAGAGAGGTTAAATATTTTAGTTAGGTGAGGGGTGACAGCAGGGGAAAGGGACTGGAGGAGATGTGACGGAAATGGGTCACTGGTGCAAGTAGTTGGGCGAGAAGATGCAAGGAGCCTGCTTACTTCTTCTGTGACTGGTTCAAAATCAGAGAGTGAGTTAGATGCAGTGGGGGAGGGAGGACAGTGCATGGTATGAGGGGATTTGGAGATAATTTCCTGTCGGATCTGGTCAATTTTTTCTTTGAAGTAATTGGCCAGATCGTCAGCTCGGAGCTCCGTGGTTGGGGCCTGTACTCTTGGATTGAGTAGAGAATGAAAAGTGTCAAAGAGACGTTTCGGGTTGTTGGACAGTGAGGTGATGAGGGTGTTGAAATAGGTTTGTTTGGAGAGGTGAAGGGCAGTGTTGTATGTTCTAAGCATAAACTTAAAATGGATGAAATCTTCGTGTAGATTGGATTTTCTCCACAGACGTTCGGCGCACCTGGAGCACCGCTGCAGGAAACGTGTTTGCACCGTGTACCAGGGTTGTCGCCGTCTGTGTTGTGGTGTTCTATTTATAGGGGGTGCAAATTCATCCAGGGCACTTTGAAGTGTTTCATTGTAATGCTTCAATGCAGAATCAGGACATGAGAGGGAGGAGATAGGGGCCAATGAAGACTGCAAGTTCTTCAGAAGTTTCTGGGTGTTAATGGCCTGTATGTTTCTATAAGTCTGGACAGTGGGGGTGACCTGAGCAGCCTGGCAGTTCTTTATAGAGAATGAAAGAAGATTGTGGTCAGAGAGCGGGAGAGGGGAGTTTGCAAAATCATCCACTGCACAAAGCCGAGAGAAGACCAAGTCGAGGGAGTTTCCGTCTTCATGCGTTGGAGAATTAGTAAGCTGCGAAAGGCCAAATGAGGAGGTTAGAGATAAAAGGTGAGTAGCAGATGGGGAGAGGGGAAGAGCAATGGGGATGTTGAAATCTCCCATGATGAGGGTAGGGATGTCACAGGAGAGAAAATGTGGAAGCCAAGTGGCAAAATGATCCAGGAACTGATGGGAGGGGCCGGGAGGACGATACACCACCGCCACTTGCATGGAGAAAGGGGTGTAGAGTCTGACGGCATGGACCTCAAAAGAAGGGAAGACAAGTGAGGGTACTTGAGGGATAACCTGAAAGGTACATTTTGGTGATAGGAGCAGACCAACGCCTCCACCAGCTCTATTGTCTGATCTTGGGGTATGAGAGAAGTGTAGCCCCCCGTATGAAAGAGCAGCAGCAGCGGTAGTATCTGACTGCTGGATCCAGGTTTCAGTAAGAGCCAGGAGGTTAAGAGAATTAGAAAGGAAGAAGTCATGAATGAAGGAGAGTTTGTTACACACTGAGCGAGAATTCCAAAGTGCACAATTAAGAGAGACAGATGGCATGCAGGGAATATTAATAAGATTAGAGGGGTTTCTGAGTGTAGCAGTGGGGGGGTTTGACTTTCTATAACATGGGGGACCAGGGTTGGGAGCAATGTCTCCTGCGACTAGGAGAAGGAGGATAGAAAGATTGAGCAGATGGTTAAGTGATTTGTGAGAGCGTCTCTGGTGTTGAATGGTGGGACTGCCTGGATCTGTGCAATTTAACAATGTGAAAAGAGCATGAGTGCTATACATAGGAGAGGAAAGAAGCGAGGGGCCAATATGGATGGAGTGTGGAGAGTTAATGCAAGGGCGGTGGATGTGTGTGAATGCAGCGGCAAGGATATACATTACACAAATGCATATGGTATATATTTGTTGTACTCCAAATGTACAGGGAGTAGATGTATATAAATGTCTTACCTGTCTCCTGCCCTGTCTAACTGCCATGTTATAACTGCCAGAAGTACTTTGATACATGTACTTCGATTACATGTGCATAAATGCTCCCCCTAGCTATGTCTGAATATATAGGAGGTTAAGGCTAAGTTTTTTTTTTTTTTTTTGGGCTCTCTCTTCTCGTTAATCAATCACACTAAATTGAGACACCAGGACCCAATAAAATGTTGTGGTCAAATAAACACATGTCCAGCACTACATGGATCATAAAGCACTTTGAAAAGTTTCTTGACCTCACAACATAAGGGGACAAGCAGAGTAAGTTGAAAAAACTATATACCAGATATAAGTTTGCAGAGTTGAAAACACATAGATAGCATTCAGGATTAACTGCTTGCTGACATTGAATGGAGACACAGGAGTGGATTCAGAGCAGAGATTGGAAAAGCTGGTTACCAGATATAAGTTTGCAGAGTTGAAAACACATAGATAGCATTCAGGATTAACTGCTTGCTGACATTGAATGGAGGCACAGGAGTGTATGACTGATATAAATGAGGTATCCCTCATTGTACTGACCCGTAGAATAAAACTGCTTTATCAATTTTACCACACATAGAACAGTGTAAACACTCCCTCCCCCCCCCCCCCCCAAAAAAAAAAAAAAAAAAAAACAAAGAAATTCCTGGTTTGCTCCTCCTCCGCCGCATACACCCTCGCCCCGATTGTGGGCGGAAACCAGTTTTATGCTCAGTGTCCTTTTTCTCCAGACTCCTTTTTCTTTTTTTTTTTTTAATGAAGATAAGACAGGGGCGACGGACCCTATTGAAAGGGTCCGATCTCCCCAAACCAACAACGGGCGAGCACGTGTGAGTATCGTCTCCCCGTATCCTTTCCCGCACCGTGGGACATATCTGGGTCATTTTTCCCCAGACTTTTTTCTCTCTCTTTTTGCTATGAAGATTAGCCAGGGACAACGGATCCTATTGAAAGGGTCCGATTTCCCCAAACCCATCAACGGGCGAGCAAGTGTGAGTATCCCTCCACGTATCATCTCCCGCGACGAGGGACATGAGGCCGGACTTAGCCCTGACCACCCCTAGGTACGGAAACCATGGGCTGTACAGAGGCACAAGACAGTCCGAGCGGCCCCCACTGCTCCACCAACGCTAGACGGCGGTGCTGCAAGGCGGCGGACGGTCCCTCTCCTCAGCCCTGGAAGGAGGACGGAGCTAGGGTGCCTGCACCGTCCTGGACATCACCCCCCTTCCCTCTACCTGAAGAAGTCATCAGCATCCAGCATGTATAGGATGGCTGGGGAGCGGCGGCTTCCAGAGAGCCCTTACTTCGTGCGCTTCTAGGCTCTGCGGGAGTGCTCCCATCAGCAGAATGGGAGAACAGCGGGTTCATGCATTGTCAAGGTGCCCGGGTTCGTAGAGCAGGAGTGGACTGACAGGGGTCCCAGTGTAGGCCCCCTCACTTCCTTTTCCTTCCCCCCTGGCGGCGGGACGGACGCCGGGTACCGGCGCCGGCTCCGTCCTTGGTATGAGGCGGCCTGCCGCCCGCCGCCACTCCTTAGTGGGCGGACACTAAAAATCCAGCCCGCGGCTTCGGCCAGTGGTAGGCCGCGGCCGGAAGTCCCGCCCTCCCTGCGCGATGTCACTTCCTGGGCGGGCGCCGGATAAATTTAGCCCCCCGCTTCGCATCAGGGTAGGCCGCAATCTAGGAGAGAACGGTCGGCCCGCCCATAGCAGGACCGTGCACAGCAGAGAGGAGAAGCAGCACGTGTGGGGGACACAGGACCGGGTAGGTGCGATCCTGACCGCGAAAGGCACGCTACGGACAAGCGAGGAGTGCTCTCCACACCCCCCCCCCACATCCCCTAGCAGGGCAGTAGTGACACCTGGCGAATACAGTATGGCTGGGAAAGGGAAGACGCACACGTTCCTATACGCTGCATGCATCTCCTGTAGGGCTTCGTTTAAATTATGCGAAACCTGCGATTCCGAACGCGCCCAGGAGCCCTACCCTGTGACAGAGCCCAGTGATCCAAATCCTCCGGAATGGGCCCTAGCACTATAACAGTCTATGGCGTCGCTTACAAAGGCGATCAAGTCTCTTCACTCCCCAGACAGGGGCAAGGATAGTGGCTCGCTTATCTGGGAGGGGTCCTTCACCTCACAAGAGCCTCCGGCCTGCAGGGGCCGCTCTCATTCCAGGCAGGTGCAAAGGAAACGAACCCTCACGGCATCTCCCGGCCCATCCGGTGCCTCGGCATCTGTGAGTTCGGCATCACGCTCTCCTTCACCGGTTGTCGGGAGCAGGCAGAGTTCAGATTACGACTCAAACGAGCCGCTGGACCTAGATACCCCGGGATGTCGAGAAACAGTAGCCTCATCGAAGCCATTAATCAGACGCTGGGGATTGAGGATAACATCACCTTGGGCTCAGGCCATAGGTTATCCTTTAAGCGTCCGCATAGAGTGTTTGTCACACACCCAGAGTTTGAGGACATAGTGCAGCGTCACAGGGAACGGCCGGATAATCATTTCTCGGGCCGGAAGACGTTAGAGGCAAGATATCCGTTTGCCCCGGAGCTCTGTAAGAAATGTGAGGAATCCCCGGTGGTGGATCCACCAGTGTCACAGTTGGCCTCGAAAACCTTGTTATCCGTACCTAGTGGTTCGTCTATTAAGGACCCCACTGATCGGCTCATAGAGAGTTTGGCTAGCTCAGTTTTTGAAGCATCAGGATCGGCACTCTCTCCCTCGTTCGCGGCAACATGGGTACCAAGGCCATGATGTCATGATCAGAGTCATTGCACAAGGTCTTGCAGGATAGAGACCTGCCTGCGGAGGTATCAGAGATCGCGAGTCAGATTGCTATGGCTGGTGACTACTTAATCAACGCTTCCTTGGATACGGGCAATTGTGCGGCACTGGCGGCCGCAAACGCAGTAGCCATTAGGAGAACCCTATGGTTAAGAACATGGCGGGCCGATTCAATTTCCAAGAAATCCTTGACTTTCTTCCTTATCAGGGTGGCCGCCTGTTCGGGGAAAAGTTAGACCAACTCATCTCCAATGCTACAGGGGGAAAAAGCAGCTTCCTCCCGCATCAAAAGGTCAAACACCCGTTTCGCCAGGCTCAGGCGAGGTTTCGGGCCTTTCGCAACCCTGGGTGGACGGCAGCGGCCAGCTCTGCCACTCTAAGTCGCGCCAACCAGGACAGGGAGCGTCAGGTCTCATACAGAGCCAACCCATTGGGGAGGATGCGTGCGCACCAGCCCAGGTCAAGGGGAACCAGGGTCCAGAGACCCTCAGCTAAATGACTCGGAGCACTTTTTAGGCAACATCAGCAGAGTAGACGGCCGCCTGCTCTGCTTTCGCCATGTCTGGGTCGCGGTAGCACGCGACTCATGGGTGGCGGAGCTGGTGTCCTCAGGGTACAAGATAGAGTTTATCAAATGTCCCCCAAAACGTTTTTCCTGTCCCGACTTCCCAAAGTGGAGCCCCGAGCAAGGGCGTTGCTAGGGGCCATCAATTCCCTCCAGCGCAGCGGAGTCATTGTTCCCATACCAGAGCACGAGAAGGCTCAGGGTTTTTATTCCAATCTGTTCGCGGTCCCCAAAAAGGACGGGACAGTCAGGCCGGTTTTGGACCTGAAGCTCCTGAACAAGTTCATCAGGATCAAACATTTCCGAATGGAATCTCTCCGTTCAGTTATATCGGCCATGGGGCAAGGAGAATACTTGGCCTCTATCGACATCCACGATGCCTACCTGCACGTCCCCATTTTTCCTCCGCATCAGAGGTTTCTACGTTTTGCCATCAATGGCCTACATTTCCAGTTTGCAGCACTGCCCTTCGGGCTAGCCACTGCCCCCAGAGTGTTCACAAAGGTAATGGCAGTCGTTATGGCCATCTTACACTCTCGGGGCATAGTCGTCTTACCATACTTAGACGACCTCTTGGTGAAGGGCCCCTCGTTTCGGGCATGTGAAGAGAATGTCAGCATTACGCTGGATACCCTCTCCCGCTTAGGGTGGTTGGTCAACAGGAAAAAATCATCCCTCGTCCCAGCCCAGAGGATTTCCTTTTTAGGGATGATCTTCGACACCTCCCGAGGGTTGGTAATTCTCCCTCAAGACAAAGCCCTAGCGCTCCGGCAGGGAGTCCAGAAACTTCTACAGCCAGTCCCGCACACCATTCGGTTTGGGATGAGGATACTAGGGAAGATGGTGGCAGCAATGGAAGCGATTCAGTTTGCCCAATTTCATCTTCGCCCTCTACAGCACTCCCTCTTGTCATCTTGGGACAGGAATCCGTTCACGCTCGATCAGTGCCGACTATCCTCGCAGGTCAGACAGTCACTAGAGTGGTGGACGTGCAGGTCCTCCCTTCTTCAGGGGTAACCATTTCCCCCAGATCAGTGGCTAATGGTCACAACCGACGCCAGTCTCCTCGGCTGGGTGGCAGTTTTTCACCACTATACGACCCAAGGGCAATGGTCGCAACAGGAGGCATGCCTCCCTATCAACTTGTTGGAAATGCGAGCGATCCGGCTGGCGCTGCAACATTTTCAGCACCTTCTAGCAGGACGTCTCGTCCGGATTCAATCGGACAACGCCACGGCGGTGGCTTACGTAAATCATCAAGGGGGCACGCGCAGCAGGGCAACCATGCGCGAGGTGGGACACGTGCTTCACTGGGCCGAGACGAACCATTCGGTAATATCGGCGGTTCACATCCCGGGCGTGGAAAACTGGGTGGCGGACTTCCTCAGCCGGCAGGGTGTCACGTCAGGGGAATGGTCGCTGCACCCCGAGGTCTTCCAGCAGATTTGACAACGGTGGGGAACACCGGATGTGGATCTGATGGCCTCCAGGGTGAACGCCAAGGTGCCCATGTTCGTTGCTCGGTCGCAGGACCCGCGAGCGATCGCCGTGGACACGTTGGTTCTGCCAATGAACCAGTTTCGCCTTCCATACTTGTTTCCCCCGCTACCACTACTTCCGGGGGTCATCAAGAAGATCAAAACAGAGGGGGTTCCAGCGATTCTGCTGGCCCCAGATTGGCCCCATCGGGTTTGGTACGCAGATCAAGTGCAACTGCTTGCCGAAGTACCATGGCGACTGCCAGAGCGCCCAGACCTACTGGCCCAGGGCCCGATCTTCCACCCGAGCTCAGGGGCCCTGTGTTTGACGGCATGGCCGTTGAATCTTGGATTCTGACCCAGGCGGTGTTTGGGCGCGAGGTGGTCGCTACAATGGTTAGCGCCCGGAAGCCTACCTCGGCAAGAAATTACCATCACACCTGGAAGGTCTTCTTTGCTTGGTGTCGAGATCGTGGGTTTTCTTCTCTGACATTCTCTATTCCCAACATCTTGGCCTTTCTCCAGTCAGGTCTAGACTCAGGATTGGCCCCGAGCTCCCTTAGGAGACAGATATCAGCGTTGTCCATCCTCTTCCAACAAAAAATTGCTACCAGTATGCAGGTGAAGACTTTCATCCAGGGAATCTCCCACTTGGTACTGCCCTATAAGGTGCCCCTGAACACCTGGGACCTTAACCTGGTCCTGGGTTTTCTGCAGGAAGCTCCTTTTGAACCGCTACAAGATACTTCTTTGTCGTACCTTTCCCGGAAGGTGGTATTCTTGGAAGCCATAACTTCCATTAGGCGAGTCTCAGAGTTGGCGGCCCTGTCTTGCCGAGCACCGTTTCTCACCTTCTACAAGGATAAGGTGGTGCTTAGACCAGCTCCCCCATTTCTGCCGAAGGTCATGTCCTCTTTCCACATTAATGAGGATATTGTCTTGCCCTCGTTTTGTCCAGCGCCAGTACATCGCGTGGAGAAAGCTCTTCACACATTAGACCTGGTGAGGGCACTCAGAAGGTACGTGTCGCGGACGGCACCCTTTCGCCAGACGGACACGCTGTTCGTGCTCCCCGAAGGGCGCAGGAAGGGACTCGCTGCCTCAAAGTCGACCATAGCCAGATGGATCCGTCTAACTATTCAGGAGGCCTACTGTTATGAATGAGTCACCGAAGGAGGAAAAAACAAAAATACAAGCTAAGTCCTGAAAACCGGAGAGGTTGGCAGCTATCGGATTGCAGACCCCTGATCCTATCCACAACAACTAACAGTAGCCGTGGGGGATTCCTACGATGCCCTAGACCCCTCGATCACAGCCGGAGAACTAAATGGGCCTAAAGAAAGAAAGGGGAAATCTAAACTGCCCCAGAGCAGACCCCAAAGCAATAGGCAGCCCCCAACATATGGCGGTGAAGCAAGATGAAAACACTAACACAGATAGAAAGATAGGTTGAGCAAACGATGGGGCCCAAGCTAACTAAAAAGGACAGGATAGAAAAGCTGCTGTCTGCAATCCGTAAAAAACCCTACCAAAAAATGTCCCAACCGTCTGATGGGAAAAACAGGCCTTGAAGTCGCTAGGACTTCAAAAAGACTATATCAGCACCCAGGTAAATTCTGAAGACAGAGCAAAGAGACAAACTGATCAGATACAAAAATGGAACTCGGCACACCCCAGACCGGGGATTGCTGAACTCCAAAAAAACAAGGTAAACAAAACTAATAAGTTCAATAGCAGAGCAAAAACTTATCTTTGGGAAGCAGGAATCAGACTGGACTCCAAGAATCCAGCAGAGAAATCACCAGCGACTCAGAAGGGCGTCGGCTGCCTTATATCCAGTCAGAATTTCCTGTTACCCAGTCATCATCTACTAGATCAGGTGTTTGGTAATCAGCCTCACTACCTTCCTTCACCAGAAGAGGGAGTTCATCAGACATCGACGGTGAAGGGGAAAATGAACTCACAACAGCCTACCGTATTAGGGGTGCGCCGGTTCCAGCAGGGATCAGAGCACACTCTACTCGGGCAGTGGGCACCTCTTGGGCGCTTTGGCACCAGACTTCGACGGAACAGGTGTGCAGGCAGCAACCTGGTCCAGCCTGCACACGTTTACTAAACATTGCAGTGTCCATACTCAGGCTTCGTCAGATGCGAGCCTAGGTAGAAGGATTCTCCAAGCAGCGGTGGCGCACCTTTAGACATGAGGTGCATGTAGCTTGGATTGGTGAGTCAACTTCCCACCCAGGGACTGTGTCCCCCAATGAGACAAAGGAGAAACATGGATTTTTGTGAGAACTCACCGTAAAATCCTTTTCACCGAGACGCTCATTGGGGGACACAGCACCCACCCTGTTAGCCAGTTGGCTCTTGTTTATTTAATATGCATTTTTTTTTTTTTTGTTGATGTCAGAGTGGTTCTTTTCCAGACATATTGTTATCTGCATTAAGGCTGATTTTTTTATTCTCCTACTGCTTTTGCACTAAACTGGTTTCCGCCCGCAATCGGGGCGAGGGTGTATGCGGCGGAGGAGGAGCTAACCTTGTGTTTACTTAGTGTCAGTCTCCAGGTGGCGGTAGCATACACCCACAGTACCTGTGTCCCCCCAATAAGCGTCTCGGAGAAAAGGATTTTACGGTGAGTTCTCACAAAAATCCATGTTTTTGTTCAATCTGCCTCCTAAAAATCGATAAAATGCCATGTGCCCGAATATGGTGCCAAGAAAAACATCAACTCG
This sequence comes from Dendrobates tinctorius, assembly GCF_039654945.1. NCBI lineage: Eukaryota > Metazoa > Chordata > Amphibia > Anura > Dendrobatidae > Dendrobates > Dendrobates tinctorius. Next base: position 34,692,929 of record NW_027361683.1, read on the forward strand.
TTCCGCAAAAAACAAGACCTCACATGGACCAAAATATGGAAAAATTATAGCTCTCAAAATGTGCTGACTTAAACAAACTATTTTTTGCAAGAAAAAGCGTCTTTTAGTGTGTTATAGCTGCCAAACATAAAAACCCGCTATAAATGGTAAGTCAAACCCCCCTTTATCACCCCCTTAGTTAGGGAAAAATAAAAAAATGTATTTATTTCCATTTTCCCATTAGGGTTGGGGATAAAGTTAGGATTACGGTTACGATCGGGATTCAGGTTGGGGTTAGGGGCTGTGTTGGGGATAGGGTTGGAGTTAGAATTGGGGGGTTTCCATTGTTTAGGCACATCAAGGGGCTCCCCAAATGCGACATGGCATCTGATCTCAATTCTAGCCATTCCATTGAAAAGTCAAACGGCGCTCCTTCTCTTCCGATCTCTGCCATGCGCCCAAACAGTGGTTTACCTCCACGTATGGGGTATCAGCGTACTCGGGTCAAATTGTACAACAACTTTTGGGGTCCAATTTCTCCTGTTACCCTTGGTAAAATAAAACAAATTGGATCTGAAGTAATTTTTTTTTTGTGAAAAAAAAGTTAAATGTTCATTTTTTTTTCTTTAAACATTCCAAAAATTCCTATGAAGCACCTGAAGGGTTAATAAACTTCTTGAATGTGGTTTTCAGTACCTTGAGAGGTGCAGTTTTTAGTGTGGTGTCACTTTTGGGCATTTTCTATCATATAGACCCTCAAAGTGACTTCAAATGTGAGGTGGTCCCTAAAAAAAATTGTTTTGTAAAATTTGTAGAAAAAATGAGAAATCGCTGGTCAACTTTTTAACCCTTATAACTTTCTAACAAAAAAAAAATGTTGGTTCCAAAATTGTGCTGATGTAAAGTAGACATGTGGGAAATGTTACATATTAAGTTTTTTGTGCGATATGACTCTGATTTAAGGGCATAAAAAATTAAAAGATAGATTTTGGAATAAAAAAAAGTTCCACAATTGGATGTGATTAAATAAAATGCTCCTGTGCTGAGATAATCTTTTATAAATGTGCTCCTGCTGTGTACTGTGTAATGGCCGTGTCTGACCATACAGGAACATGGTCTAATCATACCACAGCTGATACTTCTTGTGAGGTAAAGCCCTGCCTCTTTTTAACCCTTTCGCATCAGAGCCTGTTTTCGCTTTTGTGACCAGACCAATTTTTACAATTCTGACCTGCGTCACTCCTATGTGGTAAAAACTGTGGAACGCTTCAACTTATCCCCGTGATTCTGTTTTTTCGTGACATATTGTACTTCATGATAGTGGTAAAATTTGTTAGATATGACTTTCGTTTATTTCTGAAATTATCATAAATTTGCCAAAGCTTTTGAAATTTTCACAATGTTCAAACTTTTACTCTTTATGCCCATAAACCAGAGCGTTATGTCACACAAAATACTTCATAAATAACATTTTGTTATGCAATTTCTCCTGAGTACATCAATACCCCATAAGTGGTCAAAAACTACTTTTGAGGCACAGTGCAAAAGATCAAAAGGGAAGGAGCGCCATATTACAGTGCAGATTTTGCTGCACTGGTTTGAGGGGTCTGTCACATTGGTAGAGCTCATGGGGCTCCAGAACAGCAGAAATCCCCCAAAATGACCCCCATTTTACACCTCTCAATGAATACGTTTAGGGGTGCAGTGATCATATTGACACCACAGGTGGGTCACAGAATTTTATACCATTGGGCAGTGAAGAAAAAATAATCAAATTTTTACCACAAAAAAATAGTTTTAACCCCAGATTTTACATTTTCACATGGGAAAATGAGTAAACATGGTTACAAAATGTGTCTCACAAGTTATGCTGAAAGTGGCAATACCTCATATGTGTCTGTATAGTTCTGCTTAGTCATACGGAAAGACTCGAGGGACAGAGCACTATTTGACTCTTGGAGAACAAATTATTATAAAATAGTTTGTGGATTCCATATGCAGAATCCCTCTCAAGTGACCCCGTTTGGGAAATTGCGCCCCTCTGGGAATTTATCTACAGGGGTAGTGATGATTTTGACTCCATAGGTGTTTTCCAGAAACAGGCAGCAGTGGATGTTGCTGAGTGAAAATTGCAAACTGCCGTTATAGTGACCAGTACTTTGCAGTCACCAGCAGGTGTTATGCCCAGTTCATGCTTCTGGAGATACGCACCTGTAAATTAGGCGGGCTCTCATCACTACAGAAATGCCAAACATGTGGGCGCTAAAGGGGGTTTTACACTAAGCGATATCGCTAGCAATATTGCTAAAACGTCACTGGTTTTGTGACGTTATAGCGATATTGCTAGCGATATCGCTATGTGTGATACTTACCAGCGACCGGCTCCCCCGCTGTCCATCGCTGATCGTGCGAGAATGTCCGGCTCCATTTCTCGTCGGGCGCTTCCTGCTGTGACGACGAGCGACGCTGGACACGGGCGGGAGGACGTCTTCATCGCTGTGTGTGAATGGTAAGTATCGTGCGCTGCGTCGCTGCTGCATCGCTGTGAGGTCTTTCTGTATGAAAGCTCACTAGCGATCATTTATCGATGCACCAGCGATCCTGACCGGGTGGGATCGCTGGTCGGATCGCTGGTGCATCGCTAAATGTAAAAGGGCCTTAACTGTGGATTAAGCACACTGGGGCTCAGAAGGGAGGGGCATTTGGTTTTGGGAATACAGAATTTGCAATGTTTCTTTTTGGGGGTGGTGAGGAGCCATAGCGCTTTTCCAGAGCCTTTGTACTACCAGTAATGTGGAAGCCCCCCTATATTTCCGTTAACAGATGACAGTTATTATTAATCCAAGATGTATTGATTTAAAATTAACTTCTGTTCATGGGTAAACCCCTTTAAATGCAGGTAACCATAATGTCATTACAGCAGCACATTACAATTGGACTGTTGGCAGGTGTCACCAAATCATCCTTCTACCCCTTCCAACTTCATCATTAACATGCAGATTTGACAATATATTTATTTACTTTGGAATGGGGGAATAGGATGCAGCCAGACACCTTTTGGCAGCAGTATATCCCCTGTTGGAGAGTCATAGTTCGGATACAAATAATCTCATCACCCAATCATTGTACAGTATGTAGTAGCTTCATCTAACTGCCTGTACATGAGGGTGACCTAAGATATCAATTTTGCCATCCTGGAGAACCCCCTTCATATTTAGGATGCATGCATACGTTTTTATTTTTGTGTTATATTGCTGGATATGACATATGCAAATTGTCTATTAGGAAAGAGGACTAGAACTCTAGTGCCACCTATTGGACATGGCATAGAAAGTCTAAAGTATAGAATTACAAGGCTATTTCCAACTTGTCAAATGATGGCAAATTGTATAGATACACCATTACCTTATAATTAGTTTTCAGCTACCTGCAGTGCAAGGAACTGTGATGCAGCCCCATTCAAGTGAATAGTGGTAGCTGCACAGGGAAAACAAGTGAAGTGCCAAGCTACAGCAATTCCACAGCCCCTTCTTTCTCAGCGCAAGTAGAGATCCCAGAGAGTGAACCTCTACCAACTATAACTAGCGTTATAAACTTCTGTGAAGCACTTGGGGGTTCAAAGTGCTCACCACACATCTAGATAAGTTCCGTGGGGGGCCTAGTGTCCAAAATGGGGTCACTTGTGGGGAGTTTCAATAGTTTAGGTACATCAGGGGCTCTCCAAACGCACATGACACCCGCAGACCATGCCATCAAAGTCTGCATTCCAAAATGTCACTGCTTCCCTTCCGAGCCCTGACGTGTGTCCATACAGTAGTTTTCTCCCACATATGGGGTGTCAGCGTACTCAGAACAAATTGGACAACAACTTTTGGGGTTCAATTTCTCCTGTTACCCTTGGGAAAATAAAAAAATTGGGGACTAATTGATCATGTTTGTGGAAAAAATACGATTTTTTTATTTTCATGCCCTGGCATTATAAACTTCTGTGAAGCCTTTGGGGGTTCAAAGTGCTCACCTCACATCTAGATAAGTTCCTTAGGGGGTCTAGTTTTCAAAATGGGGTCATTTGTGGGGGGTTTCCACTGTTTAGGTACATTAGGGGCTCTCCAAAGGCAACATGACACCCGCAGACCATTCCATCAAAGTCTGCATTCCAAAACGTCACTACTTCCCTTCCGAGCCCCGACGTGTGTCCATACAGTAGTTTTCTCCCACATATCGGGTATCAGCATACTCAGGACAAATTGGACAACAACTTTTGGGGCCCAATTTCTCCTGGTACCCTTGGGAAAATAAAAAAATGGTGACTAAAAGATCATGTTTGTGGAAAAAATACGAATTTTTTATTTTCACGCCCGGGCGTTATAAACTTCTGTGAAGCACTGGGGGGTTCAAAGTGCTCACCACACATCTAGATAAGTTCCTTGGTGGGTCTAGTTTACAAAATGGTGTCATTTGTGGGGGGTTTCCACTGTTTAGGTACATCAGGGGTTTTCCAATCGCGACATGGTGTCCGATCTCAATTCCAGCCAAAAACGTCAAATGGCGCTGCTTCCCTTCCGAGCTCTGCCATGCGCCCAAATAGTGGTTTACCCCCACATGTGGGGTATCAGCGTACTCAGGACAAATTGCACAATAACTTTTAGGGTCCTGTTACCCTTGGGAAAATAAAAATTGGGGTGAAAAGATCATTTTTGTGGAAAAAATATAATTTTTTAATTGTACCGCTGTACGTTATAAACTTCTGTAAAGCCCTTGTGGGTTCAAAGTTCTCACCACATATCTAGATAAGTTCCTTGGGGGGTCTAGTTTCCAAAATGGGTTCACTTGTAGGGGATTTCCACTGTTTAGGTACATCAGGGACTCTCCAAATGTGACATGGCGTCCGATCTGAATTCCAGCCAATTTTGCATTGAAAAAGTCAAACGGCGCTCCTTCCATTCTGAGCTCTGCCATGCGCCGAAACAGTCGTCCCCCCCCACATATCAGGTATCAGCGTACTCAGGACAAATTGCACAATAACTTTTGCAGTCCAATTTCTCCTGTTACCCTTGGTAAAATAAAAAAAATTGAACCTGAAGTATTTTTTTTGTGAAAAAAAGTTAGATGTTCATTTTTTTTTTTAAATATTCAAAAAAATTCCTGTGATGCACCTAAAGGGTTAATAAACTTCTTGAATGTGGTTTTAAGCACCTTAAGGTATGCAGTTTTTAGAATGGTGTCACTTTTTGGTATTTTCTATCATATAGACCCCTCAAAGTGACCTCAAATGTGATGTGGTCCTAAAAATAAAATGGTGTTGTAAAAATGAGAAATCGCTGGTCAACTTTTAACCCTTATAACTTCCTAACAAAAAAAAATTTTGGTTCCAAAATTGTGCTGATGTAAAGTAAACATGTGGGAAATGTTAGTTATCAAGTTTTTTGTGTGCTGTATCTCTGTGATTTAAGGGCATAAAAATTCAAAGTTGGAAAATTGCGAAATTTTCGCCAAATTTCCGTTTTTCCCACAAATAAACGCAAGTTATTTGAATGAAATTTTACCACTAACATGAAGTACAATATGTCACGAGAAAACAATGTCAGAATCACCGGGATCCATGGAAGCGTTCCAGGGTTATGACCTCATAAAGGTACAGTGGTCAGAATTGTAAAAATTGGCCCGGTCATGAACGTGCAAACCACCCTTGGGGGTGAAGGGGTTAAGGTCTTAAATATTTGTAATATTCATTGAATGCCATTGGTCTGTCAAGTAAGTTTCTACAATTGTTGCACTTTCCTTTATTTCAGAGTGCTCTAATATTCAAAAATGTGAAGCTCTGTGGTTTCTGGGTAACGAAGTGGAAAAAAGACCGATATCACAGTGAGTATTTAAGTATCATGGTATCTACCGATCATTACCTCCTTTCTTTCCCTTGAAATTATTTACCTTTTCTACACATGCAACATCTTTTTATAGTGCAAAAATCAATCAAGGAAAGTGTTCCTCTTTGCACCCCCTACACACCTGATTTTGCTGGAAGAAGTGTTTTCATGCCAAACCTCTTTTTCATTCAGAGCTGCTTTCCATTCTGGTTCTTAGTGTGAGTGTGGTCGTGAGAGAGTGGCATTAATATGCCCTGACATGTTATATGGACTTGGGGGGTGTCATTGGGCATGACAGCCAAGTGAGACATCCACCTTATTGACGGAGTACTGTAAAATCCATATAGAACACTAGTTCTGACTGTAAATAGTATTAGTACTTAAAGAGCGCTAAGATGCTACGTAATGAGTCGCATTGGCTTTACAAAGAATATGTTATTAGTAAATGATCTAATTAAACCAGGTGTGTATTTATATACGTTGACTTGCAATAGTATTCGCTCATACACCCTCTCAGTTTTTTACCTATTTTCTTACATTACAACCTGTGTTAAAATAATTTTGTAATTCGATTTGTTTGTGATGCATCAACACTAAACAGTCTGTTAGTGAAGTGATGGAAATCTAGGCATATATTAAATTTATGTGATCAAATAATTAAAAATTGGTATGTGCATCACCCATTTTGCTATGAAGTCCCTAAAACTTTCTGGTGCAACAATTACTTTCATAAGTCACATGCTTAGTGACAGGAAGTCTACCTCTGTGCATTTGAAGTGTCACATGGTCTGTCAATATGTACACCTTTACTGAAAGGCCGCAGATGCTGCAACACCATTAAAGGGACCCTGTCAGCAGGATTGTGCTCGGTAACCTACAGACACTGTCAGGTTGGCGCCGTTATACTGATTACAATGATACCTTGGTTGTTCTTTAATCTTTATTTTCAATTTTGTGTTAATGAGATTCTCGTGCCATAAGGCGGGCTTGGTGTATGTGGTGCTCTGGTTAGATATTCATAATAATAACCTACAGAGAACACCAGAGTCAAAAAATGCCCCGAGACAAATCTAGAGAAATCTCACTTTTTTTTCTTAAAAAACAATTATTTTGTTGAAAAATTGCACAAAACATAGTACAACAATCAATCAGAATGAGTGTACTCCTGAGGTGGAGAAAATTCATGGGGAACATATCCGGTATAAATTAGGCACATACAGGTAAAACACATCTTGTGCAATTAATTATTAATTAAGTAACTGTGTAATTGAGGGCTCTACGTAGAGAAACCACCCCTAGTATTACTGACTGCTAATACTGGTGACCAACAGTGCATCTCCATCCAGTGAGCAAAAAAAATCTGCAGTCAGATTTATCAGGGGAATCCCCATTAAAGCTGGGGAGGAAGAAACAATCTATAACAATATGTAATCAGGTTTCCATATGCCAGTGCTGGCCCCCCCAAAAAAACACATATAAAGTGCCATTTATAGTGCCATAAAATTGATCTCCACACCCACGTGGGATCCTGAAACGACTCATTCTGATTGATTGTTGTACTATGTTTTGTGTAATTTTTCAATAAAATAATTGTTCTCTGTAGGTTATTATTATTATGAGGAGTTGCCCATTATTTTTGATTATGTATTGATCAGTAACTATTGACAAGTATGATACCCCTTATTGTATTAGATATTCATAATGCAGACTGCTGACAGGTCACTGATCCCTCACTGACCTGCCCCCTAGTTTGCATAATGAATATCTGTATCTCCCAAGGCTGGCTACTCCACCTGTGGTACACACACACACAGAGGAGGTAACGACAAGCGTAGAAAGATGACAGTCCATTGAGTACATACAAGGCCAGTTGAGGGCAGAGCAGAGTCCTGCAGTGCGCAGGCGTCGGGAGAGGTCTGGTGCCTGTGCACTGCAGAATTCTGCTCTGCCCGTTGAGGGCAGAGCAATGCGCCTGCGCTGGAGCCATTTCAGGACGGGAGAAGAGGACGTCATCGCATGAAGAAGGGAGGTGCCAGACCGGACCGCAACACCCACCGGACCGCCCACCCCGGTGAGTATAATATAACGTGTTTTTTCGTCTCTTTCAGGTTACATCAGAGGCTTATCTACAGCATTACAGAATGCTGTAGATAAGCCCCCGATGTCTATGCCAGCAGCTAATAGGGGCAAAAAAGGGGTGACAGATTCCCTTTAAGTTGTGCTCACAGTGTCTTTCCCTTGTCTGAATCTCTGGCTTTCTCTCTCTCTCTCTCTCTGTCTGAGTCTCTTTATAGCAGAGCCATGTCATCTACTTTTAAATTTACCCTGTGTACTTCAGTCCAGCATCAAGATAAGGGAAACAATGGTGATGAGATCAAGTAGCATTACTTGATTATTTACACTATTTGCATAGTTTTTCCCTCCCTGCTTGCAGAGTCAGCAAACTGGCTCCATATTACAATGAGTAATTAGCATATCAGCAAACACAAGTTAAAGGGAAGGTGCCATCCAAAATTTTTTTTTTCAGCAATTGAAAAAATGTGAAGAATTAATGTTTACATTTTCTTAAAAAAATAATCATTTGTTTTTAATTTTGTAAAATATTTAAAATAATCTTAAGTTTGGCATTTCCACTTGTTAACACTAGGGGGAGCAGCTGCTGAAATTTGGCACAAAAACCTAGTGTACATCGAGCTCACTTTACTGCCCTGCAGTAATTATGGGCGGAATCTGCTGACATGGGTGTGGTGTCACTCCTCTCCTCCCCTTCTGGATGTTTGCTAAGGGAAAAGAGAGGATGACATCTAGGAACACAGTGAGCAGCCATTTTGATGGGGCCTGCAAAGTTACTGACTGTCTTTGTATGCAAAGTCTGGATCAGAACAGGTCACCAATCAGCAGAAATGTTTCCTAGATTTCTGTGGAGCAGACAAGCAGACGGTCCATCCATGTGTATAAAACACAGCACACTATGTACAATCCCTGGCACCGAACAGGGTGCCCCCCATAGACCAGCACACTGCTCTCCAGAAATACTCTGCTGCTGTCACCCTGCTCCTTCCACCATATATCAGGCCCCTGTTGCCTCGCTTTCACACATCGCCAGGACAGGATCTGAGGAGAGGAATGGGGTCTTCGGTCACCAAGGATGGCAGGCAGCAAGGATTCTGGGAGCAGGGTGACAGCAGCACAGAGTATTTCAGGAGAGCAGTGTGCTGGTCTATGGGGGGCACAGAGGGAGATATATGGTGGAGGAGCAGGGAGACAGCAGCGCAGAGTATTTCAGGAGAGCAGTAACACACAGGATAGGATTAGATACACGGCTCAGCAGTCAGTATCACACGGGATAGGATTAGATACACGGCTCAGCAGTCAGTATCACACGGGATAGGATTGGATACACGGCTCAGCAGTCAGTATCACACGGGATAGGATTGGATACACGGCTCAGCAGTCAGTATCACACGGGATAGGATTGGATACACGGCTCAGCAGTCAGTATCACACGGGATAGGATTGGATACACGGCTCAGCAGTCAGTATCACACGGGATAGGATTAGATACACGGCTCAGCAGTCAGTATCACACAGGATAGGATTAGATACACGGCTCAGCAGTCAATATCACACGGGATAGGATTAGATAGACGGCTCAGCAGTCAGTAGCACACGGGAGAGGATTAGATACACGGCTCAGCAGTCAGTATCACACTGGAGAGGATTAGATACACGGCTCAGCAGTCAGTATCACACAGGATAGGATTAGATACACAGCTCAGCAGTCAGTATCACACAGGAGAGGATTAGATGTCCAGCAGATTGCCAAGTTTTGCAAGAGCAGGGGCAGCAGCTGGTCGGGTGTTTTGGAAAGAGCAGCTCGGTCTCCAGCAGCTTGTCCTGTGTCCTTTCCTGCAGCTGGTATGTGCAGAGTGAACATCCAAGCCCTGCTATGCTGGAACAGTACAGCATCAGTGATAACAGGGCTTGCAATGGAGTGTAAATGGAGCTAAAAGGAAAGCACTGGGCTCTAATAAGATGGCGCCTGGCCACACCTACAGCTGTGAATTGAGCTGCCCACAGAGGCGTTCCCAGTTCACTCCTGATGCAGCTGCAATGAAAGAGATAGGGTCGGGAGCCGACTCTTGTGTCTTATGCCCAGGGACTGCCGTAAATGAGCATGGAAAGTGTTGTTCAGCAGCCAGAAACGTAAGATGGCAGCCCCCAGTGGCTGCATTAATACAGTAAAAAAAAAACATACACACCACTGAGTCAAGCTTAGGGCACAATATCTTTTTATACTATTTTCTTTTTTACATTAAATTATGAAAAAACACGGCACCTTCCCTTTAAAGATAAGCATACACTATGTTCTATGGAATATTAGCTTACAAGTCACTATTACAGGCTTAGGGCCCCATCACACATAGCGACGCACCAGCGATCGCGACAACGATATGACTTTGTCAGGATCGCTGGTGTGTCGCTACATGATCGCTGGTGAGCTGCCAAACAGGCGGCTTCACCAGCGAGAAGCAACACGCTGCGCGCCACTTAGAAACCCGATGTGTACCTTAGTTACCAGCGCCAGATCGCTGGTCTCCCGCCTGCTACGCGTGCTGGCCAGCGGGAGACCAGTGATCAAAAAAAATGTCCTTGCCAGGACGATCAGCGATACCCGGCAGGGGGGCCGGTTGCTGATAAGTGTCACACACAGCGATCTCGCTGGTGAGATCGCTGCTGCGTCACAAAACTTGTGACTCAGCAGCGATCTCGCTAGCGAGATCGCTGTGTGTGACGGGGGCTTTACACAGGCAAAAGTATAGATAACAGCATATTCTTCTTGGTTTGCTAAAACTGGTCGTCTGGGTGATTTAAGATATAACCCGGTTTCTTCACATTGCTCCCCCATCTTAATTAGCCAGACGTGATAGGATTCTGATCGTCCTTCTCCTCTTATGGGGAGCAGTCCACAATATGTCTTTAAGCACAGTTACGAACGTAACTTTATATTATACAGTTTCCTCAGAGCATATTCCATGTCCTCTTTATGAAAATAAACTCCACATGTAATTGAAGAGTAACAACTGGTATCCATTGGGTCCACACGTGGCATCATCCGCATTTCGTAGTTCCTGAATGAAATTCAATCCATTCAAGCTGGCATATCTGTAGTTCCTGTGTCTTGTTGAGGTCATATATCCACTCTGGTCTTCTTCCCAAGGCCGAGTTGATGAGGTTGGACATAGTAGTGTCCGATACCTGCTGTGCATACCTCATCAATGGTCTGCTGGGTCTGTGTATATGCCTCCCTGGTTATGGAGCCCTGGACGGTGTGTGAGAACACCAATTCCCTGCAGCTCCTCCCCTGTTTCCGCTAGCCAGAACTGCCTGGACCAGGGATTGTCCCGCCTAACACCCTCTCTCCCTATAACGTGGGCATAACGCTTGTCAGACAACACGGGGTGCAGATAAAACAGTGTTGCATTAATTTTTTGAATCACCAACACACAATAGTAAACAGAACAGTCACAGCAAAGTACCCAAGATGGTGCACATTACAGAGTCTCACCCTTCCGCTGACCCGCTGGGATAATGGCAGATGTTATGTCAGAGCTCCCAGGTTCGGCTACTCCACCTGTAGTACACAGACAGAAAGGAAGTGGTAACAAGCGTAGGAAGATGACAGTCCATTGAGTCCATACAAGGTACAAGGCCAGTTGACACGAAAGTCACAACCTGGCTTCTCTGAACATCTCCATGGAGTCAGGCGACCAGCAGATCCCATTCTTGGCTTTCTCCAAACGTATCCATGGTTCAGCGATGGTAAGTGGTGCAGCGCTGTATTGATTCTATCAGAGCTGAAAACCACTAGGTTGTTTCCTGTAGAATCATAGATCCGTGTCCCTCGTGATGGTGCCGTGATATTGGCTGCTGTCCTGTCTCTGGTCCTGTGGATGTACACACGTGGTCAAAATTGTTGCTACCCCTCATTTAATGATAGAAAAACCCACAATGGTGACTTTTTTATTTAGGTGGTGAAAAAAAACCTCCAAAGTTTGTTTTTAAAAAAAAAAAAAAATTGCGCCTTTTTCCGATACCCGTAGCGTCTCCATTTTTCGTGATCTGCAGTTGGGTGAGGGCTTATTTTTTGCATGCCGAGCTGACGTTTTTAATTATACCATTTTGTTGCAGGTACTAACTTTTGATGTAATGTTGTGGCGACCAAAAAAACGTAATTCTGGCATTTTTAATTTTTTTGCTAGTTACAGTGTTTAGCAATAGGGTTAATTCTTTTTATATTGATCAGACGATTCTGAATGCGGCGACACCAAATTTGTGCATATTGATTTTTTTTTTTCTATTTTATTTTGAATGGGGCAAAAGGGGGGTGATTTGAACTTTTTTTTTTATATTTTTTTTAAAACTTTTTTTTTTTTTACTTTTTGCATGTTTCAATAGTCTCCATGGGAGACTAGAATCTGCAGTTGTCTGATCAGCTCTGCTACATACAGATATGTAGCTGAAATTCTCACTTGCTATGAGCGCCGATCACCAGGCGGTGCTCATAGCAATCCCGCAGTGACAACCGTAGAGGTCTTCTGGACACCTCTGGTTGTCATGCAGACCCATAGGTGACCTGCGATCATGTGCCGGGGTCACCGATGGGCAGGTTTAGTGACGCGTTTCCGGTAAGCGCGAGTTAAGTGCAGCTGTCAGAGATTGACAGCGACATTTAGCTAGTTAACAGCCGCGGGTGGATCAACTGTCATGTGCCCGGAAACGGGGAGTCCGACATTGGTGTACTGTTATGCCCGATGTCAGAAAGGGGTTAATCAGAGAGGCAGCACAGAGACCAAAGGTAACTCTGAAAAAACTGCAGAGTTACCAAGCAGACAATGGAGTATCTGTCCATACGACCACAATAATTTGTACACTCCATAGAGGTAGCCTTTATGGAAGAGTGGTCATAAAAAAGCCTTTACTTGCACACACAAGTTGTAAGGCTCGCTTTGATTTTTCCAAAAGACGTGAGAGACTCCCCAAATGTATGGAGGAAGGTGCTGTGGTCAGATCTGACCAAAATTGAACTTTTTGGCCATCAAGGAAATCGCTATGTGTTGCGCCAAACCATCAACGCTCATCACCCAAAGAACACCATCCCCAAAGTGAAACGTGGTGGCAGCATCATGCTGTGGGGATTTTCGGCAGCAGGGATGGAAAATGGTCCACGTCGAGGGGAAAATGGATGGTGCGAATTACAGGGATGGTCTTGAGGAAAACCTGTTTCAAATCGGTCAGTGATTTGAGACTTGGATGGACAGTGACCCAAAGCATTCCACTAAAGCAACACTCAAGAGGTATAAGGGGAAATGTGTAAATGTTTTGGAGTGGCCTAGTCAAAGCACAGGCCTTATTCCAATTGACAGTCTGTGGTTGGACTTGAAGATTGCTGTTCACCAGAGGAAACCATCTAACTTGATGGAGCTGCAGCAGTTTTTTCATGAGGAATGGGCAAAAACCCCAGTGTAAAGCTCATAGAGACTTGCCCAAAGCAACATGCAGGTGTAATTTTTGCAAAAGGAGGTTCTACAAAATACTGACGGGGGGGGGGGGTGAATAGTTATCCACACTGAAGTTTTGAGTTATTTTGTCCTATTTGTTTGCTGCACAATTAAAAGAATGACCAATAACCTCTTTCAATGTGGAGAAATGTAATGTTACGCACTAGAGCACTGATAATATGAGGGCACCTTATATTCTAGGGGGAGTAAAACTAGGAGAGTCACTTTTAGAGAAGGATGTGGTAGATCCGACTACATTACAGCATGCAATGTCAATCATAGAATGTTAGTCATCATGTATAATCCCCTACTCAATACAGGATTCACCATCATCTTGGACAGCTTTTGAGAGCAGCAGGATATTGTCATGTGTTAAGGGGCAAGGACTAGACTAGTGGGAGAGGGAGGTAATGTAGTTTAGGGCTCTTTCAGATGTCTGTGTCTGGTATGTATGGTGAAACTTTTCACAAGTATCAGAAACACTTAAGGTCCCATTTCACATAGCGACACACCAGCGATCCTGACAACGATACGACCTGGTAGGGATCGCTGGTGGGTTGCTACATGGTCGCTAGTAAGCTGCCAAACAGGAAGATCTCTTCAACGACGCACCAGCGATCCCGACAACGATGCGACCTGGTAAGGATCGCTGGTTGTCACACACCAGCTATTCTGAACGATTCCAGCCTGCGTCCCTGAGTTCTGCGTCACCAATGAGGTCGCTCGTCGGCATCAAACACAGCGATGGATGCTGGCCAGTAGGACGCCGACGATGAAAAAATGGCCCAGGACATTCGAGCACGATCAACGATATCCAGCAGGGGAGCCGGTCGCCGCTATGTGTCACATGTAGAGAGATCGCTGTTACTTCACAAAATCGGTGACGCATCCGCGATCTCGCTATGTGAGACGGGGCCTTTACACATGTCGATACATTCAAGTGAATGGGTCTGGCCACATGTGTTTCCATGGACTGTGTATCCTTGTTTAAAACACGCTGACATGTTTAATTTTTTTTTTTTAAAGCAGCATGGGCTGCAAAATATCGCACACACATGCACACTGATGACATCCTTGTGTCATCAGTGTGACATTTACTGTTCCCCAGCGTCAGGCTCTAAAGACCGCTCTCATCATTCTCCCCTGCTCTGCCAGCAATCCGTGCTAGCAGAGGAGAATGTTGAGTTATATTCAACTGATAACAGTGAGAGCAAGAGAAGGCTGATGGAAGTAGTCATCAGCCTGCACGATAAATAAATAAAAAACTGGTTGGGTTCCCCTCTATTTTTGAAAATCAGCCCTGGCAAAACTGACAGCTGTGGGCTGCAACCCTTAGCTGTCAGGTTCAGCAAGGCTGGTTATCAAAAATAGAGGGGTCCCCACTCCTTAATTTTAATTATTTAAATCATTTAAAAATCCGGCCTGGGGTCCCCTCATTTTTGACAACCAGCCTTGCTAAGGCAGACAGCTGGGGACTGATATTCTCAGGCTATAAATAGCATCCTGCAGCTGCCCTGAAAAGGCACATCTATTAGATGCGCCAATTCTGGCACTTTGCTCAGCTGTTCCCACTTGCCCTGTAGCGGTGGCAAGTGAGGTTCATATTTGTGGGGTTGATGTCGCCTTTGTATTGTCAGGTGACATCAAGCCCATGGCTTAGTAACGGAGAGGCATCTATAAGATGCCTCTCCATTACTAATCCTATAGTTCTATGGTAAATAAACACAGAGCAAATATAAAGTCCTTTATTTGAAATAAAAACAAAACACACTTTTCAATTTTTTTTTTTAAGCGAACCTGTCAGCAGAATTTTGGTAAGTAAACTACAGACACTTTCATGTTCCCACTTTTATACTGCTTAAAATAATACCTGGGTTGAAGAAATTCGTCTTGTGGTTCTTGTATTAGCAAGTGTTAGAAATTTTCAGATAATGATATGCTCATGCTCCGAGGTGGGATTGTAGGCAGTCTTATCTTCCTGCTCGAAGCCAGAGAAACAAAGGAAAGACCTGCCCACTTGCCCCCCGATTCACAAACATGTTCCTCATCATAGAGACTGATTTGTACTTCGGGGCGGCCTGTGGGCAGGTCTCTCCCATGGTTTCTCTGGCTATGTGTGCGGAGTTACGATACATGTTACTGCGCAGGTGCTGCCAGAGCCATCTTGATGGAGCCTAATTTTTTTTTTCCTCTCTACCAAAACGGCTGCAGAACGTGGTAGATACTGCACATGTGCAGGCGCTGCCACCATTTTGATTAAGATAACTTTTTTTTTTCCTTAATAAAGCTATGTCTAAATAAAATGAATAGATGCAAATTATCCACCGCATCATGCTACAGCGCCGGCGCTTGCCTGATGATTGATTTTTTTTTTTTTTTTTTTTAAACATTCTAGCCATTGGCTGGGGACACTTTAGGGTGTCGCTCTCTGACCCTTTTAAGAGGGCGTGAGCGAGCGCCCTAAGCACAGTGCCCAAGAGATATGCGAGCCTTGCGTCCATGCTGGGAGCGCGCAGGGAGGAGCGTGTAGGAACGCCGGCTCTACAGAACAGTTTGTCATGAAAAAGGTTTTGATGCTCTTTTAGAATAAAATAATATAAATACAAAATACTTGTATAAATATATAATGTTCTTTTCTGAATTCTTTGTCCAGTGGATCGACAATTGGGATTCTGAAGGAGAGTAGCTCTTTCAAGTCAGACTGGATGATGCATTATGGTCAGGGGCTGGGTCGGCACCTGGTCAAGTGCTAGGGCCCTGAGCAGGTGAGGGGGGCCACCCACCGTTGGGGACACTGGCCAGCCAAGCTTCCCTTTCCACCCTGCTTGCTCAGGGCTCTAGTACTTGCGATACTTACCTCTCCCCGTTTCAGGTCAAAGGGCATGATTGACTAGTGTGCTCCCTCTGCTTCAGTAGGCTCTGTGCAGAGCAAGAAAGACGCCGACGATGAGGAGCCCGAAGCAGATCAGCAGCCATATGGAGGGGGAGTATTTAATTTTTTTTTTTTTTTTTTTTTTTTTTTTTTTAATGTTTGGAGCATTATATGTAGACCATCCTATACTGGAGAATCATATGGGACCCATTATATGTAGAGCATTATATGGGGCCCATTATATTTGGAGCCCATTATATATGGAGCATCAAATAGGGACCATTATTTATGGACCATTATGCAGGGGCACTGGAGCATCATATGGGCCCTGTTATATATGGAGCCCATCATATACTGTATGGAGCAATATATGTGACTCATGTATGGGGATCATTATACTGTATGTGGCCCATCCTATACTGTATGGAGCATTATATGGGTCCCATTATATATAGAGCAATATTTGGGGCCCATCATATACTGGTGCATTATATGGAGCCCATCATATACTGTATGGAGCAATATATGGAGCCCATCCTATAATGTATGGAGCAATATGTGGGGTTCATTATACTGTGTGGAGGAATATATGGGGCTCATTATTCTGTATGGAGCAATATATAGGGCTCATTATTCTGTATGGAGAAATATATCGGGTCCATTATACTGTGTGGAGTGAATTATGAGGTACATTATTCTTTAATTAGCAATATATGGGTCTCCTTATTCTGCATGGAGCATTACATGGGACCTAATATTCTGTATGGTGGGCTATGAGGTGCCCATAATACTGTATGGAGGACTATACTGTCCTGTTTCTGACTTATTGTAGAATTTACAATAGATATCACTGACATAATGTTAGAAGTGAAATCTTTGGCATTGTATACCTATATTTCTCTGCCGTGTCTGTACATAAGAAATTGTGGTATGTGTTAAAGGGGCCCACTGAGACTCATTCGCCTTGGGCCCACGAAAACCTGGAGCCGGCCCTAATTGAATCCTGCGGTTGAATCTCAGGGTCATGTGTTTTGTTTTTTTTTTACTGTATTAACAACTTAACTATGTAACCTCAATACACAATTGTTGACACAGGATCTACCAGTCAGGTGATGTCAAAGTGGATCCTGCTCCCCCTTCACAATGCCGTTTTGAACATGCTGATTAAGTATGTCAATATTAAGGATTGAACAGACTCTTATTAATGTAGGGTTTCTTGAAACCTTAGGAAGTCAGTCCAAAAAAGCCCCAGTGGCCAGTGTGAAACTTTCAGGATTTCTTACTTTTATTTTTAATAAAGGTTTGTGATGTGGGCAATAAAATAAAACCTATTTGACACAAAAACCTGATTTAATCAATAGGCCATTTTCTGATGACACATTCTCTGGTTAAATGGCATGAAGTTCCTGACTCACACCATAATATATGCATACATACAGTCAATATGTTATGCATTTAGTTGGATTTTGGCAATCGTGCAGTAAGATGCAAAGGAGGAGGTTTAGTTCCTTTGGTGTATGTAGAAATTCGTGATAATCTGGAACTTCCCATACATAAAAGCTACACGATCAGTGTTGTAGAAATCCCTCAGCGAGCAAAGAGGTTAATCTTATTTATTTTTATATTTTTTTTATAGATCGGGAAGAAATTACCAAAATGATTCGGGATCTCTGTGACTTAATGTGCAGAGGGAAGCTGCTTCCTCCCCCCTGCACTGAATGGCCCCTGGAAGATTTTTCCCAAGCGCTGCGTGACGCACAGACACCGTTTCTTTCCCGGAAACAGATCTTAATTATGTAATCAGAAAGTGAATTTCTTTGCACATATAATATGACAGATCCTAACCTCCCTGCCGAGACTATGTATATTTATAGATATATATATTTTGTCTGTAAACAGTCTGTGAATTGTAGAATTTAATATATTAAATGTGACCTCATAAATGAGTTTTATTTCACCTGTCTGTATATAATGCTTCATGAGAACATCCCAAACTATTGAATAAATGATATTGTGTTATCATCCCCTTCAGGTCTAATCCATCCATGCTTGTTTCAGGGCAGACAATGTACACAGGATTACTGAGCTGAAATGTGCGCTGTCTATTCCAGGCTTACCGTACATTTACAAGATCTCTACATCTGTATTTAATGTGAAAAACTAGCATTGAACTGCTGCACTTAGATAACATATTCCTGTAAATAAAACAGATGAAAAGAATAACAATTTGTGATATTTTTATTACAGTTATCAAGATCCACACTACCAGGAGATTGATATTATAATGGACGGGCATTTGAAAATTGTATTTATTTTTTTATACTGTGAGTTGACACCTTCTCACCTAGAATTTGATGTATTATATTGTAATACCTGAACTATGACTGTCAGTCCAAGAACTCATTTTTTTCTGTAGTGCTCTTGGCAGGAAAAACGCTGCAATTAAAACGTTCATTTTCCCCTTCTCCCATGACAGCACAACCTCAGAGAGGGTATCCGCCCCAGGAAACTTACTGAATTAAAGGGTGGTACCTCTCCTCCTCATCCGTTTTGATTTCCTGTTCTTGAGAAAGCCTAAGAGGGAATGTCGAAGTTACCCAGGTTTGGAGGGTGTCCAGGATGGGATGCCTTCCGGAGGGGTGTGGTACCACTGGCCAGGTGGTTGGTGCAGGCAGAGACCTCTTGGTAAGTCTCTTGCCGACATGAGGTCCCGGTTCTGCGCACACCAGTGCAGCATGAACACCCCGTGCTGAGTGCGCCGGAACATGCTTGCGGCTGAAAGCATGGCCACCCAGTTCTTTGGCGGATTGATTTCCAGCGTGTCCAGATGATGCAGCGTGTTGGAAACTAGAGCAGCCATCGGGGTCTGCGCAGGGCTTGACAAGGCTCCTTGCGCCCAGCACACCAGATTCAAGATGCAAATCATCGACCCGGATACCGGTGGGCCGGACAGAGGTGTGCCCGGACCATCCCAGTATATATGGGGATGGTTGGAGGATAATGGTGGCGTTTGCAACAGTCCTTCAAGATGGATATGCAGCAGCAGCCACTGCAGCAGCAATTATGCCAGCAGTGTCTTCGCTAGGGGCGCAGCAGTGGCAGTCCATCAAGCAGCAAGACCGGCCATAGGAGCAGGGCAGGTCATGAGTCCACCACCTCCAGGAGAAAACGTTCTTGTGAACTGATCCAATCTGCATCTCCGGTAACCTAGATTGATCGATAGAATGGTGAGTGATTTACGTGAAAGTTTACCATATTAAATAGGTCCCTTTTCTCTATGTATTTGTTAGTAGGAAAGGCCCATGAAATGTGGCGCCAAGCAAAATAATAAAGAATGTGGTCTGTGCAAGGACAGGTTACCCAGCACACATACAAAGAGACTATGTCCCAATTGCATTAAAAAAAACCATCTTGGAAGAAAACCCCGCTTTTGCTGTGGATCTAAAGTCCTTAAATCTGAAATTAAGGACTCCTTTAAAACATCTAATGAAGCAAGATAAGGGAAAAAAGAGACCAAAACAGCAGTCGTCTAATTCGGATGGTTCAGTAGTGTTGGAGAATAGGGATGATACGGACTCATCTACTGTCTCCCCCTCAACTTCCTCCTCTGATAGTGACACGGGGGGGTAGGCCATGTTTTTCGGCAGAAGACACGGACAAGTTAGTGAGCGCAATCAGGACAACTATGGGAATCAAAGATTCTAATGCTCCTAGAACAGTCCAGGACATCATGTTCGGGGGGTTTAAAACAGAAGAAAAGGAGCTCATACCCAGTCAATGAGAGAATTAAAATGCTCCTTAACAGGGAATGGAAAATACCTGAGAGAGAAGTCCACTACCATCTTTATCAAAAAGACAATGCCCATTTGATGAGGAAGAAGCAGGCATATGGGAGTAGAACCCTAAGATTGATGTAGAAAATTCCTCTAAGAGGTCTACATTGACTTTAAAAAAAAAAAAGCGAAGATTTATTTAAAATAAGCATGGGAATCGTTGGCAGGGGCGTTACAGCCAGATCTATGATGGTTTGGTTACAACAGCTTGAGGAACAACACCCCTAGGCGTACGATCCTGGCAAATCTTCCACTAATACAGGGAGCTGCTGCTTTCCTCCCTGATGCTTCAGCAGATTGTCAGGTTGGCAGCCAGGTCAGCAAATTTATCAAATGCCGCCGGTAGAGCATTGTGGCTCAAGAGCTAGCCGGGGAATGCCCAATCTAAATCCATATTATGCTCACTCCCATGTGAAGGAAAATAACTTTTTGGCCAAGCACTTATTGATATTTTGGACAAGGCGGCAAATAGGAAGAAGGGATTTCCCAGTGTGTCCAATCCACAATGAGTTCCTTTGGTAAGAGAAGATATAACAGGAACAAACCCCTCAGAGAACAGAGTCAGAAGTCAAGAAAAGGCCTCTTCATGTTCAGGGCCCTTCCTCTGAGGCCAGAAAGCCTTCTAAGGGATGGGCTTCCCCAGCCTGCCTGGTAGAAGATATCATGCAATACCTGGATTCTGAACATAATTAAGTCAGGTCTGAAACTAGAATTCAGGTCTATTCCCTGGCACACCTTCAGGATTTAATCTCTCAGAACTCCAGGAGAACAATTAGCCCTGGAGGCGGAAGTACTAAGCTTACTACAGAAACAGGTTCAGGTAGAGGTGTTGGTTCAACAGCAGGGCAAAGAAGTCTATTCTCCCCTATTAATGATAAGAAAACCCGGCTATACCTTCAGAACGATAGTCAACCTGAAAGGACTAAAAAAGTTTCTGGTACACAGGCCCTTCAAGATGGAGTCCATAAGATTGACCATAAAAATGCTGTTCCTGGGCTGTTATGAGTGTCCTTGGCTTAAAGGACACTTAGTACCATGTCCTAATCCATGTGAGAGACCAGCGGTACCAGAGAATATCTTTGTAAATAAATGTGCAAGTCAGGCACTTTCAGTACAGGGCTCTACCCTTCGGTCTATCCATGACCCCAAGGATATTTACAAAGATCATTCTAGAGGTAACAGCACATCTCCGAGAAAGAAATGTTTTGATAGTCCTGTATCGGGATGATTTTTTAGAGAAGAAAGAGCAGACATAATTCTAATTGCTCTGTTTTGACCCAAGAGGCCTACCTTGACCTTCTTCAGACTCAACACAAACAATGAAACAGAAAATAAATGGAATGTATAATCAGTTGACATAAAAACACTGATTAAACGCACCTAATCAAAAGCACAATAAATTTCATCAGACAAAGCAGCTAAGGCGGGTAACAAGTACTTCAATATGATTTATACATAAGAAGAACAGAATATGGTATGACAAATCACCAGCTCATCCACATAGAAAAAACATAGACGTGCATGGCTTAAAGAAAAAAAAAAAAAATGGATAAAGCATTATATAAGTGCTAATTGACACAGCTGAATACAGATATATCTCAGAACCTCCTCATGAATAGTATATATTGCTATATCAAAGAGATAATAAAAGAGGGGTATCGAAACTAGTAAAAAAACACGAGTGAATGAGCTGGTGATTCGTCGTACCTTATTCTGTTCTTTATGTATGATTCATATTGGAGTGCTTGTTACCTGCCTTAGCTGTTTTGTCTGATGAAATGTATTATGTTTTTGATTAGGTGCGTGTAATCAGGGTTTTTATGTAAACTGATTATATATTCCATTTATTTTCTGTTTCATTGTTTGTGTCAGTCTGAAGAAGGGCAAGGTAGTGACCGAAACGTTACAAGAATTTGTATAAATCATTTGGACTATTTCCTTGTGAATAAAGAATCATGTTTTGCTGATACGGGAGTGCCAGATTTCTTTTTACATACCCTTATTTCTCAGCACAGTTAAAAAGTGGCGCTGAGGAAGAAGTACTCTTAACTGCCACCATTAAAAGGCGTATCGGCGGTCGTTGGGGATTAACGCTGTATTCACACGTAACATAAATACTGCAGTTTTTTTGTTGCTTTTTAGCCACAAATTTTTTGCGGGTATCCGCACCAAAATAGGCAGTAATTATTGCATTTTTGCTGCCGTTTCCGCTTAGTTTCATGTGCTGTTAGTGTCGATTTAAATCAGTGGGTTTTTTTATACAGAAATGGTTTGATTCCGCATTTAAAACACAACTGTGTTTTTTGTTTGTTTTTTTTTACACGTGCTTTTTCAGGCTCCCCATAGAAGCTTACAGAGAAATATGCACAGTTAATCAGTGTTTTTAGACGCAAAATGGGCGGGAGTGCTCATGAAATCACATCCTATCTACTTTGAATGCTCATCGTCACACAATAAGAGAAAAAAGAATGGATCTACCTGTGGCAAAACATTTCTGTATCCCTGATCACAGCAACGTGGATATGAAATTACTGGTATTGAAAGGTAACTTCAATTCTCAGAGAGAAAGACGAGTTTGGGAGTACAAATTTATGACGAACTTTGACACTCTCCGCGCTGGAATGAATGTGTCGCATGGATTTATGTCTTTTTACATCAATTAAGGAATTTCCTTTTAAAACCTGGTGGGGCATCAACACAGAACTAGACCCCAATCAGAGGACTATAAAACATCCGGACTCCTTATCTATGAACTGGTCCAATGTTTATATTTATGTTTCTCCCTCTCCCATATTGATAGTTCTGCTTCACGTCACTTGTCTTATCTATTGCATTTTTTCTAGGCTGTATTGTGCATAAATATGTGACTTCAGATTTTGTATTAGTCTAGCCTGATGAAGAGACCTGAGTAGTCTCGAAAGCTTGCAATGCGTTACCATCTTTTCAGTTAGCCATTAAAAGGTATCAACTACTGAGGACTCTCAATCCTGAATATTTTTCTATCTACTGGCTAACACGGTACAAAGATATACATCTCACCTATCTACTTTGGGCATTTCAAGAGAATCTGTCAGCAGGATTTCATACCACAAAATATTTATATGTGTATGTAGCTCTTTTAAAGTCCAGTAATAACTTAGGCTGTTATGAATGAGTCACCGAGGAGGAAAAACAAAAACAAGCTAAGCCACAGAAAACCAGAGAGGTTGGTATCTAAGCAGATTGCAGACCCCTGATCCTATTTACGCAACTAGCAGTAGCCGTGGAGTGTACCTTCTATGATCCTAGATGCCTCGTCACAGCCGGAGAACTAAATAAGCCTAAAGCAAGGGGAAATCTAAACTGCCCCAGAGCAGACCCCAAAGCAATAGACAGCCCCCAAACATGTATTGTCGGTGAGACAAGATGAAAGCAAACACAGATAGAAAAATAGGCTGAGCAAACGATGGGGCCCACGCTAACTAGAAAGGACAGGAAAGGAAAGATGCTGTCTGCAATCACGCACAAAACCCTGCCAAAAAAAGTCCAACACTTTCTGATAACAAAAACCCTTAAGTCGCTAGACTTCAATTCCCTATATCAGCACTCTGGTATATTCTGAAGACAGAGCAAAAAGAGACCAATCTGATCAGGGACAAAAAGCAAACTGGCATAAACAGAGACATAATAATGGAATTTCAGCACAGCCGCTGGGGCTGGCTGACCACAAAAACTGAGTAAACCAGACCAAATCTCATGTGAAAAAATAGCAGAGCACACTTAGCTTGAGAAGGCAGGAACAGAACTGGAAACCAGAAACTCAGGGCAGGAAAAATCACCAGCACAAAATTAGGGAGTCACCTGACTTAAATCCAGTCAGAGACTCCTGATGTTCACTCACAGTCCTCCTCAGGTGGCAGGTCTCTGCCGTTTAGATTAGCTTCATTACCTACTGTCACCACTAGAGGGAGCCCGGATGGAAAACTCATGACTCCTCTGTCAACACAGCCAGCTGCACCACCCTCACCAGAAGCCAGAGGTAAACCGGAAAATGAGTTCAAAACATTAGGCTGTGTGCGCACAGTGTCTTTTTGTTGGAATATGTTTGGTGCAACAACTCCACTTCTGTCAATGAGTGTGTTCAGTTGCTAGATTTGTATGCTGCTTATAAAGTTAAAAAAAACTCCCAGAGGCTCACACAGGGAGAGTATGTGACTGTATTTCTTGTTTTCCTGTGTCTGTTGTGAGGTAGCATTGTCATTTAAGTAGAGGATCACTCACTTGGCAGCCACAAAATCAGATCCAGCACAGGTTTTCCATAAACTCAGAATGGTCCATGCGGTTTATTAAACATCATAAACCATGACCAGCAATATATAAACGTCATAGCGTCTATGACAGAACTTCACTGTTAGCAATGTCCAATACGCAGGCTTTTCAGCCTCACAGTTATATCTCACCCCATCAGGGTTCTCTCATGGCTGCTTCTCCGTACTGCAGACATTCATTCCCTCCAGGGAACTCTCAGGCACTTGCAGCCATTAAACACAGCGTCCACACGTGCTGTCAGGCAGGAAGCCCCATCTCAGCGGGACCTTCCACACAGGACCAACCAGGTCCCAGCAATCACCCCCATGTGACCTACCCTGGCCACATTATATGGTCCATAGCCACGCCCACCAGGTCACATGACTCTGACCTCATCACAGGTCCTTAAAGCCTTTACACACTCTTTACAATAGTGCTTTAAACAAACCCCCTGGGTGGGTTTATACGTAACCAGGCCCGCCCATCCATCTAGTTACCAGGAGACTTCTCTCTTACACATTGAAACAGCACCTCAG
Source organism: Dendrobates tinctorius (assembly GCF_039654945.1). Taxonomy (NCBI): domain Eukaryota; kingdom Metazoa; phylum Chordata; class Amphibia; order Anura; family Dendrobatidae; genus Dendrobates; species Dendrobates tinctorius. Next base: position 34,717,865 of record NW_027361683.1, read on the forward strand.
CAGTATCACTGCTGATCAACACATAAGTCTCTATCCCAAAGCCACCCACTTTGAGATATATAACGGCCATTCAGTATTCTGCCATTCATCCTTTCTCCTGGGACATCCACACAGCGCCCCCTAGCGGACTCAGTGGTTACTACACCACATTGTGTATAAGAGAAGCAGCCTGCTGTAGATGCTGCACAGATAGACACACAAATGATTTATTCCTGATCTATTAAGCTTATCATATATTGTTCCTGATTAAAGAAGCTGTGTTGTCACATGCTTGGAGAGCAGAGTATCCTGTATAATCCGCTGCCAACAGGTTATAGGCCCAGAGTGACACAGTAACAGAAGCCCAAAGCAAAAGCAGCACAGAGCAACAGAGAAGATGTCCACTATCAGCAATCCTGTTAAGTTCTCCGTACCAAGCCTCACTAACCAGAACTACCAGTCCTGGAAATTCAAGGTTAAGATGCTGCTCATAAGAGAAGGTATGTGGAAATATATTCAGGAACAAGAGCCTCATCCATTACCAGATGATTGTGCTTTGTGCTTTCTGATCCTTCTCTAGCCAATCTCCCTCATATATGCAAATGTGCAACTGCAAAGGAGATGTGGGATGTTACAGAATGTGCATAAAAGATCAAATCTCAGCAATAAGCTTTATCTTATGAGAAAGCTTTATCAGTCTAAGCTAAGTGATGGATAGAATATGAAGGACTATATAAGAAACACCCTAGAGATTGTGGAGTGTCTCAGGGGTATTGAAGAAAAAATTCAAGATTTTCATGTTGCTGTACTTCTATTAAGTGGTCTTCCAGACAGTTATGACACACTCATGACTGCACTAGATGCACAGCCAGATGATGAGCTGACCCTAGAGTATGTTAAAGGCAAACTTGTGGATGAATTCAAGAGAAAAAAATGCAGCATGTAAGCAGCAGTAATGAATCCAGAGCAGAAATGGCATTAAAGACACAGGATTTCCATAAATATAAGAGCAATCTAAGAGAAACTCGAGAATGTTTTGTCTGTAAAAAGTCCGGCCACCTTAAAGCAGACTGCAGAATTTGGAAAGCAAGAATGAGTCAGCTTAAAAAGCAGAACAGTCATCAAAGGGTTCAAACAGCTGTAAAGGAAGATTCTGCATGTGTTGAAACTGCATTTAATGCCAGTTCAGGCCCATCTGCAAAGCATATATCATAAAGCAAGCCAAAACAGAACAAAGCAGTCATAAAGTCCAAAGTAATAAACTATCCAAATCTTTATTAAATATGATCAGAACAAAGGCAAACAGAGGGTTAAAATGCGGAAGCAAAATCAGCATCCACACAAAAGGCTAGAAGACCCACAACAATAAAATCTATAGTGTACACCAAACATAGTTCATCCTACAATGTCCATGTTGTAACAGGACAAGATCCCATGTGACAGACATCGCTGCATGATCAATATTAGTAATACTTGGACAAATGCCATAAAGAGTACATAAAAGAATATGAAGTATATATATAGAGTGCAGCAGCGGGATCACACGTGGTCTCGCCAGCCACTCCGACGCACATTTCGGAGGATACTCCTTCCTTAGGGGGCGTACCATAAATGAAACACCCAGGTATATATAGATGTGGCCGGAAATAGATGTGTACACGCATGCGCCATGTCGCCCCGGCTGCCACCACCACGTTAGAACACACACCGTCCGGTCAACCGGCGCCGAAAACACGTGGGGCCCCACGTAATCCAGCATAGGGAGCACAGCGGAAGTGAATGCCGGCGGGGGAAGCAGAGCAAAACAGCGCATGCGCACAGCATACGAGGCACCAGCGGCCATCACAAATATTGGCAACAGAGAAATATAATGCAGACAGTACTGGCAAAATTATGCAAAATGTAAACAATACAAAACACAGACAATTAAAAAAAGATCTATCTCGGGGCCATCGTGAGTATATGTACATAAACATGATACAACATGGATATCAAGCATATATTGTAAAATAAAAGAAAAAACAAATATAGTAGACAAATGATTAATCCCAATATATAGACATGGAGATTTTCAAACATGGCAAGAATATGTGGCAAAATAAAATGCATAAAATAGCTATATATTATACAAAAATGTCTACAATGTAATTACCATAGATTGCCACATAGAAACCATATAAGGTAAAAGTACCAACACCACCATTCCTTCTCTGTATGCTAAAAGGATATATATGTCTAAATGCATAACATAATTGTGTATACACTAGGATCAATCACAGAAATCTAAACATATTACACCAAATAAACAAATAAATCCGTACAGTCCATATAAAGAATATCCATACGCATAGCACATATGGTAAGAAACAACATATGCTGTATCCATTCTTCATCCTTCACATGTTCATATATAGATGATAGATGGAGCTTCTGCTGTATTCATATACGTCAAAATACCCAAGTGATTCAAGTTGAAACACCTAAATATAAAAAAATATAAAGTGCAAAATTAAAACAAAATAAGAACAAACGGATGCGTATAAAGCACCATATCATGATACACAGCATTCACACTATCACAAAAAGGGCACAAAGGTAAGATTTTAATTTAGCCCCAGAGGTTGAACGGTCCATATTCACCGCGTCTCCATCTGCCCTACGCGTTTGGCTAGATTACCACCCCTAATATTGATATTTAAAACACCAATACCCCGTACCCTCAACAGTGTACCGTCACAATTATGAAAAATCTTAAAATGACGAGGTATTGTTTTAAGGTTGGAAGTGTCCGTGTGGGTAGCAGCAGACTGAATCCCCAGTACATGTTTTCTCATGCTGACTTTTAGCTGCCGTGTAGTCAAACCCACGTATGTAAGTTCACATGGGCAGGTAGCATAAAAAAATTACATACCTGGTGGTGCAAGAGATACGTTGTTTAATACTAAAACTCTTATTACCATCGGAGATTGTAAAGGTGCCACAACGATCCACATTGGGGTAGGCTATACATCTACCACACGGAGCACAACCACCCCTAAGGGGAAAATTATCCAAAAAGGTTGTCATCTGTTGTCCAGAGTAATGATTCCAGGTAAGATAATCCCATAGGTTTTTTGCCCTTCTAAATGTAGTATAGGGTCTATTAGGAAGAAACTTACTGATGACGGGATCAACCTTAAGAATAGGCTATTCTTTTTATAACGCCTGTCGCACCCTATCAAAATAAGAATTAGATGAAGTGATGAATCTCAAATGTCCATCACTGCTGGGTTTGGCACCAGAAATGGTTTTATAGAGTATATCATCATGATATGTATGTTTGGCCCTATGATAGGCCTTCTTAATTAAACGTCTACTATATCCACGTGCCAAAAACCATACCTTTAGTTTCTCTGCTCGGGTCTCAAAGTCGCTGTCAGTCGAACAGATAAGACGTAAGCGGAGGAACTGCCCTACTGGAATGGACTTATTCATGTGATTAGGATGACAAGAGGAGGCGTGAAGTAATGTGCTCGTTGCCGTGATTTTCCCAAAAATGTCAGTCTGTATATTACCAGTAGAGTCCCTCTTAACAGTAACATCTAGAAAGTCAATTCTATCTATACTCCACACAAACGTCAAGTGTATATTATGGTCATTGCTGTTCAGGATGGATATAAATGGTTCAAGGTCAATGGATGTGCCCTGCCAGACAAAGAAGATGTCAATGTATTGCGTCCAAAAGGGGATGCGGTCCATTGGCCCTTGTTCGTCTGACAGGAAGAGGTCCCTCTCCCACATCCCCAGTAACAGATTAGCATATGAGGGTGCAAAGGCCGCTCCCATGGCTATCCCCTGGAGCTATAGGTAGAAGGACCCCTTAAATACAAAAAATTTGTGTGTGAGGGTGAATTCAAGTAGTTAAGATCAGCTGTGGTGAAGAATGCCTCTGGCTGGTTTCACACTTGTGTTTTTTTGTGCTGCTTTTTAGCACAAAAAAACGCATGCGTTTTTACCCCTATACTTTAACATGGGTACATATGCGCACGTATGCGTTTGAATGCGCATGCGTTTTTTTGCAGTGTGAGCTCGGGCGCACAAAATGCATCCTGTCACATTTTTTGTGCGTCCGACTTGCCCCAAAAAACGCATGTGCACGCAATGCGTTTTTTTACAGCAAAACACTCATTAAAGTCTATGGGTGCGCATACGTGCGCATTGTAACAAAAAAGCATGCGTTTTTTTTTAAATGCACCAAAACCCGCAAAAAAACGCACACAAACGCATGATGCGTTTTTTTTCATGCGTTTGTGTGCGCAAAAAATGCGCAGCAAACAAACGCAAGTGTGAAAGTAGCCTAACACCACATATACAACCCTCAGGGGTTAAATGTCAGTAGCTTGGAGGATTCCCAAAAATAAATAAAACATAACCTATAATAATTCATTAAAACCTGAGACATCACAAAAACAACACATAAACAAACATAATAGTGCTTGTGCGTATCCGTGCTCATTTAAAAAATGATTCAGTCTCACCATTGCTCATGGACATAGGTGCCCCGGCACATTTTTCAGAGGTCCCCTGCTGGGTATTTGGGTCCATATAACCGCGCAGCTTATGGAAAAGGAGGTTAATAGGATTACAGGTGTGCAGTTTTCCCTATTCTCCCTGTCGTGACCAAGTATTACTCCTGCCCTTACAAGGACAGGCCCCAAATGGACCCTTTAGTGTCACCCCCAGTCGTTAGAAGAGGCATTGGCTCCCTACGTGTTTCCTCCCCAGTAGCGGGGATTCATAAGGGGAGTTATATAGATGAATATAAGGGGGTTTAAATATATTTGTCCATAAAAAAATAAATAAGGGCCCCACAATGGCTGGGTGCTTCAACTAGCAGAGTGACTGTCCATATCACTGCCAAAAAGTAAGTCCCATGGATAGATGGTATGGTTTCCTTAAATAGACCATCCTGCACATAAGTCCCACCTCCGGCATCTGACCTCATCTGGAATAGTCAGATTAATGGCCAGTGAGGAACAAGTATATGCAGGAGGCCCATTCATTGGTATAATAATGAAAGGTCAGTAAACCCGCCCCTATGTTTTCTTATATTTACTAAGAATCTGTCCAAATCCAAAACATTAGGCCAGCACAGCAATCATTCAAGTAGTTCCAGCAGCAGTTCCCTCAGACTGACGGATAATGAGGATGTCCCAAGAAAATATCTTACAGCTGCAATACCATCTTGATGTTTGATATCAGTATATAGGGATTCAACGTCTGTTGAAACCAGTAGAATATCACCCTCTAAACACAAACCGTCGACCTTCCATAAAAATTCCCCAGTATCCCTCAGGAAGGATGGGAGATTAGCAACCAAGGGATAGAGGTGGAAGTCAATCCACTTGTTTACATGCTTCAGGAAGTTCCCTCTGCCAGAGATGATTGGTCGACCAGGTGGTGTCGAGACCTTCTTATGAATCTTGGGAAGAAGATACAAAGTGGCTATAGTGGGATCCTTAACCATAAGTGCTGAAGCCAGATCTTTGGTGATAATGTCATCCTGGAGGGCCCGTTTTATGATAGTATCAAGTTGAGTACTGTACGTCGACAAAGGGTTGTACATCAGTTTTTTTTTTGTATATATTCTTTATTTAGAAAATAATATAACAGGAAAGGAAAATTCCATTTTCCAGAAATAGTAAAAGAAAGAATGAGATTACAAAAACAAAAAATCGTAATAAACCACAACTTTAACATTACAAGGCTGCGGATTTGCAAGCCAAAAGGGTTGTAAGAAGAGTTTAAAAGACAAGGGGCAGTGGTGGGGAGGGACACGGGAAGGAAAGGGGGAGGGTAAGGAGTCAGAAAATCCTGCTTAAAATAAAGAGGTTTGGGGAGATCAAGCTCAAATCAAGGCTTGAAAATTACAGAACAAACTATATGTAAAGTAAAGAAGAAAAAAAATGAATAACAAAATAAATTTGTAGAGGGACAGAAATGAAGGATTACTGGTTGTGCTTATTTGGTGATTCTCTGAGGCGTTCAACCAGGTTACCCATGCGTTTAGAGTCTTTAAGTTTTTAGATCCTGAAAGTCTAATTTTCTCGTATATACCGATTTGGATGGATTCTTTTATCCATTCTTTGCAGGTAGGGGTCTCTACATCTTTCCAGTGTCTTGCGATAGTTATTTTAGCTGGGTTGAGCAGGTGAGGTATCAGTGAGCCTTTTTTAAAGTGTAAATTTGAAGGATACAGATTGAATAGAATGAAATTTGACGTTAATGGGATGTCTATGTTTAAGGTTTTCTTTATATGCTCTCTAACTCTCTCCCAGAAACTTTAAATTTTTGTGCATTCCAGCCAAATGTGAGATGGAGAACCCTTCTCTCTGGTGCATCTCCAACAAAGAGGGGAGATTGAGCTGTCTATTTTATTCAATATGTCAGGTGTTTTATACCATCTTGATATAATTTTATAATTAAGTTCTTGGAATCTCACTGAAGATGTTAGGAAGTGGATGTTTTTGAAGATTGTATAAATATCTTCTGGGAGAAATGTTGTGTTTTTAGTTCTAATTCCCATTTTTTAATGAAATCTGGGATCTCCTGTGTTTGGGTTAGGTTTTTATTTATTTTGGCTATCATTTTTCCCTTTCCTTTTGTGTTCATAATTAGTTTAAGAATTGGCGGATCAGGTGCTGAGGTAGAAATATCTGGGAGATAAAGATTTATTACTTCCTGTAGAGTTTGAATTTCCTCATCTTTCAAGTGAAGGTTTTCAGTGAGTGAGCTGATCTTCTTCTTGCTCATACATCTGTTTTTATGCACCAATGAGTAAATCGGCATGTTTCTGAAGGCAATCGAGTGCCTGATTTTCCTCTTAAGGGATCTATATTTATTAGGGATCAAATACAAGATAGGCGTGGCTTTGCATATATTTGGAATAAGATTCATTTTTTTATTTGCTTTGTGCCATAATCCGAGGGTAGTCATAGTGTACGGGTTCGTGATATTATTGTATTTAAATCTATTAAATGGGGTGGGCCATAGGTAGTGTGCAAAACCATCATGAAGATCATTCAACTCAAGTGGAACCCAAAGTTTTGTGGGACAAGGGGATTGCAGCTCAATCACTCTTGAAATGCGGGTTGATCTATATCTTTCAAAATCAGGGTGACCTAAGCCTCCTCTACATCTTGATTTTACCAAGGTTTTATGGGTTATCCTATGCTTTTTATCTGCCCATATAAATTTTAAAATTATAGTTTTGAGTTTTTGAAAAAATTTTTGAGGAATGTCTATTGGGAAGGTTTGGAGAAGGTATAGGACTTTGGGGAGAATTATCATTTTTATAAGGTTGGCTCTACCAAACCATGAAACCGGGACATCTCTCCAATTTGATAAGGCAGACTCAACCAAATGAAACAATGGTTTGAAGTTTAAATCGAAAAGGCGTCAAGGAGAGCAGCTAAGTTTGGTTCCCAAATATGGAATGAATGAGCATTCTTTAAATGGCAAGAGTGATGCTAAATTACTTCTGTTTTCAGGAGATAAAGAAATATGCATGATATTGGACTTGGTGAAGTTTATTTATTAAAGAAGCGCAACTCATTGAGTAAAACCTGAATAGAGTTGTCAGGATCCACCAAAAAGAAAAGTATGTCATCTGCGTATGCTGCACATTTGTGTTCAACTGTGCCGATTTTCAATCCTATGATCTTAGGGGATTGTCGTATTTTCTGCAAGAATATCTCTAATGAGAGAATAAACAAAAGGGGCGATAGGGGGCAACCTTGCCTTGTGCCGTTTTTTATGTCAAAGCTGGCGGATAGTGTGTTATTAATTTTAATTTTCGCAGAGGGTGCTGTGTGTAGGGCAGATATTTTATGTATAAAATTTAGAGGGAAGCCAAATTTTGCAAGTGCTTGTTCCATGAAATACCAATCAACGCGATCGAAAGCTTTCTCTGCGTCTGTGGAGAGAATCAACCTTTGTATATTGTGTTGTTTTGCTAGATGAATCGCGTTGATTGCCCTCATGACATTATCCTTGGCTTCTCTTCCTTTGACAAAGCCAACTTGTTCTGGGTTTATCAGATCTGGAAAAAGTTTTTGTATTTTGTTTGCTAATATTTTGTCGTATAATTTCACATCATTATTAATGAGTGAAATTGGCCTGTAACTACCACAAGAGGTGGGGTCTTTTCCCTCTTTTGGATGAGGCTGATGTGGGCTACTAGAGACTCTTTTTTGAAATTGTTGGATTTACTAATATGATTAAAGTAATCTGTCAAATGTTGGGATAACTCAGGTTTAAAATATTTGTAGTATTCAATCTAAAAACCGTCTGGACCTGGACTTTTTCCACCTGGAGATCGGTTTATCGCCTCTTCCACTACTTCTTTAGTTATGGGACTATCTAAAAAATTAGATTGAAGGTCCGTGATTTGGAGAAGGGATAGGTCTTTTAAGAAATTTTGTGTTTTAACAGTCTTATCTATGGCAGATCTATAATTGGGTTTTAAATTGTATAGATTTGAGTAAAAATCTGAGAAGGCCTTGGCAATATCTTCTGTTATATAAAGTAGATGATCTTTATTATTCTTTATTTTAAGTATGTGCGTGGAGTTAATTTGTTTCTTAATTACATTTGCTAGATATTTGCCACATTTATTTGCAGATGAATATGCTCTGAACCAAGAATATGATAAAAAAATTTCAAATTTTTGATTTAGGAGGGCTTTTAGTTCAACTCTTAAGTTATAGAGGTCTTTCTCTAGAGAGGGAAGCTGTGTTAGTTTGTGTGAAGCCTCTAGTTTTTTATCTGAGAGAGTTTCAGTAGTATTTCCTTTTCTTTTTCTTTTTTGTTCTGGAACCCAATTCAATAAGGATTCCCCTAAGAACAGCTTTATGAGTCTCCCAGGTGTTGGAGTCGCATTTGTCATGAGGGCGGTTTTCTTTGAAGAAATTCTTTATGCCTGTGGCTATATATTCTTGTGTGATATGGTTCTTAAGTAGATTATTATTTAGCTTCCAGTTTAATGGCCCTCTTTTATGTGGATCTATGGCTGTTTTGAGAAATAATGGGGCATGATCTGAAAGAAGAATTTTGTCATAAGAAATTTTTTGTATGGTATTCAATAGATGATGGGGGAGGAACAGATAATCAATTCTTGAATATTTGTTATGAACTGAGGAGAAAAACGAATAATCTTTTGTGGAGGGATGTATTGTTCTCCAAGCATCTATCAAGAGTCTGTTATTTAATAGTTTTTTTTGTATCTGATTGTTTTTGCGGGAACTGTAGAGTGACCGTTTGAGGTGTCTAGAGAGGGGTGTAGAGGTACATTAAAATCACCTCCTCAAATTATTTGACCTTCTGCAAAATTATCTAAAATATCAATAATCTTCTTAAAGAATGGGCAATGATTGCTATTGGGGGCATATATGTTGACCAAGGTAAACAATTCATTGTGAATTGTGCACTTTAATAGTATATATCTTCCGTCTGTGTCATATATAGCATTCTTAAGTGTGAAGGGAATTCTCTTGTTTATAATTATGGATACTCCTTTATTTTTTTTTATCGGGGAATTGGCATTGAACCATTTGGTAAAAATTTTATTCTTAGTGATAGGTGTATAGGTTTGCTTAAAATGAGTTTCCTGAAGAAAAACGACGTCCATCTTATTTTTTCCTAGATAGTTCAGAATTTGCGACATTTTTTTCGGGATGTTCATACCTCTTACGTTGAAGGTAGCAATATTTAAATCAACCATTAAAGTTTAATGGGGGCGTAGTACTAAGTAGTTTCATTTTTTTAGCAGGACTTGGGGATGGGGCAGGGTTATATGGGGTAAAACTAAACAATGGAGGTTTATTACAGAACATGAGCAACATTCTCGTGAATCTCAGAAAGAACCTGAGAAGGTTTTGCAGCTGGTTAGGATGTAGGCAACAATGCGAGCCCAACCAGGTATTGATGCAAAAGGGTGGTGTCTAGGCCTGTGGGGGCATGGACCTAGATATGACAAAACCCTCAGTTGATTTGAAAGTGTATGAGAATAAGAATAATTGCAAGTGAGCAGACTCCCGGTGAGTCTTATTTGAACAGGTAATACCATAAACACAATGCAGCATTTTACAATCCAAAGATGTAACTAAAACTAGTCAACTTAGACTATGATGCTAAATGCATACAACATGCCCAGACTTCTCCTGTACCCCTTCCCCTCCGTGCGGGAGAGGGAGGAGGAAGAGGAGAGAGGGAAGAAATGCCATGAATATACTAGAAATATATCAAACAGCAAATATCAACATCAAATTAATTAGTGTCAGATTTGTAAAAAGAGAAAAACAGATGAGAAAGAGAAAAAATTGGCGAACATGTCAGCTGGTAAATGTCTCAGCAGAAGTGTAGAGCCATACACCAGTTTAAATTGACAACATCAGCCGACCTCCTCTTCCTCTTCCATATCGTTGTTGGGGGTTTTCTTGAGATCCTCATTCAATCTTCTCTTTTTCTTTGGCTTGGAAGGGGTTGCTGTGTACCATTTTTCAATTCTTGGAAGAGGTGGTAGATTAAGAAAAACTTCCGCTGTGGCCCAGACCGGGACATGAAGATTCATCAGGTCAAGTTTTTGGAGGACAAATGGCAGGTCATCTGGGGTTCTGACAATCAAAGTTTTTATGACGGCCAGGAAGGTTACGTCCGAGAGTGGACCCTCTGGATCGCGGCACTGGAGCTCCCGGGGGTGAGCGCGCCAGGTGGTGCCGACCCCTATACAGGGGCTGTTAGGGGCAGACCCTCGGAAGACAGATGCCGCAACTGCTAGAACCAAGAGGGGCAGCTCAAAGGACTGATTGAGGGGTACAGGACTGAGAACGGAATGCAAAATGGAGTAGGAAGTACAGAACGGAGTATAGAACGGAGACACGGAGTACAGGACTGGGCACTGAGAGCGGAGTACAGGGCGGAGACACGGAGTACAGGACTGGGCACTGAGAGCGGAGTACAGGACGGAGACACGGAGTACAGGACTTGGTGCTGAGAGCGGAGTACAGGACGGAGACACGGAGTACAGGTCTAGAGAGAGAGTGTGAAGGGGAAACCCCTAAACACTTGGCCAGGATACCGCAAGAAAAGGCACACGATAATCAGGCATCTCCCCCATGCTGGAGATGCCTGATATACCCCATGCTGCTAGCTGATTGGGTGCTCAGGCTTCTGGGCGAGCGCTGCAGGGTTAAGAGACCTGCAGAGCACGCGCCCCGCGGCCTAAGGCGCCCGCACGAGATAGGCACGTGCCGGACTGATGAGAACGTGGAGGAGGCGGGCACAGTGCGGCGTGGGGAGCGCCGGTGAGTATAGGCGGCGGCGGGCCCCACCGCTGCTGGGGCGGCAGCGGCTACCACCGCCGACGTGACTAGTTTTGTTGTTCAGGGGAATTGTCAAGCCAAATGGGAAAAGCCATCTATAAGCAATGCCTTTGTCTCTCACCGCTCTTGTTAAGGGCTAAAGCTGTTTTCTCAGATTCAGGGTTAGCTTTGTAAGGTCTTGAAATATTTGAATCTCGCTGTCTTCAAATTCTATTTTTTTCGCATCTCTTGCTTTTTGGTATATCTCCTCTTTTGTTCTGAAGCTTTGAAAACAACATAATATGTCTCTTGTTCTGTCCGGTCCAGAAGGCTTTGGTCTATAGACTCTATGGGCTCTTTCTATTCCTAGGTCATTGTCGTCATTTTTTCCAATGATGTTGTTGAAAATTGTAGATAACGTAGTGAATATGTCTTTGTCTAGGATATTCTCCGGAAGCCCTCTAACTCTCAAATTATTCCGCCTCGACCTGTTTTCCAGGTCATCAAGGTGAATTCTCTGCAGAAATTGTTCTTTTTGGTTCTCTATTAAGATTTCTGTGACTCTTGTGGCGTGCGTTATATTCTGATCAGAGCTGGTCTCTAAATTCTGTACTCTGTCATGAACAATCTTAACATCATTTCTGAGATCTGCTATCTCTTCCTTTACCGCTTGGGTGAAATCTTTAAATAGGTTTTTCATGTATTCAGCTGTGGGTAGGGCTTTAATATATTCCTTTATATCTGGATCATTTTGTATAGAATCCACATCTTCACCGCTATCTGACCAATGATTGGTTAGAAGTGGGCCAAACTTCAATTTGTGCGGGGCTCTCTGAGCCTTGTCTTCATCTTGGGGTTTTTTAGTTGTCTTATGAGGCTTGCTTGGCTCATCAGTGTGAGTCTTCGTGGATCTTCCCATTTTGTGGTCTGATTTAATATAACTACACTGGGAGAAGTGCTAAGTGATTAAATCATGTGAGCGAACTGGTGTTCTAGATTAGATTTGTACGAAAAAAAAACACACAGTGGTCAAGCTTGCTAATAGGTCTTGCAAATTGCACCAGAGGTGCAGTAAATGGCACTATGTTTAGATGAGACTTTATGAGAATGTTCATCTGTATGACTTCACAAGTTATTTTACTTTTCTTTTTCTTTCCCTTTCTTTCTTCTTTCGCTCAAAGATATAGAGTTAGGTTTGTGAGAATTTGCGTCTCAAAGTATGTAACAGCGGCTAGGGGTGCTTCTTAAGATGCAGGGGATTTTAATTGATGTTTTATTAGAAAGGTGCCTGCCTTGTGCTGTTGCTGTAAGGGGGAGGGGGTCCACCTAGGGATCAGTTTCCAAGTATATTCAACTATTTTCCTCTCTTATGAATCCTGTGAAAAGTCTGTAGCAGAAAATCTCTGATGTATAGTGAGCTGCTAATCTGTTTCACACACTTATAGACAATATTATTATTATTATTATTATTATTATTATTATTATACATTTATATAGCACCATTCCATGGCGCTTTACATGTGAAAAAGGGGCATACAAAGACAAGTACAATAAACATGAGCAATACAAGGCACACACAAGTACAGGAGGAGAGGGGACCGTGCCCGCAAGGGCTCACAGTCTACAGGGGATGGGTGAGGATACACTAGGAAAGTGTAGAGCTGGTCGTGTGGCAGTTCAGTAGACTGAGCATCACTGCAGGTTGTAGGCTTGTAGGAAGAGGTGGGTCTTCAGGTTCTTTTTGAAGGTTTCCATGGTAGGCGAGAGTCTGATGTGTTGGGGTAGAGAGTTCCAGAGTATCGGGGAAGCACGGGAGAAGTCTTGTATGCGGTTGTGGGAAGAAGAGATAAGAGGGGAGTAGAGAAGGAGATCTTGAGAGGATCGAAGGTTGCGTGTGGGTGAGTACCGGGAGACCATGTCACAGATGTATGGAGGAGACAGGTTGTGGATGGCTTTGTATGTCATAGTTAAGGTTTTGAACTGGAGCCTCTGGACGATAGGAAGCCAAGGAAGGGCTTGGCAGAGAGGAGAGGCTGGGGAATAACAGGGAGACAGGTGGATTAGTCGGGCAGCAGAGTGCAGGATGGCTTGGAGTGGTGCCAGAGTGCTAAAGGGGAGACCAGAGAGTAGGATGTTGCAGTAGTCGAGGCGGGAGATGATAAGGGCATGTACTAGTGTTTTTGTGGTTTCACAATATGAGCTGATCTGCCAGCTATAGTGCTGAGCAACAAGATGACACTGCTTCACTGTCTCCCCAAGCTCCCTGTTGGTTTCAGCTCCCCCTGAGCAGAGCAGCCCCTGGAAGCAGTAAGGTGGATGGCCCCCTGCAATCTGCAGCTGGCTGGATGCCAGGAGAAGCTTTGAGGCAGGCGGGAGATATGTGTGAGCTGATGGATGGGAATAAACAGCCAGTCTCAGGAGAAACACACTGCCAGACACTGCCAGACCAGAGTGAATGGATCCCAGGCAATTGGTCAAGGAGCAAACAGTCAAGAGCAATTAGTTGGGGGACAGAGGGTGCACGTGGCACTGAATCCCAGGTAAGACCCACCAGAGATTTCCCCCTCACCTCCTTAGCTTGTCTCCTGAGGATGAGTCACTTCTTACTTTTGGTCTGAGGATGTTTCTTTGCTTGCACTCTCCAGCAGATCTCCAGGGATTAAAGTGCCCCTTTGTAAGCTGCAGTTCAAGCCAGATCAGTCTTGTTGATTCCACTTGCCTTTCTATTAGTAAGAATGCAGTTTCAACTAGTTAAATTAATTTTTTGGTGCAAATTCACTTGTTTTTCCTTGTCTAGGAGCAGGAGCTGTGGTGATGTGCTTCTGTCCTGTGTGCTGCCTAGGCCACGCCCCCTTGTACATCAGTTTTATATAAGGGATGGTGTTGTTTAACTGCCGAAAAGCCTTTCTCTCGTACATTGTCTTGGGCCACAGGACCACATTACCACCTTTATCAGCCGGCTTCAGCACCACATCGGATTAATTTTGAAAAAATTTCAACCTACTTCTTTCTTCCCTACATATATGATAATGCCCAGTATCAGAGAACGAGACAAGGCGGTGACCATGGTCCAAAAACGCCTTGTGCATGGATTACCACTCCATATGCTAATCTTAAAAAGGAGAAAACGGAGTACGGATACAAAATATATGCAAAAGTATAAATTTTATTAGTACTCACATCAAGTGCTGACAAGTATACAAGTTGACTAAAATAGGGGGGATAAGCCCCAATGATACAACAATCAGGACAGACAAGGACAGGGTAAATAAAATGATACCAGTGCTCGAAATCTACATGGCACAACGTTCAGTCAGCCCATGGGCATTGCACATAACAGACATATGTCTAATGGTAAAAGATAGTCAAATATGGCATACTCAATTAAATGTGTATTGTACATAGTTGTACATGTCTAGAGCGCCAAAAAAAAAAAAAAAAAAAAACCATCCAGAGGGGTCAATGTGCAAGTCCAATGGACACTGAACATAAATGAATCAATGACATGTGAAAGGATTCTTAAATAGTAAATAACATATGTATCAGCATATCAAAACTGCGCAATTATGCCAGAGAGAACCCGGGAGACGACCCGCCCAGCGGTCCAAATGACCGAAGTGTGGAAACAAGTAAAGGCAGGCTGACTCCCTTGATAAAGCGCCTGTGGCGGGCGTGAAACGTACGTCGGGTGTCGTTGCATGGGCCTTCACCTCCTCTGCTCCCCGGTAAGCAGCCTGCCTTTACTTGTTTCCACACTTCGGTCATTTGGACCGCTGGGCGGGTCGTCTCCCGGGTTCTCTCTGGCACAATTGCGCAGTTTTGATATGCTGATACATATGTTATTTACTATTTAAGAATCCTTTCACATGTCATTGATTCATTTATGTTCAGTGTCCATTGGACTTGCACATTGACCCCTCTGGATGGTTTTTTTTTTTTTTTGGCGCTCTAGACATGTACAACTATGTACAATACACATTTAATTGAGTATGCCATATTTGACTATCTTTTACCATTAGACATATGTCTGTTATGTGCAATGCCCATGGGCTGACTGAACGTTGTGCCATGTAGATTTCGAGCACTGGTATCATTTTATTTACCCTGTCCTTGTCTGTCCTGATTGTTGTATCATTGGGGCTTATCCCCCCTATTTTAGTCAACTTGTATACTTGTCAGCACTTGATGTGAGTACTAATAAAATTTATACTTTTGCATATATTTTGTATCCGTTACTCCGTTTTCTCCTTTTTAAGATTCTTTCTTCCCTAGTAAGATTGTCACATTGAATGAGTCTAGGAATTTTTTACAAGATTCTCAGTCACCGCCTGGATGAACAAATCGATGTTAGAACATAATGATAAGGGAGGGAACTTACTGGAGCATGGATGGATAGGAATCTTACCTCCTTCATGTGTGTGTTAAATCGCCAATTCTTCCATCATCCTTAGTGCATCCTGTTCCTCCTCTGTGGGAAATAATTGATGTAACTCTTTATTATAAAAATATCTCCTGAACAGCAATGACCTCGCAAAGATATGCAATGCAAATCCTTAACCACAGTGAATGTATCATACCCATGTGTCGGTGGAAAAGATAAGCCCTTACCCAAGAGTTGAAGATCAGTATCAGAAAGAGTATATAGACTCATTGATCACCTCATTATCATTTCTTTTAGGTACTGATAAATTATCAGCACGTCTCCTGTAATAGGGGTTTTACACATAGTGATATCGCTAGCAATATCGCTAAAACGTCCCTGATTTTGTGACGTTATAGCGATATCGTTAGCGATATCGCTATGTGTGATACTTACCTCCGACCGGCTCCCCCGCTGTCCATCGCTGATCGGGCGGCTCCTTTTCTCGTCGTCTGCTTCCTGCTGGGCTTCCTGCTGTGTGAGACGAGCGACGCTGGACGCGGGCGGGAGGACGTCAGGATCGCGGTGTGTGAAAGGTAAGTATTGTGCGCTGCGTCGCTGCTGCATCGCTGTGAGATCTTTCTGTGTGACAGCTCACTAGCGATCATTTAGCGATGCACCAGCGATCCTGACCGGGTCGTATCACTCGTCGGATCGCTGGTGCATCGCTAAATGTAAAAGGGCCTTAAGGATGGTATGAGTGGTCTCGAAGTCTCTTTTTTTCACGTGAAATTGCAGACGTAGAGGAGATATCAGAGCCCTTGTGATATTTGTGCCCTTTTTGTGATCGTGTGACTGCTGTGTATCATGATGTGGTGCTTTATCCGCATCCATTTGTTCTTATTTTGTTTTAATTTTGCACTTAATTTTTTTTTTATATTTAGGTTTTTCGACTTGAATCACTTGGGTATTTTGTTGTCTCGGAGTATATGAATACAGCAGAAGCTGCATTTGTCATCTATATGTGAACATGTGAAGGATGAAGAATGGATACAGCATATGTTGTTTACCATATGTGCTGTGTTTATGGATATTCTTTATATGGACTGTTGGTACTTCTACCTTATATGGTTTCTATGTGGCAATCTATGCTAATTACATTGTAGACATTTTTGTATAATATATAGCTATTTCTATGCATCTTATTTTGCCACATATTCTTGCCATGTTTGAAAATCTCCATGTCTATATATTGAGATTAATCATTTGTCTACTATATTTGTTTTTTCTTTTATTTTACAATATATGCTTGATATTCATGTTGTATCATGTTTATGTAAATATACTCACAGTGGCACTGAGATAGATCTCTTGTTAATTGTATGTGTTTTGTATTGTTAACCTTTTGTATAATTTTGCCAGTACTGTCTGCGTTATATTTCTCTGTTACCAATATTTGTGATGGCCGCTGCTCCCTCGTATGGTGTGCGCATGCCCATTTTGCCCTGCTTCCCCCGCCGGCACTCACTTCCGCTGTGCACTCTGTGCTTTATTACATGGGGCCCCACATGTTTCTGGCTCCAGCTGACTGGGCGATGTGTGTTCTGCCCGACGTGGTGGCGGCCGGGGAGACATGGCGCATGCGTGTACACATCTATTTCCGGCCACATCTATATTTATTTACCTGGGTGTTTCATTTATGTTACGCTCCATGAGGAAGGTGTATCTTCCGAAACGAGCGTTGGGGTGGCTGATGAGACCACGTGTGATCGCGCTGCTGCACTCTCTCTATATATACTTCATATTCTTTTATGTACTCTTTATGGCATCTGTCCAAGTATTAC
The DNA here is from genome assembly GCF_039654945.1 of Dendrobates tinctorius. Lineage (NCBI taxonomy): Eukaryota > Metazoa > Chordata > Amphibia > Anura > Dendrobatidae > Dendrobates > Dendrobates tinctorius. The sequence continues at coordinate 34,735,387 of NW_027361683.1, forward strand.
TAATATTGATCATGCAGCGATGTCTGCCACATGGGATCTTGTCCTGTTACAACATGGACATTGTAGGATGAAATATGTTTGGTGTACACTATAGATTTTATTGTTGTGGGTCTTCTAGCCTTTTGTGTGGATGCTGATTTTGCTTCCGCATTTTAACCGTCTGTTTGCCTTTGTTCTGATCATATTTAATAAAGATTTGGATAATTTATTACTTTGGACTTTATGACCGCTTTGTTTTGTTTTGGCTTGTTTTGGTATTGCTCTGCAGTTGGTCCAGATTTGGTCCATATGTATGCCAGGGGTGATGTGTAATATATTATCTTGAAATTGGTAGTGGATATTTATCACCCATTTGGTATGCTATGCTTGCCATATATTTTTGTCAAAGCAAATATGGTGTATAGAATCTGGTGCAAGCAGTCATATGACAAATAACAAGGATTTCTTCACTGACCTTAATGAAAGCCAGTCAGAAAAGGTCATCTTAGCTAATGGTCACAATATGACTTCAGAAGGTGTAGGAGACGTCTACCTCCTCTGACCAGTTTCCTCAGCACAAAGCAGAAAGATCCCAGTAAAGGATGTTGTCTATGTTCCCAGCCTTGAAAGCAATCTTCTGTCAGTAAAGAAGCTCATGCAAAAGGGGAATGTAGTTACTTTTAAAGATAACAGCTGCATCATCTCAAAGAAGGGTCATACTGTTGCAAAAGGAAAAATCCAAGATGAACTTTATCAGCTAAAATGCAAAGAAAGAGTGTACAGTACTAGACAAGATCTACATAAGAACTGTATCCATGTTTGGCACAGACGTCTTGGCACAGAGACCCAGAAGCAGTAAGGAAGCTAGCTCAACTTGCATATGGTATTGAAGTCAACCAGTGTAGTCAAATCATGAAGTGCACTAGCTGTGTTAAAGGGAAAATGTCCAGAAAATTCTTTCCTAAAATAAGCACCACTAGCTCTGCACAGCCTCTGGATCTGATATATACAGATGTATGTGGTCCAATGAGTGTTCAAACTCCTGGCAAGAAGAGAGATGTTCTCACATTTATTGATGACTACTACAGATATACAGTCGCCTACCTGCTTCACTGTAAGGATGAAGTTATACCAGTTATTCAACCTAAGAAGCAAGAACAAGAATCTCAATCACCAAACCCAGACACCAAAAAGGAAAACACTGAAGTGTAGATAAGCTCTGAAGCCACTTAAGGAAGACACAGAAGAACCAAGTCACCCTCCATTCAGGAGATCAGAAAGGCCAAACAAAGCTATGCCAGCTAGATGCCTTTCTTAGGCCTCTTTCACACATCCGGTTTGTGCCGTCAGGCACAATCCGGCATGTGTGTAAAAAAACGGATCCGTTTTTTTAACGCCGGATGCAGTTTTTTGTCATTGAGAAGCACATGTGCCGGATTGCGCCGCATGTGCTTCGGTTTGTTCCGGTTTTTACCGGATCCGGCAGAATTCTCCCGTCCGGCGGCCGGACAGGTCGCATGCTGCAGCGTTTTTATGTCAAGGGCAAAAAGCCGGACATGGCTGGATGCGGCCCTCCCGGCTCTGCGGGACAATGTTACTCTATGGCACATTCCGGCCGCCGGATCAGGCTTACACCTGATCTGGCCGTCGCAAGCACCATTTGACCCTGTGCGCATGCCCGGAGCGCTCTCTCTCTCTCCTTCCTCTCTCTCTCCTCTCTCTCTCTCTTTCCTTCCGGCCTCGCTTTTCTTTCCCGCTCTCCTCACCGGCCTCGCTTTTCTTCCCCGCTCTCCTCACCGGCCTCGCTTTTCTTCCCCGCTCTCCTCACCGGCCTCGCTTTTCTTCCCCGCTCTCCTCACCGGCCTCGCTTTTCTTCCCCGTTCTCCTCACCGGCCTCGCTTTTCTTCCCTGACTTCTTTACAGCTAATCCGGCACCGTAAGTTGCGCCGTATACCCTGCGTTCCCAGCCGCATCCGGCTCTCCATCTTTTCGCCGCACCACGCCGGATGTGTGAAAGAGGCCTTATATGGTCAGAACACTTCCTGAACCAGAGCCACAGTCATGGCAAGAGATGCGAAAACTGCCTGTTCACAAGAAGCAGAAGTGGATAAATGCCGCTAATGAAGAGATGGAGTCCCTTCACCAACTCCAGACATGGGAGCTTACTGAGCTACCACAAGAAACAAGAGCTATCGGATGTAAGTGACTCAGAAGGTAAAGTTCACCGGTTTAAGGCAAGATTGGTCGCAAAAGGGTACTCCTAAAAGTATGGTGAAGTTTAGTGCAAGGACTAAGCATATTGATGTAAAACATCACTACTTACGTGACTTAGTGGAACTAGGAGTACTCGAGTTTGTTTATTGCGAGTCTCACAAAATGATAGCTGATGGTATGACAAAGCCATTATCAAGAACCATGTTTGTGGACTTCAGAAACACAATGGGACTAACAGGATAAGTAGTTGTTGAGTGGGGATGTTGGAATATTTTTGGTGCAACAACTACATTCCTGTCTGAGTGTTCAGTTGCTAGATTTGTATGCTGTTTATAAAGTTAAACAAAAAAAAAATACCAGTGGCTCACACAGGGACTGTATTTCTTGTTTTTCCTGTGTATATGTATAGTATGAGTTATTTTTAATGGTTTCAACACTCCAAATAATTATTTTACTGAATATTGATATGGTTTAATATATATATAGATATACTGTATGTGTATATATATATATATATATCCTTCTAACCTCCCTGGTCAGATCATTGAAACTTGTTCAAACTGTCCAAAGAGGGCAAATAACTGATTTTTATTATCTTAACACTTATCTTCTAAACAAAGGACCTTTGACATTCAAAGATATTAACTAGAGCTTTCCTAGGAGATGTTTACCCTAATTGGAGGCAGTATTAGCCTCCAGTACACATACTTTGGGACATCAAAGAAGTTTATACACATAAAAGAGCACACAGACATACAGGGAGGTGGGGACACACACAAAGAGCAGAGGGGAGGTGTGACAGACAGAGACGATATGGAGATTAGAGAGGGATGGACACAGATGGATGGACTTTTCTACCTGAATAATGTAATGTATGCTCATTCATATGTATTTATTGTTTAAACTGTTTATTATGTAATCTTATCATTTATTAAGTAAATCAATTTAAGTAAATTCAATTCTTGTGTGAGCATTTTCATATTTATTAGAATCCATTTGAATCCGTTACAATACAGTTTGAGAGAAACAGCCTGGTGTAGATGCTGCACAGATAGACACACAAATGATTTATTCCTGATCTATTACGCTTATCATATATTATTCCTGTTTGTTCCTGAATAAAGAAGCTTTGTTGTCACGCTTGGAGAGTATCCTGAATTATCCGCTGGTAACACTTTTCAGATGGAGTCTGCCCAGAATCTGCCTGAAAAAAATGCCCCAGAAAATGAACATAATGCACAGCAATGTCAAAACGACATTAATTTGTACATTTTTCCGTCTTATGTCCGTTCTTTTAACCACTTCAGATTTTGGATACTTTTAGTAGTTAAGCAAAGTGACATGCTCTTTTTATGGCAGTGCGGTTCTGCCCACCATCTATATTTCACGGTATATCGTAAAAGATGCCGCAAGAACGACTTCAGGAAATAAACTGCCACGTTTTCCTGTAGCAAATTCACCTAGAGAGACTCTGTAGCTGTGTCAGTGTTGTGTACATACAGTAGTGTTCAAAATAATAGCAGTGTGTTCAAAAACATGAGATAATCACAAAACCTTTATGCTAGTTTCTATTTCCATGCATTGGGAGCATTGTGTAAGGTTGAGCAGATTCTCAGGATGCAGTGATGAGACACGAGACAGGGTATGACTTGTGAAATCAACTTTTATAACTTGGAGCCGCTGGGGCTATGCTGAACAAGTAAAAGGGGTAACAACAATTTGTCCTCGCAGGGACTCAACAAAATAAACAATACTTTTCTTATATTCAATGTGACCAAGCCGGCTAGTCCGGGCGTCGAAGGCCACGTATGGCCCAAACTATGGGTCCTTATTTCCTATAGTTCACTTATCCTTCCAGACTTCGCTCGGGTTTGCAGGTGCGGCCGCTTAGAGGTCGCTGATGTGGCTGCCTTGACGCCTCGTTATCCCGGGATGATTTGGGCTCAACAGGCCCTGAAGAAACTGTGCTGATGGGGCACAACTGGCCCTGAAGGATCTGTGTTGGTGGGGCACAACAGGCCCTGAAGACTCTGTGCTGGTGGGGGCACAACAGGCCCTGAAGACTCTGTGCTGGTGGGCCACAACTGGCCCTGAAGAAACTGTGCTGGTGAGGCACAACAGGCCCTGAAGAATCTGTGCTGGTGGGGCTTTCAGGACGTCTTTTACCGGCTCTCGTCTCACAGCGCATGACGCAGTTTCCCAAATGACGATCGGCCGGCCTCTGCTCAGGGTCCCCTTGTAGACGGGACGTGGGCCTCTATTGCTGCCTATGGCGAGGTGGCGTCCACTGAGGCCAGTGATGGCAGGGCCGCAGCTGTGGAAGGAGACAGGGGGGCAGTGTCCAGGCCGCTGCAGCCATTTTACATGACGTCGCAGCGGCGACCTGAGGTAACGGACCGGTCTCAAAAGGGCGGGGGACAGCGAGCGTGGCTGTGTGCGACCGTGGGCAGGGAGCGGCCTCCGGTAAAAGTCTCTCACGTCTCTCTTGTCGGTGAGTGTGTAGCTTTCTCCTCACAGACTCCTGACGGTGTCTCTTACACACACCGCTCGTCACCCCGTCTCCCTCTAAGTCACTCGGCTTCTCGCCTCCTGTCACACTCTCTGCCAACTGCCACCTGAGCGCGCCCCCTCCTCCTTTTGTCTTCGCCCCACCCCCTATTGCCCTGACACCTTCAGTCGTGTGTCTCCCTTTGTTGTCCCCCCAGTGTTGTTCCTTAAGGAACCCTGATGGCAGTCCCCTGGGTTCTGGCCCAGTCACTGTCTGGGAGTCCTCCTCCCCACAATTGCATACTATTTTCTAATTCAAAACATGAAGAGAAATGTATATCATTTTTAACAATTTACAGAAAATAATAAAAAAAAATGAAGTTTGGGCTGTTGTGTCCAAAATGTCATAGACAATTGTTCTATCAGATTAAGCTCCAGAGATTGGGCTGGCCACTCCATAACCTCAATTTTGTTGTACTGGAACCAAGTTTGCTGTTTTACTGGTGTGTTTAGGGTTGTTGTCTGGTTGAAACACCCATTTCAAGGGCATATCCTCCTCAGCATAAAGCAACATGATCTCTTCAAATATTTTAATATATGCAAACTGGTCCATGATTCCTGGTATGCGGTAAATGGATCTGACCATATAGTAAGAGAAACAAGCCCATATCATGATGCCTGCACCACCATGCTACACTGTCTTCAGAGTGTACTGTGGCTTGAATGCAGAGTTTGGGGGTCATCTGATGAACGGTCTGCGGTCCTTGGACCCAAAAAGAACAATTTTACTCTCATCAGTCCACAAAATGTTTCTCCATTTCTCTTTAGGCCAGATGATGTGTTCTTTGGCAAATTCTGTCTACTTCAGTGCATGCACTTTTTTTAACAGTGGGACTTTGCAGAGACTTTTTGCTAAGGCCTCTTTCACACTTCAGTTTTTTGCATCAGTCAAAATCCGCCAAAAGGACGGATGGCGGATCCGTTGTAGTGCTGATGACAACGGATGCCACCCGTCCGTTTTTTTGACGGATCCGACAAATGAAGAATTTTTAAGGAAACGCAGCCTGGAAAAGGGGAGAGAGAGAGAGAGAGAATTTTTTTTTTTGTCCGGCACCCAGAAAGAATTTCGGGTTAAATGAGTGTCTGGAGGATCCGCCAGAGAAAAAAACGTTGCAAGCTCCGTTTTGAAATCTTTGAGGATGGTGACGGACAGCAACTTTTGGCGGATCCTCAAAAAAAATGGATGCAACGGACGCCAATCCGTCACAATCCGCCATTAATGGAAGTCAATGGGGAAAAAAAACGGATCCTCAAAAGAAAATTGAGGATCCGTTTTTTTCAAAACCTGGCGGATTGTGACTGATTGTAAAAAACTGAAGTGTGAAAGAGGCCTAAGAGATTAGCGTCACACAGGTATCTTCTTCTGTCACAGTACTCGCAGGTAACTTGAGACTCTCTTTGGTCATCCTGGAGCTGATCAATGGCTGAGCCTTTGCCATTCTCGCTATTCTTCCATCCATTCTTATACTAGTCTTCCATTTTCTTCCACGTCTCTCTGGCTTGTCTTTCCATTATAAACCATTGGAGATCATTTTAGCTGAACAGCCTATCATTGTCTGCACCTTTTTATACATTTTACCCTCTCCAATCAACTTTTTAATCATGCAGATCATGAATGTAGAATGTGTTGGTTTTCTTAGAATCTACTGCACCATCTGGTAAATTGTTTGACATGTGGTAATATAATTTATACCAAAAACACTGATTAATCTGGTTACCCATATTGGACTGCTTGTTCTGTCCTAACTGAATAAGGCAATCTTTATTTGCAGCTTATACAGAAAGCTAAACCGCTATACCGGGGTCCAATAAGGAGACTGTAGGTTGAGTCTGTGCTTTTATTGATCTTGATGGTATACTGATGGGGTGAAACTACAAGCAAAACATAATATACATATACAATCAGTACAGGGTAACAGAGATACATTTATACATAGCATACATTATGAATCATTAAGTTCATTGGGTTACTTTTGTTTTTTGCATTGTGTGTTTGAGTGCATTTTTCATTGCATTTTTAATGCATTTTTGAGACTTCTGTTTTTGTCTCTTGTTGGTATGTCATGTTTTAACCCCTTTACCCCCCAAGGTGGTTTGCATGTTAATGACCAGGCCAATTTTTACAATTCTGACTTTATGAGGTAAAAACTCTGGAATGCTTCAACGGATCCCACTGATTTTAAGACTGTTTTTTTGTGACACATTTTACTTTATGATAGTAAAATTTGTTTGATATTACATGCATTTATTTGTGAAAAAAAACAAATTTAGCTAAAGTTGGGAAAGTTTTGCAATTTTCAAACTTTGGTTTGATTTCTTATTCTTATGTCCTTAAATCAGAGCAATAGGTCACACAAAATAGTTAATAAATAACATTTCTCACATGTCTACTTTACATCAGCACAATTTTTGAAACAAAATTTTCTTTTGCTAGGAAGTTATGAGGGTTAAAATTTGACCAGAAACTTCTCATTTTTCAGAGAGAATTTGCAAAACCATTTTTTAGGGACCACCTCACATCTGAAGTGACTTTGAGGGGTCTATATGATAAAAAAAATACCCAAAAGTGACACCATTCTAAAAATTGCACCTCTCAAGGTGCTTAAAACCACATTCAAGAAGTTTATTAACCTTTCAGGTGCTTCACAGGAATTTTTGTATTGTGAAAAAAAGCAATAATATTCAACTTTTTTTCACAAAAAGATAACTCTAGACATCTTAGTTGCGATAAGCATCATTTCTATCAAAGAAGACCATGTAGAGGAAAAGAGCCTGGTGTTACTATAAGTTTTTTAAACATGAAAACCAAAGGACCATATAGAAGCAAAGAGTCCACATTAATATTAAAAATACAAATTTCATTAACATATATCATGTAAATAACAATACATACAATTATACACTAAAGGATCCGGTAGAGATGGCCAAGGTCACTTTATAAAAATGTGCAAAACGCTACGGTGCCACAGAAGATCATAGACACAAAAACAGGGAACATAATCAGATCCTACTTCACCAGAAATGTCCATTGCATGTGCATAAGAAAAATACACTGGAATATTTTGGATCACTCAAGCATAGTGCTTACCCATATTGTGTCAAACAGGATCCGAGCCCGCCGCCACCGACGCGCATTTCAGTGGAACTGAGAAACATGGTATACCTGGTGTTTGCTGCAATACCGAAATGTCTGCGCACCTGTGGCCTCCTTACCCCGATGCGTGTGTTTTGCCTTGCTTCTTTGGGGGGGGCGAGGTCAAAATTAACAGAAATGATGCTTATCGCAACTAAGATGGCATATACCAGTGGTGGCGAACCTATGGCACACGTGCCAGAGGGGGCACGCAGAGCCCTCCCAGTGGGCACGCGTGCCATATCCTGAAAACTAGCGCCACCACCACTCTCTTCATGTGGTGTCATTATGCTGTATGCATCATCATGTGGGGCCTTTATACAGTATGAAGCATCATGTGGGGCCATTATACAGTATGGAGCATCATATGTGGCCATTGTACTGTATACAGCCTCATATGGGGCCATTATACTGTATGCAGCCTCATGTGGGACATAATACTGTATGCAGCATCATGTGGGGCCATTATACAGTATGCAGCATCATGTGGGGCCATTATACAGTATGGAGTATCATATGGGGCCATTATACTGTATGCAGCATCATGTGGGGCCATTATACTGTATGCAACCTCCTGTGGGGCCATTATACTGTATGCAGCATCATGTGGGGCCATTATACAGTATGGAGTATCATACGGGGCCATTATACTGTATGCAGCATCATGTGGGACCATTATACTGTATGCAGCCTCCTGTGGGGCCATTATACTGTATACAGCCTCATGTGGGGCCATTATACTGTATGCCTCATCATGTGGGGCCATTATACAGTATGAAGCATAATGTGGGGCCATTATACAGTATGGAGCATCATATGTGGCAATTTTACTTTTGAATAAAAATCCTATCCATTCTTACAAGCTCTTTGCTATAGCACGCTAATGTAGGAGTTGTTTTTCTAATCTAAAACCTCAGTATTCCAGTTAAATTGCCGTGTTGGCACTTTGCGATAAATAAGTGGGTTTTAGATTGCAGTTTGGGCACTCGGTCTCTATAAGGTTTGCCATCAACTGGCATATACAATGTAGCCCACAGGGAGGTGTATCCCTGTTGTGCCTATTAATGATTGGCTCAAATGCCGTCTAGTGGTTGAATATTTAAATAGCACTTTTTCTATTTTTTGACATTATTTCTAACGGAGACATACTTGAAACTTTTGACCACAATAAGCACTTTATTTTCTTGGTTTATTTTTGGCACTGGCACTTTAATAATCATTGGATGATTCTGTATTATCCTTTTACAGTATTGATTGGTACAATATTTACAATAGAATTAGCTGCTACCTATTGATTATTTTTATCTGTGCCTCCTTATTCCAGCACCTTTTTCTGAAATTTTAAATGTTTTTTTATTATTGAATTAATAAATGTTATGTTTTTTTAAACTATAAAACTGGCTTTTGGTCACTTCTTTTTTTGCACCTGGTTATCATATCAGGAGCAAACTTGTCTCTGAATATAGTTTTATGTGAAGTGTAGCCCAACGTCTATGGGCATATTTTTGAATATCTGGGGACAAGTGTGTTATTGAAAAGTTTATCATTAACTAGGATAACCAAGTCCTTCTCCATGTCAGATTTACCCAGTGGTTTCCCGTTCAGTGTGTAATGGTGATATTAATTCCTTCTTCCCATATATAACCTTACATTTATCATTGTTAAACCGCATCTGCCGCCTTTCGGTTCAAATTTCCATCTTATCCAGATCCATCTGTAGCAGAATACTATCTTCTTTTGTATTGACTGCTTTACATAGTTTTGTATCATCTGCAAATATCGATATTTTGCTGTGCTAACCTTCTACCAGATCATTAATAAATATGTTGAAGAGAATAGGTCCCAACATGACATGACCCGGCCCGTTTTGCGACCAATCGGGGGCCAATTAATCCCTTAAATACCGCTGTAGATCGTGACAACGGCATTTAAATTGTTACAAGGGGATCACAAGACCCCCTTAGTAACAGTCTGACCCCGTGTTGACAATCATAGTTCTCCAGGGTACAGTGGCCTGTGAGATCCAGCAATAAGCTGGGTCTCACAGGCGGAGTCAGTGAGTGTCATACAGCAGTGTATTAGACCAGTGATCAATGTAAAATTTATACATGTCCCACAGTGAAAAAGTGTAAAAAAAAAAGTAAAATAGAATCTGTAAAAGTCTAAAAAAAAACCTCACAGAAATGCATACACAAATCACGAAAATCCTTTTTGCCACTCAAAACGCAGCCTTTCTGATAAAACAATAATAAAACAAAGTACACATAATTGGTATCACCGCATCCGTAACAGACCGGTCTATAAGACTGGCATGTTATTTATTCCTTTTAGTGAATGCCATAAAAAATAACACGCCAAAAATGATGCTTTTTCATCATAGTGACTCACAAAAAAGTGAATAAAAGGCGATCAAAAAGTTATATATAAAAAAATATAATACAATTGAAAACGCTAAACCGTCCTGCAAAAACAAGCACTAATATGGCTCATTCGGCAAAAAAATAAAAACGTTACAGCTCTCAGAATAGAAAGAGGCAAAAACAAATTCATTTTGATAAAATATTGTTTTTAGTGTGTAAAAATAACAAATCATAAAAAAACTATATAAATCCGATATCCCTGTAATTGTACCGACCCATCTTATCAATTTTACCATATGATGAATGGCGCAAAAATAATAAAATAAAAACAATAACTGAATTGCTGATTTGTGTTCATTCTGTGTCTAAAAACTTTGAAATTAGACTGGTCTCACATGTCCAGATAATTCCAGTACCGGAAAAACGATACCTGAGCTATCCGTGTCTGTGTGTCCATGTGGATACGTGGTACCTCCGTGTGGCAACCGTGTGCCGCATCAGGACAACACGGACGGCCGTCGGGGAAGCGCTACAGTAAGCGCTGTTCCCGGAGGTTGGTGCTGAACGTGGCTGTCATTCTTCTCTCCTGCTCTGCCGGCCACAGAGAGCAGGAGAGAAGAATGAAAAAAAACTGACATGGGGTCCCTCTTCTATTTGTAACCAACCCAGCAAAACTCACAGCTGGGGGCTTCTATTTTCAGGCCGGTAAGGGGCCATTGATCTTGTCCCCCCATAGCCTAAAAAAAGCAACCCCCAGCTGCCCAGAAAAGACGCATCTATTAGGGAATAAATGGAAGCAGCCAGCGCATGCTCAAGTAACTAGCTGTGACGTCACTGCTCATCACTGAGTCTGCGCTCTGCTTCCATTCATTCTAAAGTAGTTTACAGACAGAGCAGCTGTGTTAGCAGCGCTTTGCCTGTAAACTGATTAACCCCCGAGATGGATTATGCCGTGGGACGTGACTGAGCGCCGGACAGGTAATGTATATTGTTGCTTTATTATTTTAACCTTTTTTACAGGAGAACAATGGCGTTGCAATGGAATTAGGAGTGTAATAGAGTGTAATAAAGATTTAAACAATGTGTGTGGTGTATTCTTTCATTAAAATACTTTGCTCTTATTGTGTGTGTGTGTTTATTTAACCCTTAATTACTATAGGATTAGTAATGGATAGGTGTCTTATTGACATCTCTCCATTACTAATCCGGGCTTAATTTCACCTTACAATAGAAAGGTGGCATTAACCCCTTATTTATCCCACTTGCCACAGCTACAGGGCAGTGGGCAGAACCGGGCAAAGCTCCAGAATAGGCGCATCTAATAGATGCACCTTTTCTGGGCAGCTGGGGGCTGCTGCTTTTAGGCTGTGGGGGACCAAGATCAATGGCTCCTTAGCAGCCTGAGAATATTAGCCCTCAGCTGTCACCTTTAGACAGGTTGGTTGTCAAAAATAGGGGGGAACCCACGCTGTTTTTTTAAATTATTTATTTAAATAATTAATAAAACAGAGTGGGGACCCCTCTATTCTTGAGAACCAACCTTGATGAAGCTGACAGCTGAGGGCTGCAGCCCCCAGCTGTAAGTTTCATCTGGTTGGTTCACAAACTGAGGGGTACCCCACGTTGGGTTTTCATTCATTCTTCTCTCCTGCTCGCTGTTGCTGGCAGAGCAGGAGAGAATAATGACAGCCACGTTCAGCACCAGCCACAGGGGAACAGCGCTTACACTAGCGCTTCTTCCCCAACTGCCGTCCATGAGCATGGAGGACAGTGTGAACTGTTCTCCGTGTGCACGTGTTCAGCACTTTTGTGGACCGTGCACTCCCACGAACACTGACATGTCTCCGAGTTTTTCACACGGACTGTGTGTCCATGAAAACACGCCGACATGTGCAGAGACACATTCATTTTAATGTGTCTACGTGTGTCAGTGTCTCCGGTACATGAGGAAACTGTCACTACACGTACTGGAGCCACTGATGTGTGAAACCAGCCTAAAAAGCGATCAAAATATATTATGTGCCCCAAATTGGTACCAAAAAATTTTGCAACTCATCCCGCAAAAAATAACCCCTCATACAGCTCTGTTCTCCAAAAAAAAAAAGTTACAGCTCTCAGAATATGGCGACAAAAAAACCCACTTTTTATTAAGAAAAAAAGCATTTTTACTGTGTGATAGCAGCAAAAACTAAAAAAGCTCTATATAAGTCTGGTATCGCTGTACTCGCAACGGCACAAAGAATAAATCTGCCTCATTGCTCATACGTTATGGTGAACAGCCCAAAAATAAAAATAAGAACTATTCTTGTACTGCTGTCTATTTGCTCATTCTACTTCCCAAAAATCGGAATAAGGCTCAGCTCACATTTATCCTGCGCTCTCCGCTAAGCGCTTACATCGGGGTTTCCGTGTAAATTCCCCAAAATCGCAAATCAGGCAAAACCCCGATGTAACCTCTAACTTATGAGGCAGATGGAGTCACTTTGGACAGATCTGTGTTCCAATGGTGTCCCATAATTTAAGGCAACTCTTTAGTGCACAACTGTGGGAGACCACAGATGTGTGCACACTTCAAAAGACGGAGACCGTCGGATCAGACGCCAAACGAAGTGCAAAGTGTCTCCATCTGCCTCATGGTGGGTGGTTCCCTCGGGGGTTTCACCTAAATCACATTTTTGTGGAATTTACACAGAAACTTCCACATAACTGCTCAGCGTTAGAACACAAGAATGTGATCCCACCCTTATTCTGGAAGCAATCAAATATTATGTACCCCAAAATGTTACCAATACAAAACTCAATTTATACCACACAAAGCCAGCCCCAACTCAGGTCCATCATCTTTCACTGGAACTATAGGGGATTCCCACGTTACTAGTAGAACAAAGTCTCTGGAAAAGTGACAGAGCTCCCGCCCCCTCAAATAAAACCCAATAAATTCTGCGCTCCCAAATCAAAATGCCCCCCTCCTAAGACTCACTATGCCTAAACCACAGTAAGACCCCACATGTTTGACAGTATTTTAATGGAGCCGAAGGCACTTAATTTACATGTACGTATCACCAGAAGCACAAGCTGGGCACAATGCAGCGCTACACTGTATGGGAGCACAATGTATGGGTTCTAGACTGGCAGATTTGCAATTCTCCAAAATAAAGCACTTCATGGATGTTATAAAATAGTCATTGCAGCTGTAGATGAATTCATTGAGAGGTGCAGTTTCTACAGTGGGGTCACTTTTTTTTTTTTGCTGTTCTGGCACCTTCGAGGCGCCGCAAATGTTGCCGCAAACTATTCTAGCAAAATCTGTGCTCCAAAAGCCAAATAGAGCTCCTTCCTTCTCAGCCCTGACATGTGGCCTAACAGTAATTTCTGACAACATATGGGGCAGCACCGCGTTGGGTAGAAATTGCACAAGAAATTGTGGGGTCTATTTTCACCTGTTAAACCTTGTGTTGCTGCCAAATTTGCAGCAAATACAAAAATTACATCTTTACCACTAAAATCTCATATTTCCACGCCTCAATGTCATAAAATTCTGTGACGCACTTATGGGTTCAAAATATACACTAAACCCCTAGATGAATTCCATGAGAGGTCTAGTTTCCAAAATGGGGTCACTTGTGGGTCGTTTCTGCTGTTTTCACATGTCAGGGGCTCTTCAATGCAACATAACATTCACAATCTATCCCAGGCAAATAGCACTCTTTCCTTTCCTATCTCTGCCATGTATCCAAGCAGATGTTTTTGACCACATATGGGGTATAGTCGCATTCAGGACAAATTGCACAACAAATAACGGGGTCCGTTTTCTCCTATTATCTATTGTGAAAATTTCAAATTTAGTGCTAAAACAACATTTTCGTGAAAGAAATGAAAATTTTCAATATGACTACCTAATGTAGTGTACTGTGTAATTACTGTGGGTTCAAAATACACACTCTATTCCTGGATAAAGGGGTGTAGTTTACAAAATGAGGTCATTTGTGGAGGGTTTTCACTGTTTAGGCACATCAGGGGCTTTCCAAACGTGACATGACACCCACAGACCCTTCAAAGAAAAAGAAATGGCATAACAATTTTTTGGTCCATTTTCTCCTGTTACCTTTGTGAAAATAAATATTTGGGAACATTTGTGTGGTTAAAATGTGTTTTTTTATTTTCACAGCTCCATCTTATAAACTTCTGTGAAGCACCTGTGGGTTCAAGGTGCTCATGACACATTTAGATAAGTTCCCTAAGGCAGGGTTCCCCAGCTCCAGTCCTCAAGGCCCACCAACAGATCATGTTTTCAGGATTTCCTTTATATTGCACAGGTGATGCAATTATCACCTGAGCAATACTAAGGAAATCCTGAAAACATGATCTGTTGGTAGGCCTTGAGGACTGGAGTTGGGGAACCCTGCCCTAAGTGGTCTAGTTTCCAAAATGGTGTCACTTGTGGGGGGTTTCCACTGTTTAGGCACATAAGGGGCTCTCCAAACGCGACATGGCATCTGCTCTCGATTCCAGATGTTTTTGCGTTCAAAAAGTCAAACGGTGCCCCTTTTAGGATCCATTTTCTCATGTTACCCTTGTGAAAATAACACATTTGGAGCAAAAGTAAAATTTTTGTGAAAAAAAGTTAAATGTTCCTTTTTTCTATACAGATTGCTTTAGCTCCTGTGAAGCACAGGAAGGGTTAGTAAACTTCTTGAATGTGTTTGAGTACCTTTGGGGGTGCAGTTTTTAGAATGATGTCACTTTTGGGTATTTTCTATCATATAGGCCAGGGTTCCCCAACTCCAGTCCTCACGGCCCACCAACAGGTCATGTTTTCAGGATTTCCTTAGTATTGCCCAGGTGATAATTGCATCACCTGTACAATACAAGGGAAATCCTGAAAACATGACCTGTTGGTGGACCTTGAGGACTGGAGTTGGGGAACCCTGATATAGGCCACCCAAACTCACTTCAAATGTGAGGTGGTCCCTAAAAAATGGTTCTGTAAATTTAGTTGTAAAAATGAGAAATCGCTCTTCAACTTTTAACCCATATATAACATATAGTCATATGGAAGAAATTTTACCACTGTCGTGAAGTACAATTAGTCATGAAAAAACAGTCTCAGAATCAGTGGGATCATCGAAGCGTTCCAGTGTTATAACCACATAAAATGATAGTGGTCAGAATTAAAATAATTTGGCTTGGTCATTAAGGTCAAAATTGGCTCGATCACTAAGGGGTTAAAGCAGTGGAACACTCCTCTCTATGAAAGAGTGAAATTTTGCTCTCTGCATTAATCCAGCCCTGCCACATCCCATACTTTGCTAAACTGTTACCAAATTTCATTGTATCAATTTCTCTTGTAATAACCATTCATTTTATCTGTTGATTTTCCCCATTCAATTGAATCCACTAATAAAAAGCACATATGCAGTTTTAGGGTATGTGCACACATTGCGGATTTGCTGCAGATCCGCTGCAGATTTCCTAGTGATTTACAGTACAATGTTATTCAATGGGAAAAAAATGCTGTGCACAAGCTGCGGAAAAATCTGCGCGGAAACGCAGCGGTTTATTTTCCGCAGCATGTCAATTCTTTGTGCGGATTCAGCAACATTTTTTATACCCATTCCATAATAGGAACCCGCAGGTGTAAAAACGCAGGCCAAATCCGCAATAAATCCGCAGGAAAAACACATGGATTTTGACCTGCGGATTCTACCAAAATATGCAGATTCTGCGCGGAAAAATCTGCACAGCAATCTGCAACGTGTGCACACAGCCTTAGTAGTTTTCTTCAGCAGAAATGCATTAAAATTGCTTATAATTTGCAAAGGACGTTAACAAATTAGTTTTATTTCAAACATATACCAAAAAGAGACAAAAAATGCAGCTAAAAAAACTATGAAAATAAAATTATAAAAAAAATGCACTTGAGAAGGCAATCAAAAAACACAAGTAACCTAATTTAATGCATTGGGGCAGAGACGCTACAGAAAATCTGCAACATAAAAAACGCACATAATACTCATTATTGGAATGTAGCCTTAAAAGTGGTAGACACAAATACTAGGCCACATTCACACGTTCAGTATTTGGTCAGTATGTTACATCAGTATTTGTAAGCCAAAACCAGGGAGAGGAACAGTCAGAGGAAAAATATGATGGAAACACGTCACCAGTGCCACTTCCGTATTTATCACCCACACCTGGTTTTGGCTTACAGATACTGAGGTAAAAATCTCACCACATACTGAATGTGTGAACATGGCCTGATATATTACAATACTACCAAAAAGAACAACATAGCTAAAGCAGGCTGCACTAAAAAATAAACAGAACAGAAATCCTCCCTGAAACATACTGTGAACAGTATAATAAGTAGAGCTAGTATTTCAGTTCAATCATCAAGCTCCTGAAGAAGAATCACAAGATTTGTTTTTATAGCAGGTTTTATTCAGCATTTATGTACAGCACGATATGTATATTCTGTCGATATACGCTTAGGTAGTTGATATAAGCCTTTGGTTTGAGCTTCTGCATGTGAAGTATGCCAGAGTTTGACCAGGTATAATCATAAGGAATAATCCACAGCCTGTAATAAAATATATTAATTATTAATACGCTGTCACAGAGAAAAATTACAATCCAAACAGACATCTCCGGAGAAGGGAAATATTACCCTCACATTGAAGATATGGGATTAATTAGAACTGGGGATGTCAGAAAGAACTGACACTTCAACCTCCATTGAAGTAGGACTTCATATTGGATTAATTATAACTGGGGAAGTGGGAAATTAATTATGAATTGGGAAGGGAGAACGAGCTGACACGTGAACATCCATTGAAGTAGGGGCCCCCTGCAGTGACCTGATAATTAAAACAGAAGATTTGCTTTGAGAGCCAGACACTAAGGACTTATACCCATTACTGTAAAAAAACATCGGTATGACATCGGTCTTGAGAAATAAAAAATAAAGGAAAGTTCTCCAGCGATGAAAAAATGGTCCCAATGGAGGGATAAAAACAACTTTTTATTTAAGCCATTTAAACTGTATACAACCAATATGGGTAACTTTACACATAATGCACATATGAGAAACCTACGCGTTTCAGTAATAAGCCTTAGTCATGGTTTTACTGGAGAACTTTCCTTTATTTTTTCTTTCATCCACCTAGTCTGAGACTGGGACTGCTCCGCACAGATTATATTCATGATCAAGGTGCAAGACATTTCGGTGAGCTGACTTTCTTTATTTCCCCTTTCCGTTTTTTAGTGGTCTTGAGAAGTGGGACGTGTCGTGCAACTTTCATGTGATTACAGTGCAATTTTTATCACCTAGTATTCGAATGACATTCGATTTACATGAGAAGACAATCCGAATGCAATACAATTTTTAACATGAGCTTTTACATAGAGTAATTCTGTCATTTACACATATTGTTCTCAAAGGAAATATTTATATATATATATATATATATATATATATATCTAATATATAAAGCTCAATGTGGGTGTGTATGTATGTACACTTAGGTCCATATATATTTGGACAGAGACAACATTTTTCTAATTTTGGTTCTAGACATTACCACTAGAGTTGAGCGAAACGGGTCGAAAAAATTCAAAAGTCGCCGACTTTTGGCAAAGTCGGGTTTCATGAAACGAAACCCGACCCTAGGATGAGGTCGGCCACGAGGTCGGCGACTTACGCGCCAAAGTCGCGTTTCAAAAGTTTGTTTTGCGCTCTTTTTCAGCCAATCAGGATCCACGGACACTGTGGGCAACGTGATGACATAGGCACGGGTCACCACCATCTTTCAGAAGGGCATGCAAGTGATTGGCTTGCTTTGGTGGGCGTCACAGGGGGTATAAAAGGGCGTGCACGCCGACCGCCATCTTACTTCTGCCGATCTTAGTATAGGGAGAGGTTGCTGCTGATTCTGTAGGGAGAGCGTTAGGCAGGGAAGAAGACAAAAAAACTGCTTCTGCTGCTAGCGATTTGGCCTGCACACCACACAAGTCACTGTGTGTGCAGTGCAAGGGGAGGCTATATTGTGGTGTATCAGTGGTGTTGGTTGTTGGGCTGCCTTTTAAGGCTTCCTGACACGCTGGCATTGCTGTTTACCCACTGCTCCGCAAACTGCTTTTTTAAAAGCAATCCAATCTCCCTTATCCTCTCGTCACTTTGGTCACAGGCAGCTGTGCCATCGAGCGTGTCACATAGCGCTCAGATATCAGTGGGCCGCACACAATCCACAAGTGTCCAGTGTCCAAAAGTGTACGCAGAGATTCAAAATCTCCATTATCCTCTCGTCACTTTGGTCACAGGCAGCTGTGCCATCGAGCGTGTCACATAGCGCTCAGATATCAGTGGGCCGCACACAATCCACAAGTGTCCAGTGTCCAAAAGTGTACGCAGAGATTCAAAATCTCCATTATCCTCTCGTCACTTTGGTCACAGGCAGCTGTGCCATCGAGCGTGTCACATAGCGCTCAGATATCAGTGGGCCGCACACAATCCACAAGTGTCCACTGTCCACAAGTGTACGCAGAGATTCAAAATCTCCATTATCCTCTCGTCATTTTGGTCACAGGCAGCTGTGCCATCGAGCGTGTCACATAGCGCTCAGATATCAGTGGGCCGCACACAATCCACAAGTGTCCAGTGTCCAAAAGTGTACGCAGAGATTCAAAATCTCCATTATCCTCTCGTCACTTTGGTCACAGGCAGCTGTGCCATCGAGCGTGTCACATAGCGCTCAGATATCAGTGGGCCGCACACAATCCACAAGTGTCCACTGTCCACAAGTGTACGCAGAGATTCAAAATCTCCATTATCCTCTCGTCACTTTGGTCACAGGCAGCTGTGCCATCGAGCGTGTCACATAGCGCTCAGATATCAGTGGGCCGCACACAATCCACAAGTGTCCAGTGTCCAAAAGTGTACACAGAGATTCAAAATCTCCATTATCCTCTCGTTACTTTGGTCACAGGCAGCTGTGCCATCGAGCGTGTCACATAGCGCTCAGATATCAGTGGGCCGCACACAATCCACAAGTGTCCAGTGTCCAAAAGTGTACGCAGAGATTCAAAATCTCCATTATCCTCTCGTCACTTTGGTCACAGGCAGCTGTGCCATCGAGCGTGTCACATAGCGCTCAGATATCAGTGGGCCGCACACAATCCACAAGTGTCCACTGTCCACAAGTGTACGCAGAGATTCAAAATCTCCATTATCCTCTCGTCACTTTGGTCACAGGCAGCTGTGCCATCGAGCGTGTCACATAGCGCTCAGATATCAGTGGGCCGCACACAATCCACAAGTGTCCAGTGTCCAAAAGTGTACGCAGAGATTCAAAATCTCCATTATCCTCTCGTTACTTTGGTCACAGGCAGCTGTGCCATCGAGCGTGTCACATAGCGCTCAGATATCAGTGGGCCGCACACAATCCACAAGTGTCCAGTGTCCAAAAGTGTACGCAGAGATTCAAAATCTCCATTATCCTCTCGTCACTTTGGTCACAGGCAGCTGTGCCATCGAGCGTGTCACATAGCGCTCAGATATCAGTGGGCCGCACACAATCCACAAGTGTCCACTGTCCACAAGTGTACGCAGAGATTAAAAATCTCCATTATCCTCTCGTCACTTTGGTCACAGGCAGCTGTGCCATCGAGCGTGTCACATAGCGCTCAGATATCAGTGGGCCGCACACAATCCACAAGTGTCCAGTGTCCAAAAGTGTACGCAGAGATTCAAAATCTCCATTATCCTCTCGTTACTTTGGTCACAGGCAGCTGTGCCATCGAGCGTGTCACATAGCGCTCAGATATCAGTGGGCCGCACACAATCCACAAGTGTCCAGTGTCCAAAAGTGTACGCAGAGATTCAAAATCTCCATTATCCTCTCGTCACTTTGGTCACAGGCAGCTGTGCCATCGAGCGTGTCACATAGCGCTCAGATATCAGTGGGCCGCACACAATCCACAAGTGTCCACTGTCCACAAGTGTACGCAGAGATTCAAAATCTCCATTATCCTCTCGTTACTTTGGTCACAGGCAGCTGTGCCATCGAGCGTGTCACATAGCGCTCAGATATCAGTGGGCCGCACACAATCCACAAGTGTCCAGTGTCCAAAAGTGTACGCAGAGATTCAAAATCTCCATTATCCTCTCGTCACTTTGGTCACAGGCAGCTGTGCCATCGAGCGTGTCACATAGCGCTCAGATATCAGTGAGCCGCACACAATCCACAAGTGTCCAGTGTCCAAAAGTGTACGCAGAGATTCAAAATCTCCATTATCCTCTCGTCACTTTGGTCACAGGCAGCTGTGCCATCGAGCGTGTCACATAGCGCTCAGATATCAGTGGGCCGCACACAATCCACAAGTGTCCAGTGTCCACAAGTGTACGCAGAGATTCAAAATCTCCATTATCCTCTCGTTACTTTGGTCACAGGCAGCTGTGCCATCGAGCGTGTCACATAGCGCTCAGATATCAGTGGGCCGCACACAATCCACAAGTGTCCAGTGTCCAAAAGTGTACGCAGAGATTCAAAATCTCCATTATCCTCTCGTCACTTTGGTCACAGGCAGCTGTGCCATCGAGCGTGTCACATAGCGCTCAGATATCAGTGAGCCGCACACAATCCACAAGTGTCCAGTGTCCAAAAGTGTACGCAGAGATTCAAAATCTCCATTATCCTCTCGTCACTTTGGTCACAGGCAGCTGTGCCATCGAGCGTGTCACATAGCGCTCAGATATCAGTGGGCCGCACACAATCCACAAGTGTCCACTGTCCACAAGTGTACGCAGAGATTCAAAATCTCCATTATCCTCTCGTCACTTTGGTCACAGGCAGCTGTGCCATCGAGCATGTCACATAGCGCTCAGATATCAGTGGGCCGCACACAATCCACAAGTGTCCAGTGTCCAAAAGTGTACGCAGAGATTCAAAATCTCCATTATCCTCTCATCACTTTGGTCACAGGCAGCTGTGCCATCGAGCGTGTCACATAGCGCTCAGATATCAGTGGGCCGCACACAATCCACAAGTGTCCACTGTCCACAAGTGTACGCAGAGATTCAAAATCTCCATTATCCTCTCGTCACTTTGGTCACAGGCAGCTGTGCCATCGAGCGTGTCACATAGCGCTCAGATATCAGTGGGCCGCACACAATCCACAAGTGTCCAGTGTCCAAAAGTGTACGCAGAGATTCAAAATCTCCATTATCCTCTCGTCACTTTGGTCACAGGCAGCTGTGCCATCGAGTGTGTCACATAGCGCTCAGATATCAGTGGGCCGCACACAATCCACAAGTGTCCAGTGTCCAAAAGTGTACGCAGAGATTCAAAATCTCCATTATCCTCTCGTCACTTTGGTCACAGGCAGCTGTGCCATCGAGCGTGTCACATAGCGCTCAGATATCAGTGGGCCGCACACAATCCACAAGTGTCCAGTGTCCAAAAGTGTACGCAGAGATTCAAAATCTACATTATCCTCTCGTCACTTTGGTCACAGGCAGCTGTGCCATCGAGCGTGTCACATAGCGCTCAGATATCAGTGGGCCGCACACAATCCACAAGTGTCCACTGTCCAAAAGTGTACGCAGAGATTCAAAATCTCCATTATCCTCTCGTCACTTTGGTCACAGGCAGCTGTGCCATTGAGCGTGTCACATAGCGCTCAGATATCAGTGGGCCGCACACAATCCACAAGTGTCCAGTGTCCAAAAGTGTACGCAGAGATTCAAAATCTCCATTATCCTCTCGTCACTTTGGTCACAGGCAGCTGTGCCATCGAGCGTGTCACATAGCGCTCAGATATCAGTGGGCCGCACACAATCCACAAGTGTCCACTGTCCACAAGTGTACGCAGAGATTCAAAATCTCCATTATCCTCTCGTCACTTTGGTCACAGGCAGCTGTGCCATCGAGCGTGTCACATAGCGCTCAGATATCAGTGGGCCGCACACAATCCACAAGTGTCCACTGTCCACAAGTGTGTGCAGAAATTCTAAAACTCCCCTGTCCTATAGACACCTTGTACCTTGTTTTACATTACTATATAGTTTGTTGGATTTTGTCTACATTTCTACCAAAAATGAGGAAGGCTGGTGGAAGAGGCCGTGGAATTGGGCGGGGGTTGGCAGCTGGTAATGATGGTGTTGGTGGTGGATCTGATGGTAGTGGCAAGAGCAAAATAGGACCGAATGCAGGAGGTGCTGACCCTGCGTCATCGTCTGGCTACATAAGGACTCGAACGCTTAGTTTTCTAGGAGTTGGCAAACCGCTTTTAAAGGCAGAGCATCAGGAAAAAGTTTTGTCTTACATTGCTGACTCAGCCTCCAGCTCTATCGCCTCCTCTTCTTCAGTTGTAAAAAGTAAAAGCACTGAGTCGTCATTGGAGGCTCATGTTCATGAACCACACCTTTCCTTGTGTCCTTCACCCCAACCAAGATTGAAGGATGACGCAGGCCATACTACTGATTACTCCATGGAGCTGTTTTCACGTACCATGCCTGGATTATCAAGTCAAATGGTGAATTACCCAGGCCAAGATGAATCTGACATGGAGTGCACTGATGCACAGCCGCTGATGGATGATTCTGCTGGCACATTCACTCAGAGCACTACATTGTCCTCGCAGTGTACAGAGCCAGATTTTGACCCTGATGAGACTCAGGTGCCCCTTCCCGCACACTATACCACCATACACGGTGACACAGAGAAAGGTGCACATGACATAGAAGAGGAGGTGATGGATGACCCAGTTGTTGACCCAGATTGGCATCCATTGGGGGAAGAGGGTGCTGCTTCCAATAGCTCAGATGAGGAGCATCCACAGCAGACATCGACATCGCAACAGCTGTTATCTGGCAGGCCCGGAGCACTCCAAAGACAGTTTCCAAACATCAAAAGAGTTGCTGGACAGCTTGTCCAGAGGGTCAAAAGATCACAGCGTGCTAGGCCGCAAAATGTCTGCCAAAGTAGGAAGAGTGCAGTGTGGCAGTTTTTGAACAAAATCCTCATGATCAGGCCAAGGTTATCTGTAAGAAGTGCGCAAAGACCTTTAGCCGAGGAAAAAATCTGAAAAATTTGAATACCAGTTGCATGCTTAGACATTTAACCAGCATGCACTTGCAAGCGTGGACACAACACCAAACCTCAAGTGCCACATGTGCAACTGATCACAACGAAGGTAGTCAGCAACGCTACATTGTTTCCCCCACTGTAAGCCCACCGGTTAGCACAGCAGCAAATGTTGAGGTGTCGTTGCAAGGCCACAGCAGTCAGGGAATCCCGCTGTTATATCAACGAAAGACTGATTCTAGGCCATCAGAAAGAACAACAACTCCATCACCATCATCAACCCTCTCTCAGTCCGCCCTGTCCACCGCTACTTCCACCATATGCAGCTCTCAAGTCCAGCTCACCCTCCCAGACACTATGAGTAGGTCAAGAAAGTACTCAGTCTCTCATCCGCGTACACTGGGTTTGAACGCCCACATTGACAAACTAATCTCGTTTGAGATGATGCCCTTTCGGTTGGTGGAAAGCACAGCTTTCCGCGAACTCATGGCCTATGCAGTACCACGCTATGACCTACCCAGTCGCCACTTCTTCTCTCGCAAAGCCATCCCAGCCCTCCACCATCATGTGAAAGACCGCATTGTCCATGCACTCAAGCAGTCAGTGAGCGGAAAGGTGCACCTCATAACTGATGCATGGTCCAGTCGGCATGAATCATAGAATCATAGAATCATAGAATCGTAGAGTTGGAAGGGACCTCCTGGGCCATCTGGTCCAACCCCCTGCTCAAAGCAGGATTCGCTAAATCATCCCAGTTAGATGTCTGTCCAGCCTCTGTTTGAAGACTTCCATTGAAGGAGAACTCACCACTTCTCGTGGCAGCCTGTTCCACTCATTGATCACTCTAACTGTCAAAAAGTTTTTTCTAATATCTAATCTGTGTCTCCTCCCATTCAGCTTCATCCCATTGCTTCTAGTCTTTCCTTGTGCAAATGAGAATAAAGTTGATCCTTCTACAATGTGACAGCCCTTTAGATATTTGTAGACAGCTATTAAGTCTCCTCTCAGTCTTCTCTTTTGCAAACTAAACATTCCCAAATCCTGCAACCTTTCCTCATAAGACAGGGTTTGCAGACCGGTCACCATTCTGGTCGCTCTTTTCTGAACTTGCTCCAGTTTGTTGATGTCTTTTTTAAAATGTGGTGCCCAAAATTGGACACAATATTCCAGATGAGGTCTGACCAAAGAGGAGTAGAGGGAAATAATTACTTCACGTGATCTAGACTGTATGCTTCTGTTAATACATCCTAGAATTGCATTTGCCTTTTTTGCTGCTGCATCACACTGTTGACTCATATTCAGTCTGTGATCTATTAGTATACCCAAGTCTTTTTCACATGTGCTGTCACTTAGCCCTATTCCTCCCATTCTATATATGCTTTTTTCATTTTTATTGCCCAGATGTAGTACTTTGCATTTCTCCCTGTTAAAAACCATTCTGTTAGTTGCTGCCCACTTCTCCAGTTTATTTAAATCTTTTTGAATCCTCTCTCTCTCTTCTCTAGTATTAGCTATCCCTCCTAGCTTTGTGTCATCAGCAAATTTAATCAGTTTACCCTCAATTCCTTCATCTAAATCGTTGATAAAGATGTTGAACAATACAGGGCCCAGGACAGAGCCCTGTGGTACCCCACTTGAGACATTCTTCCAACTGGATGTGCAGCCATTTACGACCACTCTTTGGGTCCGATCACTAAGCCAGTTATGAATCCACCTAACAGTTGCCTTGTCCATTCCATACTTAGTCATTTTTTCAATAAGGATTGTATGAGAGACTTTGTCAAATGCTTTGCTGAAGTCAAGATATACTATATCTACAGCATTTCCTTGATCCACCCAATCAGTAATACCATCATAGAAGGAAATTAAATTAGTCTGACATGACTTATTAGTTACAAACCCATGCTGACTCTGTTTAATCACTTCATTCTTATCCAGGTATTGACATACATGTTGTTTAATAATTTGTTCAAAGATCTTTCCTGGTATAGAAGTCAGACTCACCGGCCTATAGTTGCCTGGGTCCACCTTCTTCCCCTTTTTGAAGATAGGAACAACATTTGCTCTTCTCCAGTCTTCTGGCACTTCTCCTGTTCTCCAAGAATTTTCAAAGATTATGGAGAGGGGTTCAAAAATTTCTTCTGCTATCTCCTTCAGTACTCTGGGGTGTAATTCATCTGGACCTGGAGACTTGAATACATTTAGGTTAGCTAAGTGTTTCCTCACTATCTTTCTGTTTATAGATATCCTGGATTCTTCTATTCCCTTAATAGGACAGTGAATAACAGTTGATGTTACATTTCCTTTCTGAGAGAAAACAGATGCAAAATAGGAATTTAAAAGTTCAGCCTTCTCAACATCCTGTCTTACCATTTCATCATTTTCATCCTGTAAAAATCCTATAGCATCTTTGACTTTTCTTTTACTTTTGACATATCCCCAAAATCCTTTATTATTGCTTTTGACATCTCTTGCAAGCCTCAATTCATTTTCAGCTTTAGATAATCTGATTTGTGCCTTGCAGGTTCTGCAGACAGCATTATATTCTTCTTTAGATATGCCTCCTTCTTTCCATTTTATAAACATTTTTTGCTTCCTTTTTAGCATGTGCTTAAGTTCTGTGTTCATCCATCCTGGTTTCCTTAAATGCTTCCTATTCTTCCCTCTTTTCGGAATTGTTAACAACTGTGCTTTGAGAATTTCATTTTTCAAGATTTCCCATCCTTCCTGGACATTTTTGTCTTTAAGGATATCCAGCCATTGGATCCCTCCAATTCTCTTTCTGAATCCCTTAAAATCTGCCTTTCTGAAATCTAACCTTGACGTCTGAGTCTTCACAGGTCTTCCGCCTCTAGTTATCCAAAATTCTAAAATAGCATGGTCGCTACCTCCTAGGGTCCCAGCCACTTTTACCTCCTCAACCATTTCCTCCCTGTTTATAAGGATTAGATCCAAGGTAGCAGTTCCCCTTGTTTTCTACTTTACCTTTTGGAAGATAAAGTTGTCAGCAAGAGAGGATAAGAATTTCCTTGACCTGTTAGTTTTGCCTGAGAGAGATTCCCAACAAATGTCTGGATAGTTGAAATCTCCCATGACAACTATGTCATATTTTTTGGAGAACTTGGCCATTTGATGCATAAAGAGTTCATCCATATCTTCAGCTTGCACAGGCGGCCTGTAGTAAATGCCTACAATGGTGTCCTTTCCATTGTTCTGTCCTTGTATTCTTACCCAAACAGTTTCCACAGAACTCCCAGTCTCTGAAGCTTCAATCTCTGTGCAGATATACGCATTTCTAACATACAATGCGACACCCCCTCCTCGTTTATCAAGTCTGTTTCTTGCAAATAAGTTGTATCCTTCTAGTCTTGTATTCCAATCATGTGTATTGTCCCACCAAGTTTCAGTGATTACAATGACATCATATTTCTTTTCCTGTGTTAGTAGTTCCAATTCTCCTTGTTTGTTGCCCATGCTTTGTGCATTAGTATAGAAACATTTTAGTTTGTGATTGGTTTCTCTTTCTCCAATATTTTTATTAATTAGATTCTTTTGTCTTTGTTCTTCCTTTCCACTTCTAATAGCAGAGTTCTCAGTAGCATTTGTCAGGTGTATGGCTTTTTCTGGTCTTTTGCTTCCCTTCCCATGTTGTTCTAGTTTAAAGCTCTCCTTACAAGTGTAGCAAGGCGACTTCCAAATACCTGCTTTCCAGTCTTCGTAAGGTGCACCCCATCTCTAGCAAGTAGTCCATCGTATAAGTAGTTCACTCCGTGATCCAGAAATCCAAATCGTTGCTGACGGCACCATCGACGTAGCCAGTTGTTCACCTGCAGAATCTTATTCCACCTCCTTGTTCCATGGCCATCCACTGGGAGGATGGAAGAGAAGACCACCTGAGCTCCCAGTTCTTTCACTTTCTTGCCTAAGTCTTCAAAGTCTCTGCAGATGGTTTCCAGGTCGTTTCTTGCGGTGTCATTTGTCCCCACATGTAGTAGCAGGAATGGGTAGTCATCTGTAGGTCTGAAGAGTCCTGATATCCTGTCAGACACATCTTTAATTTTTGCACCTGGAAGACAGCACATTTCTCTTGAAGTTATATCCGGTCTGCAGATAGCGGCCTCTGTTCCTCTCAGCAGGGAATCCCCCATGACCACCATTCTCCGTTTCTTCTTCACAACATTTTTCTTTCTCCATCCAGGAGGACTCTGAAGGCGTACAAGGTTGCTGTTTGTTGGCAAAGTCTTATCCTGATGTATTTCTTCATCGTTTTCCTGCGTGAGAGCCTGGTACTGGTTTCTGAGCAGTATGGGTGCTGACTGCCTCCTGATCCTCCTGCTTCTCTGGGTCACATGTCTCCATTCCTCTGTTTCTTCAGGTGCACTTCGAATTTCTTCTCTTTCTGTAACATGAAGAGATAATTCTGCTCTGTCCAAGAACTCTTCACCTTCCTTAATGATCTTCAACGTAGCTAACCTCTCTTCGAGATTTTGCAACTTTTCCTCCAACAGGGTCACAAGCTTGCATTTGTGGCATGTGAAGTTTGGCTTTTCCACTGGTAAATCTGTGAACATGTAGCAAGAAATGCAGCTCACCAAATGGCTCCTGGCCTCTTCCATCTTGAGATTTCTTAAAAAGATGAAAGATGAGCCAAAATTCTCCGATTTCCTCTTTTCAGCTGCAATGGCCAAAACCCAGTGATCGTTGAGCTCGCGGAGACTCTTCACTTATCCCAGAAGGCACTGGGAATATGCAAATGATCTCCTCAAGACTCTTCCCCTGGTTTCGGCATGGCATGGCCAGGGCCAGGGCCGTTACGTGTCCATCACTGCGCACTGGGTTAATGTGGTGGATGCAGGGTCCACAGGGGACAGCGGTGGTGGGACAGTGCTGCCTAGCCCACGGTATAGGAAACAGTTGGCTGTAGGCGTTCGACCCTCCTCCTCCTCCTCCTCCTCCAGAAGCGACAGCTCGTCCACAGAGCGCAGTCGTACGAGCACTCCATCTGCAGCTGCCACTGTTGCACACGATGTGTCCCCCTATCGAGCAGCTAGTGGAAAGCGTCAGCAGGCTGTGTTGCAGATGATGTGTTTGGGCGACAGACACACCGCCGAGGTGCTGGCCGAGTACTTGAAGCGACAAACTGAGTCATGGCTGGGCAGTGTACATCTTGAGGCAGGCAAGGTAGTTAGTGATAATGGCCGTAATTTTGTGGCAGCCATAGCCCTTTCAAAACTCAGCCACATACCTTGCTTGGCTCACACCTTGAACCTGGTGGTGCAGTGCTTCCTCAAAAATTATCCGGAGTTAACAGCCCTGCTCCAGAAGGTGCGAAGACTGTGCGCGCACATCCGCCGGTCGCCTGTACACTCCGTTCGTATGCAGAAGCTGCAGCGATTGCTCCACCTTCCCAACCACCGCCTCATTATCGACATTGCAACAAGGTGGAACTCCACCCTGCACATGGTGGAGTGGCTGTGTGAGCAGAGGCAGGCCATAATGCATTTGTGGGAGGATACACGGCCAGGCACTTTGAGAGCAGACATGGAGTTGACAGGCGTGCAGTGGTCGAAGCTGAAAAACCTTTGTAAAGTCCTTCAGTGTTTTGAGGAATGCACACGGCTGGTAAGCGCAGACGACGCCATCCTAAGCATGAGCATCCCACTTATGCGTCTGCTCATGCAAACTTTGACGCACCTTAAGGAGCAGGCGTCTGCAGCCAATGTTGATGAGGAGGAAGAGGAGGAGGGAATCCTTGATAACATTCAGCCATTGTCTGCTCAGGGACCTCTCCTGGACGAGGTGGAGGAAGAAGAGGAGGAGGAGGAGGAGGATGATGGGGATGATTACTTAGGGGAGGAGGATGCATCTCGTGGGGCAAGTGAAAATGTTGGCGTGGCAAGGTCTGGTACAGGGTTTGTGCGTGACTGGAGGGATGTGGATTTGCCAGAAAGTGCTCCTCCACCCAGCACTCGCAGTGCATCATTGACACCGGGAACATTGGCCCACATGTCAGATTATGCCTTGCGGATCCTAAAAAGGGACCCCCGCATTGCCAAAATGATGAACGATGACGACTACTGGTTGGCCAGCATCCTGGATCCACGCTATAAAGGCAAATTACAAAACATCATGCCACAGGAGAACCTTGACCTAATATTGGCTAATAAACAAGCAACTCTGGTAAATCGGTTGCTTGAGGCATTCCCAGCACACAGCAGCGGTGATGGTTCTCACACGAGCCGTACGGGCCGGGGGCAGCTTGGCAGAGGTGTTCGTGGTGCACACAGCAGAAGTGGCGTTGGAGACAGGGGTTTCATGACAATGTTGTGGACTGATTTTTCAAATACCGCTCACACAACTGGTAATACTGCATCGATGGAAATTGACAGGAGACAGCAGTTGTCAACTATGGTTACAAACTACTTTTCCTCCCATATCGATGTTCTCCCACACAGGTCATTCCCCTTTGACTATTGGGCCGCTAAACTGGACACCTGGCCTGAATTGGCACAATATGCCTTACAGGAGCTCGCTTGCCCAGCTGCAAGTGTGCTATCGGAAAGAGTCTTCAGTGCAGCTGGATCAATCCTGACAGAAAAAAGGACCCGTCTGTCAACCCAAAATGTGGATGATCTAACCATCATTAAAATGAACCACGCATGGGTTTCCAAGGATTTTGTCCCACCTTCCCCTGATGTCACATAGGGTGACAGAAAAATGGCTTGCTTTGGTCCACCTCTTCCTGGTACTTCACCTATTTCGCCTTTTGCATCAGCTGAATGTCCAACATATGCCACTTTCTAAAACTCCCTAACTGTGCTGCCTCCCCCCCCATGGCCGGGGTCACCACCTACCGCAGACACCGTGCGAGTGCCGTTGCCCTGGACAGGTGGGTAGGCCGACTCTTGGGCGCGGGCACTGGCACAGGGTCCCTCATAGTGCAATCAAGTGTCTCTGACGGTGGTGGTGCACAACCGCCGTCAGACACACCGCTGTACTATGAGGGGCCCAGTGCCAGTACCGACGCCCACGAGTGGGCCCCCCTTGCTTGGCCAGGGCCCCAGCATTTGCAATCTTTACCTCTCCCTGCTCCTCCGCTGTGTAATCTGGGCCGTCAAATCCATACTGTGCCTGACACCGTCTGAGCCTGCCTCCTGAGACATATATTTTGAATGTGTACGCTATCCATACATGTTATCCAGGGATACGGTACCCTTTCTAACCTTTGTGCAATGACGTGCAATCCATACTGGGCCTAACACCGTCTGAGCCTGCCTCATGCTGTATAGACATATATTTTGAATGTGTACGCTATCCATACATGTTATCCGGGGATACGGTACCCCTTCTAACCTTTGTGCAATGACGTGCAATCCATACTGGGCCTAACACCGTCTGAGCCTGCCTCATGCTGTATAGACATATATTTTGAATGTGTACGCTATCCATACATGTTATCCGGGGATACGGTACCCCTTCTAACCTTTGTGCAATGACGTGCAATCCATACTGGGCCTAACACCGTCTGAGCCTGCCTCATGCTGTATAGACATATATTTTGAATGTGTACGCTATCCATACATGTTATCCAGGGATACGGTACCCTTTCTAACCTTTGTGCAATGATGTGCAATCCATACTGGGCCTAACACCGTCTGAGCCTGCCTCATGCTGTATAGACATATATTTTGAATGTGTACGCTATCCATACATGTTATCCGGGGATACGGTACCCCTTCTAACCTTTGTGCAATGACGTGCAATCCATACTGGGCCTAACACCGTCTGAGCCTGCCTCATGCTGTATAGACATATATTTTGAATGTGTACGCTATCCATACATGTTATCCAGGGATACGGTACCCTTTCTAACCTTTGTGCAATGACGTGCAATCCATACTGGGCCTAACACCGTCTGCGCCTGCCTCATGCTGTATAGACATATATTTTGAATGTGTACGCTATCCATACATGTTATCCGGGGATACGGTACCCCTTCTAACCTTTGTGCAATGACGTGCAATCCATACTGGGCCTAACACCGTCTGAGCCTGCCTCATGCTGTATAGACATATATTTTGAATGTGTACGCTATCCATACATGTTATCCGGGGATACGGTACCCCTTCTAACCTTTGTGCAATGACGTGCAATCCATACTGGGCCTAACACCGTCTGAGCCTGCCTCATGCTGTATAGACATATATTTTGAATGTGTACGCTATCCATACATGTTATCCAGGGATACGGTACCCTTTCTAACCTTTGTGCAATGACGTGCAATCCATACTGGGCCTAACACCGTCTGAGCCTGCCTCATGCTGTATAGACATATATTTTGAATGTGTACGCTATCCATACATGTTATCCAGGGATACGGTACCCCTTCTAACCTTTGTGCAATGACGTGCAATCCATACTGGGCCTAACACCGTCTGAGCCTGCCTCATGCTGTATAGACATATATTTTGAATGTGTACGCTATCCATACATGTTATCCGGGGATACGGTACCCCTTCTAACCTTTGTGCAATCCATACTGGGCCTAACACCGTCTGAGCCTGCCTCATGCTGTATAGACATATATTTTGAATGTGTGCGCTATCCATACATGTTATCCGGGGATACGGTACCCCTTCTAACCTTTGTGCAATGACGTGCAATCCATTCTGGGCCTAACACCGTCTGAGCCTGCCTCATGCTGTATAGACATATATTTTGAATGTGTACGCTATCCATACATGTTATCCAGGGATACGGTACCCTTTCTAACCTTTGTGCAATCACGTGCAATCCATACTGGGCCTAACACCGTCTGAGCCTGCCTCATGCTGTATAGACATATATTTTGAATGTGTACGCTATCCATACATGTTATCTGGGGATACGGTACCCCTTCTAACCTTTGTGCAATGACGTGCAATCCATACTGGGCCTAACACAGTCTGAGCCTGCCTCATGCTGTATAGACATATATTTTGAATGTGTACGCTATCCATACATGTTATCCGGGGATACGGTACCCCTTCTAACCTTTGTGCAATGACGTGCAATCCATACTGGGCCTAACACCGTCTGAGCCTGCCTCATGCTGTATAGACATATATTTTGAATGTGTACGCTATCCATACATGTTATCCGGGGATACGGTACCCCTTCTAACCTTTGTGCAATGACGTGCAATCCATACTGGGCCTAACACCGTCTGAGCCTGCCTCATGCTGTATAGACATATATTTTGAATGTGTACGCTATCCATACATGTTATCCAGGGATACGGTACCCTTTCTAACCTTTGTGCAATCACGTGCAATCCATACTGGGCCTAACACCGTCTGAGCCTGCCTCATGCTGTATAGACATATATTTTGAATGTGTACGCTATCCATACATGTTATCCGGGGATACGGTACCCCTTCTAACCTTTGTGCAATGACGTGCAATCCATACTGGGCCTAACACCGTCTGAGCCTGCCTCATGCTGTATAGACATATATTTTGAATGTGTACGCTATCCATACATGTTATCCAGGGATACGGTACCCCTTCTAACCTTTGTGCAATGACGTGCAATCCATACTGGGCCTAACACCGTCTGAGCCTGCCTCATGCTGTATAGACATATATTTTGAATGTGTACGCTATCCATACATGTTATCCGGGGATACGGTACCCCTTCTAACCTTTGTGCAATGACGTGCAATCCATACTGGGCCTAACACCGTCTGAGCCTGCCTCATGCTGTATAGACATATATTTTGAATGTGTACGCTATCCATACATGTTATCCGGGGATACGGTACCCCTTCTAACCTTTGTGCAATGACGTGCAATCCATACTGGGCCTAACACCGTCTGAGCCTGCCTCATGCTGTATAGACATATATTTTGAATGTGTACGCTATCCATACATGTTATCCGGGGATACGGTACCCCTTCTAACCTTTGTGCAATGACGTGCAATCCATACTGGGCCTAACACCGTCTGAGCCTGCCTCATGCTGTATAGACATATATTTTGAATGTGTACGCTATCCATACATGTTATCCGGGGATACGGTACCCCTTCTAACCTTTGTGCAATGACGTGCAATCCATACTGGGCCTAACACCGTCTGAGCCTGCCTCATGCTGTATAGACATATATTTTGAATGTGTACGCTATCCATACATGTTATCCAGGGATACGGTACCCTTTCTAACCTTTGTGCAATCACGTGCAATCCATACTGGGCGTGAGAACGGCTGGCGAGCTGTTAAGCAAGCTACAGCACCTGTCCAGACAAGTACAGGGATTCCCTAGCGAGGAGACTTATTTGATTGTTTTCTATGTTGGGACAGCAATTTTTGGGGAGCACTATACTCTGGAGAATGATAGATGGGGCCCACCATACACTGGAACATTCCAAAGGTGGACATCAGACACTGGAGCAGCATTTACAGGGCCCATTATACACTAGAGCATTAGAAATGGGGCCCATTATGTTTGGAGCATTATTTGGGCCCATAAGACAGTGGAGCTTCATCCATGGGGACCAACATATACTGTAGCATTATGTGGAGCTCATCATATACTGTTTCAAACATTATATGGGACCAATGATTTTGTATGGAGAAATAGATGGGCCTCGTCATGAGATGTAAAAAGTGAGGTATTTTTCATTGTACTATACCGCTATTTCTCTGCCGTATCGGAGCATGATGAGTTGTGGCATGTGTTAAAGGGGCGCTCTTTCGCCCAGGGCACATGAAAACCTGCAGCCAGCCCTCCCCCCCCACAAATTTAGCCAAATAACCCCCATTTTTCAGTGCGTAACTTGTATTATGAAGTTAATTAAGGTTGACAAGCTTAAGTAAGAAGAATTGATGCTTTTGGCATTCAAATGGGCACTGTAGGTGTGTTTCCTGTCCTCCTCTCACTGCCGACTTTTATTCCCCATTGACTTACATTGGGTTTCGTGTTTCGGGACGACCCCGACTTTTCCCTATAATCGGACGATCTTGCTCGACCCGACTTTTGGAAAAGTCGGGTTTCACGAAACGAAACGCGACCCTAAAAAAACAAAAGTCGCTCAACTCTAATTACCACAATGAATTTTAACCCCTTAATGTCTATGGACGTGCACAGTCCGTCATGGCAGGAGGTAACTTTCAGCACCATGACGGACTCTGCACATCCTGCCTTTGAACTGTTACTGCGTGTAAACACGCAGTTTCAGTTCAGTGCCGACAGCTGTCTATGACAGCTGAGAGGCACAGGAAGGGGGGCAGGGACTCTTGCACTTGGTCCCTACACCCACAGGGCTGTAATTGGTCGGTCAATCTGACAGACCAAGCACGGCATTGATCAGCAGGAGAAGCTGAAATCTGAGCTTCTCCTTGCCTGATAAGTGTAGGAGCTCAGCGCTGCAGTGGCTGAGCGTTCTGCACTGACAGCTAGGAGCGGAGCCCCCACCGCCCCTGACTGTTAACCCCCTCACTGCTGCGATCGAGCGTGATCGCAGCGTTCAGAGGGGGAGGCAGAGGGTAGGGGGCTCCCTCTGCCTCAGGTCGGCATCCCTGCGATGTAACCGCGGGGCCCGACCTGTACAATGATGACCCGGAGGTGTCATGACAACCTCCGGGTCATTTACCTACAGAGAGCTGGTGAGATCAGGCTCACAGCATGGTGTCAGCAGCTCTCAGCATTGGTATAATGCATTACAATGCTGGAGCATTGTAATGTATTATACCTAAAGTGAAAGTGAAAGTCCCCTAAAGGGAGAAGGTAAAAAAAAACATTTAAAAAAAAATGTTAAAAAAAATTATTAAAAAATAATATAAAAAATTCACTAAAAACTCCCCTAAAAATTACACATTTCTATGTAAAAAAAATAAAATAAACAGAAAAATACACGTTTGGTATCGCCACGTCCGTAAAAATCTCATCTATAAAAGTATCACCCTAGTTAACCTATTCAGTGAACGCCTTAAAAAAACACACAAAAAAGTAGCAAATTATACTTTTTCCAAGCAGTATCATCATTCCGCTTGGAAAGAGTGCAATAACAAGCGATCAAAAAGATGGATATAAATAAACATGGTACCGCTGAAAACGTCATCTTGTCCTGCAAAAGACGAGCCACCATACAGCATCGTCAGCAAAAAAATACAAAAGTTATAGCTCGCAGAATAAAGTGATGCAAAAATATTTTTTCTATAAAAGTTTTTATTGTGTAAAAAACACCAAAACATAAAAAAACTATATAAATGAGGTATCGCTGTGATCGTAGTCACCAGAAGAATAAAGCTGCCATACTAATTTTACCACATGCGGAACGGAGGGGGAAAAAAAAGCATTCCTAAATTGCTGTTTTTTTCATTCAAAAAATGAACAGAAAAATCAGAATAGAAAGCGATCAAAAAAGTTATGTGCCCGAAAATGGTACCAATAAAAACGTCAGCTCTTCCCGCAAAAATCAAGCTGGCACATGACTCTGTCGGCCGAAATGTGGAAAAATTATAGCTCATAGAAGATCATTTTTGTGGAAAAAATATGATTTTTTAATTTTACGGCTCTACGTTATAACCTTCTGTGAAGCCCTTGGGGGTTCAAAGTGCTCAACACACATTTAGATAAGTTCCTTGGGGGGTCTAGTTTCCAAAATGGGGTCAGTTGTGGGGGGTTTCCACTGTTTAGGTACATCAGGGGCTCTCCAAACAAGACATGGCGTCCGCTCTCGATTCCAGCCAATTTGACATTCAAAATCTCAAATGATGCTCCTTCCATTCTGAGCACTGCCGTGCGCCTAAAGAGTGCTCTTCCTCCACACATGGGGTATCGGTGTACTCAGGAGAAATTGCACAACAAATATTGTGATTCATTTTCTCCTGATACCCTTGACAAAATAAAAAAAATTGTGTCCAAATAAAAATTTTGGGGGAAAAAAGTTAAATGTTCACTTTTTCCTTCCACATTGCTTCAATTCTTTTGAAGTACCTAAACGGTTAATAAACTTCTTGAATGTGGTTTTGAACACCTTGAGGGCTGCAGTTTTTAGAATGGTGTCACTTTGGGGTATTTTATGTTATATTGACCCCCCCCAAACTCACTTCAATTGTGAGGTGGTCCCTAAAAAAAATGGTTTTGTAAATTTTGTTGGAAAAATGAGAAATCGCTGGTCAACTTCTAACCCTTATAACTTCCTAAGAAACAAAAATTTTGGTTTCAAAATTGTGCTGATGTAAAGTAGACATATGGGAAATGTTATTTATTAACTATTTTTTGTGACATATCCTTCTGATTTAAGGGCATAAAAATTAAAAGTTTGAAAATTGCAACATTTTAAAATTTTTTGTCATATTTCCATTTTTTTCATAAATAAACGCAAGTCATATCGAAGAAACTTTACCACTAACATGAAGGACAATATGTCACGAAAAAACATTCTCAGAATCAGCGGGATACGTTGAAGCGTTCCAGAGTTATAACCACATAAAGTGACAGTGGTCCGATTTCAAAATTAAGGCCTGGACTTTAACCTACAAAATGGCTTGGTCGTTAAGGGGTTAAACAAAACAATTCAGATGCAGTTGAAGTTCAGACTTTCAGCTTTCATTTGAGGGTATCCACATTAAAATTGGATGAAGGGTTTAGGAGTTTCAGCTCCTTAACATGTGCCACGCTGTTTCCTTCACAGCAAAACCTTCCAAATGCAAGCACCACACCTCAAGTCAACTCCAGACCTTTTATCTGCTTGAGAATGACATAACGAAGGGATTGCCCACACCTGTCCATGAAATAGCCTTGGAGTCAATTGTCCAATTACTTTTGGTCCCTTTAAAAACAGGGTGGCACATGTTAAGGAGCTGAAACTCCTAAACTCTTCATCCAATTTTAATGTGGATACCCTCAAATGAAAGCTGAAAGTCTGAACTTCAACTGCATCTGAATTGTTTTGTTTAACATTCATTGTGGTAATGTCTAGAACCAAAATTAGAAAACTGTTGTCTCTGTCCAAATATATATGGACCTAACTGTATGTGTGTATGTGTGTCCAGGATTGGCATCCGCACCGTCGCAGCTACAGCCACAAAATTTGGCACAGTCACACGTCTGGACCCCGAGAGCATCATAGGCTATGTTATGAGGCGAAATTTTAACCCCGCGCGTTCCAATTCACCAAACAATTTTGCCCCTATCTACATAATGGGGAAAAAATGAAAGGAAAAGTGTTGGAGACAAATTGACAGCTGCCAGATGTGAACAAGGGGGACTTAAAGAATGAGAGCGATGGCGCCAAAGAGTATATACCGTACAGTTGCTAAGGTGGGGCCCTGACATGGGATACTGACCACACACGGGGATATGAACACACACACACAAAATGGGCCACACACTACCGCGTGCTTCAACACATATACCACCCTCAGCACACATTTCACCACGCATACACCAACCTCGCCACATAAAATTCCAAACACAAAAGTCGCCACTCAAAACTCGCCACGCTGTCCCAGAGCTGTTTAAAAGATGAAAAATGAGCTGTGATTGGTTTTCTTTGTAGACAGTTGTGGTAACTGAGGCCTATTATTCTTATAATTTCTATGGTGTTATCATCCTTCTGTAAAGCTGGAAATAACACAATTTATTACCGTGCCAACACAGACCACCCTCTGACACAGACTGCAGGGGGAGCCCAGTATCACACAGGATAGGATTAGATACACAGCTCAGCAGTCAGTATCACACAGGATAGGATTAGATACACAGCTCAGCAGTCAGTATCACACAGGAGAGGATTAGACACATGGCTCAGCAGGCAGTATCACATAGGATAGGATTAGATACACGGCTCAGCAGTCAGTATCACACAGGATACGATTAGATACACAGCTCAGCAGTCAGTATCACACAGGATAGGAATAGATACACGGCTCAGCAGACAGTATCACACAGGATAGGATTAGATACGCAGCTCAGCACACAGTATCACACAGAATAGTATTAGATACACGGCTCAGCAGACAGTATCACACAGAATAGGATTAGATACACGGCTCAGCAGTCAGTATCACACAGGATAGGATTAGATACGCAGCTCAGCACACAGTATCACACAGAATAGTATTAGATACACGGCTCAGCAGACAGTATCACACAGAATAGGATTAGATACACGGCTCAGCAGTCAGTATCACACAGGATAGGATTAGATGCACAGCTTTTATGTGCAATATAATCATTATAATTTGTTATACCTAACCACAATTGGTTACTATGCCCAGGCAATGCCGGGCTCTTCAGCTAGTATATAAATATATACTGTATATATATAATTAGATATACAGATAGATAGATTTGTGAGTGATATATATTTACAGTGGTTTGTGTGTGTAGCTTACTGTACATGTATTTTATTACTAAATAAATTATTTTCCAAAAAAATGGAGTGAGATGCCCAAAATTTTATTAACCAGCAGAGGGAAAGCAGACAGCTTGGGGATAATGTTTATAGCCAAGGAAGGGAGTAATACCCATGGAGCTCCCCAGGCTATTTATGATAATAACCATGAGTAAGACGTAGCTGAAATACATTGGTTGGAGACCACTGGAGGAACCGCATGTCACATGGACCCGTCCTGTGTGACACGGCTCGCAGGCAAGTAACTAAAACAACAAGACAAGGGGTAGGGAAACAGTTACAATGGTGGGCCCTGCGATAGGGAAAGGGGACAGGGAGACCTCCTGCACTCCCCTGAGTCAGTGTCCCTAACGCTCCTAACGTTCCCTATGCCGGTTCCGCACTACTTTATTTCATTTTTTGAGTCCCCCATTTTAATAACAAGTAAATGCTAAGTATACAGCTGTGAGCTGATATTAATAGCCTGGGAAGCTCCATGGGTATTACCCCCTTCCCAGGCTTTAAACATCTTTCCCCAGCTGTCCGCTTTCACTTTACTGGTTAATAAAATTTCAGGGGATTTCAAACCATTTTTTTCAGAAAATAGTTTATTCAGTGACAAAATGCATGTACAGTATGTACAGTAAGCTACACAACACTGTAATAATTATATACTAACTTGGCCCGTGTGAAATTTTCGCACATTGGTCGTCGGGGCGCAGGCAATTTCAGAAAAAGCAAACTGGTCAAATGTAAATGTATTTCATCAGATGATGAACACAGACAGGTATTTATATACGTAGATTGGTGATACAATAAATTGGTTTGGTAAGTAGAGGCCAAAAAATGTCTTCCGGTTGAGGTGCCACCTGCAGGTCATTGTGACTTTCTGCATGTTTATGAAAATGAATGTTTAAACTGTATTTAGTGATAAAATCGTGAATGTGTGGTTTGTTTGGCTTTTTTCTTGCTGAAGGGAGCAAGCTAACCTTTCAAATGGTGTATCATTTGTGTGTGGGGGGCGAAGTAATCAGCGAACAAGCATTGCATGTATACAAATGTGTGCATACAGTGCCTTGCAAAAGTATTCGGCCCCCTGGAACTTTTCAACCTT
This sequence comes from Dendrobates tinctorius, assembly GCF_039654945.1. Classification (NCBI taxonomy): domain Eukaryota; kingdom Metazoa; phylum Chordata; class Amphibia; order Anura; family Dendrobatidae; genus Dendrobates; species Dendrobates tinctorius. The sequence goes on from NW_027361683.1 coordinate 34,775,199, forward strand.
TTCCCACATATCATGCTTCAAACAAAAAGATACCAAATGTAAATTTTTGGTGAAGAATCAACAACAAGTGGAACACAATTGTGAAGTTGAATGAAATTTATTGGTTATTTTAAATTTTTGTGGAAATTCAAAAACTGAAAAGTGGGGCATGCAATATTATTCGGCCCCTTTACTTTCAGTGCAGCAAACTCACTCCAGAAGTTCATTGTGGATCTCTGAATGATCCAATGTTGTCCTAAATGACTAATGATGATAAATATAATCCACCTGTGTGTAATCAAGTCTCCATATAGTGATAGTCTCAGGGTTCTGTTTGAAGCACAGAGAGCATCATGAAGACCAAGGAGCACAACAGGCAGTTCCGTGATACTGTTGTGGACAAGTTAAAGCCGGATTGGGATGCAAAATGATTTCCAAAACTTTAAACATCCCAAGGAGCACTGTGCAAGCGATCATATTGAAATGGAAGGAGTATCATTCCACTGCAAATCTACCAAGACCTGGCCATCCCTCTAAACTTTCATCTCAAACAAGGAGAAGACTGATCAGAGATGCAGCCAAGGGGCCCATGATCACTCTGGATGAACTGCAGAGATCTACAGCTGAGGTGGGACAGTCTGTCCATAGGACAACAATCAGTCATACACTGCACAATTCTGGCCTTTTGTGAATTTCCACAAAAATTTAAAATAACCAATACATTTCGTTCAAATTCACAATTGTGTTTCACTTGTTGCTGATTCTAAAAATTTACATTTGGTATCTTTATGTTTGAAGCATATGTGGGAAAACGTTGAAAAGTTCCAGGGGGCCGAATACTTTCGCAAGGCACTGTATATGACTCAACTGCAGTGAAGTGTGCAATCCTCTAATGTGCCTGAAATAGGCTGGGCAAGCACTTGAGCAAGCTGGAAAGACCCCAAGGCAAATGTTTGGATTTATTTGTGATGTCTGTAAGCAGGTTTGTGATAGTGTGCTTTGGGATAGTGTGCTGCCACCTGCAGGTAATTTGACCTTTCAAATGGTGTATCATTTGTTTGTGTGGGTATAGTATGAACGGAGCAAGTGTGCAATTCAATAGGCAGTGCATGTTTACAAATGTGTTTGCATATGTGCCTCACCTTCAGTGAAGTGTGCAATCCTCCAATTTGGTTAAAATAGGCTGGGCAAGCAGTTTGGCAAGCTGCAAAGCCCCCAAGGCAAATGTTTGATTTGTTTGTGATGTCTGTAAGCAGCTTTGTGGTAGTATGCTTTGGGGTACAGTGGTGGCACCTGCAGGTCATTTATCCTTACTGCAGGTTTATGAAAATTAATATTTAAACTGTATTTTGTGATCAAGTTGTGGCTGTGTGCTTTGTTTGGCTATTTTCTTGCTGAAGGGGGCAAGTTTACCTTTTAAATGGTGTATCCTTTGTGTGAGAGGGTGCAGTATGAACGGAGATACAAAGGAATCACCGAAAAACAGTGTTTAGAAATAATAGAATAGATGTGACTGACATCTTTATGTCTATCTATTCTATGTGTATATATCTATTCAATTTTATCGGGTCACGCTGTCATTTTCTTGTAAGCGGCAGATGAAATGTTGGGTTTTCAAGGACGTGTAAAATCGGATTTTTTTTTTAACACACTCACTGACTTGCATTGGCGAGTCTCATCCGAGACACGAGGACAATCACTGCATGATGTGATTTTTTTTTTTCTCATCCCAACCTGAGGTGGGAAAAAAATTGCAGATGAGCAGAGACTCATGAGCAGAGTGTGATGCAGCAGCAAAAAAGGCAAATGCAATTCTAGGATGTATTAACAGAAGCATACAGTCTAGATCACGTGAAGTCATTACTTCCCTATACTCCTCTTTGGTCAGACCTCATCTGGAATATTGTGTCCAGTTTTGGGCACCACATTTTAAAAAAGACATCAACAAACTATAGCAAGTTCAGAAAAGAGCGACCAGAATGGTGAACGGTCTGCAAACTCTGTCTTATGAGGAAAGGTTGCAGGATTTGGGATTGTTTAGTTTGCAAAAGAGAAGACTGAGAGGAGACTTAATAGCTGTCTACAAATATCTCAAGGGCTGTCACATTGTAGAAGGATCATCTTTATTCTCATTTGCACAAGGAAAGACTAGAAGCAATGGGATGAAACTGAATGGGAGGAGACACAGATTAGATATTAGAAAAAACTTTTTGACAGTTAGAATGATCAATGAGTGGAACAGGCTGCCATGAGAGGTGGTGAGTTCTCCTTCAATGGAAGTCTTCAAACAGAGGCTGGACAGACATCTGACTGGGATGATTTAGCGAATCCTGCTTTGAGCAGGGGGTTGGACCAGATGGCCCAGGAGGTCCCTTCCAACTCTACGATTCTATGATTCTATGATTCTATGATTCCTAGATTAACATTGGTCAAAGTGCAATCCAATTTTTTATCTGATTGCACTCGTCCGTTTTTATCGCAAATGAATATGAGCCTTAAGCTTAAGATTCATTTATTCAGAAACAGGGAAGTACAATGCCAATGCATGAGCTTCCTCTGATCAAAGCACTGTGAGTTCCCCAATAAAAGGCCTAGTAGTGGAAGCAGCCACGGCCTCGTCCATCATTCGTCACTCAATTGCATAATTGCACCGACGATTGTAGGCAGCGGAGTTGCGTTTCCTTGACAAACTGGCAACAGTGGTAGGATCTGCGTGATGTACCCTGTGTTATCCGTGACAAACTAGTGGCAGCAGTGCAATCTGTGTGCACCCCCCCCTCTGGTGTCCTCCATGACATATACCCAAAATGATTGAGTACAACTTATATTAATGGGAAGACCCAAAATTTAGTGAAGGAGTAAAGGAAGAAGCTATAATGTGGACTACAAGGTTGGTTACAGTGGATCGTTTATTAGACAAGTGTTAAAATCTGTAATGTAGCACCGTGTTCCCTATGTGGACATCTGTTGGCAATATGCAACATGGTCCTGAACAATGCCAGGCAAGCTGACAAAAAGAACCCTACAACTCTTTTATCACCCCAAACAACCAATGTTTGTACAGCTAAGTGATGGCCGCCTTTATAAAAAAAGTGATTAAAACGTACCCCAGAACACCCCCAATAAGATGATACTATTGTCACAGGATAATTGTTTACCTATTTGCAGCCACCATTGCCATATGAGAGGAAATTCTTGTGTAACTATAAGAATAAGAGTAAAATTTAGTTTTATCAACAAGTATCAAATATATTCCAAACCTAGAAGAAAACCTTATCTCTGAAGTTTATTAGGTGTCTGAAGCAACCTCCTCTGGTGTTGATGGAAAAGGAATTTTTCACAGAAAACATCCAGAAATGCAGCAGGAGAACCAGAGACATTCCAAGTATCTGGTATCTTACCACCATAAGTACATCTGCAGGTTGTACAGACCAGTGGTGGTGAACCTGCCACATTGTGGAAGCTTCAAAAGCAAGCCTTTACTCATGAAGGTACAGGCCTTTACACTGTGTGTCCTTTGTTACAAATGTGTCCATGTAAAGATGTTGCATACAGATGTTGCATGCATTAATTTGATACTTAAAAGAGTGATCTGAAACTAACACTTACTTTAATCCTAAATTTCCATCTATTTAATAATAATAATAATTTAATTTTTATTCTAATATACTGTAATTAAAGAGTCCCTTTCGTTCCCTCACTATGCTATTTAACTATTTTTTTCTTACTTCTTCCTGTTTGATGACGCTTCTTTTGAGAATCCCAGTGCATGCTAGGATACTCAAATGAGTCATCATCGGGGGCAGTGGTTGCTGTCACTGCGAGAGTCGCCATACTCTCTCTGAAATGCATCATCATCAATCAAGTCCACTTCAGGGCCTAGGCTAGTAAATACTCTACTAAGCATGTGTCGGTTATCAGTTTCAATGTATGATCAGTAGGATCTTCAGTTTTGCGCAACGTATCCCGTTCCGAAAGGCATATTCTCATGAATGGGTATAACAAGGAGGGCTAGAGTCTGAATATGCTAAAATATATCAAAGTTTATTTATTCCAACATAAAGTAGCAATCACAGTATACATAATTACTGATACAAATGTGATTTGATCCCTAGGTAAAAAGTAGCCCAGGGAATAGTTCAGGACATAATAAGCTAAATACGTACAACTGAGAGTAATATTTCCAAGTCTTATGATAGGAAATATATGGATAATCTGATGCCCATATTCAATATAGCCCTATATATTCCCCACCATAGGGCTATATTGAATATGGGCACCAGATTATCCATATGATACTATAAGACTTGGAAATATTATTTTCAGTTGTACGTATTTAGCTTATTATGTCCAGACCTATTCCCCGGCCTACTTTTTACCTAGGAATCAAATCACATTTTGTGCCTGTAATTATGTATTATGTATTTTTTGATTGTTACTTTGTTATAATAAATCAACTTTGATATCATTTAGCATATTCAGACTCTAGCCCTACTTGCTATATATATATTAAGATGAGTCGCTAAAATATATGGGTACATTAACAATGTGGAACTGGCATTTTTGTTTAATTCTCATGAATAGGGTTTAGGACTGGAGCATAAATGACACATTAGTCTATTATGGTTTATATCTTAGAGGATCCACTAATTTAGTGTCACAGGCTTACCGCGATAGGGAGGAGCTAGAAGTCTGCAGCGTCTGATTTCTCCTATTACTGCACTGATTAGAAGCACTTCACCTTCTTATTAAATGGTGTAAATTTCTTAAGCAGTGCAGGGGTTAGTCTGCTCTGTTGAGAGCTCCTGGAAGTTTTCCCGCATTAAGACTCTCAGCTGTGAACTGTTAGCCACTCCCATCTCCTATATAATCTGGACCCTGGCTAGCACACTTTGTCAGATATAGCTTATGCTGCATGTCTGGAGGTTGTTGGTGGTTGTTGTTGGAGAAGGCGTTAGGTGGATTTATCTGTGACTCTTGCTAGGTTATGAGTGTATGATAATTGACTTTCTTCTCCTACTTCGGTTTAACCCTATCTCCCACTCCCCGGTGTTTACCTCTGCTGTTTATGTGTGTGTATTTGTATGATTGGTATTTTACTTTATCCCTGTTTGTATTAACTTGTTAGTCTGGCTGGTGTTTTATGGTACACTACTACTCCCTCTACCCTGGGGAAGGGTACGTGGTCCTGGCATCTTCATCATCAGAAGTAATCTGGGGAACAGGGCGAGATAGAGCACTCCTAGCATTAGAGACAGGGAAGGAGCCCCTGGTCCTGGGACACCCGACTACAGAGTCATGACACTTAAATCCATGTGTAGGATCTAGTGGTATTATCCCACAGAGCTTAAATTTGTCCAATATAGTAATACCCCAGAATACATATTGATACCACGGTTAGATCCACGTTTTGCCAGCCATGAAGTAGATAACCACATTCTACAGATGTAAGCATTCCAATTGTGATTAAATGTCATCATTTCAAAGTGAATAACCCTGCAAGTGATTCAAAGAAACAGTAAAAATCCAGGTAACCCATGTATATACATCACTGACCTGCACAGCAGATGATTACATGAACAAAAATCACCGTGGCTGAGTAATCCCACATCATGGAGCCAACAACAGGGACAAAGAAGAGGCCACTTAGGAAGAAGGTTATCCCTGCCGAAATCACATGTACTGTTAGAAAGAATAAACTTGTGGTTAAGTTTAGTAGTACCAAAGTGGCTTAAAAACACCTGTGAGGTATTAATTTCTAGTATGTTATGACTAAAGTTAATAAATACTATATAAACTATATGGATAGAAGTATTGGTCCATATCTCCCAATCATTAACTTCAGGTTTTACATTCAGTCCATTTGTCACAGGTGTGTAAAATCCAGCCTATAGCCATGTAGTCCGCAATTACAAACATTTGTGAAAGAATGGCTCTTTCTATAGAGCTCACTGAATTTGAGCATGTTACTGTAATAATATGCCACCACTCTAATAAGTCAGTTTATGAAATTTCTTCGCTTCTAAATTCTTCATCAGCTGTGAGTGGTATTGAAAAAGTGGAAACTCACCCGCGAAGTGGAGAACAGTGAATAAAATTCACCATCACTGCTGAGTCAATAACTGCAGAGCCTCAAATCCAAGCCACAGTTAGGGCCAATTTAGACAGCATTATAAAGACTATTACAGGCAATCTATCCTTTTTGGCTCAGCTAGAGACTTCCATCTTTGGGAAGATTCTGGCAGTCAAAACTTTTATCCTTCCCAAAATTTTATACATATTTAGGACTTTACCAGTTAGCTTTCCGCACCAAACCATTGATAGAGCTCAAGAGCTCATCCGATTATTTATTTGGAAAGATAAAAAAGCAAGAATATCTGCAGACTTGATGTACAAAAATAAAAAACATGGGGGCGCAGGACTGGCCAACATATACGCTTATTATCAGGCCTCGCTCATCAAACAGAGCTGGCACTGGTTTACTGAAAACATGACGCATCCAGTTTGGTATGGCTTGGAGAGAGATGCTAGTGATAGACGTTCCTTGCAAAAGCTTTTCTTTCACTTCCTTCTGCAAAAGCCTAGTGCGAACTCATCTCATCCTATATTCCGGCCGATAATCTCAGCCTGGAGGGAACTCATTAAGCCAACTAAAAATATCAAAAAAGCAGAGCAAATCTTAAAGTTGCCTCTATGTTCATTGGCACTGATGGATGATCTCCCGATACCGGAGGTTTGGGGGAAATCTGGAATTAAAAGGGTGGGGGATGTTTTTAGTGGAGTGGAGTTCCTGAAATTCGGTGAGATCAGGGTTAAATATAATTTACCGTCATCTGAGCTGGTCTTTTACACCATGTTGAAAGACAGAATTTGGAAATTCATAAAAGGGAAGACTTTGAATTATGAAATGCTATCTTCACTATTGTGCAACCTTAAAAATAAAAACCTCTGGAGTCTGTGTAATTTGTATAGATCTGTTGTCAAAGACCTAACGAGCCACAAAAGCATATATATGAAGAGATGGGAGTCCGATTTTGGTGCTGATATCCGTCTCGAGAACTAGAACGATGCCATCAAAAACGCTTACAATTCCAACATATCGATGGGCCTTCATGAGAGTTATTTCAAATTGTTAAATAGATGGTACTATACCCCGACGAGGTTATCACATTTTAACACAGAGCTATCTTCCTTGTGCTGGAGAGATTGTGGACACCAAGGGAACCTCTACCATATTTTCTGGGGTTGTTCAAAAATCAAAAACCTCTGGCTTCCAGTCACACAGCACATTAACCTCATTGCTAAGGACTTCACAATTACACCCGAAAGAGCACTTCTTTCATTAGACATGGAACAATTTGATGATTCGGTAAGACACATTATCATACACATCCTCTTATTGACCAAGACCATGTTAGCACAATGGTGGAAGAAAGCAGAGGTTCCCAAGTTTTCAGACATACTTGACAAGATAGGCCAACACAGCGATTTAGAACGCAGATTTGTGATTGACAACAATCACATTCACAAATACTCAAAAAAATGGAAGACCTGGAACAACGAATTTCATATCAAATAGACTTAACAAGAGGCACTATATTTTGAAGTTTAAACCTGGGCGCTTTAGTACTGGAATGCTGTATCTCCTTCCAAGAATGTTACCCCATAATAAGGATGGTCGATTTTTTTTTTTCTTGTATGTTGTTATTCGATATATGTTATTCTATGCCTATTTGAGGGTTCTCTAGTTTTTAAAATTTTTTTCCGTACCTGTACAAGGTTGTTTATTCCCCCACTCCCTTCCCTCCCTTCCTACCTTCCTTTCCCTACCCTGTTTATTTCTAAAAAAACAATAAAATTATTTGAAAACAAATAACTGCAGAGCCTCAAAACCTCTTCTGGTATTAAGATCAGCACAAATATCGGGAACTTCATGACATAGATTCCCAAGACCAGTTGCATGCAGGCCTTACATTACCAAGCCCAATGTCATGCATTAGATGAAGTGGTGTAAGGCACTGGACTCTGGAGCAGTGGGAACGTGGTCTGTGGAGTGATTTACGCCAGGAAAACATTACCTGCTTCACTGCATTGTGCCAACTGTAAGGTTTGATGGAGGAGGGATAATATCATGAGGTTGTTTTACAAAGATTGGTCTTGACCAAGGATGCACAAGCTTTTTTGGTCCAAGGGCCATAATTCTCATACTCAGCCTTTCTAGGGTCTGCACTAAAAATGAAGGGGTATTGCCTCCTGGGACTTTTGTGGCTTATTGAAAGTATATGCCATAAATGTCTGATAGGTACAATTTTTACTTACAGAAAATCAGCACTCTAATGGTATGTGCACACTGAGTTTTTTTTACGACAATTTAGAAATAGATTCTGCTCCTAAATACACATCAAAAACTGTGTCAAATACTCTTTGAATACGTTTCCGACTTATTTCAATGGGAAAAGCTACTAAAGTGCACCCAGTGCTATTTTTCTACTTTATTTTGAACATTTTTCAATATTCCATTTGGAAGCTTATTCAAAGAATATTTAAAGCACTTTTTATTTGGATTTGCAGTAAAATTCACTTCTAAATCCTTGTTAAAAACTGTGTTGTTAGACAGAGCACATAGCTCTCTACAATAGGTCATGCTTTTTTGCTTACTGCAAAAAGAACTCCCATAAACTATAGTGGAGCCACAGACAAGGAAGGCCACGTGTCTAAATCACAAACTTTCTGGAGTACCAAACAGATTAAGTGACCCAATTCTTCTGATGTATGAGGCATCCAGAGATGTCTACACCGTGCACCATTAGTACGTGTCAGTCCCAGCTTCTCAGGGGGGTTTAAAAGGATAAAACCACCATCCCCTTACAGTTTCATGAGTGTTTTTGTGTGATTGCAGTTTCCTTTCACTCCCGTCTGTCTGGTTTGTGCTATCCTTTTCACATCTGTCCCATACCTCTCTGGGTAGTAGCGGGAATAGTTTCAGTGTGCATTCAGGAGCCTAGTAAGGTTGGAGACCCAGTCCTCTCTACCTTCAAGAGTACCCCTGGGACAGGGATAGTGAGGGCCCCAGCTCCAGGGACAGTTGCAGGCCCCCTCTCTCTCTTACTTCAGACTGGCACATCGTGACATTATCACCAGCCCATTTCGTTCCTTGTGTACTGGAAAGCCATCATGGACGTGGTGGATGCCCTGACCGCGCAGATGCAGTCCTTGTCTTTATAGGTGGCTGACATCAAGCAGCAACATTAGCATGTGCTAAACGCCACTACACAGGTTCTGCTAAATCTAAAACCATCCTCCAAACCCCAGGTAAATTTGCTGGATTGTGTCAATGGGAACTGAAGTAAGTTTTCTATTTTTCTTTCTTCATGTAAATTATTTTTCGTGTGGGTATTGTTCTGTCGTTGCTCCATGGAGATCTTCAGACGGGCATTTTCTCTGCCTGAGTAATCTCCTGTTTGTTCCTCTGTAGACACTTTTTTCTCTGCTCTGGGCCTCATTTATGATGACCCTGATAAAGTGGCGGTTGCTGAATCAATGGTCCACAGGTTGGTTCAGGGAAAACGTAGTGTGGAGGGAGTAAAATTAGATACTCATGCTTGTTTCTGTCTGTGCTGCGCGGGCACAGTTCATGTGATGATTTTGTGTCTCAGATACAATAAAAAGTTTCTTAAGGCTAAGGAAAAAGTAGATAAAGAGTCACTAGTTTTTAATAACACTGTTTCTGGAGGTTTGAGGCTGTCTCACATGTAGACTACGGGTTGATTTTTTACAGGTGTCTGGCTAATAAATTTGGAATCATACAGTTGTGGCCAAAAGTATTGACACCCCTGCAATTCTGTCAGATAATACTCAGTTTCTTCCTGAAAATGATTGCAAACACAAATTCTTTGGTATTATTATCTTCATTTAATTTATCTTAAATTAAAAAACACAAAAGAGAATGAAGCAAAAAGCAAAACATTGATCATTTCACACAAAACTCCAAAAATGGGCCAGACAAAAGTATTGGCACCCTCAGTCTAATACTTGGTTGCACAACCTTTAGCCAAAATAACTGTGACCAACCTCTTCCGATAACCATCAATGAGTTTCTTACAATGCTCTGCTGGAATTTTAGACCATTCTTCTTTGGCAAACTGCTCCAGGTCCCTGATATTTGAAGGGTGCCTTCTCCAAACTGCCATTTTTAGATCTATCCACAGGTGTTCTATGGGATTCAGGTCTGGACTCATTGCTGGCCACCTTAGAAGTCTCCAGTGCTTTCTCTCAAACCATTTTCTAGTGTCCTGCTGGAAGACCCATGACCTCTGAGGGAGACCCAGCTTCCTCACACTGGGCCCTACATTATGCTGCAAAATTTGTTGGTAGTCTTCAGACTTCATAATTCCATGCACACGGTCAAGCAGTCCAGTGCCAGAGGCAGCAAAGCAACCCCAAAACATCAGGGAACCTCCGCCATGTTTGACTGTAGGGACCGTGTTCTTTTCTTTGAATGCCTCTTTTTTTCTCCTGTAAACTCTATGTTGATGCCTTTGCCCAAAAAGCTCTACTTTTGTCTCATCTGACCAGAGAACATTCTTCCAAAACGTTTTAGGCTTTTTCAGGTAAGTTTTGGCAAACTCCAGCCTGGCTTTTTTATGTCTCGGGGTAAGAAGTGGGGTCTTCCTGGGTCTCCTACCATACAGTCCCTTTTCATTCAGATGCCGACGGATAGTACGGGTTGACACTGTTGTACCCTCGGACTGCAGGGCAGTTTGAACTTGTTTGGATGTTAGTCGAGGTTCTTTATCCAACATCCGCACAATCTTGCATTGAAATCTCTTGTCAATTTTTCTTTTCCGTCCACATCTAGGGAGGTTAGCCACAGTGCCATGGGCTTTAAACTTCTTGATGACACTGCGTACGGTAGACACAGGAACATTCAGGTCTTTGGAGATGGACTTGTAGCCTTGAGATTGCTCATGCTTCCTCACAATTTGGTTTCTCAAGTCCTCAGACAGTTCTTTGGTCTTCTTTCTTTTCTCCATGCTCAATGTGGTACACACAAGGACACAGGACAGAGGTTGAGTCAACTTTAATCCATGTTAACTGGCTGCAAGTGTGATTTAGTTATTGCCAACACCTGTTAGGTGCCACAGGTAAGTACAGGTGCTGTTAATTACACAAATTAGAGAAGCATCACATGATTTTTCGAACAGTGCCAATACTTTTGGCCACTCTCTTTTTTATGTTTGGTGTGGAATTATATCCAATTTGGCTTTAGGACAATTCTTTTTGTGTTTTTTCATTTAAGACAAATTAAATGAAGATAATAATACCAAAGAATTTGTGCTTGCAATCATTTTCAGGAAGAAACTGAGTATTATCTGACAGAATTGGAGGGGTGTCAATACTTTTGGCCACAACCATATATGATGTCAACAACAACATCACATTAAAGGGAAGGGTATCGGTTTGGAGCATATTGCCGGGGTTAATGCACAAAAAATCTGCATATGGGCTGGGCTGCCTAGTGAAGGGGTTCTGTCAGTGGCATCAGCAGTTTGGGATTTCTTTGGGTTCAGTGGCCCCTCGTAGAAGGGGGGTTACTGTCACGCCTCAGAATTCGATTCAGCAGTCTTGTGGTTGTCTGCTCGTGTCTCTCTCCGCGGAGCCACTGGAGAACAGCGTAATAATTACCCTTTGTCTTTTCATCCACTCTTTTCTTACAACAGCTCATTAGTGGAGGTGCTGGGTGTTGAACTCCAAGCAATTTGACATTGATGACCTATCTTAACCCCTTATCGACCGCCAATACGCCTTTTAACGGCAGTAGTTAAGGGTACCCCCCCAGAGTTGGATTTTCTCCGAGGTCTCTGCTGCCGGGGGTCACCAAGACCCCAGAGAACATGATTCGGGGCAGTTTTTACCGACCCCAGTTTTGCGATCACCGTTTTTAACCGTATAACAGCGACCGCAAAAAAAAAGTCAGATGTGCCATTTAATTTCTGCTGATGCCACTGACAGAACCCCTTCACTAAGCAGCCCAGCCATTTAATTTCTCCCTCCTCTGATGCGATCCCCCCGGTACCTCTCGGTGCTCCTTGACCCTCCTGCTTCTCCCCATGGGCGCCGCCATCTTCTTCCGGGAAGAAAATGGCAAGCGAATGCGCAGTGCGACCATCGAGATCTTCCGGCCGGTACCCAGAAACAATTTTAAGATTTTTCCTATTTGTTCATTTTGGTCACTGTGATAGACCCTATCACAGTGATAAAAAAATAAAAAATAGTAAATAACCCCCCCCTATCACCCCCTTAGTCAGGGAAAAATAAGGAAATAAAGAAAATATATTTATTTTAATTTTAGGGTTAGGGTTAGAATTGAGAGGTTTCCACTGTTTAGGAACATCAGGGGGTCTCCAAACGCTCCTCCATTGGTGGCGCCACCATTGATTCCAGCCAATTTTGCATTCAAAAAGTCTAACGGTGCTCCCTCCCTTCCGAGCCCGACGTGTGCCCAAACAGTGGTTTACCCCAACATACGGGCATCAGCATACTCAGAACAAATTGCACAACAACTTCTAATTTCCCCTTTTACCCTTGGGAAAATAAAAAAATTGGGGGCTAAAATCATTTTTGTGGAAAAAAAAATTATTTTCACGGCTCTACGTTATAAACTTTAGTGTAACACTTGAGGGTTCAAAGTTCTCACAACACATCTGGATAAGTTCCTTGGGGGGTCTAGTTTCCAAAATGGGGTCACTTGTGCGGGGTTTCTACTGTTTAAGCACATCAGGAGCTCTACAAACACAACGACATCTGCAGACCATTCCATCAAAGTCTGCATTCCAAAATGGCGCTCCTTCCTTTCTGAGCTCTGCCATGCGCCCAAACAGTGGTCCCCCCCACATATGGGGTATCAGCGCACTCAGAACAAATTACACAACTTTTTTGTCCAATTTCTCCTGTTACCCTTGTGAAAGTAAAAATTTGGGGGTGAAAACATCATTTTTGTGGAAAAAATATGATTTTTTTTATTTACATGGCTCTATATTATAAACTTCTGTGAAGCACTTGGGGGTTTCAAAGTGTTTATCACACATCTAGATAAGCTCCATTGGGGGGTCTAGTTTCTAAAATGGTGTCACTTGTTTGGGTTTCTATTGTTTTGGCACATCAGGGGCTCTCCAAATGCGACATGGCGTCTGATCTGTTTTCCAGCCAATTCTGCATTGAAAAAGTCAAATGACGCTCCTTTCCTTCTGAGCTCTGCCGTGTGCCCAAACAGTGGTTTACCCCCAAATATGGGGTACCGCCGTACTCAGGACAAATTGAACAACAACTTTGGGGGGCTAATTTCTTCTGTTACCCTTGGGAAAATAAAAATTTGGTGGCGAAAAGATCAAAAACAGTGGTTTTTTTGAATGTTTAAAAAAAATGAACATTTTACTTTTTTTTATTCTACCAAGGGTAATTAGACTGCAAAAGTTATTGTGCTATTTGCCCTGAGTACGCTGATACCTGATATGTGGGGGGAACCACTGTTTTGGCGCATGGCAGAGCTCAGAAAGGAATGAGTGCCGTTTGACTTTTTCAATGCAATCATTTTTTCCCACAAAAATGATATTTTTGCCCCCAATTTTTTTACTTTCCCAAGGGTAACAGGAGAAATTGGACCACAAAAGTTGTTGTGCAATTTGTCCTGAGTAGGCCGATACCGCATATGTGGGGGTAAACCACTGTTTGGGAGCATGGCAGAGCGTGGTAGGAAAGGAGCACCATTTGACTTTTTCAACACAGAATTGGCTGGAATTGAGACGCCATGTTGCGTGTGGAGAGCCCCTGATGTGCCTAAACAGTGGAAACCCCCCAATTCTAACTCCAACCCTAACCCCAACACTCCCCTAACCCTAATCTCAGCCCTAACCCTAGCCCTAACCCTAACCCCAGCCCTCACCCTAGCCCTAAGCCTAGCCCTAACCTTAACCCTAATGGGAAAATGGAAATAAATACATTGTTTAAATTGTATTATTTTTCACTAAATAAGGGGTGATTCAGGGGGTTTTAATTTACTATTTATAGCGGGTTTTATAGCGGGTTTTAATGTTTGGCAGCTGTCACGCTAAAATACGCTTTTTTTGTAAAAATAGGTTTGCATCACCACATTTTGAGAGCTATAATTTTTCCGTATTTTAACCCACAGAGTGATGTGAGGTCTTATTTTTTGTGGGACGAGTTGACGTTTTTATTGGTACCATTATTATTCCGATTTTTGGGGCACAGAATGAACAAAAACCAGCACTTCATGAATTTCTTTTGGGGGGGCGTTTACACCGTTCCGCGTGTGGTAAAATTGATAAAGCGGTTTTATTCTTCGGGTCAGTACGATTACAGCGATACCTCATTTATATAATTTTTTTATGTTTTGGCGCTTTTATACAATAAAAACAATTTTATATAAAAAATAATTATTTTTGCATCGCTGTATTCTGCGAGCTATAACTTTTTAAAATTTTTTCGCTGATGATGCTGTGTGGTGGTTCATTTTTTGCGGGACAAGATGATGTTTTCAGCGGTACTACGTTTATTCATATCTGTATTTTTGATCGCGTGTCATTGCACTTTTTGTTCGGCAGTATGATGATAAAGCATTGTGTTTTTGCTATATTTTTGAAGGGGATCACTAAAGGGGTTAACTAGTGGGACAGTTTTATAGGGCAGGTTGTTACGGACGCGGCGATACTAAATATGTGTACTTTTATTGTTTTTTTTCTTTATTTAGAAAAAAAAATAGGGAATATATTTTTTTTTAAATTTCTTTAGGAATTTTTTTTAAATTATTTTTACAAGTGTTTTTTGTTTTGTTTACTTTATTACATTGTCCCGGGGGGGACATCACTATCTAGTGTCAGAGCGCTGATCTGACACTTTACACAGCGCTGTGTCAGATCTGCAATCTGACAGGCGCTGCTGCAGGCTTCCTCCATGCCTCCTGCAGGGAGGAGACCCTCGGAGTGATGCAGCCCATCGTGTCGCTCCGGGGGTCTTAGGGAAGCACGCAGGGAGCCCCCTCCCTGCGCGATTCTTCCCTGTGCCACCGGTACACTGCGATCATGTTTGATCGCAGTGTGCAAGGGGTTAATGTGCCAGGGGCGGTCCGTGACCACCCCTGACACATAGTGCTGGGTGTCAGCTGTGATAATCAGCTGACACCCGGCTGCAATCAGCTGCGTTCCCCCCGTGAGCGGCGCTGATCGCGTTGGACGTATTATTCCGTCTTTGGGACTTAGGTCCCAGGTCACATGGATGGAATAGTACGTCCAATGTAGGTAAGGGGTTAAGGGTTTCACTAAAGGGGTTAGCTTTTGGGACAGTTTTATTGGGCGGGTTGGTACGGATGCAGTGATACTAAACATGTGTACTTTTATTGTTTGTTTGTTTTCTTATTTACAAAAAAAAGAATTTATTAGAGAATTTTTTTTATTTATTTATTTAGAATTTTTTTTTAAATTATTTTTACACGTGATTTTTTTTTTTACTTTATTTTATTGTCCCAGGTGGGGACATCACTATCTAGTGTCAGATCGCTGATCTGACACTTTGTACAGCGCTGTATCAGATCAGCGATCTGACAGACGCTACACAGGCTTTCTCAGTGCCTGCTGTCAGCAGGCACTGAGAAAGCCACCTCCCTGCAGGACCCCAAAGGCCCCCATGGCCATCTTGGATCAGGGGGCCTGCAGGGAGGAGACCCTGGGAGCAGCGCCAGCACATCGCGCTGCTCCGAGGGTCTCAGGGAAGCAAGCAGGGAGCCCCCTCCCTGCGTGATTCTTCCCTGTGCCCCTGGTACACTGTGATCATGTTTGATCACAGTGTGCCAGGGGTTAATGTGCCGGGGGGCGGTCCATGACCGCCCCTGGCACATAGTGCCGGGTGTCAGCTTTGATAATCAGCTGACACCCGGCCGAGATCAGCGGCGCTTCCCCATGAGCGCCGCTGATCGCGCTGACGTACTATCCCGTCCACGGTCATATGGGCCCGGGTACCGTGGACGGGAAATGTGGCGCCCCCAGGAGTATGGTCGCCACAGTGGCATTACCTTCCTCCTAGGGAGTGTGATGTCATGCTTGGAAGCAATGAAGGGTCTCTCTGTCAGTTAATCACAACACACAACACAGTTCTCATTCCAGGCCAGCAGAGGGAGCTCTGAACCAAAACTGGGGGGAAGAGCTACTCTCTGGGGGCCAGGAATGGGAAATCAGGAGTTCGTGTGAGGAGGGAAACGTGTTTGGACATGGAGGAGAGGAGCTGGAAGATTGAGCAGAGTTGAGAGCTCACTTCTAGCTATAGCGCATGATCTGGAGCCCGGTCTCCAAGGTTGTATGGATACTGATGTTCCTACAGCAGAAATCGGAGGAATAGGAAGCTGTAAATACTCTGTTCCCACATAAGACTCGGAGGCACAACAGCAACGAGTGAGCCAGAAGAAGAAGAAGGCTACAGCTGTCTGCCATACGAGGGAGTTCTAAATGAGAACAAGCAAGTGGAACTTCAGTGTAACACAGTACTGCAAGTACCTAAGATAAGCGCTAGAAAGGAGACTACACACCCATCTGATAGAGAGATTCATAAGTTGCTTCCAGGCCGGCCAGCCTCTGTTCCATCTGTAATCTGGAATTCTGGACTGCATTTACCAAGCAAAGTAAAGGTAAAAGAAACTGCCCCCTATTGTGTCCTTGCCTTCTTCCTGCAAACTCTCCAGCACTGCTACATCTCTGTGCCAGACACTACACCCTCTTCCTCAACACCTATCCTCTTCATCTACTCTGCCCTGGGACTGCAGCCCTGCCTGTGGAGGGCTACAACATCATTGCTGCACCACACCATCTGTCCCAGAGGATCTGTTTGCAGCATCGGCTTAACCCCTTTATTGCCGAGCACCACAGGTGGCGTCACATATCATCCACTCATAAACTTTAACCAGCCATGCTTTAACCCCTTTTTACATGGACACCTAGGGCAACGGACTGGGTCACTGCTACTGTAACACTTCCCTCTGAGATACCGGCCCGGTACCGAGTACCCCACTGCACTGGCGGGCGATCCATTTTGGCGTCACGAACAGGATTTATGGAGCCCGGTGTCCCCGTGTCCTGTGTGCCAGAGACTGTGTTGTGTGCCATAAACTATCTGTGCAATTGCCGGCATTACCCCGCCGCTTGGCGCACGCGGGAAGCCAAAGGGGCAGGCCGTCATGGGCGGAGCCAGCCGAAGAGTGTGAAAAAGTGAAGTGCTGCACGGGAAGAGGCCAGCGCGCGGGAAGTGAGGAGCAGAAGCCTGCAGTCCCGGCGTCCCCTGATCATCCAGCCGGTGGAGCGGCAACCGGTAAGCCAGCGCAACCCCGGGGCCTGGCCAATGTTAACTAGGGGGGAGGAGAATGTCTGAGGCAAGAGCAGATGCAGCGGTGGACACCACCGCACCCCCCACAGCACCGCAGGATGCAGGGGTCAGCGCAGCTGCGGCTCCAATGGCACCGCAGAATCCAGCAGCCAGCGCTGCCTCCAGAGCACTGCAAGAATCAGCGCCCACCGCAGCAGTCCCCATAATGCCGCTGTCCATGCCCTATATACCGGGAGCAGCCTGCCTACCGCAATATTTAGGGGAGTCACATACCCTGAGTGAATTTAAAGAGAGACTGTGCAGTTTGTTTGAGGTGTATCCTCTGTCTGAAAACCAAAAAGTGAACATCCTTATTGGGCAACTAACTGGTGCAGCGCAAAGAGAAGTAAAAGCCTGGCAGGACACTGATAAAGAGACTTAAAAAGATCCTGGCTAAGCTAAGAAGCACCTTTGACACCCGCACTGCAGCTGAAATAAAAATAAGATTCTTTGGGTGTAAGCAGAGAGTGCAGGACAGTATACGGGACTATGCTCTTAACCTACAGGAGGCGCTGCGAGCCATAAAGCAGATTGACCCAGACAGTGTGAAAGATTGAGACAGACTGTTAATTTATTGAGGGACTCCTATCCAGTACCCACAGAGCACAGCTGCACATCATAGCCCTACAAAACCCTGACCTAGACTTTGCAGACTTCAAAGACAGGGTTATTCGGGTGCTACATGAACCAAATGTCAGCCGCCCAGCGCCCCCTAGGCGCCCAACGATCACATACCACCAAGAAGCAGCATCTTTCCCTCCCAGCCCTGTAGAGGCTGATGCACAGACTCTGGATAATGATCCATCTACAGAACTGCGCCTTCAGGTCCAAGAGCTGACCAAAAATATGGCTGCACTTGCCAAAACTGTGCAGTCCCTGCAGGTGTCATCAAGGGAGAAGATCCAGCTGGCCTCCAGTCCAGAGGATGTCCCATGGCTACGGAAGAAGAGGATCCCGCCACGCCGAGGGAGAGACAACGATCGCTATGACCAGAACAGACGTCCCATCTGTCGTCACTGCCACAAGGCAGGCCACATCGCAAAATTCGGTTATTTAAACAAGCAACCCCTGGGGCAGAGGGCCAACCCCCAGGAGTAGGACAACAAGGCCCAAAGAACTGACGAGCCAAGTATGTTGGAGGGCGACCGGTCCTCCCAGTGGTGATTGACGGAATCCCCATGAACGCTTTGCTGGACACTGGCTCTCAGGTGACAACTATGCCATATATCCTTTACAAGCGGTATAGGGCTGACTCTGAACTTACTCGCGGCCCAAGTGATGAACTCACAGTAGTTGCCAGCAATGGTCAGTCTTTGCCGCAAGTAGGATGTAAAGAGATTACCATTAAAGTGGGGCGACTAGAGTTAAAATCTCAAGGTCTGATAGTTGTAGACATTGACCGACGAGAATGTAACCCAATGATGACCCTAGAAAAAAGGGAAGAAAGTTCCAGCGCCAGGAATGGAAAATTAAAAATCCATTTTATTGTGCCAATGCATATTAAAATTCCAGCAGGTACAGCATATCAGTCGGATGACTGCAGAACAACGCGTTTAGACTCCTCAGGTCTTAATCATGTTAGACAACAACCCGTTGACTCACTTGGAAACTACCAAACTAGGTGCACTGGAGCAGCGATGGATGGCCCGGCTGTCTAACTATGAATTCACCATCAAGTACCGAGCAGGGCACAAGAATGCCAATGCTGATGCGCTGTCCAGAATGCCCAATCTGCCAGATGCAAGAGAAGACCCTGAGGCACTCGAAGAAATAGAGTTACCTGCCTTCCACCGGTCAATTGCGGCCCAGTGTGCTCAAGGAGTGAGAAACAGACGATCTATCATGAAAGAGGCCACCCTAAATCCATTGCCTCATCATGACTGGGCAGAAACGCAGGATAACAACCCCGCAGTCCGCCTCGTAAAGGAGCTACTGTCACAAGCAGACTCACGCCCAAATTCAGATGCTCCTGAAGAAACCCAGCAGTTGTGGAAGGAAAGAGGCCGGCTGTTCATTTATGAGGGAAAGCTGTGCCGGAGGAATATCAATGCCCGCACTCATGAGTTTGTCTGCCAAGTGGTAGTCCCAAAGAGGGAGGCATCAATGGTCTTGGAGGCATACCACAATGGAGCTGGACACGTCGGATGGAAGAAGTTGGAGGCTTTGCTCCGAGAGAGATTCTACTGGGCTGGTATGAGGAAGGCCATTGAAAATTGGTGCCAGGAGTGTGGACAATGCAACCTGCGCAGGAAGGACCGTAACAGCCAGCGAGCTCCTTTGCAGCCAATAATAACCAAACAGCCACTCGAGTTAGTAGCCCTGGACCATGTGAAGCTGGTCCCAAGTCGTTCAGGCTACGTTTATGCTCTTACCATCGTCGACCACTACTCGAGATTCCTGGTAGTCGTGCCTGTCAAGGATCAAACAGACAGGACAGCAGCCAGAGCATTCCAACAACACTTTTGTCGACCACAAGGATATCCTGAGAGAGTGCTTACAGATCAAGGTCCAGCCTTTGAGGCAGAAGTGTTCCAGGAATTCTGTAACTTGTACGGTTGCAAGAAGATCAGGACAACACAGTACCATCCACAGACCAATGGCATGTGTGAAAAGATGAACCAGGTGGTGATTGATCTACTGAAGACCTTGCCTTTGGAAGAGAGGAATCTGTGGCCAGAGAAGTTGCCAGATCTGGTCGACCTCTACAATCACATTCCTGTGAATTCCACTACCTGCACTCCAGCCTACCTAATGAGAGCGAGGTCTGGTAAGTTGCCAAAATATCTTATTTTGTTTTTGATGGACAATTGGGCCACAGGACTATGTGTGGTCAAAACTATCTTGTACATAGTCACCAACTTGCTCAGGACATGGACTATTTTTGAGCTTTGGTTTTTGTAATTTTTCATTTTTTAAATCTTGTTACATTTACAATTGTTCATCTGTTTTTTATTTTTTACATGTTTTCTTCAGTCCGGGAGTACTGAATTGCACTAGGGGGGAATGAGGCGCCCCCAGGAGTATGGTCGACACAGTGGCATTACCTTCCTCCTAGGGAGTGTGATGTCATGCTTGGAAGCAATGAAGGGTCTCTCTGTCAGTTAATCACAACACAGTTCTCATTCCAGGCCAGCAGAGGGAGCTCTGAACCAAAACTGGGGGAAGAGCTACTCTCTGGGGGCCAGGAAGGGGAAATCAGGAGTTTGTGTGAGGAGGAAAACATGTTTGGACATGGAGGAGAGGAGCTGGAAGATTGAGCAGAGTTGAGTGCTCACTTCTAGCTATAGCACATGATCTGGAGCCCGGTCTCCAAGGTTGTATGGATACTGATGTTCCTGCAGCAGAAATCGGAGGAATAGGAAGCTGTAAATGCTCTGTTCCCACATAAGACTCGGAGGCACAACAGCAACGAGTGAGCCAGAAGAAGAAGAAGAAGGCTACAGCTGTCTGCCATACGAGGGAGTTCTAAATGAGAACAAGCAAGTGGAACTTCAGTGTAATACAGTACTGCAAGTACCTAAGATAAGCACTAGAAAGGAGTCTACACCACCCATCTGATAGAGAGATTCCTAAGTTGCTTCCAGGCCGGCCAGCCTCTGTTCCATCAGTAATCTGGAATTCTGGACTGCATTTACCAAGCAAAGTAAAGGTAAAAGAAACTGCCCCCTATTGTGTCCTTGCCTTCTTCCTGCAAACTCTCCAGCACTGCTACATCTCTGTGCCAGACACTACACCCTCTTCCTCAACACCTATCCTCTTCATCTACTCTGCCCTGGGACTGCAGCCCTGCCTGTGGAGGGCTACAACATCATTGCTGCACCACACCATCTGTCCCAGAGGATCTGTTTGCAGCATCGGCTTAACCCCTTTATTGCCGAGCACCACAGGTGGCATCACATATCATCCACTCATAAACTTTAACCAGCCATGCTTTAACCCCTTTTTACATGGACGCCCAGGGCCACGGACCAGGTCACCGCTACTGTGACACTTCCCTCTGAGATACCGGCCCGGTACCGAGTACCCCACGGCCCTGGCGGTCGATCCAGATACTACATCAGATGTTAGAAAGGGGTTAAGGGCATAAAAATTAAAAGTTTGAAAATTGAAAAATTTTACATTTTTTGCCATATTTCCATTTTTTCCATAAATAAACGGAAGTCATATTGAAGAAATTTTAGAACTAACAAGAAGTACAATATGTCATGAAAAAACAGTTGCAGAATCAGCGGGATCCGTTAAAGCGTTCCAGAGTTGTAACCTCATAGAGTGAGAGTGGTCAGAATTGTAAAAATTGGCCTGGTCATTAACCCCTTCCTGACATCAGACGTACTATCCCGTCCATGGGACCCGGGCCCCTATGCCCATGGACGGGATAGTACGTCTAGCGCGATCAGCGGCGCCCACGTGGTGAGCGCCGCTGATCGCGGCCGGGTGTCAGCTGATTATCGCAGCTGACATCCGGCACTATGTGTCAGGGGCGGTCACGGACCGCCCCCGACACGTTAACCCCTTGCACACCGCGATCAAACATGATCGCGGTGTACCGGGAGTTAAAGGGAAGCATCGGCAGGGAGGGGGCTCCCTCCGTGCTTCCCTGAGCCCCCCACGGCAGCGCAATGTGCAGCGCTGCTGCGGGGGACTCCTTTCCTCCAGGCCCCCGGATCCAAGATGGCGACGGGGGCCTTCGGGGGCCTGGAGGAAGCTGGCTTCCTCAGTGCCTGCAAAGCGCAGGCATGAGGAAGCCTTGTGCACTGCCTGTGACAGATTGCTGATCTGTCACAGTGATCTGTGATGTGAGAGATCAGCGATCTGTCACAGGACAGTGATGTCCCACCTGGGACTATGTAATAAAGTAAAAAAAAAATTAAAAAAAAGTGTAAAAATAATTTTAAAAAAATCGCCAAATAAATTAGTAAAAACAAAAAAAAAATATTCCCCAATAAATTCATTTTTTGAAAATAAAAAAAAACCAAAACAATAAAAGTACACATATTAGGTATCGCCACGTCTGTAATGACCCGCCCTATAAAACTGTCCCATTAGTTAACCCCTTTAGCGAACCCCTAAAAAATTAAAAATAAAAAACTAAGCAAAAAATAATGATTTATTATCATACTGCCAAACAAAAAGTGTAATAACGCGCGATCAAAAAGACGCATATAAATATCCATGGTACCACTGAAAACGTCATCTTGTCCCGCAAAAAACGAGCTGCCACACAGCATCATCAGCGAAAAAATAAAAAAGTTATAGCTCGCAGAATAAAGTGATGCAAAAATAATTATTTTTTATATAAAATAGTTTTCATTGCATAAAAGCGCCAAAACATAAAAAAAGACCTAAATGAGGTATCGCTGTAACCGTACTGACCTGAAGAATAAAACCGCTTTATCAATTTTACCACACGCGGAACGGTGTAAACGCACTCCCCCAAAAGAAATTCATGAAACGCTGGTTTTTGTTCATTCTGCGTCACAAAAATCGGAATAAAAAGCGATCAAAAAATGTCACGTGCCCGAAAATGGTACCAATAAAAACATCAACTCGTCCCGCAAAAAATAAGACCTCACATGACTCGGTGGGTCAAAATACGGAAAAATTATAGCTCTCAATATGTGGTGATGCAAAAACTATTTTTACAATAAAAAGCGTCTTTTAGCGTGCGACAGCTGCCAAAAATAAAAACCGCCATAAATAGTAAATCAAACCCCCCCGTTATCACCCCCTTAGTTAGGGAAAAATAATAAAATTAAAAAAATGTATTTATTTCCATTTTTCCATTAGGGCTAGGGTTAGGGCTAGGGTTAGGGCTAGGGTTAGGGTTAGGGCTAGGGTTAGGGCTAGGGTTAGGGCTAGGGCTAGGGTTAGGGCTTGGGTTAGGGCTGAGATTAGGGTTAGAGGTGTGTTGGGGTTCGGGTTGGAGTTAGAATTGGGGGTTTCCACTGTTTGGGCACATCAGGGGCTCTCCAAATGCAACATTGCGTCTGATCTCAATTCCAGCCAATTCTGAGTTGAAAAAGTCCTATGGTGCTCCTTCCCTTCCAAGCTCTGCCATGCGCCCAAACAGTGTTTTACCCCCACATGTAGGGTATCAGCCTACTCAGGACAAATTGCAAAACAATTTTTGGGGTCCAATTTCTCCTGTTACCCTTAGGAAAATAAAAAATTGGGGGCAAAAATATCATTTTTGTGGAAAAAAATGATTTTTTTATTTTCATGTCCGAGCGTTATAAACTTCTGTGAAGCACTTGGGGGTTCAAAGTGCTCACCACACATCTAGATAAGTTCCGTGGGGGGGTCTAGTGTCCAAAATGGGGTCACTTGTTGGGAGTTTCAATAGTTTAGGTACATCAGGGGCTCTCCAAACGCACATGACACCCGCAGACCATTCCATCAAAGTCTGCATTCCAAAACGTCACTACTTCCCTTCCGAGACCCGACGTGTGCCCATACAGTAGTTTTCTCCCACATATGGGGTGTCAGCGTACTCAGGACAAATTGGACAACAACTTTTGCGGTCCAATTTCTCCTGTTACCCTTGGGAAAATGAAAAAATTGGGGACTAATTGATCATGTTTGTGGAAAAAATACGATTTTTTTATTTTCATGCCCGGGCATTATAAACTTCTGTGAAGCCCTTGGGGGTTCAAAGTGCTCACCACACATCTAGATAAGTTCCTTAGGGGTTCTCGTTTCCAAAATGGGGTCATTTGTGGGGATTTCCACTGTTTTGGTACATCAGGGGTTTTCCAATCGCGACATGGTGTCCGATCTCAATTCCAGCCAAAAACGTCAAATGGCGCTGCTTCCCTTCCGAGCTCTGCCATGCGCCCAAATAGTGGTTTACCCCCACATGTGGGGTATCAGCGTACTCAGGAAAAATTGCACAATAACTTTTAGGGTCCTGTTACCCTTGGAAAAATAAGAATTGAGGGTGAAAAGATCATTTTTGTGGAAAAAATATGATTATTTAATTGTACGGCTTTATGTTATAAACTTCTGTGAAGCCCTTGGGGGTTCAAAGTTCTCACCACACATCTAGATAAGTTCCTTAGGGGGTCTAGTTTCCAAAATGGTGTCATTTGTGGGGGGTTTCCACTGTTTAGGTACATCAGGGGTTTTCCAATCGCGACATGGTGTCCGATCTCAATTCCAGCCAAAAACGTCAAATGGCGCTGCTTCCCTTCCGAGCTCTGCCATGCGCCCAAATAGTGGTTTACCCCCACATGTGGGGTATCAGCGTACTCAGGACAAATTGCACAATAACTTTTAGGGTGCTGTTACCCTTGGAAAAATAAGAATTGAGGGTGAAAAGATCATTTTTGTGGAAAAAATATGATTTTTTAATTGTAAGGCTTTATGTTATAAACTTCTGTGAAGCCCTTGGGGGTTCAAAGTTCTCACCACACATCTAGATAAGTTCCTTAGGGGGTCTAGTTTCCAAAATGGTGTCATTTGTGGGGGGTTTCCACTGTTTTGGTACATCAGGGGTTTTCCAATCGCGACATGATGTCCGATCTCAATTCCAGCCAAAAATGTCAAATGGCGCTGCTTCCCTTCCGAGCTCTGCCATGCGCCCAAATAGTGGTTTACCCCCACATGTGGGGTATTAGCATACTCAGGACAAATTGCACAATAACTTTTAGGGTCCTGTTACCCTTGGGAAAATAAAAATTGGGGTGAAAAGATCATTTTTGTGGAAAAAATATGATTTTTTAATTGTACCGCTGTACGTTATAAACTTCTGTAAAGCCCTTGTGGGTTCAAAGTTCTCACCACATATCTAGATAAGTTCCTTGGGGGTCTAGTTTCCAAAATGGGGTCACTTGTAGGGGGTTTCCACTGTTTAGGTACATCAGGGACTCTCCAAACGTGACATGGTGTCCGATCTGAATTCCAGCCAATTTTGCATTGAAAAAGTCAAACGGCACTCCTTCCATTCTGAGCTCTGCCATGCGCCGAAACAATCGTTCCCCCCCACAAATCAGGTATCAGCGTACTCAGGACAAATTGCACAATAACTTTTGCAGTCCAATTTCTCCTGTTAAAAAAATTGAACCTGAAGTATTTTTTTTGTGAAAAAAAGTTAGATGTTCATTTTTTTTTAAATATTCAAAAAAATTCCTGTGACGCACCTAAAGGGTTAATAAACTTCTTGAATGTGGTTTTGAGCACCTTAAGGGGTGCAGTTTTTAGAATGGTGTCACTTTTGGGTATTTTCTATCATATAGACCCCTCAAAGTGGCTTCAAATGTGATGTGGTCCTAAAAATAAAATGGTGTTGTAAAAATGAGAAATCGCTGGTCAACTTTTAACCCTTATAACTTCCTAACAAAAAAAAATTTTGGTTCCAAAATTGTGCTGATGTAAAGTAAACATGTGGGAAATGTTAGATATCAAGTTTTTTGTGTGCCGTATCTCTGTGATTTAAGGGCATAAAAATTCAAAGTTGGAAAATTGCGAAATTTTCAAAATTTTTGCCAAATTTCTGTTTTTTTCACAAATAAACGCAAGTTATTTGAATGAAATTTTACCACTAACATGAAGTACAATATGTCACGAGAAAACAATGTCAGAATCACTGGGATCCATAGAAGCGTTCCAGAGTTATGACCTCATAAAGGTACAGTGGTCAGAATTGTAAAAATTGGCCCGGTCATGAACGTGCAAACCACCCTTGGGGGTGAAGGGGTTAAGCTGCAAATTAGCGCCGTCACTAAGAGGTTAAGGGTAGATCATGAATATCATATGCCTGGAAAAACCCTTTAATAAATGTGCCTAATGATGTGCATGACCTCAGCATCCAGCCATCTCATATACACTTTCTCACACTGTACTTTAAAAAATATTTTTTTTACTTTTTCTGGAGATGTACGAGGGGCATTCATTAAAGGTTTTCCCCTGACCCACTTCCTGTGGGCTGAGAGCAATGAAACTTGGCACAATTATTAGTCCTTCTCTACATAGGTGCCACTTAGGGACACACACAGGGTCGGACTGGGGTGCCTAGGTCCAACCAGGGGAATTGACTCTAGGGGCCCACCCTATGGCTACCATAAACGGTTTTATCACGTGTTCATTTTTTGGCCTTTCCCAGTAAAACGTGTGCCTTTTAGCAAGCTGTACAGTGTGCAAAAGAGAACGCTCTCAGCCTCCTATATATTGTACAGACCGCACTCTCAGCCTCCTATATATCGTACAGACTGCACTCTCAGCTTCCTATATATCGTACAGACCACACTCTCAGCCTCCTATATATCATACAGACCGCACTCTCAGCCTCCTATATATCGTACAGACCGCGCTCTCAGCCTCCTATATATCGTACAGACCGCACTCTCAGCCTCCTATATATCGTACAGACTGCACTCTCAGCTTCCTATATATCATACAGACCGCACTCTCAGCCTCCTATATATCATACAGACCGCACTCTCAGCCTCCTATATATCATACAGACCGCACTCTCATCCTCCTATACATCATACAGACCACACTCTCATCCTACTATATATCATACAGACCGCAATCTCGGTCTCCTATAACAGATACTTTCTATAAGAGGCTGACAGTGTGGTATGTACAGTATATAGGATGCCGATATTGGGGTATGTATGGCATATTGGCCTCGTATATGACATACAGTCTATCAGCCTCCTATAAGACATACAGACTGTCGGCCTCCTATTAAGCCTCCTAAGAGACATACAGACTGTCGGCCTCCTATTAGGCCCCCTATAAGACATACAGAGTGTCGGCCTCCTATTAGGCCCCCTATAAGACATACAGAGTGTCGGACTCCTATTAGGCCCCTTATTAGATATACAGATTGTCGGCCTCCTATTAGGCCCCCTATAAGACATACAGAGTGTCGGCCTACTATTAGGACCCCTATAAGACATACAAACTGTCAGCCTACTATTAGGCTCCCTATAAGACATACAGAGTGTCGGCCTCCTATTAGGCTCCCTATAAGAAATACAGAGTGTCGGCCTCCTATTAGGCCCCCTATAAGACATACAGACTGTTGGCCTACTATTAGGACCCCTATAAGACATACAAACTGTCGGCCTACTATTAGGCCCCCTATAAGACATACAGCGTGTCGGCCTCCTATTAGGCCCCCTATAAGACATACAGAGTGTCGGACTCCTATTAGGCCCCTTATTAGATATACAGATTGTCTGCCTCCTATTAGGCCCCCTATAAGACATACAGAGTGTCGGCCTCCTATTAGGCCCCCTATAAGACATACAGACTGTCGGCCTCCTATAAGACATACAGACTGTCGCCGTCTTAGATACTGTACAGACCGCACTCTCTGCCTATGTATGGCATACAGAATGATGATAGTGTGGTCTGTACGGTCGGTATACATGCCTCATATGACATATTAGGCCATATAAGAGTGTGGTGTGTGAGTATCTTATATAGGAGGCACTAGCAGAGATTGTGAGCTGTGATGCTGCATCATGTCATGTGTATGAGCAGGGCCGGTTTTAGCCAAAGTGGGGCCCTAGGCAAAGTTTAAAATGGGGCCCCAAATGCTAACATATTGCACATCACACAGAAGCATTTCGATTGTATTTACATGCGCTGAGTTCGGGCCGCTAAATGAGTGTGATCGACAATATTGAAGTCGTTCAACACTTGTTTCCCGGCCTCTTTCCACCGTCTGAGAAAGAATGATGGGGACAGAACAATCACTAATGGATCAATCTGTCCCCATACAGTATCATGTTATCAGCAGCACATCTACAGTTTACACCCCATAGTCCTTCATATAATATAATGTGCCCCATAGTCCTCCATATAGTATAATACACTCCTCAGTCCTCCATATAGTATAATACACTCCTTATAGCCCTCCATATATTAAAATACACTGCTCAGTCCTCCATATAGTATAATACACTCCTTATAGTGCTCCAAATAGTATAATACACTCCCCATAGTCCTCCATATAGTATAAGACCCTCCTCATAGCCCTCCAAATATTAAAATACACTCAGTCCTCCATATAATATAATACACTCTTCCATATATTAAAATACACTGATCAGTCCTCAATATAGTATAATACACTCCTCATAGTGCTCCATATAGTATAATACACCGCCAGTCATCCATGTAGTACACTTCACTTCCCATAGTATAATGCACCCCATAGTACTGAAGGAGATAGCAGAAGAAAGTTTTGAACCCCTCTCCATAATCTTTGAAAATTCTTGGAGAACAGGAGAAGTTCCAGAAGACTGGAGAAGAGCAAATGTTGTTCCTATCTTCAAAAAGGGGAAGAAGGTGGACCCAGGCAACTATAGGTCGGTGAGTCTGACTTCTATACCAGGAAAGATCTTTGAACAAATTATTAAACAACATGTATGTCAGTACCTGGATAAGAATGAAGTGATTAAACAGAGTCAGCATGGGTTTGTAACTAATAACTCATGTCAGACTAACTTAATTTCCTTCTATGACGGAATCACTGATTGGGGGGATCAACGAAATGCTGTAGATATAGTATATCTTGACTTCAGCAAAGCATTTGACAAAGTATCTCATACAATCCTTATTGAAAAAATGACTAAGTATGGAATGGACAAGGCAACTGTAAGGTGGATTCATAACTGGCTTAGTGATCGGACCCAAAGAGTGGTCGTAAATGGCTGCACATCCAGTTGGAAGAATGTCTCAAGTGGGGTACCACAGGGCTCTGTCCTGGGCCCTGTATTGTTCAACATCTTTATCAACGATTTAGATGAAGGAATTGAGGGTAAACTGATTAAATTTGCTGATGACACAAAGCTAGGAGGGATAGCTATAACTAGAGAAGAGAGAGAGAGGATTCAAAAAGATATAAATAAACTGGAGCAGTGGGCAGCAACTAACAGAATGGTTTTTAACAGGGAAAAATGCAAAGTACTACATCTGGGCAATAAAAATGAAAAAAAGCATATACAGAATGGGAGAAATAGGGCTAAGCAACAGCGCATGTGAAAAAGACTTGGGTATACTAATAGATCACAGACTGAATATGAGTCAACAGTGTGATGCAGCAGCAAAAAAGGCAAATGCAATTCTAGGATGTATTAACAGAAGCATACAGTCAAGATCACGTGAAGTCATTATTTCCCTCTACTCCTCTTTGGTCAGACCTCATCTGGAATATTGTGTCCAGTTTTGGGCGCCACATTTTAAAAAAGACATCAACAAACTGGAGCAAGTTCAGAAAAGAGCGACCAGAATGGTCTGCAAACCCTGTCTTATGAGGAAAGGTTGCAGGATTTGGGAATGTTTCGTTTGCAAAAGAGAAGACTGAGAGGAGACTTAATAGCTGTCTACAAATATCTAAAGGGCTGTCACATTGTAGAAGGATCATCTTTATTCTCATTTGCACAAGGAAAGACTAGAAGCAATGGGATGAAACTGAATGGGAGGAGACACAGATTAGATATTAGAAAAAACTTTTTGACAGAGTGATCAATGAGTGGAACAGGCTGCCACAAGAAGTGGTGAGTTCTCCTTCAATGGAAGTCTTCAAACAGAGGCTGGACAGACATCTGACTGGGATGATTTAGCGAATCCTGCTTTGAGCAGGGGGTTGGACCAGAAGGCCCAGGAGGTCCCTTCCAACTCTACAATTCTATGATTCTTCATATAGTATAATGTATTCCCCATAGTCCTCAATACAGTATAATGCAGCCCACATATAGTATAATGCAGCCACCCCATAGAGCATAATGCATCCACCCCACAGACTATAATGCAGCCCCGCCATACAATATAATGTAACCCCCATAGAATATAATGCAGCACCCCTCTTATAGTATAATGCAGCCACCCCTTAGAGCATAATGTAGCCACTCCACAGAATATAATGTAACCCCCCCATAGAATATAATGCAGCCCCCCTCATATAGTATAATGCAGCCCCTCCATAGAATATATGGCAGCCCCTTATATAGTATAATGTAGCCCCTCCATAGAATACAATGTAGCCCTCTTCATATAGTATAATGCAGCCCCAATAGAATATAATGTAGCCCCCTCATAAAGTATAATAAAGCCCCCATACAATATAACCTAGCCCCCCATACAATATAATGCAGACCCTCATAGAATACAATGTAGCCTACTCATATAGTATAATGTAGCCCCTTCGCAGAATATAATGCGATCACCTCCCATAGAATATAAGATAATACAGCCCCCCCATAGAATATAATGTAGCCTCGAATAGAATAAAATACAGCCCACCTCCCCATAGAATATAATGTAGCTCCCCATATTAACACAGCCTCCCCCATAGAATATAATTTATAATGTACTCCCCATGGTATATAACACAGCCACATAGTATATAGCACAGCCACAAAGTATATAACACAGTCCACATAGTATATAACACTGCCCTACATAGTATATAACATTGCCCCACATTGTATATAACACTGCCTCACATAGTATATAACACAGCCCCACATGATATACAGCACAGCACCATGGTATACAGCACAGCCCCACGTTGTATACAGCACAAGCCCATGTTATACAGCACAGCCTCACATGGTATATAGCACAGCCCCAGCCCCACATGGTATACAGCACAGCCCCATGGTATACAGCACAGCCCCACATGGTATATAGCACAGCATCACATGGTATATAACACAGCCCCACATGGTATATAGCACAGCCCAACATGGTATACAGCACAGGCCCATGGTATATAGCACAGCCCCACATGGTATAGAGAACAGCACCACATGGTATACAGCACAGGCCCATGGTATATAGCACAGCCCCACATGGTATACAGCACAGCCCCCCATTGGTATACAGCACAGCCCCACATGCAGTGGCGTAACTACAAAGTTATGGACCCCGATGCGAACTTTCAAATGAGGCCCCCCTGCACCATAGGTCCCGTACACACGCGGCTCCGCACCGTAGACCTCGTTCACATGCGGCTCCGCTGCGTACACACGCGGTTCCTCTCTGTCCACCTCATACACATGCGGCTCCACTCCGTACACTTCGTACACACACGGCTCCGCTCCTGTTATGAATGGGTCACTGAGGAGAAAAAAAAGCAACACACGCTAAGTCTCAGAAAACCAGAGAGGTTGGTAACTATGCAGATTGCAGATCCCTGATCTTAACACACAACTAGCAGTAGTCGTGGAGCGTGCCTACGATGGTCCTGGACGCCTCATCACAACCAGAGAGCTAAATAAGCCTAAAGTAAGAAAAGAGGAAAACTAACTTCCCCAGAGCAGACCCCAAAGGAAAGACAGCCCCCCACATGTATTGACGGTGAAGCAAGATGAAAACACAAACAAAGGCAGAAAAATAGGCTGAGCAAACGATGGGGCCAAACTAACTTGAAAGGACAGGAAAGGAAAGAAACTGTCTGCAATCTGCCAAAAAACCCTACCCAAAATAATGTCCAACACTTCTGATAACAAAATTAACCCTGAAGTCACTAGACTTCTCCCACTATATCAGCACTCTGAAATATTCTGAGACAGAGCAAAAAAGAGGCCAATCTAATAAAGGACATAAAGGCAAATTGGCAAATACAGATAAATAAGAGTGGAAATTCAGCACAGCCCAGCCGGGCTGGCTGACCACACAAAATCTGAGTTGACCAACAAGAGCAAGTGTGAACATTAGCAAAAACAAACTTAACTTGAGAAGACTGGAGCAC
Source organism: Dendrobates tinctorius (assembly GCF_039654945.1). Classification (NCBI taxonomy): domain Eukaryota; kingdom Metazoa; phylum Chordata; class Amphibia; order Anura; family Dendrobatidae; genus Dendrobates; species Dendrobates tinctorius. Next base: position 34,807,315 of record NW_027361683.1, read on the forward strand.
AGCTGAAGTCCAAGACCTGAGAAGCAGACTGAATCACCAGCACCAGGATAGGGCGTTGGCTGTCTTATATCCAGTCTGATACTCCAGAGATGGAATCATTATCCTCCTTGTCAGGTGGCAGACCATTACCAATTAAACCAACCTCACTACCTCCTGTCACCACCAGAGGGAGAACGGAAGGAGAACTCCCAGCTGGTGGAGCAGAAAATGAGCTCATAACACGCTCCATACACTTCGTACACACACGGCTCCGCTCCATACACTTCTTACACACGCAGCTCCTCTCCATACACCTCGTACACACACGGTTCCTCTCCGTACACCTCGTACACATCTGGCTCCGCTCTGTACACACGTGGCTCCTCTCTGTCCACCTCATACACATGCGGCTCCACTCCGTACACCTCGTACACACACGGCTCCGCTCTGTACACACGCGGCTCCTCTCTGTACAGCTCATACACATGCGGCTCCGCTCCGTACACCTCGTACACACACGGCTCCGCTCTGTACACACGCGGCTCCACTCTGTAAAGCTCATACACAAGCGGCTCCACTCCGTAAAGCTCATACACAAGCGGCTCCGCTCTGTACACCTCGTACACACACGACTCTGCTCCGCTCATCTTGTACACACACGGCTGCTGCGCTCCATACACTTCGTACACACACCTGGTGACTGTTAGCACTGCAGACAGCAGCTCACCAGACAGCCAGCTCTACACAGCGCAGGCTGCAGGAGTCAGACAGAGGGAGCCTGGAGAGCAGAAAGTGAGAGTGTCACTCTCACTCACACACCACACAGCCTGCCGGCACTGCAGGACAGCAGGAGCCGGCAGAGCTGCCTGAGATTCAGGACGGCAGGGACAGGACACAGGAGGAGAACACAGACACAGACTCACTCCACAGTATGTCTACTACTCACCACTGGAGCCGGCAGTACACAGAGAACTGAGCAGTGTTGGAGGGAGCAGCCGGGAGAGCAGAGTTCAGCCCGGTCGGCGTCACAGTGTCTCACACAGCGCTATTAGCCAGCCAGGAGCCGGAAAGCAGAGCGCGGGGCGTGTCACCGCCCATAAAGAACGGTGACACAAGGTCCTTATCTGGGGGAGTGGAGCCAGAGCCAGCCAGGTACGTGCGCGCGCGGCACTGCAATACTGGGACGCGCTTTTAAAGGGCCCACGCTTGTAAAGGGGCCGAGTTTTTAAAGGGCCCCAGCGACCCTCGGGGCCCACCGGGCATTTACCCGGTACCCCGCCAAGCCAGACCGAGGCTGGACACACACTTCTCCCATCTCTTTAAGCAACTGTAGACACCTTGCTTGTAGAAGTTGACAGGTTGCTCCAAAAGCCACATTGGGACTTTGGAAATCAGAGTCTCATCATCTGGAAAATGAAGGAATAGGGGCAGTACTGAGACCCAAGAAAAATTAAATACTGTAGGTACTAGCAGCTTGGGAAAATTTATAAATTAACTTTTATTGAGATACTTAAAAAACTCTTACTAAACAAAACATATAAAGTGCAGATGTGCTAAACAATTGCGCATAGATAAGAAATAAGTAGCAGATTACCATCATCAATTTATCGTTATATCAATTAATAGACCCATTTTAGGACATAGACTATAGTCCTTATGCAAGACCCAGCCAGTTCCCCTTGTATACCTGTGGTAGAGTTCTAGATCAATGTAAGGGACGGCCTCAAATGTTGCAAATACACTAGATGCTAACAGACCGCCACATCAGATTATTAATACGTGGGCTCAAAAAATCAGAACTGTATTCAATATACACAGAGCCCTGATTACATTAACAAGTAACAATATGCATTAAATGATTCAGTTGAGTAACTATCCACTCATGTATAGATATAAATGTATTAGTCCCATATGCAGGACCGATTGGTCATACCTCAAAACCAGGAAGGTGAACATCCAAACACCTATAAAGAAATGGATTTTTAGGCTGTATTGAACCCTGCATAAAGCCTGCTGAAGGTGAACCATATGGAAGTATAACAGCTACTTAAATTGGTAGTAGCAAGATAAAGAATAGGAACGTGATAAATTAAATGTTTACATATCATGAGCCCTATGAGAGCAGTTAATGTGGCGCCTCCTGAGGGTTCAGTCGCCACAGAAGTACTGCACCTCTTCCTGAGGTGTAGTATTCCACTTCCCAGGTAAGATGGTAACAGCTGACCAGACTCCAGCACCTACATCCAGCACTGACACCTTAGAACAGCAGAGCACCCTTTATGGCAGCTGCTTTGGTTCATGAAGGGTGCTGGGTGGTGGGTGGCGCTTAGAGGGGAAAGCTGACAGGAAGTTAGGTCAGACTCCCCTACGGGGGAAGGAGGGAAAGGACGTAGATGCAGCAGCCTCCTGTGAGCTGGAGCTGCTAGCAAGGAAAGAGAAGGAAAGAAGGATCAGTTGTTCAGAGGGAAGATAGATAAGAACGGAACGTGAGGAGGAGAGAGACGGAGAATTGGGGCTAGTGCAGAGCCCTTTCCTAAGTATAATGCACCAAGGCCGGGTGCCGGTATCCGAGGCTGTGTGTGATACTAATGATCCTACAGCAGAAACCGGAGGAATAGAAGTTGTCACCACTTTATTCCCACCTAAGACTCGAAGACACAGCGGCAACTTGTGCGTGAGCTGGGACATGATTGTATGGAGTCCCCGAAGTAGGCTACAGCCGCCCGTCATACGAGTGGAGTTATAAGTAACATCAAGAAGGAGGAACTTGAGTGTAATTCAGAACTACAAGTACTTCTGATTAGCTCTAGAAAGGAGACGTTCAGAATAGGCACACAAAAGGGAGTGCTGGAAGGGTTAATTCCATCTGCCTGGGAGTTGGTTGAGTCCCTGACCTGGAGGCTGCGGCTCTGAAGCAGGCACCTGTCTGTACCAGAGACGTGAGTAAAAGAATTGAAACTGCATTCAGCTGTGTCATTGCCTTCTTCCTGCGCCAACCCACTCAGCACTGCTACTACATCTCTGTGCCCAACACTACACTATCTACCTCAACACCTACTATCACTGCCCTGGGACTAGAGCTCTACCTGTGGAGAGCTATTCCATCTTTGCTACCTTATACCATCTGTCCTAGAGGATCTGCACTGCAACATTGGCTCAACACCTTCATTGCCGAGAACCATAAGGTGGCGTCACGAACTACCTACCTATAAACTTTATTCAGCTTCATTCCACCTATTTTACATGGACACCCAGGGCCACGGACCGAGTCAACGCCGCCATGACACATCCCTTTGAGACACCGGCCCAGTACCGAGTAACCCCACAGCCCTGGGGGTGATCCATTAACGCAATGGGTTTTCACCACCTGGGGAAATAAAATCATCCTATAACATCAGGTCACATTCACAAACTCACTTTGACCTGTGATTCTAAAGATCCCAGAGTGGCTTAGCTTTACATCACTTATTTATACTTAACAAGGAGACAGGAACAATCTCACTGCTTCTTGCAGGCTGAGTCTAAATGTCCAACATCAGTGTGATTTCATGCTCCATATGTCCAACATTGGTCTCTCCCAAGCATGATTTCTGCCGATGCATTTCCTCAACAAAGATTCATCAGGGGAGTCAGGGGCACATATCTGATGCCCAGAATGAGCTACTGCTTACTGCATCCTTTCTTGCTACCCTTTTGAATGGTCACACGCTGAGAAAAATAGCGGGCTTCCGGTCCTTGGACCGCATGTTCCGAATTTCTGGTCTGTGAAGCGCAAGAAGTTCAGTGTGGACCGCAAATGTCACATCCGGCGGAGGCCACCCACATCATATCCGGCCAGGAGTATAATGTGGTGGTGTAAGTAAAGTAACATAGTAACATAGTTATTAAGGTTGAAGGGAGACTTTAAGTCCATCTATTTCAACCCATATCCTATCCTAACTTGCCCTAACATGTTGATCCAGAGGAAGGCAAAAAAAACCCATGTGGCAACAAGTAAGCTTCACATTGGGGAAAAAAATTCCTTCCTGACTCCACATACGGCAATCAGACTTGCTCCCTGGATCAACGCAATATTAAGGAAACTAGTGTATATACCCTGTAATATTATACTTTTCAAGAAAGGCATCCAGTCCCTTCTTAAATTTTAGTAGGGAATCACTCATTACAACATCATATGGCAGAGAGTTCCATAGTCTCACTGCTCTTACAGTAAAGAATCCGCGTCTGTGACTATGCTTAAACCTTCTTAGGTTGATCATAGTGTTGATCTATGTAAATAACGGGGCAGGTAAAGCCAGCTTAAAGGGAATCTGTCACCCCATTTTTGGACTATCAGCTGCCAGCACCGCCATCAGGGGCTTATCTACAGCATTCTGTAATGCTGTAGATAAGCCCCCAATGTAAACTGAAAGAGAAGAAAAATGAGTTAGATTACACTCACCCTGGGTCCGGTTCGGGTCCGGAGGGTGTCGCGGTCCGGCGCCTCCCATCTTGTAGCGATGATGTCCTCTTCTTTGCTTCCCGTCGCAGGCATACTTTATCTGCCCTGTTGCGGGCAGAGTAAAGTACTGCAGTGCACAGGCGCCGGACCTCTCTGACCTGCAGTTATATTATACTCACCCAGTGGCGGTCCGGGTCCGGTTTTGGTCCGATGGGTGTCGCGGTCTGGTCCGGCGCCTCCCATCTTGTAGCGATGACATCCTCTTCTTTGCTTCCCATCACGGCTCCGGCGCAGGCATACTTTATCTGCCCTGTTGAGGGCAGAGTAAAGTACTGCAGTGCACAGGCGCCAGACCTCTCTGACCTGCAGTTATATTATACTCACCCAGTGGCGGTCCGGGTCCAGTTTTGGTCCGATGGGTGTCGCGGTCTGGTCCGGCGCCTCCCATCTTGTAGCGATGACATCCTCTTCTTTGCTTCCCATCACGGCTCCGGCGCAGGCATACTTTATCTGCCCTGTTGAGGGCAGAGTAAAGTATTGCAGTGCACAGGCGCCGGACCTCTCTGACCTGGTCTGGCGCCTGTGCACTGCAGTACTCTGCTCTGCCCTCACCAGGGCAGAACAGTGTGTCTGCGCCGGAGCCACGACGTGAAGCAAAGAAGAGGACGTCATCGCTACAAGATGGGAGGCGTCGGACCGGACCGCGACACCCATCAGACCAAAACCGGACCGCCACTGGGTGAGTATAATATAACTAGTTTTTCTTCTCTTTCAGGTTATATCGGGGGCTTATCTACAGCATGCTGTAAATAAGCCCCTAACGGCGTTGCCGGCAGCTGAAAGTCCAAAAATGGGGTGACAGATTCCCTTTAACACAGAGACAGAGCATAACAAGGATATCATGCCAAAATGCAGGATGATTAAACCTTGTAATAAATAAATTTAGCAAGACAATTATCCATCTTGTAAATAGCCCTACAGACTGCAGGAAACCTTATGACAGAAACCAATAACCAAATAAATCATTACAATAACAAGACATCATAAGCAATAGATGGATTAGGTGACATAGTAAATAGAAGGGTCACAGACAGCAACAGAGAGGGACCGAATTTCCTTATACATTTTAGTGACACGACGGATCCTCTGGGGAAAGAAAGAAAAGAAGGGATGTGATCTACGAGATCCCTATTAATATTCTACACTAAAATCCTACCTAACGTGGAGGTTGGCAACCCATTAACCTGTGCATTGGCGCCCCCCCACTCAGCAACAGCTGTCTCTAGTGGTAATTTACCCTAATTACAAACTATAATAAAGGAAAGAAAAGCTGAGCTGCTCATTAGGCCCAATAGGATTCATGGTTTGTAGACAGAAAATCCATTTTGTTTCTCTTTGTAAAATTTGTTTGTCCCAGTTCCCTCCTTTAGGGGGTGGGTAGATACTATCTATTCCCATGAATTTCATGACTCCTACATCTCCCAGGATGGGAGACATTGTAACAGGAAGGGGCACAGCATGAGGGACATTATTACTGAAAGGAGTGACTCCGCTGTATGGAGAGGCAAGAGGGACCTTTGTCTGACAGCTATATTATGAGTTTGGTCCACTTTACCTTTAGATTATTTGCCAATCTCATTTTATTGAAAAAAATGAGGTACCTACAGTATGTTAGGCAATATTTATAAGCAACAGTTTTAAAGGTGTTGTCTGATACCTGTAAAGCCTTTTAAAGCCATTTATAAATATTTACTTTTAAGCCCTAGTCACTTTTGTAATTGGTTTATACCATTCTCCCTATATGGCCATTTCATGTAAGTGCTTACCTTCTGTGACTTTACATTTGAGGGGAGTCTCAAGCAGAATGTCACAAGGAATTTTTATAAAAAAGCAGATTACAAAAGTGGTAAAGTCTTAAAAATAGATATTTATAAAGGGCATTAAAGGGTATGAATGAACAACCCCTTTAAGTTCTTCAATCTGACATCCAGCAATCTAGAAACTGACAGTTCTACATAGGTACTGTATGGGCAGGACGGTGGTTCAGTGGTCAGCACTGTTGCTTTGCAGCGCTGGGGTCCTGGGTTCAAATCCCACCAAGGACAACATCTGCAAGGAGTTTGTATGTTTTCCCCGTGTTTGGGTGGGTTTACTCCAGGTTCTTTGGTTTCCTCCCACATTCCAAAGCCATACCGATAGGGAGTCTAGATTGTGAGCCCCATTGGGGACAGCAATGACAATATCTGTAAAGTGCTTTGGAATATAATGGCGTTATATAAGTGAGCACAATAAATAAATGTCTAGATTGTTCATATATAAGACAAGTAGTTGAAGACTGAGTAGAGTACTAATTTGGTATTCCACAATATTCTGGACCTTGTAGTTAAAAGATTGACTACAGACTACGTAACACCTAATGCCCTGAAAATCTGCAGCCAAGTACAGGGTAATAAATATGAATATGGTAACACATCCAGATTTCTAAGAAGAATTGTATCTAGACGTTGATGACAGAAAAATTAAAGTACCGTATACTATTTATAAAAAAGAACAGGATCTAGTGAACACAATATGGGACCTAATTCAGCCCCTGTAAACATGCCAGTAACTACCCGACAAACAAGTGAAACGCTAGTTTATTGAGTGATCGGATCATTTATGACAGCATAAAAATCTTTGTTGGCCACTAGAGTTGAGCGACTTTGGCCGGATCGGGTTTCATGAAACAAAATTTGTTTCAGATGAAACTGGTCCAACTAGGGCAAAAAAAGTCAGAGTTTCGTTCGAAACCCGACCCCAATGCAAGTCAATGGCAAATGAAAGTCGGCATTGAGCAGATGACATTCATCCACTCAATGCCGACTTTTATTCCCCATTGACTTGCATTGGGGTCGGGTTTCGGTCGAAACTCCGACTTTTTTTGCCCTAGTCGGACCAGTTTCATCTGAAACAAATTTTGCTTCATGAAACCCGATCCGACCAAAGTCGCTCAACTCTAGTGGCCACAAATCACCCCATGTAAACAGGATGTGCACCCAACAACTTGCATGAAGAGTGGGGACAGAACAATTGTATGAACGATCGTTCTGTTCCCATTTGTAAAATGAGCGCTGATCAACCCGTATTTACTTAATCTGCATTGGTTAATGGGTCTGTTAAATGGACCTTTGTAAAGCACATTTTAATACCCACCTAGATACTGGGAGCATCTGAGAGATGGTGTAATTGTGTGTCTAAATGGTAACATCCAATCAAAAGCTTCTATCCTAAAAAAAATCAAATATATTTTTTTAAGTTAGCAAAAAATAACCGAGAATGAGTTTTTACATCATGATCACATCAAAGGAGCTCTTAGAAGATACTAGTACTTCTCACAGACATCCAGCTGGAATAGGGTGTCTTCCAGGCAATGCTCTCTAGCACCTCAATCAGGACTCAAGAAACCCACACTGATGAGAAGAAAAAATTGTACCATTGACACATGGGTGTCTCTCGCTTGGTTGATACCCCTAGTCATGATTTAAGGCTCTTTAATGGGTCAGACACTAACTTTGGATACTAGAGATAGAGAGAGAGTTTTTGTACTGATAATTAGAGTCATCTATATGTAGTGATATACACAATATTAAATTGTCACTTCTCTGAAGATTATTTGAACATTTTACAAAATAACAAAAAGTATGGAAGCTGCCCAGGATTAGGGAGGTGTCTGCCCTGGATTAGGAAGGTGGCCGCGCAGGATTAGGAAAGTGGCCGGCTAGGATTAGGGAGGTGGCCGCCTAGGATTAGGGAGGTGGCCACCTAGGATTAAGGAGGTGGCCGCCCAGGATTAGAGAAGTGGCGACCTAGGATTAGGGAGGTGGCCACCTAGGATTAGGGAGGTGGCCACCCAGGATTAGGAAGGTGGCTGCCCAAGATTAAGGAGTTGGCTGCCCAGGATTAGGAAAGTGGCTGCTATTTATTTTTTATAAAATAGCAAAAATAGCATCACTCTTGCCTATGGTGTGTGGCTGCTGTTGTAAGCCTATCCCCACTGAAAGGGCAGAGCAGCAAAATCAGAACCTCCATTCTAATATTGGACAACTTGATTTTTTTTAGAAATATACTTGATAATAAATTGTCTTTAGTGTATTTGATTTATCCACATGAAGAATTCACCAAGCAGTGTTGCATAGCATTAATTTAGTTCTTAAACTCTGACAGTAAGTATCAAGTGAACATGAGTTAAAATGTTTATGTATATTTCATATTTTCATGGCAAGTAAGTAAATATTAATTTTCTAATTAGTTGTTATGAGGTTCACTACTGCTGTTCCTGGCTCCAATTTGGATTGATGAGGTCCTAAGTCTGTGTTTGAGGCCCTATGTTCTGCACTCTGCATGCTTGGACAGGTGCTACAGTCATGTAATGTTAGCTAAATATGAAGACATTTCATTGCACCTCCATTTTGCTGCCAATTACATATGATGATAATAGTCTGCTTGGTGATTTTTGTATTCAGGTGACGGCCATCAGACCACTTTGAACTTGAAATACAATTCTATGTAGACGGGAAGAGAGAGGAGCTAGTGACAGAGCTCCTCTCCATTCTATATACATAGAATCTCATTAGTAGCAGCCGCCATCTCCTGTCTCACTTAGGCTGAGTTCACATGTGGCGTTTTTTTCGCGTTTCCACTGCGGTTTTAACCGCGCGATTTTGCCGTGAAAACGCGAAAAATAAGCATCCCATGCATTCCTATGGGATTCAGCAATGCTGTGCTAATACTGCGGTTTTTACAGTGGCGGAATCGCTTCGCGGTAAAAAACGCAGCATGCTCATTAATTTTGCGGATCGCGGCGATCCCGCACCCATAGGAATGCATTGTTCTGCTTACTTTCCGTATGTGGCTGTGCACACCATGTGAAAAGTAAGCAGAACATTTGCGGATGGTACCCACGGTCCGGAGGAGAGGAGACTGTCCTCCGGGCTCTGGGTACCATATCCCTGTAAAAAATAGAATTTAAAATAAAAGCTATTGTTATTCTCACCTTCCGACGTCCCGCGCAGCCTTCCAGCCTCTCTCCACGCTCCCGGTCCCAGTAAGCCTTTGTGAGCGATGACGTCCGTTCTCGCGGGATCGCGATGTCTCGCGGTCATTCGCGCGACGTCATCGCGAATGACTGCGAGACGTCGCGATCCTGCGAGAACAGACGTCATCGCGGTAATTGTCGCAAAGGATTACTGGGACCCGGAGCGTGTAGAGAGGCGGGAAGGCTGCGCGGGACGTCGGAAGGTGAGAATAGCAATATTTTTTTTTTATTATTGTATTTTACATTCTATCTTTTGCTATTGAGGCCGCATAGGCGGCCTCAATAATAAAAAGTTGGTCACACTCGTCAAACACTGTGTTTGACGAGTGTGACCAACCTGTCAAACAGTTCTCCAAGCGATGCTCCAGATCGCTTGGAAAACGCTAGCAATTTTGCAAGCTAATTACGCTTGCAAAATGCTAGTTTTGGAATGGAATTCCGGAATTCTCGCTGTAATTTCGGCTACGTGTAAACCCAGCCTAATGGGAAAGTCTATCTATTGTATACTGAATGCAGATTTTACTTCAGAATTGAGAATTTTGATAAAGACTGATCAATTTTGGCAGAGATAGAAGCATATTTTCCTGATAAGGTATGCTACAAAGTTATTTATTTTCACATATACTATTGATTTATGAAATAGAAATTAATGCAACAGTTACTCGTTTTATTTAATAGAGTATGTCTCCATCTACAAGGTACGCCTTGTCATATCAGACTGCCATGTGCAAATTGGCCAATTTGTACTCCTAGTGCCTTAACTCTACAGGTTTAGTCTATATAGCAGCTATAGAGTTCAAATTTTATATATTCAATCTTCACATATACCTTTGCGCTGCTCCATTTTTTTTACATTTTGCTTAATTATGATGGGATGCAGATACATACAAGTGCTTCTCAATAAATTTGAATATCATCAAAAAGTTAATTTATTTCAGTTCTTCAATACCAAAAGTGAATCTCATATATTTTTGTAGAGTCATTACAAACAGTGATCTATTTCAAGTGTTTATTTCTGCTGATGTTGATGATTATGGCTTACAGTCAATGAAAACCCAGAAGTCATTATCTCAGTAAATTACAATAATGAACAAAAAATACCTGTAAAGGCTTCCTAAGCATTTAAACAGGTCCCTAAGGCTATGTGCACATGTAGTTGGAAGTGCTGCGGATTTTTCCGCCCGGATTTTGAAAAATCTCCAGGTAAATCCGCAGGTCAAAATACCTGCAGTTTACCTGCGGATTAGCCTGCGATTTAGCCCTGCGGTTTCACACCTCACAATGGTGAAGGTGTGAAACCGCAGCGGAATCCGCTCAAAGAATTGACATGCTGCGGATTGTAACCCGTGGAAAAATCCGCAGCATGTGCACAGCGTTTTTGGTTTTACCTTTGCAGGGCCAGAAACGCTGCGGCTCCGTAGCAGAATCCGCAACGTGTGCACATAGCCTTAGTCGGATTCAGTAGGCTCCAAAATCATGGGGAAGACTGCTGGCTTGACAGATGTCCCGAAGGCAGTCATTGACACACTCCACAAGAAGGGTAAGCCACAAAAGGTCAGTGCATTATACTGTATGAAGGAGTATGTGGTGCGTTATACTATATAGAGGACTATGGAGAGTGCAGTATACTGTATGGATGACAATGGGATGCATTATACTATATAGAGGACTATGGGGAGTGCATTATACTGTATGGAGGACTATGGGGAGAGCATTATACTGTATGGAGCACTATGGGAGTGCATTATACTGTATGGAAGACTATGGGGAGCACACCATACTGTATGGAAAACTATATTATGCTATATGGAGGACTATGGGGAGTGCAGTATACTGTATGGATGACTATGGGGAGCATTGTAACTGTATGGAGGACAAACGAGAGTGCATTATATTGTATGGGGGACTATGGTGAGTGCATTATACTGTATGGGGAACTATGGGGAGTGCAGAATACTAAATTGAAGACTATGAGGAGTGCAGAACAGTGTATGGAGGAAAATGGGCTGTGCATTATATTATTTGGCGTACTATGGGGAGTGCATTATTCTATATAGAGGACCATGGATAGAGCATTATACTATGGGGAGTGCAGTATACTGTATGGAGAACTATGGAGCAATCATTATGCTATATAGAGGACAATGGGGAGTGCAGTGTAATGTATGTATGGAGGACTATGGGGAGAGCAGGGCCAGGACTTTCCTACAGCACAAGTACCCAACGTGCCACTTGTAAATGTCATGTCACTCATTCATATTTTTTTTTGTTTTGTAATGGATGAGGACTATGGGGAGTGCAGTATACTGTTTAGGGAACTTTGGAGATTGTAGTATACTGTATGGAGAACTATGGGAGTACAGAATACTGGATTACCGGTTAGGTGCCCACTTGTTTCGCTCCACTCCCTGAGCTGAACACCTAGCTACACTTCTGGCTAATACTCTTCCATTTAATTGTGAAAAGATAACAAAGCCCTTACCTCATGAATCCTGAACACACACTGCATGTCATGTAGAACAGAGTATAGAAGATGAGAATGCAGAGGAGACCATGGAAATGGATTTTCTAGGGAAGAAGATGATAAATATTCAGATTTTTAATAATTGATCTACCATTTTAAACACCTTAGTTTTTTAATCTCTGTACACATATGCCTCAAATCATCAAGACCAACAATTTTCTTGAATTTCTTAAAGAAGGGGGCATATTGGAGTCAGACATTCCTGATTTATAAAAAAGCGCATACCTGTTAATGAATCAGGAGCTTCTGACAAGTAGCGCGCACCTCCATGCTTCTCATCACAAATCCTAATCCAATCAGACACTGGAATAAGATTTGTGTCATAAGGTAGTCCACAGCTAGTCATGACGTATACAAGCTGTGGCATCATGCCCCTGCCATACCACTGTCCTGCTCAGCTCTGCCCATGTTGGTGGAGCTAGGCAGAACTGGCATGAAAATGACAAGTCACATCATTTTTACGCAACCCAAAGATAGGCAAAAATTTTGAGACTTTTCAAAATGATTTATTCAAGAATTCTGGCATAATCACTCTGGTGAATCAAGACGATAATGTTTATTTGGTGACAGATATTGTAATGTAAAAGCACCCATACACATTAGATTAATGTTGTCCATACTTACCGATATTAATAGATGACAGTGTAATGTGTATGGGTGCTCTAGACATCTATTCGTCAAGGAGAGATGTTGATGGGGCATGTTCAATTTAGGGATGCCAAGCACTTTGTTACCCCAGACATAAGCCATAGCCTGACATTTCTAGCAACAGTTTTTTTTCCTAGAGAACACAGGAGCGCTTGGCCAAAATAGCTCTCCTGTGTGTTGGATCACCAAAGAGGGTGGCTGCCAGACGAACAATTGGCCAAAGCTTTGTTTGGCTTAATCATTTAATGTATATGGTCAGCTGTACCCAGTACAATATTATTGTAAACACTACAGTGTCACATCTATAGAAGCAGAGACGGGCACTCAGTTTGGGGTCCCTGTGCAAGAAAAGTGTCTAAGCCCCCCTTCCCTTCCCAGCAATGCCACTTATGATCAGGGAAATCGGGACACGCCCCCCCGAGCCTCGGGCTCTGAGCAACAGGCAAGATTGCCCTCATTATTATTGCCCTGCAAGCAGGGGCATACATAGAAATCACAGTGCCTGTGACAAAGTAACTGGCAAAGTAATGGAGGGGAGATATGTATCACTGAGGTTATTAGCTTCAGTGATATGAATCTAGAAAAAATGCTCCAGCACGCTAAGTGCTGAGAGGGGTTAATATGCCATGTTTAGGGATACAATTAGTGAACAGCTGTGAAGAATAAGTGAGAGGCTGTTCACCAGAGGATAAATACACAGGCTTCTGGCTCATTCCGGTTAGGGTGTGCCCAGAGATAGTAGCTCCAGAGCTGTGTTTGAAGATAAGGAAAGTTGAACCTTTTTTTATGTTTGTTCCTGAGCGGGCAGATCCCTGCAGAAATATGGACAGTGCCATTTATTTTGTTTTGCTTTCCTGTTATGCCAGAAAGGCTGTGTTTATGTTGCAAACCTTGCCCTGGTTTATGCTGTACCTCAATTAACCAGTGGAAACTTTAAAGTGACAGTGTTCCTGTGTCTAACTCTATGAGCAGCCGATTGAGCCGACGTACTTCAGTTTGTGCTAGAAGTGCGGGCAACTACCTCAGGGATCACATGTCTTGGCTGTGGATAACCTGCATGGCTTGGGTGAAGGTAGCGGTGAGTCAGGAAGCGAAGTCAGACAACATGGAGGAGCTGATCAAGCATCTGGTCCAATACCAACAGCAGCAGCTAACTAACACAGAAGGAAACAAAACAGCAGCTCCAACAGCAGCAGCAATGGCAACAGAAAGTGCTTATGTGGCAGATGGAACTCCTTGCAGAGGCTGTTTGCGGAAGGCCGGCAGCCTCTTCCCAAGTCCCCAAGTCAAGGTGATGACTCATACGTCCGGAAGGCAGTATGGCGAGCCATGCAAAATATAACCCCAGGTGATGTTGAGGCATTTTAGACTGTCATCATAAGGGTAACAGAGTGGGAGAAGCTGCTGCTAGAGCAGTGGGTGGAGGTGTGGGCCCCCTATTTAAAGAATGAACTCTAAAAGGCTTATTATGATCTGGTCTTACAGGATGCACATGAGTATTCCAAATTAATGAGATATCGGCACGCTCAGGAGTAACTGTGTCTGTTAGAACTCAAACGGTCTACCACAGGGCATATTGCTGTGACAAACCCTCTCACTCCCAAGTGTACAACTTACTGCATCTTGTACAGAAGTGGTTGCAGCAAGGGTCCTTCACCCTAGCCCAGATGGTCAAGTGAGTTGTTATCGACAGATTCATCCACTCCCTTCTAAGGCCAGTGCAGACCTGGGTTGCACAGGGAGACCACCGAAATGAGGACAACCTGGTTGGCCTTAGGGAAAGGTACCAGGTGGTCAAGAAGTCTTAAAGAAACAGGTCGGTACTAGGGTACCCAGAAGGAGCTTGATTCAGAAAAGAAGGGTAATAGAGCCACAACTTGGGGGAGACTGAGGGCTCAAAGGACCGCTGAAAGGTTTCTAGATGCCCCTGGAAAGGTCTTAGTGTGTTGGAGACGTCACGGTCCTGTGTACATAGCCAACCGTTGTCCTATGTCTACCGAACGGATGGACTGCTGCATAAGGAGCTGCTCATAGTCCACACTGCAGGCTTGATAGGCATAATATTGTCAGCCTGGTGAGGGGCCATAGGCATGTCCTGTGACAAAAAATGGGGTACTGGTGTCCGGTCTCTTGGACTTGGGAGTTTGGTGACCCTGGTAAGGGTCACAGTCCTCCACCAGTTGATCCCAGGAAAACTCGTAGGCTTCCACTTTTTTCACGGGGATGCCAAATATTACACCGTTGCTAGAGTGTCTATAAAAACGAACTGTGGAACTGAGTCCCATGAGGTCAGAGTAGTTAAAGACCTGCTACAACCAGTAATAATAGGGTGGGACGTTAGCTTGTCCTGGGACTTATGGCGAAAGGCAGGGCTGCCAAGTTACTCAGATAGGAACTGGTTCAATCATGAAGAATCCCCATTGCAGTTGGAAGCGGATGAGTTCCCCTGTGTGTTCTTGCTGGTGATGAGGACAAGAAGGTGACCCATGACTCTAAGATTCCTGAGTTGGGGGTTTCTGGGCGGAATTTTGGGACTGCTCAAATGGAGGACCTTATGTTAAAAGGGACATGCGACAATGTTACTGTTAAATGGGATTGAACAAGAGCTGGGGGCCAACATCAGGTTTCCATATTTTGCAGTAAATGGGGATTTGTTATATCAGGTCACTAAACTGAGAGGGGAAGTATTGGAGCAGCGGTTAGTACTGAGTCCATATAGGCATAGGGTAGTATACCTGGTCCATTCTCATTTCTTGGGTGGGCATCGACAAAACCCCAGAGCAGGTAGTTCAAAGGTTCTACTGGCCCGGGTGTCACCAAGAGATTGTTAATTATTGCCAGCCTTGTCCTACCTGTCAGCTAACTGCTCCCGTCACCCACTTCCGTAGTCCTCTAGAGCCATTATGTATTATAGAGATCCCATGTGACCGGATTCCCATGGACCTGGTGAAGCCTTTAACTCCACCAGAGGGCACTAATATATCCTGGTAGTTATGGACTATACCCAGAGGTGGCACCACTGAGAAACTCCTCCACCAGGAGCATAGCCCAAGAGCTAGTTCAGATTTTCTTCCACCTGCCAAAGGAGATCCTGATGGACCAAGGAGCACCGTTCATGTCCAAGGTAATGACAGAGTTATGTAAGGCTCTCCAGATTACACAACTCAGGACGCTGGTGTACCATCCGCAGATGGATGACCTGGTGGAGAGGTTCAATAAAGTCCCTGCTTAAGAACGTCATGGAAAAGGATGGCCAAGCCTGGGATTACCTACTCCCGTACGTGCTGTTCTCTGAGAAGTTCTATAGGCCTCTACGGGGTTCTCACTGTTCGAGTTGTTATACAGACTGCACCCTCGGGGACTTCTGTATATTGCGAAGGAGACCTGGGAAGCAGAGGTTATCCCCCACCGAAGTATCAGCAAGCATGTGGCCCAGATTCAAGACAAGATCGTGAGGGTGATGCTGTTCAGAAGGAGAGCCTCCTTCAAGCAAAGAATCTA
This sequence comes from Dendrobates tinctorius, assembly GCF_039654945.1. Lineage (NCBI taxonomy): Eukaryota > Metazoa > Chordata > Amphibia > Anura > Dendrobatidae > Dendrobates > Dendrobates tinctorius. Next base: position 34,823,482 of record NW_027361683.1, read on the forward strand.
CAGTCATTTGGCAAGGCTGAGACAATTTAATCCTGGAGTCCGGGTGTTGGTGTTGATGCCCAAGGTGGAAAGTACATTTCTGGCCAAGTGTCAGGGGCCATACGAGATGGTTGAGGAGCTGAGTGACGTCAACTATAAAGTCCACCAGCCTGAGAGAAGAAAGCCCCGTATCAGGTTAACCACGTCAATCTGCTTAAACCATGGCGAGACATAAACCAGTGGAAGATACTGTATGTGCTTGGGGGCCAATCCGGAAGTCAAGGTTGATGATGTCACAGTGGCAGAGACACTGTCACAGGTCCAGAAACAGCAGTGCTGAGAACAGTTTCAGCAGAACCTGGACCTGTTTTCATAGTTGCCAGGACATACACAGGTTGTGTAGCATGAAATCCTGTTGGAACCACATGTGCGGGTGAAATAAAAGCCATATAGTATCCCCAAAGCCCACTGTAAGGTGATTTTGAAGGAGGTGAAGAGAATGTTCAGTCTGGGCATCATCGAGGAGTCCAAGAGCGGCTGGTCCAGTCCCATTGTCCTTGTACAGAAACCTGATTGAGAATGGCTTTTCTGTAACGACTATTGGAAACTAAATGAGGTGGCCAAATTTGATGCACATCCGATGATTCGCCTCAATGAATTAATTGAGAGGCTAGGGTCAGATGCATCACCACCCTGGACCTAGCGAAAGGGTTCGGTTAAATCCTCCTCTCCCAAAGTGCCAAGGAGAAGACTGCCTTCTCTACACTTGATGGGTGCTTCCAGTATATCAGATTGCCGTTAGGGCTGCAAGGAGCCACAGCTACCTTTCAGAGGGCCATGGACCAGATCCTAGCCCCTCACAAAAAATAAGCAGCTTACCTCTACAATATTGTGATTTTCAGCTTGGATTGGGGAAGTCATCTACCAAAGGTTAAGGCCATACTGGAAATGCTGAGGAAGGTGGAGTTTACCATGACCCTAAAAAAGTGTGCCATGGGGAAAGAGGAGGCAAAATACTTGAGTTACATCGTTGGAAGAGATGAAATAAAGCCTTAAGTGAATTAGGTGGAGACAATCAAAAAAATGTCCGCAACTGGTCTCCAAGGAACAGATTTGGGCATTTCTGAGAGTTGTGGGATACTATCGCTGGTTTATCCCGAATCTTGTCACGATAGCCACACCCCTTACCAACCTTCTTAAGGGTACAAAGATGTGGACGGCCAATGGTCTCCTGAAGCAAAGATGGCATTCAAAGAGTTGAAGCGTGCACTGTGTAAGCAGCTGGTCTTGATTGCATCTGATCTCAGTAGAGAATTCGTGGTCCAGACGGCTCCCTCAGAGGTCAGGTAAGGAGCTGTATTGTCCCCGGAAGTAAATGGGGAGGAATATCCAGTCCTGTATTTAAGAATTAATAATAATTAATAATAGCCGCTAACCAACTGACGGTCCCGGTTGCCGGGGTAGTGTGGGTGCAGGTGACGTTGTGCGGGAAATCCCTTGGTCGCAGAGGGGTGGTGCTAACTCAAGGAGAAGCTGGTCAACGGCACCCCGTCACCCTAGGCATGAATATTTTACAAGAGTTCGGCAACTTACTACTAAATGATCCCACACAGAAGATTCTTAAGCAGTGGGATTCTCGCACAGCACAGGGACAGGTATTCCAGCAGCTGGTGCGAGGTGCGCGGGTGCATCAGGACTGCCAGGAGGGCGAGGCTCTGGGCAAGGTCATCGCGTCAGCAGCTCCCCTGCTTGTGCTACCTCCTGGACAGACTGTGGTGGCCCTGCCAATTCGAGCCCCGATACCTTTGGAGGGCGTGGAGTTGCAGGTGGAGCCATGTCACTCGGAGCGCTTACCTCCTGGCATACTGGTGGTCAGTTCCCTGGCTACAGTGCAAAAAGGAACCATCCTGGTACGCTGCGTTAACCTTGAAGACCGAGACACCGTTCTGAAAGTACGGACTGAACTGGCCATACTAGTAAGGCCTTTAGAAGAAGTGCTGCCAGCTCCTGCGGTTCAATTACGAGTACACCCCGAGGATCCTTGGGAAGTAACGATTCGAATCTTACAGGCCCACGAAGTCTCGGCACAGGAGAAGGGTCAAAATATTTTGAAGCAGATGCGGGCTGAGCTTTCTGGGTTAACTGCAGCCCAACTCTCGCAGGTAAAAACATTGCTTGGACAGTGCCATGAAGTATTTGCTAGTCATGAGGACGATTTTGGGTGTACCACCACCATCACTCATGAAATCCCCACAGTGGGAGCAGCCCCTATCCGGGAACGATATCGACAGATTTGCCCACAACTCTATCAAGAGGTGAAAACTTTGCTGGCCCAGATGCTGCAAAAAGGGGTGATACGGGAAAGTCAAAGCCTCTGGGCGGCCCCAATCGTGTTGGTCCGGAAGAAAGATGGTACACTACGATTCTGTGTGGATTATCGTAAACTGAATGCTTGCACTTTTAAAGACTCATACCCACTGCCCCGCATAGAAGAATCCCTGTCCTCCTTGGGGAAGGCAACATATTTTTCGACCCTGGATTTGGCCAGTGGGTACTGGCAGGTGCCCATGTCAGTAGAAGATAGAGCCAAGACGGCGTTCATATTGCCCATGGGACTGTTTGAGTTTAATCGAATGCCGTTTGGGCTGGCCTACGCCAGATCTCAATTTTGAGGCCACGTTGATCTACCTGGACGACATCATCGTCTATGCCGCCACCTTCGAGGACCACCTAAAGCGGTTGGGACAGGTACTCAGTCGGTTGCAAAAGTACGGGTTGAAGGTGAAGCCTCAGAAATGCCACCTATTTCGCTCTCAGATTGAGTATCTGGGTCATGTTGTTTCGGCAGAGGGTGTGAGGCCATCCCGGGAGAAGGCTGCTGCTATCCAGGAATGGCCTACCCCCGAGACGGTAAAAGATGTGTGGGCTTTTCTGGGGTTAGCCGGATATTACCGTCGTTTCATAAAGAATTTTGCATGTCGATCTCGATCCCTGCACGACCTGCTGAAGGGGGCTCCCTCTGGGGCCAATGGGCGAAAAATCCAGTGGCAACATCCTCAGGAAGAGGCCTTCCGAGACCTCAAGGCTGCGCTCTCGGGTGCCCCAGTGTTGGCTTATGCGGATTTCTCACAACCGTTCATCTTGCACACTGACGGGAGTCTTCACGGGCTGGCGGCTGTGTTGTCACAGGTTCAGGATGGCCGGGAGAGGGTGCTCGCATATGGAAACCGCTCACTCCATGACTCCGAGCGTAACCTTGACAATTACAGCTCCTTCAAGCTCGAGTTCCTCGCAGTGGTGTGGGCCATGACGGAGAGATTCGCAGAGTACTTAGCGGGCTCCGAGGTGGTGGTGCGAACTGACAACAACCCGCTGGCTCATTTGGAAAACGCCAAATTGCGGGAGCTGGAACAGTGATGGGTGGCCCGGATGGCGAAGTACAATTATAAGATTATCTACAAAAGAGGGGCCGAGAATGTCCATGCAGACGCCCTCTCCAGGATTCGACATACAACTCCAGGACAGAATCGAGACGAAGAATTAGAAGGAGAGGAAATACCGTTCGCTCTCACTGCTGCCGTGCTCACAACTGACAATAAAAAAATATCTTCCTCTGAGACCCCAAGGGGCATACTGGAACAATCCCGGGATAAGCGGATACAAGAGAAACAAGAAGATGAAGAGGTTGGCATTCTCAGGACGTGAGTCGCCGCTGGGCAATTACCCACTGACTCTAAACGACAAAATCTGACTCAAGACCTGTTGCGTATGCTGCGACAATGGGAGAGGTTGGCTATTCGAAAGGGACTATTGTATCGTAAAATAACATCACAAACAACGTCGATGAGGGTTTGGCAGGTGGTTACGCCAGGAGCCCAACTTCATGTACTGGCTCGGGAGGCTCACGAAAAAGGGGCCTACTTCGGAACAAAAAAAAAACTTTGCAATGGCTGCAACAGAAAGCTTACCACCCGCGCCTGCCGGCTGTTGTGGACGAAATTTGCCGGACCTGCCGCTTATGCGAATTAGCCAAACCACCCGCTCAGCGAGCCGCAACACAGACTATTGTGACCTCAGCGCCCCTTGAACTCCTGACGGTGGATTATCTGACCATTGGGCCCACATTTCAGGGATACGAACACTGTCTTGTTATGGTAGATCATTTCACCAAGTTCGCTGTGGTCACTCCCATTCGGGATCAGACCGCAGAGTCAACTGCCTCCGCAATTTGTAGAAACTTTATACAAGTATACGGCTGTCCTCAACGAATACATTCTGATCAGGGAGCATGTTTTTTGGGAAAAGTTATGGAAGAACTACATCAACTCTATGGAATTGACAAGTCCCGGACCACACCGTATCACCCGCAAGGAAATGGGGCTTGTGAACGATTTAATCGGACATTGATTCAGATGTTGCGCACTCTGGAGAGTGACAAGAAGGCCCGTTGGCCCGAATATGTTTCTGAATTAGCTTGGGTCTATAACAATCGGGTACATTAAATTACTGGCTATACCCCCTACTCCCTGTTGTTCGGACGAGAGGGTAAAGGGATCACGGAGGTGGAGTTGGACCCGGAAGAGCCTCAGCCCTGGACCGGAGTGTCGTCTTGGGTCCGAAATCATCGCCACCGGCTGCAAACTCTTCATCGAATTGTACACACCAAGCTCCGAGACTGGGAACACCTAGGGAAGAATGCAACCCCACCTCCAAAGCGGGGACCGGGTGCTTGTACTAGATCAACGCCCCCAGAACAAACTAGAGCCGCGTTGGGAAGAGAATCCTTATCGGGTCTTACGCCGTATCCATCCAGACGGGCCTGTGTACGAAATACGACCAGAGGAGGATTAAACACTGCCCACTCGTATTGTGCATCGTAATATGTTACGCCTGTGTACTTCCACCGACCCGAAGCAACTGGAGCCTTCCCCATCATCATCTGTACCGTCTTCCATATGTTGGGACCTGGACGACGACGAAGATTGTCCTCCAGAACACAGAGGCCCTCCACTCAGTAATGAATCAGCTGACACAATTAGCCCGCCTGCACCAATCAGCCTACCAATGTCCACCACCCCAGAACACTCCGCCCCAGTTGAACTAAGATGTTCCGAGCGGTCAACAGCCGGCAAACCCCCTGAACGATATGAACAAGATCAATTCATATGGCAACAAACATTGAAACCCCTACAGACCGATCTCAATAGACTAAGGCTCTCGCCCGAGCACTGGCGAGATTACAGGGTGGGGGAATGTGGGGAGGAGGACTCCCAGACAGTGACTGGGCCGGTACCCAGGGGACCGCCATCAGGGATCCTGAGGGAACAATACTGGGGGGACCGTAAAGAGAGAGACACGACTGAAGGTGTCAGGGCAACAGGGGGCGGGGTGAAGATAAAAGGGGCAGGGGGCGCGCTCAAGTGGCAGTTGGCCGGGAGTGTGACAGGAGGCAAGAAGCCGGGTGACTTGGAGAGAGCGGGGGTTATGGGCGGGGTGTGTGAGAGACACTGTCAGAAGCCTGTGAGGAGAAAGTTACGCATTCACCGACAAGGTAGACGTGAGAGACTTTTACCGGAGGCCGCTCCCCGCCTACAGTTGCACACAGCCACGCCTGCTGTCCCCCGCCCATTTGAGACAGGTCTGTTACCTCAGGTCGCCACTGCGATGACACGTCAAACGGCTGCAGCGGCCTGGACACTGCCCCCCTGCCTCCTCCCTCAGCTGCGGCCCTGCCATCACCGGCCTCAGTGGATGCCACCTCGCCATAGGTGGCAATAAAGGCCCACGTCCCGTCTACAAAGGGACCCTGAGCAGAGGCCGGCCATTCGTCATTTGGGAAACTGCGTCATCAATGCGCTGTGAGACGAGAGCCATTAAAGACGTCCTGTTGTGCCCCATCAGCACAGATTCTTCAGGGCCTGTTGTGCCCCACCAGCACAGATTCTTCAGGGCCTGTTGTGCCCCACCAGCACAGATTATCCAGGGCCTGTTGTGCCCCACCAGCACAGATCCTTCAGGGCCTGTTGTGCCCCACCAGCACAGATCCTTCAGGGCCTGTTGTGCCCTACCAGCACAGATCCTTCAGGGCCTGTTGTGCCCCACCAGCACAGATTCTTCAGGGCTTGTTGTGCCCCGCCAGCACAGAGTCTTCAGGGCCTGTTGTGCCCCACCAGCACAGAGTCTTCAGGGCCTGTTGTGCCCCACCAGCACAGATCCTTCAGGGCCTGTTGTGCCCCACCAGCACAGTTTCTTCAGGGCCTGTCGAGCCCAAATTATCCCAGGATATCGAGGCGTCATGACAGCCGCATCAGCGACCTCTAAGCGGCCGCACCTACGTTCCCGAGCGACACCTGGAAGGATAAGTGGACTATAGGAAATAAGGACCCATAGTTTGGCCATACGTGGCCCTCGACACCCGGACTAGCCGGGTTAGTCACTTTGAATACAAGAAAAGTATTGTTTATTTTGTTGAGTCCCTGCGAGGACAGATTGTTGGTGCCTCTTTTTCTTGTTCAGCATAGCCCCAGCGGCTCCAAGTTATAAAAGTTGAATTCACAAGTCATACCCTGTCTCGTGTCTCATCACTGCATCCTGAGAATCTGCTCATCCCTACACACTCATATACTAATCTTCTATGATATTATGCGTTCAGCCAAGCCATGGAGGAGGTTGGCCACATAATTTATTGATCATCTGGAGAGGACTCTAGACCACACTGTGGAGTAGGGGGACACAGCAGACAGAACTAATAACAGCGCCTTGCTCCAGCCATGCTGTCCCGTGCTGTGACCCTCCTCCCGCAACCTCTACTCTTTGATGTGATGCTGGGAAGGGAACAGTGCAGGGAGCAGAATATTCATTGTAAGTCCTTCTGCACTTTTTTCACTATGATCCCTGTGCTTCATAGCTGGCTTCAAAACTCTATGAACACTCAACGTCTTATTCCAGAGAAATCCATGTTTTTCTTATATGAAAATGAGCTTTTAAGAACTATGGGCCTGACAATGATCTGCATGAGACACTGCCCCCAAGGCATATTTTAAATGAAATAGGGCATTACCAATGTGAGACATGTAATGATAGACACGTTGCTCTCCTGATCTACATGTCTCATATTGATAATGCCCCCTTCCATTTATAATTAGCTCTGTAGGCAGAGTCTCGTGCAGATATGTGTCCGACCCATAGCCTGGAACAGCTCATTTACATATTAAGAAAAACAAGGATTTGTCTGGAATAAGACATTGGATTGCAGACATCAAGGTATCTTTTTATTCAGCTTCTTATGACCTACATGACCATATAGAAGACTTAGGGTCGATTCTTCTGACATATTCCCTTTAAGAGGCCCTGGTACACAATTTACTATTCAAGAGTCATCACTCAGACAATATATGAGCAATGTCAAACATTTATGTTACTAGAAGAAAGTCCTGACCATGATCATAATGATTTTTGGTGTGTACCTATTCATACTAGACTATGCCTCAGGCAACATCAGTCCCAGCTGTTATATTCTCACTCAGTGTGGATTTGACTTGAGTCCATATGGGGACATTAAATACAAGTTTAATTTTTTTTTGTATTGAGTTAAAAAGCAAGGAAGACAGAAAATAGGTTTAGAATCAGTTTAAAAGACATGAAAACCAAAATTGCTTGAAATAAAAAAGAATTTACCGTCTTCACAGATAAGCATATATCATACTCTCTGCTCATTCTCCTCGACCTTTCTGCGGTTTTCGACACGGTTGTTAACCATCTTCTACTCTCTAGGCTCCAGTCACTAGGCATTAAGGATACTGCTCTCTCCTGGTTCTCTTCCTATCTTTCTGACCGCTCCTTCAGTGTTTTGTTCGCTGGCTCCACTTCATGTCCTCTTCCTCTCGCTGTTGGGGTACCTCAGGGCTCAGTCCTTGGCCCCCTTCTCTTCTCTCTCTACACGGCCCCAATTGGACAAACCATCAGCAGATTTGGCTTTCAGTACCATCTTTATGCTGATGACACACAACTATACACGTCATCCCCTGACCTTACCCCCGCTGTACTACAGAACGCCAGTGACTGTCTATCCGCAGTCACCAACAACATGTCCGCTCTCTATCTGAAACTCAACCTTTCCAAAACTGAACTTCCTCTACTCGTGCCGTCTATCAGCCTCCCTAAATCTGACATTTCCCTCTCTGTGGGTGGCACCATAATAACACCCCGGCAGCAGGCGTGCTGTCTGGTTGTTATGTTTGACACCTATCTCTCCTTCACCTCCCATATACAATCTCTTGCCCGCTCTTGCCGCTTACACCTAAAGAACATCTCCAGAATCCACACTTTTCTCACCGTGGAAACAACAAAAACCCTCACTGCTGCCCTGATCCACTTCCGCCTGGACTAGTGTAATGCTATATTAATTGGCCTCCCCATCATTCGACTTTCCACTCTCCAGTCCATCCTTAATGCTGCAGCCAGGGTCCTCTATCTGGCTAATCGGTACTCGGACGCGTCCGCTCTTCGCCAGTCATTACATTGGCTGCCCATTCATTAGAGGATCCAACAATTCAAAATACTTGTTCTCACCCACAAAGCTCTCCAAGGTGCGGCACCCCCTTACATCTCCTCCCTCATTTCTGTCTATCAGCCTAACCAACCGCTGCGCTCTGCAAATGACTTTCTATTAACCTCCGCACTAATCCGTACTTCCCACTCCTGACTCCAAGACTTCTCCCATGCTGTGCCAATCCTCTGGAATTCTCTACCCCAAGAAATTAGGACCAGCCACAACTTGCACAGTTTTAGGCGCTCCCTCAAAACACATTTGTTCAGAGCAGCCTATCATGTTCCCTAATCAGTTATTTTATGTGTAAGGGTGCGTGTGTAGCCCATTCAATATCCCAATCTATCCCCCACTCCCTCAAGAGGGCTGGACCATCATTGTAAATACATCACTGTAAATACACACCTGTACTCTGTATCTCCCCCACCAAATTGTAGATTGTAAGCTCTCATAAGCAGGGTCATCTTATTTTGTATTATTGCTAAAGTTGATACTTTTGACTGTTATGTTTGAAACTGTTAAATTGTAAAGCGCTGTGGAATATGCTGGCGCTATATAAATAAAAATTATTATTATTATTATATTAAATTAGTGCTTTCTTTGTAGAAACTGTACCAAATTGTGTTTTCTTTGTGGTCTTCACTGCGTAATTGCTGCAGACTTTCCATAGATCTCATGCTTTGCATTGCAAGAGCTGAAATCTGTGGCGAAAATCCGCTGCACAATTTGACATGCTGTGTTGCAATTCAATATGCAGTTTTTTCTTCGAACTGGCGATATTTTACAAATCTCGTGTCTAATACTGTAGTACTCAATGTATACTGCTCAAAAATATAAAGAGAACACTAAAGCATTTGGAATGATGTTTAAGCGTTCCCTTTATTTTTTTGAGCAATATATTTTACGCACATAAATCTTACAGGCAGCACAACATGACACCCATAAACTGAAACGTGTGCTAATTGTGTGACAATGCATCAGAAATATGAGAATAATCCTTGCCTGTTTTTATGTGAACCCATTATTTAAAGGAAGAACATTTGTAAAAAAGCTTGCAAAAAAACAATTGCAGGAGAGTCACCTGTAAATTATTCTCACAGTAGCCGTTACAATCCCAGCATTCCTGCTTTATCCTCTTTTTTGTGCATTATATTTTTTTCTGTTACAGAACACACAGAAATCTCTTTACAGACACATAAGTACACAAAATAAATCATCATCAAAACACATTACCGTACCATGCTGCTTTCCTGCAGGCTAATCCCGTCCTTCATGACGTGTTCAAGAAGCATTCTGGGATATTGTACAATCCTCTCAAGCTAATGAGAAGTGTCTACTATGCTGCTTGTGTCAGTGGGTTTGCACACAGCTACTATCACTCAGGAGTTTAGTGTGATGGGCACGCAAGCAGTGGGAGATTAGAGACTGATCACAGTTACAGTCACAGATTACAAGATGGACTAGAGCCTTCCATGTTGACTACAATAATAAATCCTCACTCTTTACTGTTCCCCTGTCTCCGGCAGTATAGGGGTCCAAATTACTTGAGGCACTATAGTGGTGTGAAAAAAGTGTTTGCCCTTTCTGGTTCCCTATTCTTTTGCATGTTTGTCACTCTTAAATGTTTCAGATCACCAAACAAACGTAAATATTAGACATTGATAACAAGTAAACACAAAATGCCGTTTTTAAATGAAGGTCTTTATTATTAAATGTAAAAGAAATCCAAACCTACAAGGCCCTGTGAGAAAAAGTGATTGCCCCCCCCCCAAAAAAAAAAAAAACAACATAAATTAACTGTGATTTATCACATTTTTGGGAAGCTGAGTTCTAAGTGCCTAGCCACAGCCAGGCCTGATTACTGCCACACCTGTTCTCAATCAATAAATTACTTAAATAGAACCTGCCTGACAAAGAGATGTAGACCAAAAGAGTGGCCGGCAGATCACAATTACCCCAAGAGCGCAGTGACAGTGTTCATGACTCCACCATAAGGCTGGAGTCACCCATACCATATAAAAAAAATCGGTCCGATTTTGAGGGCCGAGAATCGCACAAATGTTGCCTGTACAGTGAGCCGTATGTAATCCGTTTGCAATGCGAGGATGCGATTTCCTCGCATCTAGTAACAGTGTGACATCTGTATAGCATCCGTATGCAATGCAATTTTACCATGAGCTGCTACAAACAGCAGTTCTCTCTATGTAAAAGTTCAGTTTAAAATCACATTGTAAAACACAACTGTAAACAACATGCTAAAACCAAATAATCTTCAAAACACTCGTATATATACAGTGCCTTGCGAAACTTTTCGGCCCCCTGGAACTTTTCAACCTTTTCCCACTTCTGTCTCCGATATAATTCATGATCCTTGACTGTCTATTTGTTTATATATATATATACAATGATTTGCTGTGAATATACAGTTCAGCCATAGATTTAATGTTTTCTGCATTTTTGGCTCCATCTACTGACCAAAGTCATAACTGCAGTGTTATTGTGTGTCTTAGGCTAGTTTCACACTAGCGTTTTTTTGCGCTGCGTTTTTGCACAGTGCAAACGCATACAAAAAAAGCATCATGCGCTTTGTATGCGTTTGCTGCTTTTTTGCGCATGTGTTTTAACCATTTTTTAGCCATTTTTACTCTTAAAACGCATGCGTTTTTAAACACAGACGTGCGCATATCCATGCGCACATCTGCGTTCCCATAGACAGTAATGTGGTTTTTTTGCGCATTCCGTGCGCATGCGTTTTTTTGAGACAGGTCGGACGGACCAAAAATGCAACAGGTTGTGTCCGGCTCGCTTGGGCGCACACTACAAAAAAACGCATGCGCACGTAAAACGCGTACGAACACTAGACCATGCGCATCCATGTTAAAGATAGGGGAAAAGGATGCATGCGCATGTATGCGTATAAACACAGCACAAAAAAAACACTAGTGTGAAACCAGCCTTAGTTTCACTTTCTAATCTTCTCTTTCCCTCCAATCCACAATGTTTTCTGGGTAAGTTTGCAAAGCATTATGGTTTAGTCCTGCCCATTTTTCCCTCCAGTTCACCATTTTCTCTCAAGCCTGCTTCCTGTGAACATCTCATTCCTCTACTCCCCTTGTGTCAGCATCTGTGGTAGGTAATCACGCTTCCCACATCTAATTCCTGTCTTAGATCACCCTGCTTAGTTAGCTCTCCCCTGGTAAGCTATTATGTATGTTATGTATTCCTATGAACCCAGTACTCATTCTGTGTATATGTTTTGTATTGTAGTTTCACTGCGCCAATATACCCTACGTTCAATAAAATGCAGATTCAACTACAGTCTCCCTTATTGGACCCCCGGTATAGCGGTTTAGCTGCCTGTATAAGCTACATGAATCCCGGTTCATTAGTGAGGACAGAACAGTGAAACACAGGCTCTCCAGCTAGTGGGAATACAGAGAGAAGAGTCTTCCATCTTGCAGGACCGCAGTGAAACAATAGCTATCCAGCTAGTGGGAACTCAGTTGAAGAAGAGTCTTCCATCCTTCAGAGGCCAGTTACACAGCGCCATCCAGCCAGTGCAATCCAGGGAAAAGACAGCCCTTCATCCAGCTTGCAGAAACTAGTAAACTGCCGAAATCCATCTAGTGAGATTCAAGTCACCAGCTACACAGAGACTAATACAGCTACAGCAATCTCTGCACAGCCAAGCATCCCTCTAAGACACCATGTCCCACAAATCACACAGGACAAAATCTGCTACATCCATCTCCTCAAAGATTGTATCTATCAGCAGTGGCAGTGCAGTCGCCATTGCCCACGCAAATGCTGAAGCCAACGAAATAGGAGCACGCTATGCTAAAGAAGAGATGCAACTTAAGTTAGAGAAAGCACTCTTAGATGACCAAGAGAGAAGGTCACGCATAGAAAGAGAGGATCAAGAGAGAAAGATGCAGATAGAGAAGGCACGAGTGGATGCCGCCTTAGCGAGCCTAGCAGTAAAAAGAGAGGCTGCTGCAGCGCTAGCCAAGGTATAATCACTAGAAGCCGCACACAACCCTGAGCTGCATAGCCATAGCAGTACTTCAAGTCTGAAGTTGCCGCTGCAAGATTCACCACAACGCACATCTCAATATGTAAATGAACGTCCTGATCCAAACTATAACCAAGATCACGACACATCCAGTGAAACGAGTGAGAGTCATCATGAGGCTCAGCTCCAGGAAAACGTGGAGAAAAACAACTCTGTTAATGTCTACCTTGCCCCTCGCCAGGGAACCAATGTGAATCTCCTTGCTGACACACCGCACATCAGACCGAAGCAATATGACACCGGCTGGCTCCACCCTGAGGATACTAACAGGTATGAATGCACCTCACGTCACTATCAGGGTGACCCACTACCAGTATACTCTGCTGACAACCGGTTCACAGCAGAATTTGCTAAGTTCTTCACACGATGTGATCTGGTTGCCAAGGGACTCATGAAATTCACTGAACAAGCTGAAGGTTACAGAGCTTGGAAAGCTTCCTTCCAAAATGTCACTAGAGACTCGGGGCTACAACACAGGGAAGAGATAAACCTCTCAGTCAAATACCTGGGAGAAGAGTCAGTCAAACACGCAGTAAGGAACAGAGACATTAACATAAAGCACCCTCAAATCGGCCTCAAAGAGATCTGGAAGAGGCTGGATGAGTGTTACGGCTCAGCAGAGGAGATAGAGAGAGCCTTGTTCAAAAGAATCGATGTATACTCCCTGGTCGCCTCCCTCCAAGTGACCAGGGGAATGTGGCTTCTCAGATGGCACAGATAATTTGGCGCGCAATGGGCAAGCCTTCAGGACAAGACAGTGCTGCAAGGAACGCTCTCCCGCTCTGTTGTGAGTTCATTCTCTGGTTCCCCTTCTGAACTCCCTCTGGTGGTGTCGGGAGGTGGTGCGGCTGGTTTGATCGGTGGATATCTGCCACCTGAGGATGGGGATGATGATTGGATCTCGGGATTCTCAGATTTGATTTAAGACAGCCGACGCCCTATTCAGTTGCTGGTGATTCCTTCTGGCTTGTCAGCTCTTGGTTTTCAGCTCTGTTCCAGTCATCTAAAGCTAAGTTTTTCTGCTCTTTTTCACACTTGATTTTGTTGGTCTATTCAGTTTTTTGTGTGGTCTGCCAGCCCCGGCTGGGGGCTGAGCTGAATTTCCACTCTTATTTTTCAGTATTTTGCCAATTGGCTTTTTGTCCCTTACTAGTTCGGTCTCTTTTTGCTCTGTCTCAGAATATTCCAGAGTGATGATATAGTGGAAGACGTCTAGTGACTTCAGGGTTAATTTTGCTATCAGAAATGTTGGACATTATTTTTGTAGGGTTTTTTGCAGGTTGCAGACAGTGACTTGCCTTTCCTTTCCTTTCTAGTTAGTTTGGGCCCCATCATTTGCTCAGCCTATTTTCCTGCCTGTGTTTGTTCCTTCATCTTGTTTCAAGGTCAGTACATGTGTGGGGGCTATCTATTCCTTTGGGGTCTCCTCTGGGCAGTTAGTCTTCCCTTTTCTTGCTTTAGGCTTATGTAGTCCTCCGGCCGTGACAAGGCGTCTAGGAACATCGTAGGCACGATCCACGGCTACTGCTAGTTGTGTGGTAAGATCAGGGATCTGCAATCTGCATAGTTACCAACTTCTCTGGTTTTCTGTGGCTTAGCTTGTTTTTTTTTTTTTTCTCCTCGGTGAACCATTCATAACACCGCTCCTTCCTCCACCAAGAATGGTTGAAATGAACACTATCACCAACACTGATTGCAACACCTGTGACTCTTTTATAGCAGAGCCAGCAATCACACCTGCATTATAATCAAGTGCACTTAACTAAAGAAACTAGAGTGCAATGACGCTCACCACCACCTGGGGCAAACTTAGAACAAACGACACCACAGTGCAATAAGGCTAATGGCCACTGGGGGCAAAAGCCAACCTTAAGCACAGCTTAGGAAAAAAAAAGGTTACCTGTGCTTTTCTCAGTCCTGATCCAGCATGGATCATGACAGTACCCTCCCCTTAATGAGGGGCCTCTGGTCCCTCAAGACCGCTCCCCATCAGGGAACCACCTACAGCGGGGACGCCCAGACCCAGAGTTCACCCCAGCAACTACCTACATGTCAGGCTGATGAGAAAGGAGCCCGCTGGTATTGGCAAAGTATGTTCTGGAGGCAACACACATCTCCGAAGCTCTGACCTGGGGAACGGGTTGTGTATGTGTATGTTTGGTATGAGCTGTTAACACTCCACAACACACTTCCACTGGATGTTTTTTGGTGGCCACCCATACACGCTCGATCACACACAGGTCCAGACCTGAACGTTTATTGCCACTCGTTTGTTTGTCACCACTTGGAGAACTCTTTCTGGGATTGACAACAGAGGCGTCCCCCTGTGTCACCACACTCACACCCCCGCACCTCACCAAGGGGTACACCACCCTCCAACCCCTTCCACCATGAGGTCTGCACCTCCCAGGGTTGGCCAATGGCGAAGGTTAAGACTTGCCCCTACTCTCCTGCAGCACATCTGCTGCCCTTACCGGAGAGGAAGGGGTCCGTTGAAGAGAGACGGCAGAGACAGTAGTTCCTCACACGAGTGCCCCCAGCTGACCACTTCCCTCGCCCGCCAATCTATTACCGGGTTGTGTCTCTTCAGCCAAGGGAGGCCCAAAACAATAGGTACTGGCATTCCCTCCAAGGCGTAGCATGACAAGGACTCCTCATGATGTCCTATACGCAGATGGATATTCTCTACGACCTTGGTCAAGCTCCCCTGGCTCAGTGGAGCAGAGTTTACGGCTCGGACGATTATAGGCTGGGCTAGCGTCCTACACCTCAGACCATGAGTCTGGACAAAGCGAGCATCCACCAGACTGACTCCTGCTCCGCTGTCCACAAACACTGGTATCACCTCCGGTACCCCGCCAGCCAAGACCTCAGCTGACATGGTACTTTGGGAGGGCAAAATGGAGGAAATGTATACTCCCTGGGTGCCTGCCTCCAAGCGACCAGGGGAATGTGGCTTCTCAGATGGCACAGATAATTTGGCGCGCAATGGGCAAGCCTTCAGGACATGACCAGTCTGCCCACAGTACAAACATGCTGACACCACTCCCGAACCGTAGGCAGCTCCAAAAACAAACTAGCTTCTCCTACTTCCATAAGTTTGACAGGAGACTTGGCATGAACTGGGCAGGCTCTCATAAAATGGCCAGGCTTCCCACAGGAAAAGCATACCCCCCCACCACGACGAGCCACAGACACCCCTTTTTTTGTATCAACAACACCGGGCTGTCTGGCTTCCTCCATCCGCACTGGTGGGTCCTCCTCCCTAGCGAGTACATCAGGGGGCACTTTTTGTATATGGGTTTCCCTAAGGCGTCTATCCACCCGGATGGCAAGGGACATGGTGGCCTCCAGGGACCTGGGGGCAGCGTACTGCACCAGAGTATCCTGCAACTTTGGAGACAAACCCTGCACAAATTGACTCCTAAGTGCAGGGTCATTCCACTGAGTATTAGTGGCCCATCTCCTAAACTCTGAGCAGTACTCCTCAGCGACCCGGGCTCCCTGTTTACACCTACGGATTCGAGATTCCGCCAGGGCGACGCCATCAGGATTCCCATACACAAGCGCCAAAGCCGCAAAGAACTCGTCTACGGACTCTAAAGATGGAGAATCGTCCGGTATGGAGAAGGCCCAGGATTGGGGATCCCCTTTAAGAAGGGACATAATGATTCCCACCCGTTGCTCTTCACTCCCTGATGAACGAGGGCGCAGCCTGAAATACAATTTACAGGCTTGTTGAAACACCAAGAATTGATCTCTCCCTCCAGAAAATCTGTCAGGGAGGGATATCATGGGTTCTGGCTGAGCCTGTTCCTGGACCTAGCCCCCAGAGCCCACCAACAGCCGCAGCTGCCGCACCAACCCTCCACGCAGCCCCCTAATCTCATTAGTAAGGGTCTGCAGCAATTGGGCAAAGGGCTGAACTGGGTCCATGGCTCAGCAGAAAAAAAAGTTGGGTTGGTGATAATGTCACGTGGACCCGTCCTGTGTGACGCGACCAGCAGGCCGGTAACTAGAATAACAGGATGCGGCACGTGATACTGTCCTGTGTGACACGGCTCGCAGGCCGGTAACTAAAACAACAAGACAAAGGGAAGGGAAACAGTTACAACGGTGGGCCCTGCGATAGGGAAAGGGGACGTGGAGACCTCCTGCACTCCCCTGAGTCAGTGTCCCTAATGCTCCTAACGTTCCCTATGCCGGTTCCGCACCGGGCGCCAATCAGGAACCTGTCGCCCTAGCACACCCTACACCTATCCCTTGCTAGGGAGCTGGGTGGCGCAGGCACTGGCCCCACCGCTGTACTAATACACACTAAGGAAAACACAAACATGGAAACACCACTTAGCTTTACTCTGTTGTACTTGCTCCTGGCAGCAGAGTCCACCACCAGCATGCAGCTCTCCTCTGAATCGCTGCCACCAAGCTCTGTCAGAGCTACAAGGAAATCCCTTATGACTCCTTTCACACCAGGGCTAAGACAGTGCTGCAAGGAACGCTCTCCCGCTCCTTCCTCCACCAAGGATGGTTGAAATGAACACTATCACCAACACTGATTGCAACATCTGTGACTCTTTTATAGTAGAGCCAGCAATCACACCTGCATTATAATCAAGTGCACTTAACTAAAGAAACTAGAGTGCAATGACGCTCACCACCACCGGGGGCAAACTTAGAACAAACGACACCACAGTGCAATAATCCTAATGGCCACCAGGGGCAAAAACCAACCTTAAGCACAGCTTAGAAAAAAACCTGTGCTTTTATGAGTCCTGATCCAGCATGGATCATGACACCTACAATCTACAGGATAGGTGGCTCACACGTGGTTCCACGCACAAATACAAATACAGTGTTCCATTCCCTCCCTTCTCCGTTTTTGTAGACTTTATACACGAACAAGTGACAATCAGAAATGATCCCAGCTTTGACTTTGCAATGTCATATGCCACACCACCACCAGCTGCAAACCCACGTAGAACATCTGTGGCAGTGCACAAGACTTATGTTTCTTCTCCAAGTTCCAATTACAGGTCTGGTGGCCGCTCTCAATTAGAGATAAAGGTACAGGACCCTGACAAGCAGTGCCCACTCCATCAGAAGCCTCATCCTCTCTTGAAATGCAGAGCCTTCAGAGGAAAATCTATGCTGGATCGCAGAAGCTTCCTGAAAGAGAACGGTATCTGCTACAAGTGCTGCTCATCCAACACTCATCTCGCCAAGGATTGTAAGGTTAGTGTAAAATGCACAGAATGTGGCACCACAGATCATAACACTGCCCTACACCCTGGCCCAGCTCCACGGAGTGCACAAAACACGCCAGTTGACAGTGAGCATGGCGGGGAGGAAAGGAACACTGATGCAGCTACGCCAGAGATCACTTCACAATGTACTGAAGTCTGTAAAGGGACAATAGACAGTAGGTCTTGTTCTAAAATATGCCTCGTCAGAGTGTACCCAAAGGGTCATAGAGACAAAGCTGTAAGACTGTATGCTATCTTGGATGATCAAAGTAATCAATCCCTGGCTAGATCAACATTCTTTGACCTATTCAACATCAAAGGACCAAGCACTCCTTACTCATTAAAGACATGTGCAGGTACTGTGACAACAGCGGGCAGGAAACCCACTGACTACCAAATTGAGTCCTTAGACTGACAATTCTGCCTACCACTACCTACAATCATCGAGTGTAATCAGATCCCACACAACAGATCTGAAATCCCTACACCAGATGTGGCAATCCATCATACTCACTTGAAGTGCATAGCACACCTTATACTGGAACTCGACCCTCAGGCACAGATAATACTGCTGTTGGGAAGAGATATCCTACAGGTCCATAAAGTGAGAAGTCATATCAGTGGACTCCACAATGCTCCCTATGCCCAAAAGCTAGACCTAGGATGGGTCATAATAGGAAATGTATGCTTGGGACATATGCACGCCCCATCTTCTGTGACAAGTATGCTAACAAATACATTGGAGAAAGGACGCCCATCTCTGTTTCAACTTTGCAACAACGAGTTCCATGTCAAGGAACTGCCACACAGCATCCAACTACCCAATCATTTCATAGACTTTACTCATGACAGCAGTATAGCGTCAGGAAGCTATGGTGATCAGTTGGGGTGCACAGTCTTCCAGAGTACTAAGCAAGACAACCAAGTAGCAATGTCGGTAGAGGACAAGTTGTTCTTAGAGGTAATGGACAAGGGACTCGTAAAAGATGAGACCAACAGCTGGGTCGCATCTCTCCCCTTCAGAACCCACAGACCACATCTACCAAACAACAGAAATCAGGCATTAAAATGTTTCTCCTCTCTTAGGCTGGTTTCACATTTGCGTTTTTTAGCGCTGGAAAAAAACGCATATGTGCGCATGCGTTTTTTCCCCTATATTTAACATGGGTGCGCATACCTGCGCGCTTGTAAGCGCATGTATGCGATTTTCATGCGCTGCGTTTTTTTGGGGTGTGCGTTTGTATTTTCCAGACGCAGCATGTTGCATTTTTTGGCCCTGCAAAAAAGCGCATGCGCACATATGCGCACGTTTTGCGCTAAAAATGGCCATTATAGCCTATGGATGCGCATATGTGCGCACTGGCATGCTCATGTATGCGTTTTTTTGCATATGCGGTTTTTTTTTTTAACCATGGAATTTAGGGGTTTGGGTTAGAGTTAGGGTTAGTTAAGGGGGTTTAGGGTTAGGGTCAGGGTCAGGGTTAGGGTTGGGGTTTGGGTCAGGGTTAGGGTTAAGTATGGTTTGGTTAAGGGTTAGGGTCAGGGTTAGGGTCAGGATTAGGGTTAAGTATGGTTTGGTTAAGGGTTAGGGTCAGGGTTAGGGTTAGGGTTAGGGTCAGGGTTAGGGTTAGGGTTAGGGTCAGGGTTAGGGTCAGGGTTAGGGTTAAGTATGGTTTTGTTAAGGGTTAGGGTCAGGGTTAGGGTCAGGATTAGGGTTAAGTATGGTTTGGTTAAGGGTTAGGGTCAGGGTTAGGGTTAGGGTCAGGGTTAGGGTTAGGGTCAGGGTTAGGGTTAGGGTCAGGGTTAGGGTTAAGTATGGTTTTGTTAAGGGTTAGGGTCAGGGTTAGGGTCAGGATTAGGGTTAAGTATGGTTTGGTTAAGGGTTAGGGTCAGGGTTAGGGTTAGGGTTAGGGTCAGGGTTAGGGTTAGGGTTATGGTCGGTTAGGGTTAGGGTCAGGGTTAGGGTTAAGTATGGTTTTGTTAAGGGTTAGGGTCAGGGTTAGGGTTAGGGTTAGGGTCAGGGTTAGGGTTAGGGTTAGGGTTAGGGTCAGGGTTAGGGTTAGGGTTAGGGTTAGTTAGGGTTTAGGGTTTGGGTTAGGGTTAAGTATGATTTGGTTAAGGGTTAGGGTCAGGGTTAGGGTTAGGGTTAGGGTCAGGGTTAGGGTTAGGGTTAGGGTCAGGGTTAGGGTTAGTAAAGTCATGGTTTGGGTTAGTGTGAGGGGCCACCTAATGTTGGAAAAAAACGCAAACGCGGTAAAAACGCACTAAAAACGCATACAAACGCATAAAAACGCTGCGTTTTTTTCATGCATGCTCATAAAAATGCTTGAAAAAAACGCAGCAGTTGTATGCTTTTGTATGCGTTTTTTCAATGCGTTTTTTTGCGTGAAAAACGCGCTGCAAAAAAAAGCAAGTGTGAAACTAGCCTAAAACATAATCTGCAGAAGAAACCAGAGATGAAAGATCACTTTTTCTCCTTCATGTCAAAGATGTTTGAGAACTGTCATGCAGAACTAGCTCCCACTCTCAAAGACTCTGAAGAATGCTGGTTCCTACCCATGTTTGTAGTATAGCATCCTAAGAAACCGGGCCAGATTAGAGTGGAGTTTTACTTCAGTGCTAAGTTTGATGATGTCTCCCTGAATGATGTTCTACTGACAGGACCAGACCTCAATAACAAATTGCTGGGAGTACTTATGCGCTTCCGTAAGGATTCCATTGCCTTCATCGCTGACATCCAGCAAATGTTCCATTGTTTCCTTGTGAGAGAGAGAGTAACAGGAACTTCCTAAAAGTCTTCTGGTACAGAGACAATGATCCTACTAAAGAGGTCACAGAGTATCGCATGAGAGTGCACATCTTTGGCAATAGTCCTTCACCTGCAGTCGCCATTTATGGACTCAAAAGGTCAGCTCAAGAAGGAGAAACAGAATAAGGATCAGATGTCAGACAATTCATAGAAAAAGACGTTTAAGTTGATGACTGTCTGAAAGCCATGTCTTCAAATGAGACTGCCATCAGTCTTCTCAGGAGAGCCCAAGAGATGCTTGCTTGCTCTAACCTCAGGCTTCACAAAATAGCCTCAAACAGCCAAGAACTCATGAAAGCATTCCCTTCACAAGACTTGTGTAACGGTCTCAGAGACCTGGACCTGGGGTCAGACCCCACACCAATGCAACGCAGCCTCGGGCTTCTCTGGAATCTACATTCAGACTCTTTCACCTTTCAGGCCAGCCAGGAAGAAAAGCCTTTCACACACAGAGGTGTCCTGTCTACCATCAACAGCCTGTATGATCCCTTGGGTTTTGCAGCTCCTGTTACAATACAAGGCAAAGCCATACTAAGAGACTTAACTAAGGAAACATCTGACTGGGATGCACCTCTGCCACCTGATAAGAGAATCCAGTGGGAAGTATGGAAGAACTCTTTAGCAGCCCTCTCCAACCTGAATGTGCCTAGGCCATACACCCCTGTGCCATCTACAGAGACAAAGACTGTATGCATTTCCAGATGCTTCTGTCAAAGCAATTGCTGCTGTTGCCTATCTCAAAACTGTAGACTCCAAATGTCAGAGCCACATTGGATTCGTTATGGGAAAGGCCAAACATGCTTCACAACCAGAGCACACTATACCAAGGTTAGAACTTTGTGCTGAAGTCTTAGCCGTCGAGTTAGCAGAGTTCATCGCATCCGAGATGGATATCGACCTGACACAAGCCAAGTTCTACTCAGACAGCAATGTATGTCAATAACAGAGTACTACGAATTAGGAGTTCATACAAAACAATGGCATTACATCCCCACGGACCAAAACCTTGCAGATCATGTAACTAGAGCAGTTGACGCAAGTCGACTAGAGAGCACAACATGGCTCTCAGGACCAAAACTATTGTACACTGAGGAACATTGTCCAGACACCTTTGAACTAGTAGGAGAGGACTCAGATGCTGAAATCCACCCTAAGGTGTCTACACTTCATACAATTACTTCTGCTGTCCAGCTTGGATCCCACAGATTTGACAAATTTTCAATTTGGAAGTCACTTACTCGAACCATTACCTGCCTGACTCATATAGCTCGTTCATTCAAGATCACCAGAGCTTGTGACACAGAAAAATGTAGAGGCTGGCATCGCTGTAAAAACGCCTATGTTGCCTCCGACTTGGAATCTTCCAGAAACCGCATCATCTCCACAGTTCAGAGAGAAACCTACTCTGTAGAAATCCAATGTCTCATTAACAAAGCTCCAATACCAGCGAGCAGTGCACTGAGAAAACTCGACCCATTCATCGACAACAACGGTCTGCTGAGAGTAGGAGGCCAACTCAAAGAAGCTAAAATGGAGTTTGAGGAGAAATTCCCTCTTATCATTCCCGGAAAATGTCATGTTGCCTACCTAATCGTACAACACTACCACAATCTGAGACACAACAAGAAAACAGATTTGCAAAAATACTCTGCAGTAAAATATATGACAGTAATCAGCAAGTGCTGGATAACAAATACAGGGTATTTAGTCGATACTTTTTTTGCAAAAGAAAATGTATACCAAGCTGCTTCACCGCGTCAAGGTAACCCGTATTGAAGCAGTCCCTAGCTAATGTATTTAAAACCTGAACATCTGAACAGTGTCTAAAATGAACAGGATTCGGACAGGCGCTTCTTAGTATGGGCTTGTGGTGCAAGACAGCTCTTTTGTACATGCCACACAAGAGAGGGGTGGGGTCTCTCAAACCATGCTAGGCAAGGAAAAAACAGATTAAAAACACATGTGACATGCACAAGTGTGAACAAGTCGGTAAGACAACGTTCACACCACCCACTAACTGAGACACAACAAGAAAACAGATTTGCAAAAATACTCTGCAGTAAAATATATGACAGAAATCAGCAAGTGCTGGATAACAAATACAGGGTATTTAGTCGATGCACTGAGAAAACTCGACCCATTCATCGACAACAACGGTCTGCTGAGAGTAGGAGGCCGACTCAAAGAAGCTAAAACGGAGTTTGAGGAGAAATTCCCTCTTACCATTCCCGGAAAATGTCATGTTGCCTACCTAATCGTACAACACTACCACAATCTGGTCAAACACCAAGGAAGACTATTTACAGAAGAAGCCATCAGTACTGCTGGCCTGTGGATTGTCGGTGCAAAGAAACTCATCAGTAGTGTCATCTACAAATGCATTACCTGCCTTAAGCTTCGTGGGTCCACTCAAACCCAAAAGATGGTTGACCTACCAGCAGATAGACTCAGCCCAGACCCTCCTTTCACCAGCATTGGTCTCGATGTGCTTGGGCCTTGGTCAGTTGTTACACGTCATACGAGAGGCAGACAAGCCAATAGTAAACGTTCTGCTGTCATGTTTACCTGTCTGTTAATCAGAGCTGTCCACATAGAGCTCATTGAGTCACCTGACACTTCAAGCTTCATCAATGCTTTGAGACGTTTCATTGCCATCCGTGGTCCTATCAAACATATACGTTCAGACAGAGGTACCAACTTCATTGGTGCAGCAAAGGAATTGGGCATACCTTCAAATCTAGACTATAAGACTCTCAAGAGGTTCCTCAGTGACCAAAGTTGCACATGGTCATTCAACCCACCTCACTCCTCACACATGGGTGGATCGTGGGAACGAATGATTGGTCTAGTACGGAAAATTCATGACTCTGCTCTTCTTCAAGAAGGAACAGCAAGACTTACCCATGAAAGCCTGACCACCTTGATGGGAGAAGTCGCATCTATAATCAACGCAAGACCCTTGGTTCCAGTCCCTAATGACCCCGATGAGCCCTTGTTATTGACTCCAGCTACTCTCCTCACCCAGAAAACAGGACTATCCAATGCCCCTCCAGGAGGATTCGATGCTAAGGACCTCTACAAGCGCCAATGGAAACAGGTACAAAGTCTTGCCAATACATTCTGGGACAGGTGGTGCAAACAGTATTTGTCTACCCTGCAGCCACGGACAAAGTGGAAATCTACCAGGCCTAATCTGAGGATTGGTGACCTCATCCTTGTGAAAGACTGTCAAGTCCACCGAAACCAGTGGCCACTTGGACTAGTGACTGCAACATTCACGAGTAAAGATGGCAATGTCAGCAAAGTCGAACTTAGGATGGCCAAAGGGGATGAACTTAAGACATTCTCCAGACCAGTAACTGAGCTGGTCTTATTGTTGTGTTCGGAGAATAAGAATGGTGGCATCCGTTTGATGCCAGACGGGGAGTGTTCTGTCTCTGACTTAATTCATGATCCTTGACTGTCTATTTGTTTATATATATATATATAATGATTTGCTGAATATCCAGAATATTCAGTTCAGCCATAGCTTTAATGTTTTCTGTATCTTTGGCTCCATCTACTGACCAAAGTCATAACTGCAGTGTTATTGTGTATCTTAGTTTCACTTTCTAATCTTCTCTTTCCCTCCAATCCACAATGTATTCTGGGTAAGTTTGCAAAGCTTTATGGATTAGTCCAGCCCATTTTTCCCTCCAGTTCGCCATTTTCTCTCAAGCCTGCTTTCTGTGAACATCTCATTCCTCTACTCCCCTTGTGTCAGCATCTGTGGTAGGTAATCACACTTCCCACTTCTAATTCCAGTCTTAGATCACCCTGCTTAGTTAGCTCTCCCCTGGTTAGCAATTATGTATGTTATGTATTCCTATGAACCCAGTACTGATCTCTGTATATGTTTTGTATTGTAGTTTCACCGCGCCAATATACCCTCCGTTCAATAAAATACAGATTCAACTACAGTCTCCTTTATTGGTCCCCCAGTATAGCAGTTTAGCTGCCTGTATAAGCTACATGAATACCAGTTCATTAGTGAGGACAGAACAGCCACATATCATGCTTCAAACATAAAGATACCAAATGTAAATTTTTGGTGAAGAATCAACAACAAGTGGGACACAATTGTGAAGTTGAACAAAATTTTTTGGTTATTTTAAATTTTTGTGGAAATACAAAAACTGAAAAGTGTGGCGTGCAATATTATTCGGCCCCTTAACTTTCAGTGCAGCAAACACACTCCAGAAGTTCATTGTGGATCTCTGAATGATCCAATGTTATCCTAAATGACTAATGATGATAAATATAATCCACCTGTGTGTAATTGTGGTAACGGCAAGTACACGGGATGCAGTGACGAGACGCGAGACGGATTAAACTTTAGGTAGTAACTTTTATAGATAGATGCAGGTAGGATCTGGCGTAGTCTTCGGGCGTTCCAACACCCAGACGAAGCAGGGGCACAACAGGTCCTAGAAGAGTTCTTTGGCGGAATGTCCCCCCAGCGGAGGCAGTGGGTTATCGCCTGGGAGTGGGAGAGTGAAGGCCGCAGCCCCCGGACAGGGGAGGGCAGCGGCGGTGCTGAGTGGCGGTTGGTAGGCCACCGATGCAGCTAGCGGCTGCACTAGGGGACCCACGGAGGGTGACGGCCCGGCCCCTACCATGGACTGGAGCGGGGCGGTAGCAGCTGCGGGCGGCAATGGACGAGCCACAGCTGCGGACGGGAGAGGAGAGGCAACGGCCACGGGTGGTTGCGGGCAGGCCACAGCCGCGGACTGTAGTGAGGCGGCAGCGGCCGTGGGTGGCTGCGGGCAGGCCGCAGCCACGAGCTGGAGCGAGGCAGCAACGGCCGTGGGTGGCTTCAGGCAGGCCAAAGCCGCGGACTGGAATGAGGTGGCAATGGCCGCGGGTGGCGGAGAGGCGGCGGTCTTCTGTCGGTCGGCTTGGCGCCGTCTCCCTGCGGTCCACCGAGAGTCTCCCTTCTGTCACTGTCCTCCTCTCTGGTTACTGCTGGAGGCTCTGGCTCCCTGGCATCCCCACGGTCTCCTGCTCCTTCTCTCCCGTTCTGCTGACTCACTCTGACTGGCGTTCTCCGCCCCTTTTATATAGGCTCCTCCCCAACTGTCCTGGAAGTCTCATCAGTCCATCTCTTAACTCTGCTCCCCGGAAACAGACCCCCTAGGAACCTAGATGACAGTCCCCTTGGTTCCGGCCCGGACACTCGGCGGGGGCCCCTCCTCCTACACTATCAAGTCTCCATATAAATGCATCTGCTCTGTGATAGTCTCAGGGTTCTGTTTGAAGCACAGAGAGCATCATGAAGACCAAGGAACACAGCAGGCAGGTTCCGTTATACTGTTGTGGAGAAGATTAAAGCTGGATTTGGATACAAAATGATTTCCAAAACTTTAAACATCCCAAGGAGCACTGTGCAAGCGATCATATTGAAATGGAAGGAGTATCATACCACTGCAAATCTACCAAGACCTGGCCATCCCTATAAACTTTCATCTCAAACAAGGAGAAGACTGATCAGAGATGCAGCCAAGAGGCCCATGATCACTCTGGATGAACTGTAGAGATCTACAGCTGAGGTGGGACAGTCTGTCCATAGGACAACAATCAGTCATACACTGCACAATTCTGGCCTTTATGGAAGAGTGGCAAGAAGAAAGCCATTTCTCAAAGATATCCCTAAAAAGTGTCATTTAAAGTTTGCAACAAGCCACCTGGGAGACACAGCAAATATGTGGAAGAAAGGTGCTTTGGTAGATGAAACCAAAATCGAACTTTTTGGCAACAATGCCAAACAATATGTTTGGCGTAAAGGCAACACAGCTCATCACTCTGAACACTCCATCCCCACTGTCAAACGTGGTGGCAGCATCATGGTTTGGGCCTACTTTTCTTCAGCAGGGACAGGGAAGATGGTTAAAATTGATGGGAAGATGGATGGAGCCAAATACAGGACCATTCTTGACAAAAACCTGTTGGAGTCTGCAAAAGACCTGAGACTGGGACGGAGATTTGGACAATGGAATGGTTCACAAATAAACATATCCAGGTGTTAGAATGACCAAGTCAAAGTCCAGACCTGAATCCAATTGAAAATCTGTGGAAAGAGCTGAAAACTGCTGGTCACAAGCGATCTCCATCCAACCTTACTGAGCTCGAGCTGTTTGCCAAGGAAGAATGAGCAAGAATTTCAGTCTCTCAATGTACAAAACTGATAGAGACATACCCCAAGCGACTTGCAGCTGTAATCGCAGCAAAAGGTGGCGCAGCAAAGTATTAAGTTGAAGGGACTGAATAATATTGCACGCCCCACTTTTCAGTTTTTGTATTTCCACAAAAATTTAAAATAACCAATAAATTTCGTTCAACTTCACAATTATGTCCCACTTGTTGATTCGTCATCGTCACCAAAAATTTACATTTGGTATCTTTATGTTTGAAGCATGATATGTGGTAAAAGGTTGAAAAGTTCCAGGGGGCGAATACTTTCGGATATACAGTACAGACCAAAAGTTTGGACACACCTCAATCAAAGAGTTTTCTTTATTTTCATGACTATGAAAATTGTAGATTCACTCTGAAGGCATCAAAACTGTGAATTAACACATGTGGAATTATAGAATTTACAAAAAAGTGTGAAACAACTGAAAATATGTCTTATATTCTAGCTTCTTCAAAGCAGCCACCTTTTGCTTTGATTACTGCTTTGCACACTCTTGGCATTCTCTTGATGCGCTTCAAGAGGTAGTCACCGGAAATGGTCTTCCAACCATCTTGAAGGAGTTCCCAGAGATGCTTAGCACTTATTGGCCTTTTTGCCTTCACTCTGCGGTCCAGCTCACCCCAAACTGTCATTTTCCCACGCTCAAGAGTTCACCGTGGGTCAGGCTGGGAGGCTGCGCTGACAATGAATTAAGGCTTGCAAGAGAAGTCAAAAGCAATAAAAAAGGATTTTGGGGAAATGTCAAAAGTCAGACTTAGCTAACTTACTAAAATCTTTTAAAAAAGGACTGAGGATGACAGGCTGAGGAGAGACACTCGAAAGGAATTGGGTATCCATAAAGAGGCCAGGCGTTTGAGCTTGTAGGCTACTGAATTAATCAGTTTTAGAACCTCAAAGAGACCGATGTTCTGCGTGTCTTTTTATCTGTTCAGAGAATTTCAATAGGTTGGTCTTGGTGTCCTCCCAGATCATGGGAAAATCTCTTGACAAGGGATTCGGAAGTAGGAATGTCAGAGGTAGTAGAAACCAAAACCGGAATATTAGAATACTGAACGTAGACCACAAAAAACGGAGATGTAGCAGAGGATTCACTAACATGGTTGTTGTATGGGAATTCAGCCCAAATCAGGAGTTCGGCCCTATCACTGTGGTGGGCATTGAGGAAGTGCCACAGAAAGTTAGTCAGGATCTGATTGACTTGCTCTACCTGGTCATTGGATTGAGGATAGTAGGCCGAAGTGAAATCCAAAGTGACATCAAGAAGTTTGCAAGCCACCTCTATCCGATACAATATGGAGCGGTAATCCATGGAGGTGGTACGTGCAAAGGAAGTAGCCAACTGGTTGGTAGCTGTTTTGGAGTTTTGTTCTGGGCACCAGAGGGACAGTCAAAGACTAAATCCGCAGCATCTTTGGGTAGGGTCGGCCACCAGTAATTTCGGGAAATGAGTAGAGCCATTTTCTTCTGTCCGGCATTGCCAGCTAACTTAGAGAAGTGACCCCACAGAAGAACCCACCTACTTTCTGGTTCGGCAACGTAAGCTTTTCTGGATGGGAGCTGCAACAGATCTAATGGTGCAACCGTGATTATGATGTATTGAGGCTTCTCCTGATCAGAAGACATAAAATCCTATATAATGTGTCCGCCTACACGTTCTTATCAGCTGGCCTGAAATGGAGAATAAAATTGAAGCGGGCGAAGAACAGAGACCACTTGGCTTGTCATGGATTCAACTGCTGTGCAGATTGCAGATAAGCTAAATTCTTGTGGTCAGTGTATATGACTACCAGGTGCATTGCTCCTTCCATCAAGAACCACCACTCCTCCAGAGCCAGTTTAATAGCTAACAGATCTCAATCACCTATAGAATAGTTGCGTTCTTGAGTAGAGATTTTAGAAAAAAAATCCACAGGTCACCATACAGCTGAATGGAGACTTCTTGGTTAGAACTAGTGATGAGCGAGTATAATCGTTACTATTCTCTATTCGCACGGATAGTATGGTATTCGGGTTTCTCGTTACATCCCGAGTATTTGTGTACTCGTCTCGCTATATTCAGATGTCCCGCCCAGCAATTTTGGCACCTCCTTTGCAGCCACTAAACATGCTGGGATTCTTAACCAATCACAGTAATGCAGCACACATCTAGGTTGTGGCATTACTGTGATTGGCTGGCCGCCCAGCGTCATAGGGTCTATTTAAGCCCATTGCATTTACAAGCATAGGGAGAGATCGCTCAGCTGCTAGGGAGAGTATTTAGGCCTCTTGATAACATAAAAGCCCTTTTCAGGGCTACCTGCAGTGTATACTAGGTCAGTGTATAGTAAGGAGAGAGAGATACTTGAGCAGGGACAGTTTAAAGGAGCCAGTCACTAGCTCCATAATACCACCAAAAAATAACTCTTTTCAGAGCTGAAGACACACGACAAAATCAGAGTACAGGGACGGAGAGAATGTGTGTTAGGTAGGGAGAGATTAAAGTGGTCTTCCAGTGTCCATCTTACAACAGCTCTTGTTAGAGGCAAAGCAATATTTTTTCAGCACAAAGTACTAGCATTTTGTACTGCCTTTTTTTTAAAAGCACTAGTCTATTTACCCCCCCTGTTTTGGGTTAATGTCCTTTGCAAAGCAGTAGTCCAAACATTTCCTACTGCCTGCTACCAGGCCATTTTCCCCGCTGTTTTTGTGGTCACAGCTTGCCTAACCACAACCTGCTAAAGACCTACCAAACTAATATTAGTCATTGGAGGCCCTTGTAACAGGTTGTCCCACATTGCGACTGAGATAGGGGATACATATTCAATAGAAATCTAGGTTTGGTAGTTTGCTACACTCATCAGGAGAGCTTTAAACTAGAACAATGTGGGAAGGGAAGCAAAAAGCCAGAAAAAGCCATACACCTGACAAATGCTATTGAGAACTCTGCTATTAGAAGTGGTAGGAAAGAACAAAAAATCTAAATAATAAAAATATTGAAGAAAGAGAAACCAGTCACAAACTAAAATGTTTCTATACTAATGCACAAAGCATGGGCAACAAACAAGGAGAATTGGAACTACTAACACAGGAAAAGAAATATGATGTCATTGGAATCACTGAAACTTGGTCGGACAATACACATGATTGGAATACAAGGCTAGAAGGATACAGCTTATTTGCAAGAAACAGATTTGATAAACGAGGAGGAGGTGTCGCATTGTATGTTAGAAACGCATATATTTGCACAGAGATTGAAGCTTCAGAGACTGGGAGTTCTGTGGAAACTGTTTGGGTAAGAACACAAGGACAGAACAATGGAACAATGGAAAGTACACCTGTTATGAATGGGTCACCGAGGAGGAAAAAACCTAAACAAGCCCAGAAAAACCAGAGAGGTTGGTAACTATGCAGATTGCAGATCCCTGATCCTACCACACAACTAGCAGCAGCCGTGGAGCGTGCCTACGATGAACCTAGACGCCTCGTCACGGCCGGAGGACTAAATAAGCCTAAAGCAAGAAAAGGGAAAACTAACTGCCCCAGAGCAGACACCAAAGGAATAGACAGCCCCCACACATGTATTGAGGGTGAGACAAGATGAAAACACAAACACAGGTAGGAAAATAGGCTGAGCAAACGATAGGGCCCAAACTAACTAAAAAGGAGAGGAAAGAAAAGACACTGTCTGCAATCTGCCCAAAACCCTACAAAATAATGTCCAACACTTATGATAACAAAATTAACCCTGAAGTCACTAGACTTCTCCCACTATATCAGCACTCTGAAATATTCTGAGACAGAGCCAATCTAATAAGGGACAAAAAGCAAATTGGCAAATACAGATAAATAAGAGTGGAAATTTAGCACAGCCCAAGCCGCGGCTGGCTGACCACACAAAAAACTGAATAGAACAACAAAATCAAGTGTGAACATTAGAAGAGAAACTTAGCTTGAGCTGACTGGAACAGAGCTGAGAACCAAGACCTGACAAGCAGAAGTAATCACCAGCACCAGAGTAGGGCGTCGACTGTCTTAAATCCAATCTGAGATTCCTGAGGTCCAATCGTCATCCTCATTATCAGGTGGCAGATCTCTACTGATTAAATCAGCCTCACTACCTCCTGTTACCACCAGAGGGAGCCTGACTGGTATACCAGAAAAAGAACTCACAACAGGTCCCCATAATGCCACTGTATATGCCTTACATACCGGGAGCAGCCTGGCTACCGCAGTATTCAGGGGAGTCACATACCCTGAGTGAATTTAAAGAGAGACTGTGCAGTTTGTTTGAGGTGTATCCTCTATCTGAAAGCCAGAAGGTGAACATCCTTATTGGGCAGCTAACTGGTGCAGCACAGAGATAAGTAAAACCCTGGCAGGACACAGACAAAGAGACTGTTAAAAAGATTTTGGCCAAGCTAAGAAGCACCTTTGACACCCGCACTGCAGCTGAAATTAAGATGAGGTTCTTTGGATATAAACAGAAAGTGCAGGACAATATAAGGGACTATGCTCTTAACCTGCAGGAGGCGCTGCGAGCCGTCAAGCAGATTGACCCTGACAGTGTGAAAGATGGAGACGGACTGCTAAAGGAGCAATTTATTGAAGGACTCCTATCCAGTACCCACAGAGTCCAGCTGCGCATCATAGCCCAGCAAAACCCTGACCTAGACTTTGCTGATTTCAAGGACAGGGCTATCCGGGTGCTGCAGGAACCAACTGTAAGCTGTCCAGCGCCCCTTAGGCGCACAGCGATCACCTACCACCAGGAAGCAACATCTTTCCCTTCCATCCCTGTGGAGGCTGATGCACAGACTCTGGATAAAGATCCAACTGAAGAACTGCGTCTTCAGGTCCAGGAGTTGACCAAAGGTATGGCTGAACTTATTAAAACTGTGCAGTCCCTGCAGGTGTCCTCCAAGGAGAAGATCCAGCTTGCTTCCAGTCCAGAGGATGTCCCGTGGCTACGGAAGAAGAGGACCCCGCCACTCCGAGGGAGAAACAACGATCGCTATGACCAGGACGGACGTCCCATCTGTCGTCACTGCCACAAGGCAGGCCACCTTGCAAGATTCTGTTATTTAAACGAGCAACCCCTGGGGCAGAGGGCAGAGGGCCAACCCCCAGGAGTAGGACCACAAGGCCCAAGGAACTGGCGAGTGAAGTATGTCAGAGGGAGACCAATCCTTCCAGTGGTGATTGACGGCATCCCCATGAACGCTTTGCTGGACACTGGCTCCCAGGTGACCACTATGCCCTATATCCTCTACAAATGGTATTGGGCTGACTCTGAACTCACCCGTGGCCCAAGTGATGAACTCACAGTGGTTGCCAGGAATGGTCAGTCATGATGACTCTTGGTACAAATGTAATTGAAAATTGTCTTTCCGAGGTTATTGTCTTGTTGCAACAGGTGGATGACACTGCTGGTTCCAGTGAACAACGAGTCCTGCAGAAGGAGATCAAGGCCCTGATGCAAAGACAGCAGGTAGAACTCTCTGGCGGAGAAATTGGCAGCGTCAGAGTGAGTGATGCTTTCCCCATTGCAATACCCCCCAGATGTGAAATGTTGATTTAGTGTTGGGCAGCCATAGGCCTCAGAGGAAAAGATTACCAGGCATTGGTAGAGCCAGTATACTCTGATAGCAGGCCCACTGTCCTGACAGCCAGAGGGGTAGTTGATGTACGTAAAGGGAGAGTACCTGTATGCCTTTTGAATTGTGGGGAGGAGGAGGCCACAATACCTCGTTATGCCACAGTTGCTAAGCTGCTCACTGTCAGTAACAATGCAAGGCAGGCAGCAGAGCCCTTGGTCTCTTCCGACCAGGTGGAGGACAATGGCTCTGTAAAGCAGCTGGAGGAGTGGTGCCAGCAACTGCAGGTGGGGACTGACTCCACCCCTTCATACCAAAAGAATGGGGTTTACAGAGTGACCCAGGAGTATGAGCGGGTATTCAGTAAACACACTCTAGATTTTGGGAAGGCAAAAGGGGTTCAGCATCATATCCCCACTGGAGATCATCCACCCATAAAAGAAAGGTACAGGCCTATACCTCCCACACAATATCAATGTGCCAAAAGTATGTTGAGAGAAATGAAGGAGGCTGGGGTGATCAGAGACAGTTGTAGCCCCTGGGCAGCTCCAATAGTTTTTGTAAAGAAAAAGGATGGTACCATGAGAATATGTGTTGATTACAGGAAAATTAACAGCTTTACACATAAAGATGCCTACCCATTACCTAGAATTGAGGAGTCATTAGCTGCACTTAAAACTACTAACTACTTTTCCACCTTGGATCTCACTAGTGGGTATTGGCAGGTTCCCGCGGCAGAGGCGGACAAGGAGAAAACAGCATTTACCACCCCAATGGGTCTCTGTGAGTTCAACTATATGCCATTCAGGCTCTGCACCGCCCCAGGAACATTTCAACGGCTGATGGAGTGCTGCCTGGGACAAAAGAACTTCGAGACAGTCTTGTTGTATCTAGATGATGTCATTGTTTTCTCCAAGACTTATGAAGACCATCTGGAGCACCTGGCTGAGGTGTTTGAAGCCTTGTCCAATTTTGGCCTGAAAGTGAAGCCCTCCAAATGCCACCTCCTGAAGCCCAAGGTACAGTACCTCGGTCATGTAGTCAGTGCAGCAGGTGTGACACCAGATCCTGACAAAGTCACAGTCATCCGGGACTGGCCAAAGCCCAGCAACCTCCATGAAGTACGCCAATCCCTCGGGCTGGTAGGCTACTACCGAAGATTCATCAAAGCCTTCACTGAAATAGCCACCCCTATGCAAAATCTTCTGGTGGGGCAGTCCAAGAAAGCCAAACAGAAAAGTTCCACATTTGAATGGAATGAGGAACTGGAGAGGTCCTTCACCCGACTGAAGATGGCTCTCACAGGAGATGAAGTTGTGGCCTACCCAGATATTGATAAACCATTTGTCTTGTATACTGATGCCAGCAACGTGGGACTTGGAGCAGTACTGTCACAGGTACAGAATGGCAAGGAAAGAGTGATCTCCAATGCCAGCAGGAAGCTTCGTCCCACTGAAAGGAACCCAGACAACTACAGTTCCTTCAAACTAGAGTTCCTGGCTATAATCTGGACTGTGACTGAAAGATTCAAGCATTACCTAGCTTCAGCCAAGTTTACCATCTTCATGGACAACAACCCGTTGACTCACTTGGAACCTGCAAAACTAGGTGCACTGGAGCAGCGATGGATGGCTCGGCTAT
Source organism: Dendrobates tinctorius (assembly GCF_039654945.1). Lineage (NCBI taxonomy): Eukaryota > Metazoa > Chordata > Amphibia > Anura > Dendrobatidae > Dendrobates > Dendrobates tinctorius. Next base: position 34,857,582 of record NW_027361683.1, read on the forward strand.
CTAACTATGAATTCACCATCAAGTACCGAGCAGGGCACAAGAATGCCAATGCTGATGCGCTGTCCAGAATGCCCAATCTGCCAAATGCAGAAGACCCCGAGGCTCTTGAAGAGATAGAGTTACCTCCCTTCCACCGGCCAATGGCGGCCCAACGTGCTCAAGGAGTGAGAAACAGAAGGTCTGGCTTGAAAGAGGCCACCCTAAATCCATTGCCCCTTCATGACTGGGCAGAAATCCAGGATAGTGACCCCGCAGTCCGCCTGGTGAAGGAGCTACTGTCACAAGCTGACTCACGCCCAGAGTCAAATGCTCCTGAAGAAACCCAGCAGTTGTGGAAGGAAAGAGGTCTGCTGTTAATCTATGAAGGAAAGCTGTGTCGGAGGAGTATCAATGCTCGCACTCATGAGTTGGTCTGGCAAGTGGTAGTCCCAAAGAGAGAGGCATCAATGGTCTTAGAAGCATATCACAATGAAGCTGGACACTTCGGATGGAAGAAGTTGGAAGCCTTGCTCCGGGAGAGATTCTATTGGGCTGGTATGAGGAAAGCCATTGAAAATTGGTGCCGGGAGTGTGGACAATGCAACCTGCGCAGAAAGGATCGCAACAGCCAGCGAGCTCCTTTGCAGCCGATAATAACCAAACAGCCACTCGAGTTGGTAGCCCTGGACCATGTGAAGCTGGTTCCAAGCCGTTCAGGCTACATTTATGCTCTTACCATCGTTGACCACTACTCGAGATTCCTGGTAGTTGTGCCTGTCAAGGCTCAAACAGCCAGGACAGTAGCCAGAGCATTCCAACAGCACTTCTTTAGACCATATGGATATGCCGAAAGAGAGCTTACAGATCAAGGTCCAGCTTTTGAGGCAGAAGTGTTCCAGGAATTCTGTAACTTGTATGGTTGTAAGAAGTTCCGGACAACACCGTACCATCCACAGACCAATGGCATGTGTGAAAAGATGAACCAGGTGGTGATCGATTTACTGAAGACCTTGCCTTTGGAAGAGAGATATCTGTGGCCAGAGAAGTTGCCAGGTCTGGTAGACCTCTACAATCACATTCCTGTGAATTCCACCGACTGCACTCCAGCCTACCTAATGAGAGCGAGGCCTGGTAAGCTGCCTATTGATTTGGACATGGGAGTCCTTACACCTGATGTAACATCACCAGATGCTGACTGGGATACAGAGCGACAACAACAGTACCGTAGAGTACAGGAGTGTGTGGAGAAGAGTCTAGCTCAGGCAAGACAAAAACAAGAAAGGCACTACAACCAACATGCACCTGCAGTTCCCTTGTCACCAGGAGAACAAGTCCTCAAGAGGAAAAGAAGACTGCATAAATTGGATGACCAATGGGAAGCTGAACCCTACACCATTCTACCCTCAAACTTTGACAATACCAAGGTGTGCCTTATTAGTAAAGATGGAGGAGAAACCTCAGCAGCAATATCAAGGGATCATTTGAAATTATGCCCTGACCAGCTAAAGGAAAGAATGGAAGACCAAAATAACATCCAACCCATAGAAGAAAAGGTCAGCACTATACTTGGAGAATTCCCTGCAAATTGGACTAAAGTAAATAATGCCATAGTGGTGCCAGTGTTAACATTTCCCCAACTGGTAGTACAAGAAGACGTGACTCATGAGAACTCTGAAAATCAGGAAGTTCAAGCAGTGGAAGCCACACCAGTAGTGGAGCCAGAGAATCCTCGCCCTGCCAGTGGTGAATCCGTCATGCCCACAGTGAGTCTAGGAATTCGTAGAAGGATACTACCCAGTTTACCCACACCAGAGTTACGTAGATCTACCCGTACAACACAAGGTATACCGCCCATCAGATATCGTGTATAGATAAGTTCATGTAAATGTTGAAATTGTATGTATATATGCAACTGTTCAAGTTCTGTGCCTACAGATACTCTGTAAGAAATTTCCTTTTTGAGTTTTCCCATTTGTGTTATGGACATTTTGGCCACTGGACTAGGTGTGGTCACTAACTTTGTAAATAGTTCACCATTTGCCCAGGAATAGACCATGGACGTTGATGCATGGACTTACCATCACAGGATTATTTTTGGAGCTTTTGGTTTTTGTAATTTTTCATTTTTCTAAATCTTGTACATTTATATTGTTTATTTGTCTATATGTTGTATATGTTTTTCATCAGCCCAGGAGTGCTGAATTGCACTAGGGGGGAATGTGGAGCCCCAGGGGTATGGTAGCCACAGTGGCATTGCCTTCCTCCAGGGAGGGTGATGTCAAGCTTGGAAGCAATGAAGGGTCTCTCTAGCAGTTAACCATGTCATGCAACATGGTTCCCAATCCAGACCAGCAGAGGGAGCTCTGAACCAATACTATGGGGAGGAGTGCTCTCTGAGGGCCAGGAGGGGAAATTAGTCAGTTAGTGTGAGGAGGCCGAAGTGTGTAGACATGTGAAGAGAAGCTGGAGGTTGAGCTGAGGATAGAGAGCCTCCCAGTGATAGCGCATGATCTGGAGCCTGGTCTCCATGGTTGTATGGATACTGAAGGTCCTGCAACAGAAACCAGAGGAGTAGGAAGCTGTAAATGCTCTATTCCTACCTAAGACTCGGAGGCACAACAGCCACGGGTGAGCCAAGAGAGATAGAGGGCTACAACTGTCTGCCATACGAGGTGGTTCTAAGAGAAGATAAGAAGGAGGAATTTCAGTGTTACACAGTGCTGCATGTACCTCAACTAAGCGCTAGGAAGGAGACTACACAACCTATCTGCATAGAGAGATTCCTGAGTTGCTTCCAGGCTAGCCTGCTCCTGTGCCATCTGTAATCGGGACTCTGGACTGCATTTGCCATGTAAAGGTAAAGAAACTGCACCCTGTTGTGTCCTTTCCTTCTTCCTACAAACTCTCCGGCACTGCTACACCCTTGTGCCATACACTGCACCCTCGTCCCCAATACCTATCTACAATGCCCTGGGACCAACAGCCCTGCCTGTGGAGGGCTATAACATCACTGCTGCACCCCACCATCTGTCCCAGAGGATCTGTCTGCAGCGTCAGCTTAATATCTTCATTGCCGAACACAACAGGTAGCGTCATGAATCATTCATAAACTTTATTCAACCACTCAACCCCTTTACATGGGCGCCCAGGGCCACGGACTGGGTCACCGCTGCTGTGACATTCTCCTCTGAAGGACCGGCCTGGTACCGAGTACCCCACAGCCCTGGGAGGGCGACCCACCAGCCCAGCAAATTTCTTTCCTGGGCATGATTCTGGACACTTCCTGAGGGTTGGTAATTCTCCCTCGGAACAAAGTCTTATCCCTTCAGCAGGGAGACCCGGCGCTTTGTCAAACATCTCGTTCCATCCATTTCGGCATGAGGATCCTTGGGAAGATGGTAGCCGCAATGGAAACAATTCCGTTTGCGTAGCTGCATCTTCGCCCCTACAACATGCACTTTTGAATGCATGGGACAAGAGTTCCTTTTCTCTTCATCGACCGTGTCAAGCATGTGCTCCAGTGGTGGACGCTCCAGTCCTCCCTCCTTCAAGGGATGTCCTTCCTCCCGGTCCATTGGCTGGTAGTCACTACTGACGCCAGCCTACTCGGCTGGGGAGCTGTTTTCCATGGCCACACTGCCCAGGGAAGTCGGTTTCCTCAGGAATCATGTCTGCCCATCAATGTCCTGGAGATCCGAGCGATTCGTCTGTCCCTGTGGCGGTTCCATCGTCTCCTAGCAGGCCGCCCTGTCCGTATCCAGTCGGACAATGCCACAGCAGTGGCTTATATCAATCATCAAGGGGGCACTCGCAGCAAAGCTGCAATGTGGGAGGTGGAACACATCCTTCGCTGGGCCGAAAGGAACCATTCGGTGATCTCGGCCATTCACGTTGCAGTAATAGACAACTGGACTGCAGACTTCCTCAGCCGTCAAGGCCTGGCCTCAGGGGAGTGGTCTCTCCATCAGATTTTCCAGGAAATCTGGCTTCGCTGGGGAACTCTAGACGTGGACCTGATGGCATCCTGGTTCAACGTCAAGGTGCCCAAGTTTGTAGCCCGGTCCCGGGATCCAAGAGCCATTGGGGTGGACGCGCTGGTCCTTCCATGGAGTCACTTCCATCTTCCCTACCTGTTTCCCCCACTCCCCTTGCTTCCAAAGGTCATCAGGAAAATCAAGGCGGAGGGGGAACCGGTGATCCTAGTTGTTCCAGACTGGCCGCATCGAGTGTGGTACTCAGAGCTGATCCAACTGGTCGCAGACATTCCTTGGCGATTTCCAGATCGACCGGTTCTGCTTTCTCAATTTCCAATTTACCACCAGAACTCAGGGGCTCTGTGTTTGACGGCTTGGCCGTTGAATCCTGGGTTTTGACCCAAGCAGGTTTCTCCCGCGAGGTAGTTTCCACCATGATCAATGCTCGAAATCCGGTTTCAGGGCGCATCTACCATCAGATCTGGAAGATCTTTATCGAGTGGTGCAGAAGCAGAGGTCAGCCTCCGCTGGTTTTCAACATTCCCACCATTTTGGAATTCCTTCAAGCTGGTCTGGATCTGGGCATGGCGCCAAGCTGCCTCAAGGGGCAGGTCTCGGCCTTGTCCATCCTGTTCCAGCGTGAGATTGCCTCCAAACCTCAAGTAAGAACATTCTTTAAGGGAGGCTCCCATGTGGCTCCTCCCTCTAGACCGCCCCTAGATGCCTGGGACCTTAATCTGGTTCTACGTGTCTTACAAGAATTTCCCTTTGAGCCATTACAGGACACCTCTCTATCCTATCTCTCATAGAAGGTCGCCTTCCTAGTCGTGATTACTTCAATCAGAAGAGACTCGGAGTTAGCTGCTCTTTCCTGCTGAGCTCCCTTTTTGACTTTTCACCGAAACAAAGTAGTGCTTAGACAGTCTCCGCCTTTCCTTCCAAAGGAGGTGTCTTCATTCCACCTTAACGAAGATATTGTTCTACCCTCGTTTTGTCCAGCTCCAGTGCACAGTGTTGAGAAGACGCTTCACTCTTTGGATCTGGTCAGGGCCCTCAGAAGGTACGTGTCTAGGACAGCACTCTTTCACCAAACGGATGCCCTGTTCCTGCTCCTGGAGGGTCACTGGAAGAGATTGGCCACTTCCAAGTCCAAAATAGCCAGATGGATTTGTTCGGCTCTTCAAGAAGCCTACCGTGTCAGAGGCAAGCCTGTTCCAGCGGGGATCAAGGCACACTCAACTCAGTCGGTAGGTGCTTCGTGGGCCATTCAGCATCAAGCGTCGGCAGGACAGGTTTGCACAGCGGCAACCTGGTCTAGCCTACACACTTTCTCATAGCATTATAATGTCCATACCCAAGCATCAGCAGATGCGGGCCTGGGTAGGTGGATTTTGCAGGCAGCGGGAGCACACCTTAGACAGCAGGTGCTGGGAGTTTACTCTGTTATGTTGTTATTCCCACCCAAGGACTGCTTTTGGATGTCTCACGGTCCTGTGTCCCCCAATGTGGCGAAGGAGAAACAGGGATTTTTGTGTCCTCATCATAAAATCCTTTTCTCTGAGCCACTCATTGGGGGACACAGCACCCACCCTTTTCTGGGCCTATTGCCTATGATGGTTTTATAGTTTGACATGTTGTACCTACTGTTAATACTGTTAATAATGTTCGTCTCCTACTGCTTGGTCACTGAACTGGTTCGATTTGGAGCCAGTGGGTGGTGTCTACTGCAGAGGAGGAGCTAACCCATTTTTGTATTAACTTAGTGGCAGCCTCCTAGTGGCAGCAGCATACACCCACGGTCCTGTATCCCCCAATGAGTGGCTCGGCGAAAAGGATTTTACGGTGAGAACACAAACATCCCTGTTTTTCACATACAAGATTCAATTACATTTTTGTTTTGTTAGCACTTCCATTCTTTACTACACTGCTCAAAAAAAATAAAGGGAACACTTAAACAACAGAATATAACTCCAAGTAAATCAAACTTCTGTGAAATCAAACTGTCCACTTAAGAAGGAACACTGATTGACAATCAATTTCACATGCTGTTCTGCAAATGGAATAGGCAACAGATGGAAACTATTGGCAATTATCAAGACACCCTCAATAAAGGAGTGGTTCTGCAGGTGGGGACCACAGACCACATCTCAGTACTAAAGTTTTCTGGCTGATGTTTTGTTGGCTGTGCTTTCACACTCATGGTAGCATGAGAAGGACTCTACAGCCCACACAAGTGGCTCAGGTAGTGCAGCTCATCCAGGATGGCACATCAATGCGAGTTGTGGCAAGGTTTGCTGTGTCTGTCAGCGTAGTGTCCAGAGGCTGGAGGCGCTGCCAGGAGACAGGCCAGTACACTAGAAGTGGAGGGGGCCGTAGGAGGGCAACAACCCAGTAGCAGGACCGCTACCTCCGCCTTTGTGCAAGGAGGAACAGGAGGAGCACTGCCAGAGCCCTGCAAAATGACCTCCAGCAGGCCACAAAAGTGCATGTGTCTGCACAAACGGTTAGAAACTGACTCCATGAGGATGGTCTTAGTGTCAGACATCCACAGCTGGGGGTTGTGCTCACAGCCCAACACCGTGCAGGACGCTTGACATTTGCCATAGAACACATGGATTGGCAAATTCGCCACTGGCACCCTGTGCTCTTCACAGATGAAAGCAGGTTCACACTGAGCACATGTGACAGACGTGACAGAGTCTGGAGATGCTGTGCAGAGCGATCTGTTGCCTGCAACATCCTTCAGCATGACCGGTTTGGCAGTGGGTCAGTAATGGTGTGAGGTGGCATTTCTTTGGAGGGCCACACAGCCCTCCATGTGCTCGCCAGAGGTAGCCTGACTGCCATTAGTTATCGAGATGAGATCCTCAGACCCCTTGTGAGACCATATGCTGGTGCGGTTGGCCCTGGGTTCCTCCTAATGCAGGACAATGCCAGACCTCATGTGGCTGGAGTGTGTCAGCAGCTCCTGCAAGATGAAGGCATTGAAGTTATGGACTGTCCCACCTGTTCCCCAGACCTGAATCCGATTGAGCACATCTGGGACATCATGTCTCGCTCCATTCACCAATGTCACATTGCACCACAGACTGTCCAGGAGTTGGCAGATGCTTTAGTCCAGGGAAGAGATCCCTCAGGAGACCATCCACCGCCCCATCAGGAGCATGCCCAGGCATTATACAGTAGGGAAGTCATACAGGCATGTGGAGGCCACACACAATACTGAGCATCTTTTCCTTGTCATGACACATTTCCACTGGAGTTGGATCAGCCTGTAATTTGATTTTGCACTTTGATTTTGAGTATGAATCCAAATCCAGACCTCCATGGGATATTCATTTTGATTTACATTGATAATTATGTTTGATTGTTCTGAACACATTCCACTATGCAATGAATACAAATTTGCAACTGGAATATGGAATAATTCATTCAGAGATATCTAGGATGTGGTATTTTAGTGTTCCCTTTATTTTTTTGAGAAGTGTATATAACAACCAAAGCAAACATTCATTCTTGTTACTAACTATTGGGTTATGTATTCATCTCATAGTTCAATGGATTCTTTTCCAACAATCCCATTTTTTCAGTCCGATGCCAATCTATCAAGTTCACTAGTGGTGCACAGCTTTACACCACTATACCTGTGACTTCAGAAACTTGCTGAACACCAGTTTGCATCTCATATAGGAAACTACTGACTTAACTAAATAAAACCATTTATAAATATTTTATTTAATGGCAACAACTTTTCACTCATTTCACATACATTTTTATTCATTCCTTTACGTGACCTCATTTGCATACATTAAATAAAATGTACTTGTGAATTGTTTTTTGTTTTTTTCATTAACTATAGTTTATCTTTGTTTGACGGACTTTTTCATGAACTTTGATAATTCATGTGCTTTTGTTGGGAGGATCTGTGATCCTTCACGGTTGACCAAGTGATTCCCAAATTAACCCATAGGGTGTTGCTAGCAACTGAGAATGACCAGACGGAGATGGGTCTCTGTTTGGGATGATCAAGGCAGATCGCTAACCCCATTTATTATGTCACCTCTTTTATAGTATTCTGCTTAGTTATACAAAGCACACAGCTACCAATAGCATCGTAATATATTTACTTTATAAGCCAATAGTATTGCAAGAAAATCGGAATATGTCCCTAGCTACGTGGCATGGAAAAAAGTTACAGAACTTCATGTGCCAAGGCCACTACACAACAACCCCCTTTGTTCATACTGGTGTGAACTAGTCATAACAGCTAACAAAATTTATCTTGCAAACAACAAGATAGTTACAAGCACAAAAAATGAAGCCTTCAGCTTTGATTTTAGTTTAACTCTTAACAATCCTCCCTAGATAAATTTTGTTAACACATAGCAGACATAGCAGAGGTACTATCCCAAGCTATAAGCTCGAGGAGTACTGGTCTTCACATGGCTGGTGCCGTGTTATCAGTCATGACTTTTGCGGCGCACCCATCCCCCCTGTATGCTGCAATTTACAAATAACAATTTTTGATGACAGTGGTGGAGATCTTTTGAAGGTAGCCATGTGCTTGGCTTCAACATCTTCATCAAGTAACCTTTTGAGATCGGTGTAGAGAAGAGCAGGGGTGACAACGCCTTTGGTATCATCATTAGTTGTCCTAGTGCAGAATTTCCTAATACATACAGAAATACACCAAAGAACAAGTTTTAGTATCACATATACAACAAGGATACAGGCAGCAATATGTAGCAAGCTGTAAGATCCCAGCTATCCAGTCCCAATTCCCTACCCCTTCCTGACCCATGACGCCTACGTAGGCGTCATGCCCAAACCACCCATGACGCCTACGTAGGCGTCATGCTATAAATCTCCCTCCTGCGGGTCGGGTGACCGGGGTCACTGAAAGGTCACCCGAGCCGCACACAAAGGACCCTTTATGCTTCACCACAGGGGGGGTGGCTTAGCCCCCACGTGGCTACGATCGCTCTGATTGGCTGTTGAAAGTGAAACAGCCAATCAGAGCGATAGTAATATTTCATCAATGAAATTTGATATATTTGAAATGTTACAATCCAGCCATGGCCGATGCTACAATCCCTGCCACGGACTGACAGCAGCGATGGGCCGCTGCTGTCACGATCTACCCCCCCCCTCCCCTTCCCTCCGATCCCCCCCGCAGTTCGATCCCCCCTCTCACCCTCCCCGGTACCTGTCACGTCCTGCTCCGGCTCCCGGTGTCCCGCCGTCCCTCCTGGATGGGTGCCGCCATCTTTGAAAATGGCGGGCGCATGCGCAGTACGATTGTAATATTTCAACAATTAAATTTGTCGTCCGACTGACGACAGTGATCGTAGTAGAAGCAACAAGGCACTCTCACAAATAGGAGCATGTGCACAAGTAGGGTTTCCAGCCCACGTAGTAGAATAAAAAAACTTGGCACTCAGATGGCAAATGAAGTAAATCTTTTGTTTTATTTGCATCCAGATTATGCGTGTTAAATGTTTTCGATCAGATAAAGGATCTTAATCAGAACTTCTCTGAAGGAACGAACATGTATACAAAAATAGAAATGAATCTGTATTATTGAGTATCATGATATAGAGAAAATATCAAATCTTTCAATGCATAAGAGAGATATATACTTCAAAAAAAGTTAAACTATGTCAAGCAGTATAAAACTTGTCAAATAGTATCTTGAGGATGGATTTCAAGTGCCAGTGATCCGTGAGACGAGATATATAGGTCAATATTACGGAAATATCCGCCTTTAAATTCCTATAAAACAATCATGAGAAGTGAAATCATGATACAAGGATATTGTGGACTTCCGGTATCTAGGTGCCAACCAAAAAGTGAAGAGTGCTAATTATGCCTGGTGCGTGAATTATATCTTTCCTATAAGAGAGCAAAGAAACAGACATAAATTGCAGGTCCCTTAGAATAATAACATATACAGACAATATTGTCTTGTGCTCATTGATAGTGGTGTAGATGAGACGGTGCAGGATCACACTTAGAGTCAATAATAGCAAGTGCCTGTATTTTGGTATATGTAAAGGGGCAGTAATGCGCTTAGTATAGCGACCTAAGTCGCTTATTTTGTGCTGCTGGAATAAAGAAATAAACAGGATTGTTTAATATTTTTCAATATGAATCACCACAGCGATCGGACGCCGCAGTCATCATCAGGTCCCCTCCCCCTTCCCTCCGCTTCCCCCAGCCTTCCAATCCCCCCCACCGGCCCCGGTACCTCCTGTCCCTCTGGCCGTCCCGGTGTCCTGCGTCATGGGCGCCGCCATCTTGGAAAATGGCGGGCGCATGCGCAGTGCGCCGGCTGCAGATTCATTCATTTATTTTGATCACTGTGAGAAACTCTCACAGTGATCAAAATTTAAAAAAAGTAAATAAACCCCCCCTTTATCACCCCCATCAGTAGGGACATATAATAAAATAAAGAAAATATTTTTATTTTTCCATTAGGGTTAGAATTGGGGTTGGAATTAGGGTTAGGGTTGGAATTAGGGTTGTGATTAGGGTTAGGGTTGGAATTAGGGTTAAGATTAGGGTTAGGGGTGGGTTGGGGTTGGGATTAAGGTTAGGCTTCAGGGGGTCTCCAAACGCGACATGGCGCCACCATTTATTCCAGCCAATTTTGCGCTTAAAAAGTCAAGCAGTGGTCCCTCCATTCCGAGCCCCGACGTGTGCCCAAACAGTGGTTTACCCCCAGACATGGGGTATCAGCGTACTCTGGAAAAATTGTACAACTACTTTTGGGGTCTAACTTTTCCTGTTACCCTTGGGAAAATAAAAAATTGGGGGTTAAAATAATTATTTTTGTGGCTCTGCGTTATGAACTTCTGTGAAGCACTTGGGGGTTTGAAGTGCTCACCAAACATCTAGATAAGTTCCTTGGGGGGTCTAGTTTCCAAAATGGGGTCACTTGTGGGGGGTTTCTACTGTTTAGGCACATCAGGGGCTCTGCAAGCGTAACATGACGCCTGCAGACCATTCTATGAAGTCGGCATTTTAAAACGACATTACTTCCCTTCCGAGCCCCGACGTGTGCCCAAACAGTGATTCCCCCCCACATATGGGGTACCAGCGTACTCAGGACAAACTAGACAACAACTTTTGTGGTCCAATCTCTCCTGTTACCCTTGTGAAATCAAAAATTGTGGGCTAAAAAATCATTTTTTGAGGAAAAAAAATGTTTTTTATTTTCATGCCTTTGCGTTATAAACTTCTGTGAAGAACTTGGGGGTTCAAATTGCTCACCACACATCTAGATTAGCTCCTTGGGTGGTCTAGTTTCCAAAATGGGGTCACTTGTCAGGGGTTTCCACTGTTTAGGCGCATCAGGGGCTCTGCAAATGTAACATAACGCCCGTAGACCATTCCATCAAGTCGACATTTCAAAACGTCACTACTTCCCTTCCGAGCCCCAACGTGTGCCCAAACAGTGGTTCCCCCCCACATATGGGGTACCAGCGTACTCAGGAGAAACTGGACAACAACTTTAGGGGTCCAATTTCTCCTGTTACCATTGTGAAAATAAAAATTAGTGGGCTAAAAAATCATTTTTTGAGGAGAAAATATTTTTATTTTCACGGCTCTGCGTTATAAACTTCTGTGAAGCACCTGAGGGTTCAAAGTGCTCACTATGCATCTAGATAAGTTCCTTGGGGGGTCTAGTTTCCAAAATGGGGGCATTTGTGGGGGAGCTCCAAAGTTTAGGCACACAGGGGCTCTCCAAACACGACATGGTGTCCTCTAACGATTGGAGCTAATTTTTCATTCAAAAAGTCAAATGGCGCTCCTTCCCTTCTGAGCCCTGCCGTGCGCCCAAACAGTGGTTTACCCCCACATATGGGGTACCAGCATACTCAGGACAAACTGGATAACTTTTGGGGTCCAATTTCTCCTGTTAGCCTTGTGAATATAAAAAAATAGCGGGCTAAAAAATCATTTTTGAGGAAAAAAAATATTTTCGGTGTACTCAGGAGAAATTTCGCAACAAATTTTAGGATCCATTTTACCCTGTTGCCCATGTGAAAATGAAAAACCTGAGGCTAAAACAAAATTTTTGTGAAAAAAAGTACTTTTTTTTCTACGGATCAATTTGTGAAGCACCTGGGGGTTCAAAGTGTTCACTATGCATCTAGATAAGTTCCTTGGGGGGTCTAGTTTCCAAAATGGGGTCACTTGTGGGGGAGCTCCAATGTTTAGGCACACAGGGACTTTCCAAACGCAACATGGCAACCGATAAATATTCCAGCATATTTTCCATTCAAAAAGTCAAATGGCGCTCCTTCCCTTCAGAGCCCTGCCGTGTGCCCAAACAATGGTTTATGACCACATATGAGGTATCGGTGTACTCCGAAGAAATTGCCCAACAAATTTTAGGATCCATTTTATCCTGTTGCCCATGTGAAAATGAAAAAAATGATGCTAAAAGAAAATTTTTGTTGGAAAAATTAAAATGTCCATTTTTTCCTTCCATGTTGCTTTAGTCCCTGTGAAGTACCTGAAGGGTTAATAATCTTCTTGAATGTAGTTTTGAGTAGCTTGAGGGGTGCAGTTTTTAGAATGGTGTCACTTTTGGGTATTTTCTGCCATATAGACCCCTCAAAGTGACTTCAAATGTGAGGTGGTCCCTAAAAAAAATGGTTTTGTAAATTTTGTTGTAAAAATGAGAAATCGCTGGTCAACTTTTAACCCTTATAACTTCCTAACAAAAAAAAATTTTGTCTCCAAAATTGTGCTGATGTAAAGTAGACATGAGGGAAATGTTATTTAGTAACTATTTTGTGTCACATAACTCTCTGGTTTAACAGAATAAAAATTCAAAATATGAAAATTGTGAAATTTTCAAAATTTTCGCCATATTTCCATTTTTTTCACAAATAAACGCAAAAATTATCGACCTCAATTTATCACTAACATGAAGCCCAATATGTCACGAAAAAACAATCTCAGAATCGCTAGAATGCGTTGAAGCGTTCCTGGGTTATTACCTCTTAAAGGGACACTGGTCAGAAATGCAAAAAATGGCCAGGTCATTAAGGTCAAAATAGGCTGGGTCATGAAGGGGTTAATCCAATTGGCTGGATTGAGAAAGGAGAAGGTGTCTGACCACCAACTGTCCTAATTATGATCATTGTCTTTATCATATTGATCTCTGAGTCTTTGAATTTCTTCTAACTTTTACTTCATAGTACTGTTAGGATCTATATAATGACAGCAAGCGAGTCCAATAACCTGACACATACCACCTTGTGCTGCTAAGTAGTCCAGCACTATAGTATGTTGATTAGTGTAGTGACTATGATAAGTTGATTTTGGACAGCAACAATAGTATTAAGTATGTCCAGTATATCCCAAATTTGATCATCTAGATAGTCTGTGGCCCTAACCAATTTATCCCACATTTGTGTAATCATAGGGTAAATGAAAATAGAACTGACAATTTTATTGGCCACACTCATCTGCACTATATGTGGTCTCCCTGAAGGGCGGGGTGAATTGTCCGCAGCTCTTTTATATAATGTATGTTTGGGTACAGCCTGTGTATCCAACTGTTTGTTTGGAATAACAAAAGTGGCCGGGGTCAAGCGACCAAGAGTACAAGTACCTCTTACCCCTACTGGCAACCATTTATAAGCATTGTCTCCACATACCCAGAACATGTCATTAGGTAAATCCCATAGGGCTGAATGTTGCAGTACCAATCTATGAACTAAGTTTATGAATGCAGATGCATTCTGAAGCATGCACTAAGTTGGAGATTGTCCTAAAAGACTACAATAACCTACATCAGGATTTCCACAAGTGGGGGTTCCCGACACATATTCAGAGGACTCATTACAAGATATATTGCCAGGAATAATGGCACAGGTTTCATTAGAAACCTGTGGAAACAAATTCGAAAATTTCCATGACATATTATGTAACCTTCCAACAACGTTGGTTTGAAGGCATCAGTAGAGTGTGAAGTTACATTGAAACTGACTTGTAAACCATACGTTGGAACTTGCATTAGATTGGTTAGACTAGTCCTATTCTTAGGTACCCAAGCCCCTCCTTTATAGGCCAAATATTGAACGTGTACTGCTTCCTGAAAGGTTACCTTGCCACCAGGGGTATCCAACCCATCCCACAATAGGTATACCAACAGTAATATTCCATAACTTAGCATTATCTGTGGCATTATTAGCGAATGTGTCAGAACAGTTAGTCCAAGCAAATAACTCCACAAGTGGAACAGGGATAGCCAAAAAGGGGATGCTCGTGACTGACACTGGTGAATACGTCCAGATCCAACAGTCTGCCAGAGACTGGGAATTGTCCAACAAATCTCTCAGTAATTTTTCATGATGTTGTATAAACTTATTATTCAAGGACGTTGGGGAATTTAGGCTGTCCCATGCGGTTACCAATAATAATATGGAAAATGCGAAAAACCAAAACATTATGCCCCCTTATTTGCTATTGGCTTGTTTAACCAGCTTGCAGTGCGATGCGTGGATCCAAGTCGGTCTTCCTTCTAGTTTCACTGATGTAGGGGTGATGAGGAGGACTTGATAGGGACCGTCATACAAGGGTTCTAAGTCCGTGCTTTCTAACATGCCTTTTCACGACTACAAAATCACCAGGCTTCAGGTTATGATAAGTTTTGGTTTCTGCTGAATCTGGAAGAGAAGAAGAAACTAGAGCATGGGTGTTAGCAAGATTTCTACTAAGCTGAATAACATATTGAACAGCACGGTCAGTTTCTTCTGATAACTGCTGAGGCTGGAAATTTGCAACTGGGGGCCTGGCACCAAACAGTATCTCATATGGGGACAGGCCATGTTTTGCAATTGGGGTAGTACGAATGTGGTATAGTACAATGGGTAGGAGCTCTGGCCATGGAGCTGTAGTCTCCTGCATCATTTTGGTCAATTGTCTCTTCAGTGTGCCGTTCAGCCTCTCAACTTTCCCACTGGATTGTGGATGGTATGGAGTATGGAGGGCTACAGTGGATCCAAACATTGTCAGAACTTCTTGGTACACATGAGAAGAAAAGGCCGGACCTTGATCACTTTCAACAACTTCTGGAACCCCATATCTGCATATGACTTCCATCACCAGTTTCTTCGCTGTGGTTTTTGCAGTCATGTTGGCAACAGGGAATGCTTCCGGCCAACTGGAGAACATGTCAACAACAACCAAACAGTATTCATAGCTTCCAGACTTAGGTAACGTAATATGGTCCACCTGAAGCCTTTGGAAAGGATAGTCGGGCTTAGCAAGGTGCTTCGAGGGTACACATTGAAGTTGACCAGGATTGCAGGCCTGACAGATATTACAGGCACGATTGAGCGCTGTCAAAACTGTGGAAATTCCCGAGGCCCAGTAGAATTTTTGCACCAGTGCGAGGGCCTGATTCTATCCTCGATGTGTAGGCCCATGTGCCCATAGCAGGGTACATCCGCTTAGGGAGACACACGAGTTGGTCCTTTTTCCAGCGACCATTATCCATTCGTGCCCCATCAGTCTTCCATTTCTTCACCTCTTCCTTTGGAGACATTCTCTGCATCATCATTAAGCGGTCTTGCGGGGTCCGACAGAAAACTTCAGTCTGTCGTAGATCATCAGGTTCTTGTAGAGTCAGTACTTCTTGTAAATGTTTACGCTGAGAGCGTGTGGTCACCATAGTTGGTATGGTTGGTTTAACGGGTAAAAGAGCAGCAGCTTTTGCTTGCATATCCGCAAATGCGTTACCAACAGTCTGTCGACTGTTCCTAGGACTATGTGCCTTAACTTTGATAATGGCCACCTAAGTAGGTAATTTGATCGAATCCATGAGGGTTTTAACAGCTTCAGCATTTTTCACTGGGGTTCCGGCAGTAGTAATAAACCCTCGATTGGCCCATAGAGCCCCAAAATCGTGAGCAATACCAAATGCATACCGTGCGTCTGTGTATATATTAGCCCGCCTGTTCTTGGCCAAAGTACATGCAGTAGACAGAGCCTGAAGTTCTGCTTCTTGTGCTGACTGTGAGGGCAGGAGCGCAGCTGCGTGCACTACAGTGTCCTCTGTAGTAACAGCATATCCCGTGTGGAATCTACCCGACTCATCAGCATATCTTGAACCATCCGTATATAACGCCAGATCGGGATTCGGAAGTGGATTCTCACTGACATTTGGCGGAGTAGCTGTTTCTTCAGTCAGAAGTTGGGAACAATCATGTTGGAGATAATCCTCATCACTGCCATCTTTCTTGGGGACCGGCAGTAAAGTAGCGGGGTTGATTGTAGTACAGCGATGTAACTTGACTTAGGCAAAAGGAGTGAACACTGCAGCCATAAGTGTTTCTGCACAGTCAAATGTCTTGGTTGCTGAAGTGTTAGTATTGCTGCAATATCATGCGGGGCAAAAATGTGCATTTCATGTCCAAGTATTAGGTCTGCAGTCTTGTCAAGCAACGAGTGAGTGGCGTGAACTGTCCTCATGCAACTTGGTGATGCTCGGGCCACGGGGTCGAGGCGGGCCGAATAATAGCCCACTGGTCTTTGCCTATTGCCATGTGATTGTGTAAGTACTCCTGCTGTGTGTCCTTCATTCTCAGACACATGACCATTCCATTTGTGAGTATAGTCCGGGATGCCCAAAGCAGGGGCGGAAGCAATTTAAGCCGCTTTAATTCAGGGAAGACACGATAAAGGCTTTCCATACAAACCGGTGATCTTTCCTTATAGCTCATTAAGCCGTCTTTCAAGGCATTGTAAAGGGGTTGCATTTTGCGGGATGCATCCAGTATCCACTGACAACAATAAGTACATAGTCCAAGAAAACGCTGGAGTTCAGTTTCATTTTTTGGGAAAGGGGAAAGGAAGGGAGCTTACAGCTATTTTTCTTTCTTCTGTGAGGTGTCTGACACCCTGAAGGAGACAGTGGCCCAAGAATATCACTTGACCAAGGCAGAACTGAAGTTTTGAGGTCGAAATCCAACAGTTCAGATCTGCCAGATACTTGAGGAGACTAACATTGGCAGCAATGGCTTCCTGCTCCGTCCGTGCACACAACAAAAGGTCATCCACATACTGAAGCAGCGTGACCAGGGGGTGATCTAACTGCCAGGGCAAAAGACACTCGCTCATGTTTTTTGCAAACTGGTTGGGACTGTTTTGGGCCCCTTGTGGCATAACTGTCCATGTTAACTGTCGTTCCTGATAAGTAAATGCAGACGGAAACTGGCAATCTGGGTGTAATGGAATGCTAAAAAAGGCATTGGCAAGGTCGATGACTGTAAACCAAGCAGCATCTTGGGGTATTTGGGACAAAAGACTATGTGGATTAGGCACCACTGGAGTCTCCAGAACAGTAGCTGCATTAACTGCCCGTAGATCTTGTACCAGCCGGTAAACAGGGGGCTGGCCAGGCGGGGTCTTTTTCTTAACGGGAAACAAGGGCGTATTACATGGAGAAACACAGGGTACCAGAACACCATTATCAAGTAACGTTTGTATTTGTCCCTAGAGGCCCCGCTCCTGATCATGTTTCAAAGGGTATTGATGGACTTTGGGAAAAGGGGCACCAGGTTTGAGAAACACTTTTACTGGTTCTACAGGCATTTTCCCTATATCATTTGGCCCTTTTGACCAAAGTTTAGATGGTATCTCTGAGAGGTATGGGGTAAGTCGTTGATCCTCAGGCAATATTGGGGGTGGATCTGGGCCTATCAGGGCCATCATAACTGTGGGAGGGGCATGCAGAATACAAATTTCCTCACTGTCTTCATCTGCATAGGGATTATGTATTGTAAGGACCATCTGGCCATCATCTTGGAATTGTATTCTGGAACGAAACTGTGATAATAAATCTGCCCCTAGTAAATTTACTGGACACGTGGGAGAGATCATGAACTGAGCAGTAACCTCGGGGAAGGGTCCCACAGGGATGGGTTTTGTAAGAGTATGTTTATTGGGTCTGCCATCTACTCCTTTTAAAACAAGCTCTTGATCTGAGAATTGAATAGGGATATTTGTAGGTACATCTGATGACTTGATTATAGAATTGGCTGCCCCAGTGTCTACCATGAACTTAACAAGGGTGTCCCCTACAGGGAGCGTGACAGATGAGCATGCCCCAGGTTTGGTGGAGGACATTGTGATGACCCTGGTTGGCCACCCCTTCAGTATGGACAATTATCAGGATTTTGGGGCTGTCCGTAACTGAGGTATCCTGTAGGGTTCCCAGTATTTAGGTTATGATTGGAAGGGGGAACTTGAGGGTAGCATCTATCAGCGGGGGTGTGACAATCTCTCTGGAAGTGACCGAGTTGGCCACAGCGCCAGCACTGCAGGCGAGAATTGGCGAGGCGAATCTGGGGAGTAAGGTTCCCAGTCATAGGATTGGAAGAGATATTGGAGTAGGGAGCTGAATTTGTGTAAGGTTGGAGGGTAGAAGCTGGAGTCTGCTGTGTGGGCCACTGATAAGGAACTGTCATGATCCATGCTGGATCATGACAGATAAAAGCACTAGTAACCTTTTTTTTTCCTCATTGTGTGGTTTCAGTTCTAGTTTTGCCCCCGGTGGCCGTTAGGGTTATTGCACTTGATGTTTTTTTTGCTTTGCCTTTTGCCCCCGGTGGTCACTGGGGTTATAGCAGTTTTTGGCCCCTGATCATTTGACGATTTCCTATATAGGGTCACATGGTCTACGAGCAGGTGTTAGTGATAGCGTCTTTTTGGGATTACAACCACGGTGAAGGGAGCAGCTGGCTGAGGTGTGAAGCCACTGCAGAAACCTGGTGAAGTTAGCAGCTGGCTTGAAGGTTGGAGCCACTGCTGAAACTGGTGTTGAACTCTGGCTGCCCGGTGTCCGCAGCAGAGTAAGATGGTGAAGATGGCAGCTGGCTCTGAGGTGTCGAGCCACTGCGAAAAGTTATTCCGGTGATGCACTCTGCTGCCTGGTGCTGCAGCAGAGCAAGATAAGTCTTTTTGGTGTTTCCCCTGTTTGTATTTTTCCCTGGTGTGTATTAGTACAGCGGTGGGGCCAGTGCCTGCACCACCCAGCTCCCTAGCAAGGGATAGGTGTAGGGTGTGCTAGGGTGACAGGTATCCTGATCGGCGCCCGGTGCGGAACCGGCCTAGGGATCGTTAGGAGTGGAGGGACACTGACTCAGGGGAGTGCAGGAGGTCTCCACATCCCCGTTCCCTATCGCAGGTCCCACCGTTGTAACTGTTGCCCCTTTCCCCGTGTCTTGCTGTTTCAGTTACCGGCCTGCGGGTCGTGTCACACAGGACAGTTTACACGTGCCTTGTCTTGTTGTTTCAGTTACTGACCTGCGGGTCGTGTCACACAAGATGGGTTCACGTGACAGGAATGAGCTGTGTGCTTGCAGCTGGGGTGGGGGCTGTGGTGGGGGCTGAAACTGCTGCAGCTGCTAGTTTTTTTTTCCTGTTGATGCAGAGCGGGCTAAATTCTTCTGAAAACTTTTTATTACTTTTAATGCATCGTCCGGAGTGGAATTCTCGATGTCAGGTCTAACTGACATTATCGTCTCTTTCAATTCGGGTTTAAGGCTGGACATCAAAGCTGCCACAAAAAGGTGTATATGGGCTTTATCATACAATGAGAATCCCAGATCTTTAAATACCACCATAAGAACTTCTCAGCAGTCTCCCCTTTGTCCTGTGTGACATCTGTGAGAGGGGTAGCTTGATCCGCTAGTCTATCTTGTGCCCAAACCTTTAAAGCATTGAAGAAATCAACACCACTCTCATGGGTTTCCCGATCCAGGTTCACATTATATATTATGCCACCCTCAATAATTAGAAAATACCCCTCCCCAGCTTTTACTCGAAGTATGTGTAATAGATCTCTTCGGGGAGTGGAATAAATCTCTCGATTTGCTGCCATTTGCCTGTAGAAGGCCATGGGGGAAGTCTCTAGATCGGGTAATTGATTGCAATGGGTGTCTATTTGGGATGGGGTACAGGGGAGTATACTTTGGCCTGTCATGAGTATTTTCCACATCATCCTCTTCAAATTTGGATATTACTGACTCGGGGGCGGGAGGAGGTGGTGGTAGTACGGGCACAAGAGGCATCTGCTGAGGAAGTGGGACAGGAGGCTCTGTTACAGATATTGTATTGCCTGATGGGCCATTAGGTGGCTGTCGAGGACAAATCGGACCTCCTCCAATTTTATGGGGTTTTCCTGTATACACCGCTCTTGCTGATACTATGACCATGGCGGCATCCTTCCTGGGATATTGAGAGATACCAGCAGAGATTAATGGTATGGCCACTGTATGTTGAGGCATTGTACCGGGGGGGACAGAGGAGGCATACAGGATTGCGTTCTAGACAGCCTCAGTAAGCAATTGTTGGGACCTAGGAATGTTGGTAGGATTGTATCGTGGTCCCACTGCATGTATTACATATGTTATGGAAATATATATGTATATGTATTTCATATAGATCTCACTTGCCTGCTATAGGCTATATACTCCATATACTGCTATATACTTATGAACTCATATATTCTTATATGCACACAGATACATATTTACAGTTTGAACCTTATAACTAGTTGGTGGAAATAACCTGCTACCCAGTCATCTCATTGTCTTGTGACTTGAGAAATATCTAGCAGACATAGGGAATGAGGAACTCAGGCCAGGTGGTCCGGCCGATATTGGAGACTTGCTGACAAGTGCAAGACTCTGGACAGTAAATCACGTGGTGTCTAATTAACCCCAGGTCGGACACCCATATATGTTCATGCATTTAAACTGACCAATTAGCTAAGAAGTAAAGCCTTTATGTTAATGAGTAACCACTCCTTTATACGAACTGATAAAAGACCATGAATATGAATAAACTTCCAGAGTTCTGCTGGAATTAGTTGCTGCTAACTAAGTGTAGCTTCCTCTTTTCCTTTGAGCGCTCAATAAGACTCTGTCTAATCTGGACAGGTCACAGTATGCACAGGGGTAAAGTCACCCAACCAAAAAATCCACGTCAATTGACGCCCAACTCGAGGCCGTGGACGAAAACGCACGGGGATCCTGCTGACCGGAGAGGACAGAGGTGGCGGCCAAGGTCTTGGCTCATGGGAACGGAGATTTGCGCAACTCCATAAGTAAGGTAAGAAAATCTAGTTATCTTACCTGAATGTTCCCTGTGCCCAGTCCGGGTCAGCAACTCTAGCCGGTCAGTGTGGTCACCAAACCCAGGTAGTGTTAAAAAGTCCACGCGCAAATCCAAACCCTGGGATAAGCTAAGTGTCTACTCCCTTCCTGTGTGTCTGAGATCCGGGTGAGAGAGTTGGTGGAGACTGTGACTTGATTTGTGGCTGCTGAGACACCGATAACAAGACTGAGTATCTCTGACTGTCAAATCACGTCCACGCACCATGCGGAGGTTTTGACTTAGACGGGATATCACAGGTGAATTCCTCTGAAAAAGCTGTCACGGTCCCCGCACACATACACGGAGGTGTCAGCTTAAGGGAGGTATCACAGGTGAATCCCTTGGCTGTCACAGTCCCCGCACACTCGCGGATGCGGCAGACTGGGGGGATATCACAGACTCATCACGGGAGAAATTACGACGGTTCCCGGGTGCACACGGAGGGGTGATAATCTAGTGGGATATCACGGCTCCCGTCTCCCAGCAGACGCAGGGTGATACATCCCGGTGCTAACCAAAGCGCCATGGGTGATTGGCAGTTACCGGTTGTCAGCAGCTGTTGGACGTGTCACAGAAGGGCTTTCGATCTCTCTCCCCTGACATCTATATGTGAATTCATTGCAGGTTTCCGCAAAGATCTGAAGCAGAAAGAGTTTTGCCTTTTTGATTGTAAACTTCCTCTTTTGCCTGCAGGGTGTGCCCCTGATATATATATATTTTTCATATTGTTATATTTTGTACTCTGCTTTTCCCTATTTTATGTTTTATTTTGCATTTTTGGTAGTGGTTTTTGTTACTGTAGTATGAGAATTTTCGGGAAAGCTGGGTCATTTTGAGTATACTACCATAATCACAGTCTGTTTTTTTTTTTGGTTTTCCATTGTTCTCAGATTTTAGAGACGCAGGCATAAAAAGAGGAAGTTGGGTGCCTGCATTCTGCATTAACCCTTTTATTATTGGAAGTGTACTTGTATTTGTTTTTATTATTTTTCTAAGGCTAGTTTCACACTAGCGTTCAAACAACGCGCGCACGGCGCCGCTAAGCCACACCCCCTGCCGGCTCCCTGCCCGCCCCTTCCTGTCAGCGCCTCCTCCGAGCGCACAGGGCTGCATGCGTTATGCGCACCCTATCTTTAGCATAGGGTGCGCAGGCCGTGCGCAACTATGAATGTAGCATGCGCTGCGCATTTTTGAATGTGTGCCGTGCGCGCCAAAATGCAACATGCTGCGCATGGCGCACCTCCAAAAATGCGCAGCGCACGCTACATTAATAGTTGCGCACGGCCTGCGCACCCTATGCTAAAGATAGGGTGCGCATAACGCATGCAGCCCTGTGCGCTCGGAGGAGGCGCTGACAGGAAGGGGCGGGCAGGGAGCCGGCAGGGGGCGTGGCTTAGCGGCGCCGTGCGCGCGTCGTTTAAACGCTAGTGTGAAACTAGCCTAAGTGGTTTTTTTTTTAAAAAAAAAAGTTTATATACTTTTTCATTTTATCAATTGTTTGGGTTTCACCCTTTAAAAATCTTTTTAAGGAAAAAAAGAAAGAAAAATCATTTTTCCCCTTTTTATCTTTTTAGTTTTCTTCCACTTTTTGTGACATTTTATCAGTTTTTTAGGTTTAGTTTTCACTTCTTTCTTTGTTTTGTTAAAAAGAGAATTTTTACCTGCGTTGGGTTATTCACTAAATATTCTTGTTTTGTTCCCTTTTAAGCAGGTTAAAGGAGGTTGCAAAGTGTTTAAAGGTTTAATCACTCACTTTTTAAAGTTTTTGGAACAGACACAGTAGGTGTTATTCAGAAAGTTAAGCATGTCATTTTCTACGGGCAGCTCCGTATGCTGCAGCATGGTATGGAAATTCTTATCCTCTCTTGCTGACAACTTTATCTTCCAAAAGGTAGGGGAGAAAACAAGGGGAACAGCTACCTTGGATCTAATCCTTATAAACAGGGAGGAAATGGTTGAGGAGGTAAAAGTGGCTGGGACCTTAGGAGGTAGCGACCATGCTATTTTAGAATTTTGGATAACTAGAGGCGGAAGACCTGTGAAGACTCAGACGTCAAGGTTAGATTTCAGAAAGGCAGATTTTAAGGGATTCAGAAAGAGAATTGGAGGGATCCAATGGCTGGATATCCTTAAAGACAAAAATGTCCAGGAAGGATGGGGAATCTTGAAAAATGAAATTCTCAAAGCACAGTTGTTAACCATTCCGAAAAGAGGGAAGAATAGGAAGCATTTAAGGAAACCAGGATGGATGAACACAGAACTTAAGCACATGCTAAAAAGGAAGAAAGAAATGTTTATAAAATGGAAAGAGGGAGGCATATCTAAAGAAGAATATAATGCTGTCTGCAGAACCTGCAGGGCACAAATCAGATTATCTAAAGCTGAAAATGAATTGAGGCTTGCAAGAGATGTCAAAAGCAATAATAAAGGATTTTGGGGATATGTCAAAAGTAAAAGAAAAGTCAAAGATGCTATAGGATTTTTACAGGATGAAAATGATGAAATGGTAAGACAGGATGTTGAGAAGGCTGAACTTTTAAATTCCTATTTTGCATCTGTTTTCTCTCAGAAAGGAAATGTAACATCAACTGTTCTTCACTGTCCTATTAAGGGAATAGAAGAATCCAGGATATCTATAAACAGAAAGATAGTGAGGAAACACTTAGCTAACCTAAATGAATTCAAGTCTCCAGGTCGAGATGAATTACACCCCAGAGTACTGAAGGAGATAGCAGAAGAAATTTTTGAACCCCTCTCCATAATCTTTGAAAATTCTTGGAGAACAGGAGAAGTGCCAGAAGACTGGAGAAGAGCAAATGTTGTTCCTATCTTCAAAAAGGGGAAGAAGGTGGACCCAGGCAACTATAGGCCGGTGAGTGACTTCTATACCAGGAAAGATCTTTGAACAAATTATTAAACAACATGTATGTCAATACCTGGATAAGAATGAAGTGATTAAACAGAGTCAGCATGGGTTTGTAACTAATAAGTCTTGTCAGACTAACTTAATTTCCTTCTACGACGGTATCACTGATTGGGTGGATCAAGGAAATGCTGTAGATATAGTATATCTTGACTTCAGCAAAGCATTTGACAAAGTCTCTCATACAATCCTTATTGAAAAAATGACTAAGTATGGAATGGACAAGGCAACTGTTAGGTGGATTCATAACTGGCTTAGTGATCGGACCCAAAGAGTGGTCGTAAATGGCTGCACATCCAGTTGGAAGAATGTCTCAAGTGGGGTACCACAGGGCTCTGTCCTGGGCCCTGTATTGTTCAACATCTTTATCAACGATTTAGATGAAGGAATTGAGGGTAAACTGATTAAATTTGCTGATGACACTAAGCTAGGAGGGATAGCTAATACTAGAGAAGAGAGAGAGTGGATTCAAAAAGATTTAAATAAACTGGAGAAGTGGGCAGCAACTAACAGAATGGTTTTTAACAGGGAGAAATGCAAAGTACTACATCTGGGCAATAAAAATGAAAAAAGCATATACAGAATGGGAGGAATAGGGCTAAGTGACAGCACATGTGAAAAAGACTTGGGTATACTAATAGATCACAGACTGAATATGAGTCAACAGTGTGATGCAGCAGCAAAAAAGGCAAATGCAATTCTAGGATGTATTAACAGAAGCATACAGTCTAGATCACGTGAAGTCATTATTTCCCTCTACTCCTCTTTGGTCAGACCTCATCTGGAATATTGTGTCCAGTTTTGGGCACCACATTTTAAAAAAGACATCAACAAACTGGAGCAAGTTCAGAAAAGAGCGACCAGAATGGTGACCGGTCTGCAAACCCTGTCTTATGAGGAAAGGTTGCAGGATTTGGGAATGTTTAGTTTGCAAAAGAGAAGACTGAGAGGAGACTTAATAGCTGTCTACAAATATCTAAAGGGCTGTCACATTGTAGAAGGATCAACTTTATTCTCATTTGCACAAGGAAAGACTAGAAGCAATGGGATGAAACTGAATGGGAGGAGACACAGATTAGATATTAGAAAAAACTTTTTGACAGTTAGAGTGATCAATGAGTGGAACAGGCTGCCACGAGAAGTGGTGAGTTCTCCTTCAATGGAAGTCTTCAAACAGAGGCTGGACAGACATCTGACTGGGATGATTTAGCGAATCCTGCTTTGAGCAGGGGGTTGGACCAGATGGCCCAGGAGGTCCCTTCCAACTCTACGATTCTATGATTCTATGATGTACTGAAAGGAAAAAGGGAAGTAGCTAGTAATTGCCATCTGCATTTCTTAAAGTGACAGAGGATTTTAACATCGCAGAAGGTGATAGCAGATAGTGTGAACAAGAAAGGATTGTTTTTTTTACGTGTAGAAAAAGTGTTTTCAGCGGCATATTAATCTGTGCCGTCTGAGAAGGACCACAGGTCTAAGAATGCCTTCCATGATGGCGGGGGGGGGAAGCAGTCCGC
Organism: Dendrobates tinctorius; assembly: GCF_039654945.1. Taxonomy (NCBI): domain Eukaryota; kingdom Metazoa; phylum Chordata; class Amphibia; order Anura; family Dendrobatidae; genus Dendrobates; species Dendrobates tinctorius. The sequence continues at coordinate 34,883,156 of NW_027361683.1, forward strand.
CCCCCATCTCCTCTCTCCCCTCCTCCCATCTCTCTCCTCCCCTCTCTCATCTATCTCTCCTCCTATCCCTTCCCCTCCTCCTCCTTTTCTCTCTCCTATCTCTCCTCCCTCTCCATCACCAACGCCCACCTCTCATCCCTCTCCTCTTCCCTCCTCCTCCTCTTCACCATCTCCTCCCTTTTTGTCTCCTCCCCACTCTATCTCCGCTATTCTCACTTCTCCTATTTCAAATCTCTCCTCCACCCTTCCCTCTCTTTCTTTTTCTCACCCACCTCTCAGTTCATCGCCACCCGCTGGCCCAGTGCCAGATCCAGACAGTGAAGTGTCCCTAGTTCCACAGGGCACTCTCTCTAGAGACAGTTATAACACCGGGAGAAGAGAGTGAATCACTCCCCACACATGACAACACAGGTGCCCTCCCGATACAACAGATAGCAGAAGGGAGGTGTGGGCCATCAGACACTGCACTTGCTGAGACTGAAGATCCTATGTGCCACATGGAGCTCCAGTCTCGGGGGGGGGGGGGGGACTATGCACACACAGAAAGACAATCACACAGTGGCACAGTTCCTCCTCTGATGAACATGAAGAGGAGATTATGCTGCATAGTACTAGGGGCAGATAGAGCCAGAACTCTTACACTATGTGCCTTTCACCCCTAGTCAGGTGTTCAGTATTCTAAAATCATGAAGGAACACTTCAAGCTTCCATCAGAATTAGATGTGAATTCCTGGGAATCAGGATCAAAGCTAATTGAACAGCTTAGAGAGTGGGCCAACGCCAGACAAGCACTCAGCCTGCATAACATGACAAGCCGAGACAGAGTCTGTAGACAAGATTCATAGCAGAGTGAGGCAAGTATTCCAAATTTTAGGCTTCACTATTCATGATCAGATACACGGACAGATGTTGGCACAAGCCTTTGTGCATGGACTAAGAGAACCAATCAAGAAACTGCTGATAGTGGCCAGGTCTGAGTACAGGACAATAGCAGTAGATGTCCTGCTTACAGTACCCAGAAGAATTGAGTCCCTCCCAGGAGTACGGAGGACAGGCCCTCCCGTGATGGCCACTGACGTGGAGGAGCAACCACCCTGCAGAGATAGAAGACCTGTCAGGTGTTTCAACTGTGGCAACCTTGGCCATTTCCGGAACCGGTGCACAGCACCCCAGCAACCCAGGTCATCACGCAGAGGAGTAGGCCAAGAAATAAACACAGAAGACAATGAAGAGCCCTGTCCATAGGACAGAGGCAAACCAGGTCTGCCAGACGTCACGCCCCTGACATGTGACACCCCATCAGCGGACCCAATACCTCAAAGCACGGGGGGCTGTCATATCTTTCCTTGTGGACACTGGTGCAGTCTGAAGTAAAATTCCCCGACACCACCAGTCTATCAGAACACTCTGTGTCTTGTATGGGGATTAAAGGTCAAGACAGACGCTCCCCAGCTCGCAAGCCCCTGAGCATGTGGACACAGCCAGGACACGCCATCCTGTTCCAGTTTATGGTGGAGACCTGCCCACCCCACCTGATGAGCGCAGACCTACTGCAGGAACTGAAGGTGACCAAAGTGTCCCATGAAGATGTGACCTTGACCTCTTCTCAACCTCAGACCCAAGAAGAATCAATCATGCTGGAGGCCCTACAAGAGCCTCGCTCGAATAACCGGTGCAAGCCTACCCAAGGAGGTGCTGGACTTAGCACCCAGAAGCCTATGGCCCAAGGGAGACTTCAAGTTGCGCCAGTGCGGGTGTCACTCGAGTCTACAACCCCGGACGCTCCGAAGGCCCAGCATCCGCAGCTCATCACCCAGAGCTAAACTGCCTCTGACCAACTGGAGGTCTAAGTGGATCTGCTGTTCAAGAAACGGCCTAAGAACTTTGGCATGGGCCAGGAAAACTCTCAACCCAGAGGGACCACACTCGCTTCGTGAAATGGCTGCACTGCTTCCGGCTCCTGCGCCAGAGGATCATCTCGGACAAGATTCTGAAGGTGCTCCCTGAAGTTAATCCAGGCCCTGGACCAGAAGACAGCCACTCAGCTCCTCAAATTGGTTAACAAGATGCTGACCTGAAATCAAGCTAGGTGAAAGGAACTGCTGCTGGCTGGTAAAGAAGACGCCCCAGCAAAAAGACCCCCTGTGAGAGCAAGAAAGCTCAGCTGGACGTCATCTCTGACGAAGAGGACCCCAGCAAACGGCTGGTTTTCCTGCCAGCCCTGTGCCAGAAGATGGGAGTCACTCACGGCACTGTGAAGAGCAAGGCCAGTTTGAGCCGCCTCACCCACGGGAATCATCATGCGGTCTCAGCTTCTCTCGATCAAGAGGAAGACTGTGATAGGAGAACCAGACCAGATTGAATAGTGCATAACCTGAGGACTGTGAGCGAAGCAACCGTGTTTGAAACCCCAGTTGTGTTAGATCTGCACACTCTGCTGACAAACGTGCCAGCCACAGCAATGGTGCTCACGGCAATGGATCTGCCTGAAGCTCCCCTCAATGTTCCCCCTCACCTGCAAGACCAGTTCCTGAAAACGCAAAAGGGGGGTGCGGAACAAATGGACAGTGAGGCCCAAGAGGGCCCCGAACAGCCTTTCACAGCTCGCCAGAGCATTGTCCTCCATCCCCGACAACTGGATTGCGGAGCATGCAGAAGCCATCGACATCGCTACCTGCCCACGCTTTCCATGTCTCCTCTACTCTGCCTGGCGGAGCAGCAACGTAAGTTCTGCAAAACAGAGTCCAGTGGTGTCAAAAGCAAGTTCCTGAAGACACCGTATCGCCCACTGGACAAAACACTTGACAGATAATCGGAAGACCGCGGAGGAGAAAAAGGCTCCCTCAACAACTCCGAAGATGCAGGCCTTCCTTAGTCTAGTCTCATACTGCAGAACTTGGATTCCTGGTGCTCCAGACTTAATGCAGCCTCTGTAAAATTGCATCAACGCATTGAAACCTTCATCTGGTACAGGAAACTGAAAGACTTCATAGTCTCTGCGCCAACTCTAGGCCTCCCTGACTACGAGAAGCCATCCCGTCCTGACCAAAATGGAAAAAGAAGGACCAAGATGGAGAAGGTCATGCTACTGGCCAGGCTTAAAACAGACCCATAGAGGAAAACCAGAGGCCTCTAGACTACCTCTCAGCCGGCCTGGATCCAGTTGCAAGGGGGGGCCCTTCTGCATGAAAGCAATACCCGCAGCACACACCCTCCTGATAAGGCTGCTCTCCACCACTCTTCAGTGCTCTCAGTCGTTACCTGTCTCTACTCCCACTCCCAAGGGGGATGCGGATACCGACCCTCAGATGGAAAATCTGCAAGATACCGTAGATGGCTGCGGTTTTGCAGATGATGAAGGAAGATTCCACACGGGATGTGCAGTGACCAGCAATCAAGACATTCTATGGTCCAGAAGGTCGTCAGCCCAAGAGCCCAAGAAGCTGAGCTGATAGAGCTGACGAAAGACCTGCCAGATTGCGAAGAACAAAAACTTCCAGGTACTCGCATTACATGGCACCCGAATTCGGACCCATCTAGGCTGCAAGAAACTTCATCACAGCAAGCGGATCGACCGTGAAGCACCATGGAGCCATCAGAGACCTGCTGGACGCTCTTCAACTACTAAAAGTGGTGGAAGTGCTGAAGGCCAAGGCATACGGAAAACTGAACACAGTAGAGACACGGGGCATCAACAGCAGACGTGGCAGCCAAAGAAGCAGCCAGAGGAAGACAATATGGAAAATAGGAGAGGTCGCAGAGCCGGATGGCTATTACATGACGACTGAAGACGAGAAAACCTGGCAAACAGAAGTCAATGGGAAAACCGTTGAAGAGCCATCTCTGAATTGGACAGAAGTGCTGCCTCCTCTTCAACCAGCCAACAAGCTGAATCACTTTCAGGATGAAGACTCTGACGTGGATATAAATTCTGGGGCAGAAGAATGGTGCCCACCTTTACCAGAAAGGACGTATTTGATGGAGAACATTTCAGAAGATTGTCCTCCACCACCCTCTCGTGGGGAAGCTTCTTCTCCAGCACAGTCCTACGATTGGCAGTCCACGGCAACACTCCCCGAGACGAGCTGCATGAGTCCGAAGGCATCCCAAGGCTACAACAGTTTGACCTTCCCCCTCATCCCCGGAGAATGTCGGCTGGATCGGTACCAATGCAAAGAGTCCCAAGTCCTCCTCTGACACAGTCTAACCCGAGTCTTCATACAGAGAGAGGCGCGGACAGAGACGAAACCTCAGCTAAAATCCCACAATCAGCTCAGAGAATGTCAATTACAACAACCCAGTCAACTAAACCTGACAAAATGACTTCCTGAAACCTGTACAAGAAGTAACAGGATCAGACTCAGAAGGAGAAAGAAAGCTGGATGCTGAAGGCTAAAAGCACTGGGCTCCAAGAAACCGTCTACCTCAAGACAGACCCAGTCTATCTCAAAGTGTGTACCCTACAGTGGTTCAATGGGCACATGGCCCCCACACAGAATTGAAGACACAGATGAATGACCTGATTGGACTCAACTCACACCTCAACAGCGAAGATTCCCAGCAGCTGTTCGGCCATCGACAAATTTAACATCGGACTAGTGGGAAAAGTTCCCCCACATCATCTGGCCTGAAGACTTCCCAGTAAGGAACCAGTTGGCGAAGACTACTGCAAAGAAGCTACTCTCAAAAATAGTGTGCAGATATGGGGTTTCCAGAAGCAATAGCAAGTGATCAGGGACCCGCATACACAGCAAACCTAACACAAGAGACCTGATCAGCAGTAGGGTCAGACTTAGGCCTACACACTACTCACCATCCCACACCATAGACTAGGTGGGATACTTAAGAGCAGCATGCTAAAAAATTTGCCCAAGAGACAGACAAACCCTGGCATTAGACACTCCCGTAGGCTCAGAAAAAAACTGTCACCAATATGAGACTTTATTTGGGTAAAAAAAAAACCAGTTTAAGGGTATTCTTTACTTACCAGTTGACTATGCAATATGATACTTTGTCTGCATGTGTAATTGAATTTATCAAGAATCTTGCTAATATCCATTCTCGAGTTTTCTCCTTCATTGCCAGGTCCAGTTTCGGTGCCTGGTATGCACGTCCTGAAGTCAGGAGACTGCTGAGTGTTGGTGAAAAAAAAGAGTCCATAAAGAGAAGCGCTCAATCCCAGATCCGATGGCCCTTCTCCAAGTGCCGACGCCACCGACCTGGAGGGAAAACCCCACCTGGATCCACGCATCGCATTGCAGGAAAAGGCCTTCATACCAGAAGATACACCTGAGCTGGAATGATGCTGTGGATGACCTCCCTGACTGAATAAATTACCTACCTGACGGAGAATACACATGCACTGACTGCATAGACTGCTAAGAGACTTTGATTACATTGCACCACACCCCCTTTAGGGACAGATCTCCTGACTCCCCATTTGCGAAATTCTGTACAGAGGAGGATGTATGCACTAGGCATATGTCAGTCCACTGGCAGCATAAAAGTGTTGCAGCGCTTTGGGCCAGGAGCAGGATTTTAGGGCAAGTGATATTTAAGGGGGGATTGTTATGGAAATGTATATGTATTTCATATAGATCTCAGTTGCCTGCTATAGGCTATATACTCCATATACTGCTATATACTTATGAACTCATTCTTATATGCACACAGATACATATTTACAGTTTGAATCTTATAACTAGTTGGTGGAAATAACCTGCTACCCAGTCATCTCACTGTCTTGTGACTTGAGAAATATCTAGCAGACATAGGGAATGAGGAACTCAGGCCAGGTGGTCCGGCCGATATTGGAGACTTGCTGACAAGTGCAAGACTCCGGACAGTAAATCACGTGGTGTCTAAGTAACCCCAGGTCGGACACCCATATATGTTCATGCATTTAAACTGACCAATTAGCTAAGAAGTAAAGCCTTTATGTTAATGAGAAACTACTCCTTTATACGAACTGATAAAAGACCATGAATATGAATAAACTTCCAGAGTTCTGCTGGAATGAGTTGCTGCTAACTAAGTGTAGCTTCCTCTTTTCCTTTGAGCGCTCAATAAGACTCTGTCTAATCAGGACAGGTCACAGTATGCACAGGGGTAAAGTCACCCAACCAAAAAATCCACGTCACAAACTGACGCGGCAGCTGTCCTGCTCTGGTTGCTGCGACCTGTCCTGTTTCTACCTGGCAATACGTTTGTATATACGACTTAGATTCTTCCTGTATCATGGGTCTGCTTTTCTGTGAAATTATTGTGGCCAGTCCTCCAGCATGGCGGAGTTGATTATTCATGGCATTTACTATGGCCCCAACGTGCTGCTTTGTGAGATCCCCTGTCCCTATCCAAAAGAGCACATCATGATGGTGGGGTCCATGAATAACATTGGAATACATTTCCTGGAAATCTATCTCCTGTGTATCCTGTCTCTGACCGGGTGACTAAAGTAGGAGGGGGTGGATACTCATAACCACTAGCAATACTAGACATAGCAGGGACTGGTGCTGGTGGTGGCTGATAATAGGTACCATCAGCGTTTAGCAAAGGAAAGGCTGGGACTCCGACTCTGGGTCTCCTTGCTCCACAGTTGCAACAGACCTCTCTCCACTGAGGATTAGTAACTCCCCATACGTCACAAATCCACCCGGCAGGATCATAGGGTGGGTGCGCACTGGGTTTTGGCAGCTCAGGATATATTGGTGCCCTGGGGTTGAGGGGCACAGAGCTTACAGTCGGGAGGAGAGGCTTGATTCCTGGGGAGGGACCTTATTATCTAGCAGGGAGACCCCTTGTTCCAGATCATCAAGTTATTTCTCTTTCTGGCACATTACTCTCAATCACTTTCTCAGTTCCTTCTTGCACCACAAAACATTCCGTCCTTGTCATAGTAGTAGACAATTTTCCTTTCTCAACATAGCAATAACAGAAACAATCAGAATTCACTTCCTCCTCGGCTTCCATATAACCTTCATCACACAATTCATGTGCCAAGCCACGGAATTCTTCAGCATCTTTAAGCAATCCATCATCAGTCAACCTCCCTTTTTTCTTCCTAATACCTTCGTCCCATAGCGTAGGCTGTAGCCTCCTGCCATTAGGGAATCCCATAATCGAAAATATTTTTTCTGCATTCCTGACAGATTTCTTTCCCAGTCTTTGAATCATAAGACTAACAGTATCCGATCCATCACACAAATCCAAACTCTTCCTTTTCTTCCACGGAAACATGATTCTCTCCTTTAGAGCTAAATATTCTTACTTCAGTTGTGTACAGTACTGGAGCGGCCGTACAGCCTGTTCCACCGGGTCCATCCCTCTCTGGGATGCCAAAAATTCCAACGCGGTACTCACTGAAAGGAGGAGGGTGTCTCAAACTATCCCTCCGGACACCTCTGGTTACGTATCCTACCCAATCTTCGATCACCTCAGCACGCCTGATTCTAACAGTGATCAGGATTTCAGGATATTTTGACTATAAAGAGTCAAAATCACTGGTCAATCCAGGGTGTCCGTCCCTTATGAGGAACTTTTCGAACACTTGGCCCCCAACAGGACTGCACCTCTATATGATTCCACCCAAGAATCACCCCACCATCGGGGACAAACCTCAGATCCTCTTTGCAGCAACAAGCACAGGAAAACCACACCAAACGGTCAGCCTGAACAGTATGACTGCCAACTTACCATGGTTGTCGTGGGGGATGATCAGTCCCAATTTTCCAGCGCCTGTGTCCGGTCCAAGGGTCCTTTGTCTTGTTGTCCTCCAGGGGCAGAAGCGTCCCTATTTGGGGACCCCACGTTGGGCTGCCAGCTGTTGGGGGAGGATCTGTGACCCTTCACGGCTGACCAAGTGATTTTCAAATTAATCCACAGGGTGTTGCTAGCAACTGAGAATGACCAGACGGAGATGGGTCTCTGTTTGGGAGGATCAAGGCAGATCGCTAACCCCATTTATTATGTCACCTCTTTTATAGTATTCTGCTTAGTTATACAAAGTACACAGCTACCAATAGCATCTCATTACATTTACTTTATAAGCCAATAGTATTGCAAGAAAATCAGAATATGTCCTTAGCTACGTGACATGGAAAAAAGTTACAGAACTTCATGAGCCAAGGCCACTACACAACAACCCCCTTTGTTCATACTGGTGTGAACTAGTCATTACAGCTAACAAAATTTATCTCGTAAACAACAAGATTGTTACAAGCACAAAAAATGAAGCCTTCAGCTTTGATTTTAGTTTAACCCTTCACACTTTGTGTCTGTCATTTTTTTTTTTTTTTTAAAAAGACCGCATATAAAACGTTCCAAGCTTGACATGTTATCCGGCAGGTTTTGTGCTGAGGAAGAGGTCCTGTGTGACTTCGAAATGCATTGACTTTGAAAACTAATCAAGCGTGTTTTATAAACATTACATTTTTATTCTGTGGTGTTGTGACTTTTGACTCAGCCCCATATCATAAATGCCTTTTCTTATCTTATCATACATGCAGCTGTTTGTTATTGTAATATAGTTTGAGGAAAGTACTGGTTAAACGCCGAAACACATAGCGGATGACTGATCAAAGCTTTTACACCAGAAAACTGGCGTAAGATCTTTGAATATTCATACCTTTGTGCAACGGGAAGTTGCACAAATATTTAGCAACTTTTGGTGCTTTCACACCAGTTTGAATCGGTCACTTCATGAATCGGCCCCATAGACTGGTTTTATCCTGAATTAACCTGATATCAGTATTCGGCCTATCTTAAGTCAGCAGCCCCATTGGTTAAATTAAAATCTTGACAGTCCACAATGACTTATTCTTTATTACTGAAGGGGCCATATCAATGAAAATTATTTAAATTTATTTTTCTTCTTATTGCTCAAAAAGAATAGTAGTTTTCCATTACAGACATTTGTACAAAACTGTACCGGATCCAGTGACATTTAAACGGCGAGTGAATCCCAAAATTATTAATTGAAAGGTCTATCATTAGACGCTGCCTGATTACAATCATATGGGGACAGTGAGCAGTGAACATCAATCCTCACCTTCTCGAGAAGTTAAGAGAACAATTGTATTCCTCACTGCAAATTTTCAACATGTACACAGTAGAGTTCTTTGCATCTGAAACATTCATAATTCCCTCCTTATACAGCCATTATAAGCCTTAATGTATGTCAGCTTGCAGTTTTTTGCTTGAATGTCACCTTGCAGTTCTTAGGCTCAGTTCTAAGCTTAAATGTAGGCGACCTTGAGGTGCTTAGGTCCAGTTCCACGTCTGAATGCATGCCACTTTACAGTTCTTATGCTCTATTCATTTATATGTGTATACATCAGAGATTCCATAACATATGTCTCAAGTATAGATCTCTGCATATTATAGCCAAAAGTGGAATTTGTCAGTTATTAGTTACAATGCTAGATAAAGGTGACTCATTTGGCCTCCACTGGGTAATGATGGCCGATGCCTACATTTGCATGATGTGAACACAGCCATAGACATTGTTATGTCATGACATTAAATCATTCTCTAGTAGTGCAATAAGATCAGAGATTGGTTCCTTATAAAGCTCTTTATAGCATTTCCAAGTGCTTGAATGATGTATAAATGTTTTATGGCAAAACCACAATTTTCTTCTCCAGTTTCTGAGGAGGAAAGAGGAAAGCTCTCATGATGCCATCCAATTCCTCCAGTCCCAGCTGGGCATGAAGTACAGAAACTGAGTCCTTCTCACACTGCATTATATATTTCAACAAGCGGTAAAGCTCCAGAAGAACATCATGCAGCACCTGATGGAAAAAACAAGAAAATAAGAGTCACTAATGACAAGTGAACAGCTTTAAGAGAGCAAACGCGCGTTGAGGTGATAGACGCAGCATTCCCCTGCTCACCTACAAGGTAATGATTGCTTTCATGTGTTCCTTATGACTTCTATTGCTAGCCTTTTCTAAAGGTTTTTGATGCACTGAAGCACTTATGCAAAAAGTTACATATAGTGCAAAACCTTTTTATGGATTTGTTGAGGCTTGCTTCCACAGTAACTCTTATTGTGAGTATGATATAGGAATAGATGAAGACATTGGGTATCTACCAATTACTCACAGGCACAGAGACACCTTATGTATTGTGAGTATGATATAGGAATAGATGAGGATATTTGCTATTTACTAATCACGCACAGAGACACCTTATTAATTTTAAGTGAAGTCCTTTGTTAATGGATAAATGATATCTGATAATCAATCATGGTTGAGGGCTTCACTTGGAATATGAATGGAGATTTTCTCTAATGAGAGTAGTGATTATTTAAGGTACAATATTGTGTCTGTGATAGCATTCTCTGTATATGTTAATTGAGCAGTGGTGTGTTTTTAGTCTTTTTTGGACATGAGGCATTTTTGTTGTGTTTTGTAAATTTATGATTAATAAATGTAATTTTGAAATATACACTCCTTTGCTCTTCATTCTATTCGCGAAGGCATGGTAGTCTATTTAGGATACGGAGTGGTACCTCCTTTTGAAGGTGTTTTTCTGACTAATATGTTTGTGTATATATGAAAAAGCAATGATGTGAGATCAGGGCGCACAGATAACAGCAATCCATGACAAGCAGGCAGCTAGTGTCTATGGATTGAATTGATCTTCTTGCAGTGTAATAAGGATTTTATTTGTTGTGCTATTTGATTACTACAACGCACCCAGAATAGACGTGTTAATCCATGTGGAACAGATTATAGTTGCTGTTATGGAACGAAGCAGAAGCTTTAGCCCTGATGCCGCTGCGACCTGCTGTGCTACTATGACAACTGATCAGAAAATGTGGCTGCCAACTTCTATTCCAATGCCCCTACAGATAATGGCAGGAACCCGTCAACACAGACATTCTTGTGCAGGATTCTTTCTTAATGGGACTGCTGAAGAGCAGCAAAACCCTGTGCACCGATACCTTTGACAGTCAGAAAGAATGTGCAAAGCGAAGATCCACGTGATTGATCACCGCTCCATTCACATGGTTCTTGGAGGAAGTGGGGGTCTCAGTGGTCAGGAAATAATCACCTATCCTATGGATAAAGGGTAACTTCCAAACTTGGAACAACCCCTTAAAAACATTAATGTACTGTATGACATTTACCTCTGTTGCCCGCTCGCTGAGACCTCTAAGCAGTAGGACAATCACATGGATAGCTGCTCTTCTTACTTCGGCCTCTGGGTCAGTGTGAACCACAGCTGATAAACAGAAGGTCACCTTATAAGAAAAAAATGAAACAACCATTTGTAGGTGCTGGTGTTTGTTATAGGGCTGTCTAGAACTTAAAACGTTGGATTTGGGTTTTTGTTTTTTTTTAACCCAGAAACACCACCAACCAGGTCAATAGTCTTAGTCTGATACTGTAATTCAACCCCGTTTTAGTGTAAGAAGCTGAACTGCAATTCCAGCCATTCCAAGCAACTTCACACAACTTTTGACATGGCAGAGACATGCTGAGCGTTTCTGCTCTTCATTTTAGCTATCCGTGAGCTTAACCGCATACACCACCCAGATTGCTGTTACGGTATTTTAGACAAGTCTATGATAAGCCAAAAGTGGTAGAAAAGTGCAGTTTCACTTAAATTCTTTTTGAAGAATGTTATTTACTTCATGAATAACAGGACCCAGGGAAAATTGCAGCTGCTTGCACAATTCGCCCAGGTTGGAAAGGCTGCTAGCCCTTATCGATTTGTCTGGGTCCCGGCAACCTCTCAGAAAAGCATGAATCAATGAGTCTTTGTGTTGGAGAACCATGTCGCCTGCAAACAAAAAAAACTAAAGTTACATTCATGGTCAACATAACCAGTACAAATGTAGTATAAACAGACAAGTCTTAAAGGGATTGTCTCATCTTGGATACAGTATAAGCCATAAATGTCTGATTGGTGCAGATCCTACTGAAGACCAAATCTATTAGACATCTTTGCCATATCTTTTGAATATACCATATATGTCAGAGATTGGACAACCCTTTTAACACCTTCACGTCGTGGACAGTTTCCATTTTTTCAGCTTCAGTTTTTCCTCCCCTTATTCCAAGAGCCATAACTATTTTATGTTTCAGTCCACATGGCTGGTCTTGTTTTCCATAGGACATGTTGTACTTTTGAATGACATCACTCAATGTATCATGTGATGCACTAGAAAGCAGGAAAAAAAATCCAAGTCCAAAAAAATAGCTACATAGGTTGAATAAAAGACCCAGGTCCATCAAGTTCAACCTTTCTCCGCCAACTGTTCATTTTGTCACTAATTTAACTATAACCTGCAATGTTATGTGTATTGAGAAAATCATCCAGCCCTTTTTTTAAAAGCGGTTATAGTGTCTGCCATTACTACCTCTTGTGGTCGGGCATTCCATACTCTGACTGATCTAACCGTTAAGAATCCTTTCCTGTTTAGCTGTCAAAGTCGCCTTTTGTTCAACTGTAATGAGTGCCCCCTGGTCCTTAGCATGGTCTTTGGAAGGAATATGCCATGTTCCAGTCCTTTGTACTGACCACACACATATTTATACGTATAAATGTGATCCCCTCTGAGGCATCTCTTTTCTAAGCTAAACAAGCCCAACTTTTCCAACCTCTCATCATATGAGAAGCCTTCCATCCCTTGTAAAAATCTAGTTGCCTGCCTTTGATCTGACACTAATTTCTGATTTTATTTTATTTTTAAATGTGGAGCCCAAAACTGCATTCCACATTCTAGATGTGGCCTCACAAGTAATTTAAAAAGGGGTAACAATACATTTTAAATTTGAATGGCAGGATTTTCACTCTTTTTAAACACCTTAAAATCTTGTTTGCTTTTGCGGCTGCAGCTTGACATTGAGTACTGATGCTCAGCTTACTTGTAACCAGAATACCCAAGTCCTTCTGCTCTGTAATCCCATTATGCTCCCATTTAATGTACATGCAGTAATAGGATTACTCAGTCCTTAGGTTCATTAATTTACATTTATTTACATTAAACCTCATTTGCCAAGTGTTTTTCCATTCAGACATCTTATCCAAATTGTTTTGGAAAATTGTTAGGTCAAGGTCAGATTTTGGTATCTTACAAAGTTGAGAGAGGTAATTGTCCTGAATTGTCATAAGAACTTGCAGCTTTTAGTGCAACCAGAAGATTCTATGTCCCATTGAATGTCTGGTCAGACAGCTGAAAGGAAAAAAGCGCAATAGGGTCTTACCCGAGTAAAGATTGATATAAAGTCAAATCATTATACTCACCTTATGTAGGAGAGTTTCAGACATATAGGAACGGAAGGTCAGGCTGCTGCACATCCAAAGGGCCACTCCGTGACCACGAATCATCAGATTGTAAAGGAGAAAGTTTATGGATTAAACGTGCGCTGCTCGACAGATCACTCCTTCCAGATTATGTTAATTGTACTTTTATTTCCCAACGCGTTTCGAAGTTTACACTACTTCTTCAGGGGATGACAGGTACCTGTCATCCCCTGAAAAAGTGTAAACTTCGAAACGCGTTGGGAAATAAAAGTACAATTAACATAATCTGGAAGGAGTGATCTGTCGAGCAGCGCACGTTTAATCCATAAACTTTCTCCTTTACAATCCATTGAATGTCTGGACAGTTAAAATCCTCAACAAAAAAGACCCAATTATTATTTGCTGCCTTTTTAATTTGCTGCAGCATTTCCTCCTCTACCTGTTCAGCTATATTCGCAGTGTTTTTTTTTTTTTTATGTACCATGTTAACTATTCAATAAAACTAACCTTGGTTAGATACAGTGTTTGATAGCATTTTAATGTAATGTTGCGACGGACAAAAAAATGGAATTCTAGGGTCTTTTTTTATACTCTGTTTACCTATTGGATTACTTTACTTTATATTTTGATAGATAGTACTTTTATGAATGCAGGAATACGAAATGTGTATTTTTTACTGTTATTGCTTTATTTTTAATGGGGCAAAAGGGAGGCGATTTGAATTTGTGGGCTTTTTTTATTTTTAAAAACTTTTTTTTTACTTTTTACTCTATTTAATAGTCGCATTAGGGGACTTGAAGCTGCGATTGTCCGATCGCTTGTCCTATATTTAGAAGTGCTGAAGCCACAGGCACGTTGGTGGGCACATGGACTGGCGCTCCCCTCCTGCCAGTGTGTTACATGCTGTGCCACTCACAGCTGTTAAAGGCACATGATGGCTGATTAAATTAAACATCACCTGACGGGAAAAACGTGGGCTTGGCATGCAAGCCCGCATTAATTGCAAGAACATGTCATATGACGTACATGCAAGTCATATGTCAAGAAGGGGTTAAGTATACTGCAAGGTGGTTAGCCAGAAATAAATTGACCAAACGAGTGGGAGGATATCTTGGAGTCGCCAAGAAAGGTGTCGACTAATGTGACCCAAAGAAGATCTCAACTGTTTCTTCTACATAAGAGTCTATAGATCTTCAAAAGTACTACGCAAGATGGGTCTAAGAACAGAAGATGATTTCCATGGTGCAGGGAACAGGGAGTCGACTTGGTTCATACGTTTTGGTCAAGTTTTCATTTAGCTGGACTATGGGAAAATGTAGCCGGTCTAATTAAAGAGGTTTATAATATTCAAGTTCCCTTAAACTCTAAATCTTGTCTATTAGGTTGTGTAGGGAATATTGGAGGGATCACCCCAGTACAACTAACAATAGCCAAAATCTTTTACCAAAACAAGGAAGACTATTGCTAGACATCGACTGGCACATAGTTCTACCTCGATACAAGAGGTAATTTAATGTCAGAAAAATACTATTCAAATGTAATGGAAAAGAAGGTACCGTATATACTCGTGTATAAGCCAATCCGTGTATAAGCCGACCCCCCTAATTTTGCCACAAAAAAACTGGGAAAACTAATTGACTCGTGTATAAGCCTAGGGTGGAAAATGCAGCAGCTACTGGTAAATTTTAAAACTAAAAATAGATGCCAATAAAACTAAAATTAATTGAGACATCAGTAGGTTAAATGTTTCTGAATATCCATATTGAATCAGGAGCCCCATATAATGCTCCATACAGTTCATGATGGACCTGCACAAAGGTTAATAATGCCCCCATAAGATGCTCCATAGATTATTCCCCCATAATATGCTCCATAGATTATGCCCCCATAAGATGCTCCATAGATTATGCCCCCATAAGATGCTCCATAGATTATGCCCCCATAAGATGCTCCATAGATTATGCCCCATAAAATGCTCCACAGATTATGCCCCATATGCTGCTCCATAGAATATGCCCCGATATGCTGCTCCATAGAATATGCCCCGATATGCTGCTCCATAGAATATGCCCCGATATGCTGCTCCATAGAATATGCCCCGATATGCTGCTCCATAGAATATGCCCCGATATGATGCTCCATAGAATATGCCCCGATATGCTGCTCCATAGATTATGCCCCCATATGCTGCCCCTATATGCTGCCCCATAGAATATGCCCACATATGCTGCTCCATAGAACATGCCCCCATATGCTGCTCCATAGAATATGCCCCCATATGCTGTCCCATAGAGTATGCCCCCATATGCTGTCCCATAGAATATGCCCCCATATGCTGTCCCATAGAATATGCCCCCATATGCTGTCCCATAGAATATGCCCCCACATGCAGCCTCATAGAATATGCCCCCACATGCTGCTCCATAGACTATGCCCCCACATGCTGCTCCATAGACTATGCCCCCATATGATTCTCCATATATTATGCCCCCATAAGATGCTCCATAGATTATCCCCATATGCTGCTCCATAGAAGATGCCCCCATATGCTGCCCCATAGAATATGCCCTCATATGCTGCTCCATAGAATATTTCCCCAAATGCTGCCCCCATAAGATGCTCCATATATTATGCCTCCATATGCTGCTGCAAAAAAAATGCCATACTCACCTCTCCTGCTTAGGACCTGGCACCTGAGATATTCACCTGTCCCCCGGTCCATCGCTGCTCACCGCTGTCTGCCACGTCGTCTGTCAGTGACGTTCAGGCAGCAAAGGGCACGGCGCGCAATAACCACGTCACCGCGCCTTCTGCTGGCTAAACGTCACTGACACAGGACACAGCAGACAGCGGTAAGCAGCGATGGACCGGGGGACAGGTGAATATCGCTATACTTACCCTCTCCTGGCACGGTCTCTGCAGGCCCGCTTCTCCACGGTCTCCCTTCATGCCTTCAGCGGTCACGTGGTACCACTCATTGCACTCATGAATATGTACCACGTGACCACTGAAGGCAGGAAGGGAGACCATGGAGAAGCGGGGGGGCTGCAGAAACCGCGCCGGGGGGGTAAGTATCATCTGTGACACCCCCGTTCCCCCTCCCCAGCCAACCTCCAGGTATATGACTCGTGTATAAGCCGAGAGGGGGACTTTTAGCCCCCCAAAAATGGGCTGAAAATCTCGGCTTATACACGAGTATATACGGTATATAATGAGAGATCCAAATACTACATTTGGAAAACAATGGGGTGACTGGACTAGACGTCCTGTAGTTGTATCTGATGTCTTTATGAGGCATCCCCTACAGATAACAGGTCTACAAAAAAAAATAAGATTTTTTTTTCAGGTGTCAAATTTTTTTTTATGGATTTAGAGCATTTTGCTGGTGCAGAGTTCAAAAATCTCATTACTTTTGTTGAATAGGTTCTAGTTTTTGAGATAATTCATCCATGAATATAAAGCATTCGCAACAAATGCACTAGCTTTTGATCTTTTGACTCTTTAACAGTCTTTTCTAGTAATTCAATGTGCCATAAAATTATTTTGAACTTCAATTTGTAGGCTTACAATGCTATAAAAGTGACTTTCTGAAGCCAGAATTCTACTGTAATGATTAAATATCTCAGAAACTAGAGCCAATCTGGCAAAACTGAAGTCATTCTTAATCAGTACCATAAACTTTAACCCCTTCACGACATGCGCAGTACTAGTACTGCTCTGCGGGAGGTGCGTTCATGCAAACAGCAGTACTAGTACGGTGCACCGGTCGTGCGGCCTCAAGCTGAGTGCCGTGGCGATCGGGTGTCAGCTGTGACAGCTGACACCCCGCAGCAACGCCCACGATCGGTGCTAGCACCTATTACGGGCATTTAACCCCTCTGATGCTACTGTCAGTAGTGACAGCGGCATAGAGGGGCTCCCTGCGCGCTTCCATCAGCTGAATGTGATGCGATCGCATTGATCTGATGTCTCCATGAAGACACCTAGCACCAAGATGGCCACGGGGTCCTTCCGGTCCATCACATAAGGTGGCTTGTGAGCGCCTGCTGAGAGCAGGCACCGGCATGCCTCCTTCCCTGCCTGTCAGATCCTGATCTGATATTCTGCAGTGCAGAGCGTCAGATCAGCAGTCTGATGTTATATAGTAAAAAAGTTTAAAAAAAAAAAAAAAAAAAATTTAAAGTTAAAAAAAAAAATTAGAATATGTAAAAATATTTTTAAAAATCTCTAAAGAAAAAATAAATATTTTTCCAATAAATACATTTATGTAAATAAAAGTACATATATTTGGTGTCGCCGACCAGCTCTATAAAACTATCCCACTAGTTAACCCCTTCACGACCAATGACGCCACATAGGCGTCATGAAACCTGGTACAAATCTGACCAGTGACGCCTATGTGGCGTCATGACTTTAAAGCCTCCCTGCGGGTCAGGTGACCGGGGTCACTGAAAGGTCACCCGACCCGCAGATACAGGGGGCTTTGTAATTCACCACAGGGGGCGTGGCTTCGCCCCCACGTGGCTACGATCGCTCTGATTGGCTGTTAAAAGTGAAACAGCCAATCAGAGCGATAGTAATATTTCATCAATGAAAATTGATGAAATATTACAATCCAGCCATGTCCGACGCTGCTGTAGCATCGGACATGGCTGGAGACACCGATTCCACCCCCCCCTTACCGGCGCTCGCCCCCCCGCAACTGAGTGACAGCGGCGATCTGCCGCCGCTGTCATCATCTGCCCCCCTCCCATTCCCTCTGCTCCCCGCCAGCCTCCGATCCCCCCCTCACCCCCACCGGTACCTCCTGAGTCCCCCCGTCCCTCCCGGTGTCTCTCGGGTCCAGATGATGGGCGCCGCCATCTTGGAAAATAGCGGGCGCATGCGCAGTGCGCCCGCCCGAATCTGCCGGCTGCAGATTCCATTCTTTCAGTTTGATCACTCTCACAGTGATCAAAATGAAAGAAAAAGTAAATAAACCCCCCGATTATCACCCCCCATAGGTAGGCACAACTAATAAAATAAAGAAAATATTTTTATTTTTCCATTAGGGTTAGGGTTGGAAAGAGGGTTAGGGTTGGAAAGAGGGTTAGGGTTAGAATTAGGGTTAGACTTGTGGTTAGGGTTATGGATAGGGTTGGGATTAGGGTTACAGATAGGGTTAGGGGTATGTTGGGGTTAGGGTTATGGTTAGGGTTGGGATTAGGGATGTGTTGGGGTTAGGGCTGTGGTTAAGGGTGTGTTGCGGTTAGGGCTGGAGTTAGAATTGAGGGGTTTCCACTGTTTAGGCACATCAGGGGGTCTCCAAACGCGACATGGTGCAACCATTGATTCCAGCCAATTTTGCGTTCAAAAAGTTAAACGGCGTTTCCTCCCTTCCAAGCCCTGACGTGTGCCCAAACAGTGGTTTACCCCAACATATGGGGTATCAGCGTACTCAGGAAAAATTGCACAACAACTTTGGGGGTCTAATTTCTCCTGGTACCCTTGGGAAAATAAAAAATTGGGGGCTAAAAAAATATTTTTGTGGAAAATTTTTTTATTTTTATTTTCACGTCTCTGCGTTATAAACTTCTGTGAAGCAATTGGGGGTCCAAAGTGCTCACCAGGCATCTAGATAAGTTACTTGGGAGGTCTAGTTTCCAAAATGGGGTCACTTGTGGGGGGTTTCTATTGTTTAGGCACATCAGGGGCTCTGCAAACGTAACGACGACCGCAGACCATTCCATCAAAGTCTGCATTTCAAAACGCCACTACTTCCATTCCGAGCCCTTATGTGTGCCCAAACAATAGTCCCCCCCATATATGGGGCACCAGCGTACTCAGGACAAACTGTACAACAACTTTTGAGGTCCAATTTATCCTGCTACCCTTGTGAAAAAAAAAATTGCTGGCTAAAAATCATTTTTTTTTTGAGGAAAAAAAATATTTTTTATTTTCACGTCTCTGTGTTATAAACTTCTGTGACGCACTTGGGGGTTCAAGGTGCTCACCACATATCTAGATAAGTTCCTTGGGGGTCTAGTTTCCAAAATGGGGTCACTTGTGGGGGGGGTCCACAGTTTAGGTACATCAGGGGTTCTGCAAATGTAACATGATGCCCGCAGACCATTCCATCAAAGTCAGCATTTCATAATGTCACTACTTCCCTTCCGAGCCCCGACGTGTACCCAAACAGTGGTCCCCACCCACATATGAGGTATCAGCGTACTCAGGACAAACAGGACAACAACTTTTGGGGTCCAATTTATCCTGCTGCCCCTGTGAAAAAAAAAATTGCTGGCTAAAAATCATTTTTTTTTTAGGAAAAAAAAATATTTTTTATTTTCACGGCTCTGCGTTTTAAACTTCTGTGAAGCGCTTGGGGGTTCAAGGTGCTCACCACACATCTAGATAAGTTCCTTGGGGGGGGTCTAGTCTCCAAAATGGGGTCACTTGTGGGGGGTTCCACAGTTTAGGTACATCAGGGGCTCTGCAAATGCAACATGATGCCTGCAGACCATTCCATCAAAGTCAGCATTTCAAAATGTCACTACTTCCCTTCTGAGCCCCGACATGTGCCCAAACAGTGGTTCCCCCCCACATGTGGGGTACCAGCGTACTCAGGACAAACTGGACAACAAATTTTGGGGTCTAATTTATCCTGGTACGCTTGTGAAAATAAAAAATTGCGCACTAAAAAAATTTTTTGAGGGAAAAAATTTTTTTTTTTATTTTCACGGCTCTGCGTTACAAACTTTTGTGAAGCACTTGGGGGTTCAAGGTGCTCACTACACATCTAGATAAGTTCCTTAGGGGGTCTAGTTTCCAAAATGGGGTCATTTGTGGGGAGCTCCAATGTTTATGCACAGAGGGGCTCTCCAAACACGATATGGTGTCCGCTAACGATTAGAAGTAATTTGCATTTCAAAAAGTCAAATGGCGCTCCTTCCCTTCTGAGCCCTGCTGTGTGCCCAAACAGTGGTTCCCCCCCACATATGGGGTACCAGCGTACTCAGGACAAACTGGACAACAAGATTTGTGGTCCAATTTCTCCTGTTAGCCTTGTGAAAATTAAAAATAGTGTGCTAAAAATCATTTTTGAGGAAAAAAAATTATTTTTTATTTTCACTGCTCTGTGTTATAAACTTTTGTGAAGCACTTGGGGGTTCAAAGTGCTCACCACACATCTAGATAAATTCCTTAGGGGGTCTAGTTTCCAAAATGGGGTCATTTGTGTGGGAGCTCCAATGTTTAGGTGCACAGGGGTTCTCCAAACGCGACATGGTGTCCGATAGCGATTGGAGCTAATTTTCCATTCAAAAAGTCAAATGGTGCTCCTTGCCTTCCGGGCCCTACCGTGCACCCAAACAGTGGTTTATGACCACATATGAGGTATCTGTGCACTCAGGAGAAATTGCTCAACAAATTTTAGGATCTATTTTATCCTGTTCAAACAAGAAGTATTCAGCTCACCCCTCTTCACTCCTGATCACACCTCCGACGCACGGAAACACCCTGACCCGGGTGTATAGTGCATGCACAACATAAAGAAGGATTTTTCCAGCGTCTCCAGGAGATAAAATAATAATTGCTTTATTGAGAATATAAAATCTTCATACCATCAGGTAAAAAAATGACATAAAGAGGCGTATGGAGGGGAGCAATTTCCTACGCGTTTCACCCTAAGAGGGCTTAATCATTCCGATTAAGCCCTCTTAGGGTGAAACGCGTAGGAAATTGCTCCCCTCCATACGCCTCTTTATGTCATTTTTTTACCTGATGGTATGAAGATTTTATATTCTCAATAAAGCAATTATTATTTTATCTCCTGGAGACGCTGGAAAAATCCTTCTTTATGTTGTGCATTTTATCCTGTTGCCCATGTGAAAATGAAAAAACAGGCTAAAAGAAAATTTGTGAAAAAAAAGTATTTTTTTTACAGATCAATTTGTGAAGTACCTGGGGGTTCAAAGTGATCACTATGCATCTAGATAAGTTCCTTGGGGGGTCTAGTTTCCAAAATGGGGTCACTTGTGGAGGAGCTCCAATGTTTATGCACACAGGGGCTCTCCAAACTCGACATGGCAACCGCTAAATATTCCAGCATATTTTCCATTCAAAAAGTCAAATGGCGCTCCTTCCCTTCTGAGCCCTGCCGTGCGCCCAAACAGTGGTTTATGACCACATATGAGGTATCGTTGAACTCAGGAGAAATAGCCCAACAAATTTTAGGATCCATTTTATCCTGTTGCCCATGTGAAAATGAAAAAATTGATGCTAAAAGAAAATTTTTGTTGGAAAAATTAAAATGTCCATTTTTTCTTTCCACATTTCTTTAGTTCCTGTGAAACACCTGAAGGGTTAATAATCTTCTTGAATGTAGTTTTGAGTAGCTTGAGGGGTGCAGTTTTTAGAATGGTGTAACTTTTGGGTATTTTCTGCCATATAGACCCCTCAAAGTGACTTCAAATGTGAGGTGGTCCCTAAAAAAATGGTTTTGTAAATTTTATTGTAAAAATGAGAAATCGCTGGTCAACTTTTAACCCTTATAACTTCGTAACAAAAAAAATTTTGTTTCCAAAATTGTGCTGATGTAAAGTAGACATGTGGGAAATGTTATTTAGTAACTATTTTGTGTCACATAACTCTCTGGTTTAACAGAATAAAAATTCAAAGTTTGAAAATTGCAAAATTTCCTAAATTTTCGCCAAATTACTGATTTTTTGACAAATAAACGCAAAAATTATCAACCTAAATTTACCACTAACATGAAGCCCAATATGTCAGGAAAAAACAATCTCAGAATCGCTAGGATCCGTTGAAGCGTTCCTGAGTTATTACCTCATAAAGGGACACTGGTCAGAATTGCAAAAAATGGCCTGGTCATTAACGTCAAAATAGGCTTGTCATGAAGGGGTTAACCCCTTAAGTAAACACCATAAAAAAAATTAAAAACGAAGCAAAAAAAATGCTTTATTATCATATCGCCAACAAAAAGTACAATAAAACACGATCAAAAAGACAGATGTAAATAAAAATGGTACCGCTGAAAACGTCATCTTGTCCCGCAAAAAAAAAAAGCTGCCATATAGCTCCATCACCGGAAAAATAAAAAAGTTATAGCTCTCAGAATAAAGTAATGCAAAAATACAGGTGCTTCTCACAAAATTAGAACATAATAAACAAGTTAATTTCAGTTCTTCAATACAAAAAGTGAAACTCGTATATAGAGTCATTACAAACAGTGATCTATTCCAATTGTTTATTTCTGTTAATATTGATGATTATGGCTTACAGCCAATGAAAACCCAAAAGTCATTATCTCAGTAAATTAGAATACTTTATAACACCAGCTTGAAAAATGATTTTAATATAAGAAATGTTGACCTACTGAAATGTATGTTCAGTAAATGCACTCAATACTTGGTTGTGGCTCCTTTTGCATCAATTACTGCATCAATGCGGCCTGGCATGGAGGCGATCAGCCTGTGGCACTGCTGAGGTGTTATGGAAGCCCAGGTTGCTTTGATAGCAGCCTTCAGCTCATCTCAGTGGCGTAGCAACTGTTTGTGGCGCCCGGGGCGGTCGAAAAATTTGCCGCCCCTTTGGTCGTTGATAATTCGGAAGCATCCGAAGAGCCCACACTACACTCAAAGATCTAATTTTTAGTCTGCTACTAACTCTGCTATTATTTCTAAATTTCTAGACTTTCAACTTCTTGCAGTTCTCTATATATATGTATGTATTAGCTTGATGATGCTGGATGAAGACCTAATGGCTTTTTTTAATAATAATTTTTAATAATGTGACAGAAAAAAAACCAGAAAGTACAAATTATTTTGGCGGACAGGGGGCGGACACTGACAGCTTGGGGTCCCTGTGCAAGAAATGTGTCCGGGCCCCCCTCCTTTTATGGCGTCAAAGCTACGTGTGTGTGTGTGTATATATATATATATAGATAGATAGATTATTGATATTATATAGCCACACACACACATACAGGTATATATTACATAGTCTCCTTTATTATGTATATTGCTGTCCCATACACAGTGCCTTCTCTTGTTATGTACAGTTCTGTCCCTTACATATTGGATTATATAGAGCCCTGTTTTTTATTACATACCGTCCTGTCTTGTTAGCTGTATAATGCAATGATGGCTGATGGAGCATGGGAAAGCTTCCTTTCTAATGGAGGAGCTGATGGACTGGTCGTCTGGTCACCGGCTCCTCGATCAGCAGTCATTTTATATCTAACAAGAGAGGGGACCATGTAATAAAAGAGGGCGCTGTGAATAACAAAAATAACAAAAATACACTATGTAAGAGACAGCACTATACATAACAGCAGAGGAAGCTATATAATAAGGGACGGCACCATATATAACTAGAGAGGATGGTAGGTAATAAGGGGCGGTGTTATACATAATAAAAGAGGAAACTATGTAACTAAGGATGGTGTTATACAGAATTAGTGAGTACACTATATACTAAGGGACTGTGTTAGACATAATAAACGATAATGTCTTCCTCCACCTCCCCCTGTTCCTAAGGCCATTATAAGTCCCCCTTCCTCCCATCCCAATCCCCCACACCCCTCATTGTCCTCCTCCCCTCGCATCCCATTATTGTCCTCTCCCCCACCTCCATCATTTTCTTCTCCACCACTATCTTTGCTTTCTCCCCCACCACTCCCATCATTGCCCATTCCACCACCTCCATCATTTCCTCCTCCTCCACCACCCCCATTTATTGCCCTTTCCACCACCACCATCATTGCATTCTCACCCACCACCCCATCATTGCCCTCTCGACCATCACCCCATCATTGTCTTCTCCCCATCACTGCCTTCTCCATCACCCCATCACTGTGCCTTCTCCCCATCACTCCCATCATTGCCTGCTCCATCACCCCATCACTCCCATCATTGTCTGCTCCATCACCCCATCATTGCCTGCTTCATCACCCCCATCATTGCCTGCTCCATCACCCCATCACTGCCTTCTCCATCACCCCATCACTGCCTGCTTCATCACCCCATCACTCCCATCATTGTCTGCTCCATCACCCCATCACTGCCTGCTCCATCACTCCCATAATTGTCTGCTCCATCACCCCCATCATTGCCTGCTCCATCACCCCCATCACTCCCCTCATTGCCTGCTCCATCACCCCATCATTGCCTGCTCCATCACCCCCATCATTGCCTGCTCCATCACCCTATCACTGCCTTCTCCATCACCCCATCACTGCCTGCTCCATCACCCCCATCACTCCCCTCATTGCCTGCTCCATCACCCCATCATTGCCTGCTCCATCACCTCCATCATTGCCTGCTCCATCACCCCCATCACTCCCCTCATTGCCTGCTTCATCACCCCATCATTGCCTGCTCCATCACCCCATCACTGCCTGCTCCATCACCCCCATCACTCCCCTCATTGCCTGCTCCATCACCCCATCACTGCCTGCTCCATCACCCCCATCATTGTCTGCTCCATCACCCCCATCATTGTCTGCTCCATCACCCCATAATTGCCTGCTCCATCACCCCATCATTGTCTGCTCCATCACTCCCCTCATTGCCTGCTCCATCACCCCATCATTGCCTGCTCCATCACCCCATCATTGCCTGCTCCATCACCCCCATCATTGCCTGCTCCATCACCCCATCACTGCCTGCTCCATCACTGCCTGCTCCATCACCCCATCATTGCCAGCTCCATCACCCCATCATTGCCTGCTCCATCACCCCATCATTGCCTGCTCCATCACCCCATCATTGCCTGCTCCATCACCCCATCATTGTCTGCTCCATCACCCCATCATTGCCTTCTAGACCATCACTCCCATCATTGCCTGCTCCATCATACACACAGACACACACACACACACAGACATACATACATACATACACACAAGACACCACCTCTCTCCTCTCACCTGTCCGCAGCATCGCCCGCGCTTCCTCCCTCACACAGCAGCGGCCGCTGAATGATGACGTCACTCAGCGGCGCTCCTCTGTGTGAAACAGGAAGCGCGGCCTCCGGGCAGGAAGCAGGACGGACCATTGCCGCTCCGCTCCTGCTATTCACTCTTGCAGGCAGCGGAGCTGCCGTGATCGCATCGCTCCCTGCCCGCCGCTGCACTGAACTGCAGGGTGGAATTGCTGCTGCCGCGCCGCCCCCACACACATGCCGCCTGGGGCGGACCGCCCCCCCCGCCCCCCCCACGCTACGCCAGTGGCTCATCTGCATTGTTGGGTCTGGTGTCTCATCTTCCTCTTGACAATAACCCATAGATTCTCTATGGGGTTAAGGTCAGGCGAGTTTGCTGGCCAATCAAGTACAATGATACTATTGTTTTTAAACCAGGTATTAGGACCTGTCCACATTGCCAAAAGTACTAAGTCCTGCTGGAGAATGAAATTTCCATCTTCAAAAAGCTTGTCGGCAGAGGGAAGCATGAAGTGCTGTAAAATTTCCTGGTAGACTGCTGCACTGATTTTGGTCTTGATAAAACACAATGGACCTACACTAGCAGACGACATGCCTTGTCAAACCATCACTGATTGTGAAAACTTCACACTAGACCTCAAGCAGCTTGGAATGTGGCCTCTCCACTCTTCATCCAGACTCTGGGACCTTGATTTCCAAATGAAATGCAAAATTTACTTTTATCTAAAAACAATACCTTGGACCATTGAGCACCAGTTCAGTTCTTTTTCTCCTTGGCCCAGGTTAAGACGCTTCTGGCATTGTCTATTGGTCATGAGTGGCTTGACACAAGGGATGCGATACTTGTAGCCCATGTCCTGGATACGTCTATGTGTAGTGGCTCTTGAAGCAATGACTCCAGCAGCAGTCCACTTCTTGTGAATCTCCTCCAAATTTTTGAATGGCCTTTTCTTAAAAATCCTTTCAAGGCTGTGGTTATTCCGGTTGCTTGTGCACCTTTTTCTACCAAATGTTTTCCTTCCACTCAACTTTCCATTAATATGCTTGGATACAGCAGTCTGTGAACAGCCAGCTTCTTTAGCAATGACCTTTTGTAGCTTACCCTCCTTTTGGAGATAAGGACCTTTGGGTTTTCATTGGCTGTAAGCCATAATCATCAACTTTAACAGAAATAAACACTTGAAATAGATCACTCTGTTTGTAATGACGCTATATAATTTGAGTTTCACTTTTTGTATTGAACTGAAATAAATTAACTTATTGATGATATTCTAATTTTGTGAGAAGCACCTGTAATTATTTTTTCTATAAAATAGTTTTTATTGTGTAAAAGCGCCAAAACATAAAAAAACAATATATATGAGGTATCGCTGTAATCGTACTGACCCGAAGAATAAAGCTGCCTTACCAATTTTACCACACGCGGAACGGTATAAAAGAAAAAAAAAAAAAGCAGTTCCTGGATTGCTGGTTTTTGTTCATTCTGTCTCGCAAAAATCAGAACAGAAAGTGAACAAAATATGTCATGTGCCCGAAAATGGAACCAATAGAAACGTCAGTTCGTCCTGCAAAAAAAAAAAAAAAAAAAAGACTTCACATGACTGTCGGTCGAAATATGGAAAAATTATAGCTTTCAAAATATGGTGACGCAAAAACTAGTTTTCACAATAAAAAGTGTCTTTTAGTGTGTGACAGCTGCCAAACATAAAAACTCAATATAAATCTGGTATCGCTGTAATCGCACCGACCAAAAGAATAAAGTCGCCTAATCACTTATACAGCACAAGGAACAGTGTAAAAAATAAATAAAACCAATTCCTCACATGCTATTCATTTTTTGCTCTGCCTCCCAAAGATCTCAGTAAGACTTGGCGCACATTTATCCTGCGCTCTGAGCTGAGCACTCAACACCAGGGTTTCCATGTAAATTTCTGAAATACATGTTTCAGACAGAAACTCTGGTGGAAGATTCCCTATAATGAGGCAGATGGAGGCACTGTGGACACCGTCTCACCGGTGATCCAGCGGGGTTTACCTTTTTAGGATTGCATATTAGTGCCGGCGGCCACAGTTTTGTACACTTCTGAATAGGACACCGCTGAACAGAGGTCAGACGGAGTCCAGAGTAAATCTGCCTCATTATAGTAAATGGATCCCTCGGGGGTTTTATTTTTCACATCACTTGAAGATTTAGATGGAAACCCCAAAGTAAGTGCTCAGCGTAGAGCGCCAGAAAAATGTGATCCCAAACATTATGTAAAATGTTCCCAACAAAAGCTTTAACTCAATCCACAAAAAAAGCAAGTTCCCACTCAGGTCCGTCATCTGTTAACGGAAAAATAGAGGGCTTCCACGTTACTGGTAGCACAAAGGCTCTGGAAAAGCGAAATGGCTTGTAGCTCGCCAAAAGAAATTCAGCAAATTCTCCGCTCCCAAATTCAAATGCCCCTCTCCCTTCTGAGCCCCAGTGTGGTGCCTAAACATTTAGCGCCCACATGTGTGGAATTTCTGTAGTGATGAGAGCCTGCATAATTTACAGGTGTGTGTCTCCAGAAGCATGAGCTGGCCATAATATATTGGTGACTGCAACGTACTGGTCACTACAACGGCAGTTTGCAATTTTCACTTAGCAACATCCACTGCTGCCTGTTTCTGGAAAACACCTATGGAGTCAAAATCGTCACTACATCTGTAGATAAATTCCCAAAGGGTTATAATTTCCAAAATGGGGTCACTTGAGGGGGGATTCTGCTTTTCTAGCACTTATGGGGCTCTTTATATGGAATCCGCAAACTACCGTAATCTAGGAAAATCTGTGCTCCAGGAGGCAAATAGCGCTCCGTCCCTCCCGATTCTCTCCGTATGGCTAAGTAGTACTGTACAGCAACAGATGGGGTATTTCTACATTTAGCAGAAATTGTGGGACAAATTCTGGTGCCATTTTTACCCATTTCCCAGTGTGAAAATGTAAAACTAAATCTTGGTCGTAAAAATGGAAATTATTTTTTCTTCACTGCCAAATGGTATAAAAGTCTGTGACACACCTGTTGTGTCAATATAATCACTTCTCCCCTAGATGATTTCATTCAGAGGTTTAACTGGTAAAATAGAGTCACTTATTGGGGGTTCTGCTGTTCTGGCACCTCAGGGGCTTTGCCAATTTAACATGGCAACCTGAAAGTGCAGCAAAATCAGCACTGCAATATGGTGTTTCTTCCATTCTGAGCTTTGCACTGTCTCTCAAAAGTAGTTTTTGACCACATATGGGGTATCTGTGAACTCAGGAGAAATTGCACAACAAACTTTGGGGTCCAATTTCTCCTTTTGGCCCTTGTGAAAATACAAATTTGTAGCTAAAAAAAGATTTTTGTGGGAAAAATATATATTTTTATTTTCACAGTTTAACATTATAAACTTCTATCGAAGCACCTGGGTGTTCAAGGTGCTCAATACAAATCTAGAGGTCTAGTTTCCAAAATGGTTTCACTTGTGGGGTGTTTACACTGGTTAGGGCACATCAGGGGTTCTCCAAACGCGACCGCTAATTCTGCCAGTAAATTTTACATTCAAAAAGTGAAGTGGCGCTCCTTCCCTTCTGAGCCCTGTTGTGTGCCAAAACAGTAGATTTCCCCCACATATGGGGTATCAGCATGCTCAGGAGAAATTGCACAACAAAATGCATGGTCCATTTTCTCCTGTTACCCTTGTGAAAGTAAAAAAAAAATTTGGTGTAAAGGAAAAATTTTTGTGAAAGAAAAGTAAATGTTTATTTTTGTCTCCACATTCCAAAAATTCCGGTGAAGCACCTGAAGGGTTAATAAACTGCTTGAATGTGATTTTGAGTATCTTGAGGGGTGCAGTTATTAGAATGGTGTCATTTGTGGGTATTTTCTGTCTAAGTCACTTCAAATGTGAGGTGGTCCCTAAACAAAATGGTTTTGCAAATCTTATTGTAAAAATGAAAAATTGCTGGTCAACTTTTTACCTTTATAACTTCCTAACAAAAATGTTGCTTCCAAAATTGTGCTGATGTAAAGTAGACATGTAGGAAATGTTATTTATTAACTATTTTGTGTGATTTGATTCTCTAATTTATGGGCATAAAAATTAAGTTTGAAAATTGCAAAATATTCTAAATTTGTGTCAAATTTCCATTTTTTTTCCACAAATAAATGCAAGTCATAGCAAAGAAATTTTACCACTATCATAAAGTACAATATGTCACGAGAAAACAATGTCAGAATATCACCAGGATCCGTTGAAGCGATCTAGAGTTATTACATCATAAAGGGTAATAACTCTAGAATTGTAAAAATTGGCCTGGTCAGGAAGGTGAAAACAGGCTTTATTATTTTATCTGGACTGAACATTTATTTTAAGAAGGAGTTGTCTTAGTAGTGGAAAACCCCTTTAATGTAAAACTGTTCAAACACTGTTGGTACCAAAATCTCTGGATACCAGTGTAATGTATACCTTTATTGTCCTTGGTTTTAGTCCGACCTGTCTAATTTACACACTAAAAATTTAGGGGGGACAGTTTGGTGGGGGTAGTGGGAGGAGCTTGGGTTAAAATTGAGAATGTCAATTATACTCAAGAACATTGGTTGTATTTATCCTTTATTTATTTGGGTGCAACTCATGATACGGATATTCACACTTGTGCTTTCATATTTTGTTTCATATCTTGTTTCATAAAAATGGTTTAATTAAAAAGAAAGAAGTACAATGAAATATAGCCATGTTTTCTATGTTAGGAAATAAAAAGGTGACCCAGTATTTGGAGATCCACTTAAAATACTAGAGAGTAAGTAAAATGATTAGTTCACGGGACCTGACTTATAAGCAACAAATAAATGGAAAAAGTACACTCAACTATACAGGTATAATGTTTCTACATTCTTACACCCTTTGAATCTCTTGTACAATTATTTGAGGCAATACCAGATATTCAGTCTTTACAATAACTCCAGCACGTTGGCATAGCTAATGATGGCAGAGTGGCAATAAATAAAAAAGACTATAATTCAACA
Organism: Dendrobates tinctorius; assembly: GCF_039654945.1. Lineage (NCBI taxonomy): Eukaryota > Metazoa > Chordata > Amphibia > Anura > Dendrobatidae > Dendrobates > Dendrobates tinctorius. The sequence goes on from NW_027361683.1 coordinate 34,913,380, forward strand.
TTATTGTGGCTTACAGTAAAACATTATATCCTGATTTTTTTTGCTGATCTCCAGTTTAACTATTATTCATCAATGGTAGTGAAGTGGAAGAAGTCACTTCTGCAATGATTATTTATCCCATTTGTTTCTTAATAAATGAATGGCAATGCAATACATAATATATTGCATTACAAAGTACAGGTCACTACATAAGAGCTGGTCCTCAACAGCCCTACGTATCATGACATTATCAGACACTTTATGCCTGTATTGTTTTCTAAGTACTAGAAACATATATTTTGTAGCAAGGGAAAAAATGATAAGAAGCTAGAGTCTGAATTTTGTGACTGTTTTTTCCAAGTTAGGTGGACAGTGCTTTATTTAAGCAACAGGACTCGCCAACATGAACTGCTCAGAATACTCACCCAGGGTCCGTGTGCACCTCATCAGTGCTTCTCCTACTTTCATCCTAGTCTCAGAAGATGGAGTTTTTCCCGCAAGTGAGACCGTCCTCTCATATTGTGATAGGAGGATAGGCAGGAGGCGCTCAGGGATGTCTCCGGATAATACAGCAATGCCTGGTTTTAAAAAGTAAGAGAAGGTAAGATTTTGCCTGTAGGTTATATGCGCAAAGACAACCGGTACAATATGAATTTTGTGTTAAAATTCGATGTACAATCAAAATGATATTGTGGTACAGGGTTAGTAAAAAAAAAAAAAAAAAAAAAAAAAGTTCAGGTAGGTTTTGTAAACCAGCCTAAAAAAGCGTCAGTGCTCTGAAAGGTATCACTCTGAGAATACTGGTGTAAACACTCAGTTACTCATTAAACTTTTAAATGCCCATGTCAAAAGCCATGTTATTATTAGAATATTTATATTTAATACTTTAGTATTGTATTATGTCATTATGTCATGTTTTTCAATAAATTAAAATCACACAACAAAAAGTAGGGTTGAAACACGGAGAGTTAGGGTCTGAGGCTGAGGTGGTGATAAAATATACTGACCACACAAATACACTATATTAGTATGTGTGTGAAATTGCAACTTCCACGTTGCAATTTCAAAGAAGAAATAGAATAAACAGCATGTGCAGCAATAAAGGAACCCCTAATTAATACTTGGTTGCACACTCTTTGTGGCATTGATGACAGCCTCAAAACATTTCTAATAGCCATCTTTAAGCTTCTTGCACTTCTCAGCAAGTATTTTCTCCCACTCTTCCTTTGCAGTTTTGCCCAAGCTCTTGAATGTTTGCAGGGTTCTTTTCCCAATAGCAGATTTCAGCACACCCCAAAGATTTTCAATGGGATGGAGTTCAGGACTCATTGACTGCCATTTTAAAAACAGTACACTTTTTTCTTTTTCAACCATTCCTGTGTGCTTTTGGATGTGTGCGTTGGGTCACTGTCTTGCTGGAGGACCCATGATCTTCGACTTAAACCAAGTTTTCTTACACTAGGTATCACTCCTGTGATACAGTCAAGGCTCTCCAGTACCAGATACAGCAAAGGAACCCCACAGCATTATGGATCCTCCACCATGCTTAGCTGTTGATAGTGTGTTTTCCTTATAAGCTTCATTGTGCCACCTGTAAACAAACTGTTGTTTCGCATTGCCAAAAAGCTCTATTTTGTTTCATCTGTCCACAGAATATTTCCCCAAAAAGATTGTGGTTTGTCAAGGTGTTCAATGACAAACATCAGTCATTCATTTTATTCAGCAATGGTTTCTTCCTTGGCCTTCGCTCTTAAAGCATATGATACTTCCTGAAACCTTGACCCCAGACTGTTCAAGGTTAGTCTGCCTGCAGGTGTTTTTTCTTCTTCAGTATGTACAGGTTCTCATTATGCAAACTAGGGGACAGGTCAGTGAGGGATCAGTGACCTGTCAGCAGTCTACATTATGAATACCTAATCAGAGCACCACATAAAGAACCTCCCTCCAGGCCCGCCCCGGGGCACGAGCATATAATTAACTAAAAACAGAAAATAAAGATTAAACAACAACCACAAGAAGGATTTCATCAACCAAGGTATCATTTTAATCAGTATAACGGCGCCAACCTGACATTGTGTGTGGGTTACCGTGCACAATCCTTCTGACAGGTTCCCTTTAAAGCATCATGGCTAAAAGTAGAATAGTTAATTTACCTTACAGCATCCCCATTATGTGTCTGCAAGGACAAGCTGCACAAAGAAATCTATACAGCTCCTATTTAGGCCAACTGAACTCTGGACGGATTTTTACACCTTAAAAAAGGTCCAAATTTTTCATGTTGAACTGGACAAAACATATAATAATGGCTGCAAAGTGGAATGAAACATTTTTTTTATTTTACTTCTCTGCTGCAGAGATATTAGCAATCCAAGTATCTGGCACCTAATGAGTTAACTTTTTTAATTCAAGTGGGTACTAGACAGTTTTCACTGTGGGCATGTAATACTTCTCACAGTATGATGCTGATCAATCATTAGCAAACAGCAACACACTAGAGAAAGAATAGAGCAGTGGCGGCGAACCTACGGCAGAGGGGGAGAAAGCAGAGCCCTTCCTGAGGTCATGCGCGCCATCGCCGTTCTGCATCAGAGGACCGGTGCCAGCGGTTGAGGAACCAGCTACGCCAGCCACTACTTCAGCTAGATGTCTGAGGACGCACGCACATTCAGCTGAAGGGTATTGCAAGGTCTGTGCACCACATGTATGTATTATGAGGCTCTGCAGCAGCTGAGGCTACTTTCACACTTGCGTTTTTTGCGCTGTGCACCGTGCGCAGTGCAAACGCACATAAATAACGCATCATGCGTTTGTGTGCGTTTTTTGCGGTTTTGGGTGCTTTTTTTGCACATTTATGCGCACCCATAGACTATAATGGGTGTTTTGCCGGAAAAAAAAACGCATTGCGTGCACATGCGTTTTTTGGGGGGCAAGTCGGACGCACAAAAAATGCAACAGGATGCATTTTGTGAGCCCAAGCACATACTACAAAAAAACGCATGCGCATACAAACGCATGTGTATGCGCACCTATGCGCACCCATGTAAAAGATAGGGGAAGAAACCGCATGCGTTTTTTTGCGCTAAAAAAAGCGCAAAAAACCGCAAGCGTGAAACCAGCCTGAGGTATGTATTATGAGGCTCTGCAGCAGCTGATGCATTATGAGGTTCTGCAGCAGCAGAGGTATGTATTATGAGGCTCTGCAGCAGCTGAGGTATGGATTATGAGGCTCTGCAGCAGCTGAGGTATGGATTATGAGGCTCTGCAGCAGCTGAGGTATGGATTATGAGGCTCTGCAGCACCTGAGGTGTGTGTTATGAGGCTCTGCAGCAGCTGAGGTGTGTGTTATGAGGCTCTGCAGAATCTAAGATGTGTTTTATGAGGTTTTTCACCAGCTGAGGTGTGTATTATGAGGTTCTGAAGAATCTCAGGTGTGTATCATGGGCAGCACAGTGGCTCAGTGGATAGCACTACAGATTAAAGATTATTATTCTTCAGCAGCAGAGGTGTGTATTATGATGTTCTGCAGAAGATCAGGTGTATTATGATGTTCTGCAGAAGATCAGGTGTATTATGATGTTCAGCAGAAGCTCAGGTGTTTATTAAGAGGTTCTGCAGCTGCGGAGGTGTGTATTATGAGGTTCTGCAGCTGTTGCACATTGCATATGTAGCTTGTGTTTTCAAGATGGCCCCTTACCCAGGAATGTGGTGCAGCGCCCCCTCTTCCCTCTCTCTGATGCAGGTTAAAAAGCAGACAGCAAATTTACCACAAAAACAGGGGGAGGAGGGAAGTCATTGCCTCCCCCATCCTAAGCTATGATGGGGCGTGTTCTCTCTCTAGTGTGTGGCTGCCTGCTTATGATTGGTCTGAATTATACTGGGAGAAGTACAAGCCCACAGTAAAAACTAGGATAACACCTAAAGTTAAATCATTAGATGCCAAATGATTGTCTACAGATCTCTTACCTGATCCAACATCATCATTGCTGGTAAAATGATTAGTGATAACAAATAGATTTTTATTTCAGTGTTTAAAGCACTTAAAAAACAGGAGTAGGTCCCGAGATGAATTTGGAGGCAAAACGGCTCAAAAAGTTATATTTTAGCAGCACAGGTACAATTTTTATCTATTCGGGTATGTTTCCACGGTCAGTAAACGCTGCGGATTGGACGCTGCGTACAGCCACAACGTCCAACTCGCAGCGGCCAGATGTTACAGCATAGTGGATGGGATTTTATGAAACCCCATCTCCACTATGCGTGAAGGGACATGACATCTGTCTGGACAGACATCTGACTGGGATGATTTAGCGAATCCTGCTATCAGCAGGGGGTTGGACCAGATGGCCCAGGAGGTCCCTTCCAACTCTACCATTCTATGATTCTATGTGGCGCGTCTTTACCGACCGCAGCATGTCTATTTATCTTGCGTCTCCACAAGATCAAGATCACCGTCCAATGTATTGGACGCAGTGATTCCGCATGGTTTAATGAACACATGCGGAATCACTGCGCGTACAAAAGTCGGCAGAGTTTTGGATGGAGCAGACATGGGCTGCGTCCAAAGCATTGCCAATACTGACCGTGGAAACATACCCTTATATTATTCCTTAGCTTGTATGAAAAAATATTTTTGTGAAAAAAAATACATGCTATCATAATCAGGTAAGAATGGATTCTAAGGATATAAGATTACCTGTTTCATCCAAAGCCACACAGAAAAAGCTGCTAATATTTCACATGGCCACTAGATGGCAACATCGCCCCAAAGTGTAAACTGCTGATGCTTGTAAAGAAAGTCATGAGACTTAAGTTTAAGTACATGGATTAAAGTTTGAGCTTGTTCAGTATGGTTACTATGAAAGGTATTTTCTCATCCACAATAGCTTACATATGACAAAGATTCAAAGTGCACAGGATAGAGCCAAGCATAATGAAGGCAAGTGGTAATGCACCTGTATAGTCAAACACAGGGGTTAAGTGAGAGGGAGCTCCTTCCTCCAGCCCCGAGGCGCTCGTATTGACCAGGTTCCTTGGGGCGGGGGCGCATGTCAAGGCAGAGGGCCTGCTGGTTAAAAAAAAATACCCAGCTCATCCAATGAAAAATACCCATACTGTGACGTCAGCTGTAGTTTTATATTCATATATATTTTTTAAATATAAAGATTACATCAGTTTTACTCCTTTTTAGCTATTGCACCATAACTCTTAATACATTGTCGATTTTGTCACCATCTGAATGGATATCATTTTTATCTTTTGTGATTTCACTTTTTTATTCATTGTTTTGAACCTACTCAATATACATTTCCTTTGATTGTCATTTCACCCATTCCATTCACTTAGACACATGCCCCAGCCTCACTTAAATCATATTGGTTGTAATACATTCATTTCCCCATTCAATGGTCATCCTATAATATGAACTAAGGTCATTTTATAGTCTCTTCATCTCATTTTCCGTGCTGGCCTGGAAGTGGGCATGTGTGGGCTGCCATGCCGACTATATTGTCAGTAATCTTAATGTGAAAGGCATGCCTTTCCCTGCCCCCTTGGGAGGCCGGGGATATCCAGTCATCGCTTGCATGACCCCTGCTTGGGAATCTTCGAGAAGATGTGTGACATAAGCTCGTGCATGCGCCTTACACATTCAGCACCAGCTGACGTCACAGTATGGGTATTTTTCATTGGATGAGCTGGATATTTAAACCAGCATGCCCACCGCCTTGACACGCCCCCCCCCCCCCCCCCCCCGAAGAAGCTGGGCGAAACGCACACATCAGGGCTGGAGGCAGGAGCTCCCACTCACTTTCACACAGCGGTTGACTATATAGGTTCACTACCACTTACCTTCGTTATGCTTAGCTCTATCTCTGCATTTTGATTGCTTGTCATTTATGGAAATATAAGCTATTGTGGATGAGCAAACACCTTTTATAGTAGCCATACTGAACAAGCCCAAACTTTTATCCACGTACTTCAATATACAAGTGCTTCTCACTAAATTAGAATATCAAAAAGTTAATAAACTTCAGTTCTTCACTACAAAATGAGAATCACATTATATAGTCATTACAGAGTGATCTATTTCAAGTGTTTATTTCTGTTAATGTTGATGATTATGGCTTACAGCCAATGAAAACCCAAATGTCATTATCTCAGTAAATTAGAATAATTAACAAAAAACACATGTAAAGGCTTCCTAAGCATTTAAAAAGGTCCCTTAGTCTGTTTCAGTAGGCTCCACAATCATGGGGAAGACTGCTGACTTGTAAGATGTCCAGAAGGCAATCATTCACACATTCCACAAGGAGGGTAAGCCACAAAAGGTCATTGCTAAAGAAGCTGGCTGTTCACAGAGTGCTGTATCCAAGCATATTAATGGAAAGTTGAGTGGAAGGAAAAAGTGTGGTAGAAAAAGGTGAACAAGCAACCGGGATAACCGCAGCCTTGAAAGGATTGTTGAGAAAAGGCCATTCAAAGATTTGGGGGAGATTCACATGAGTGGACTGCTGCTGGAGTCATTGCTTCAAGAGCCACCACACACAGACGTATCAGGACACGGATACAAGTGTCTCATTCCTTGTGTCAAGCCACTTGTGACCAACAGACAATAGACACCAGAAGCTTCTTACCTGAGCCAAAGAGAAAAAGAACTGGACTGTTGCTCAGTGGTCCAAGGTGTTGTTTTCAGATGAAAGTAAATTTTGCATTTCATTTGGAAATCAAGGTCCCAGAGTCTGGAGGAAGAGTGGAGAGACACACAATCCAAGATGTTTGAGGTCTAGTGTGAAGTTTCCACAATCAGTGATGGTTTGGGGAGCCATGTCATCTTCTGGTGTAGGTCCACTGTGTTTTATCAAGACCAAAGTCAGCACAGCCGTCTACCAAGAAATTTTAGAGCACTTCATGCTTTTTGGAGATGGAAATTTCATTCTCCAGCAGGACTTGATAATTTTGGCAGTGTGGACAGGTGCCAATACTTGGTTTAAAACCAACAGTATCACTGTGCTTGATTGGCCAGCAAACTCAGCTGACCTTAACCCCATAGAGAATCTATGGGGCATTGTCAAGAGGAAGATGAGAGACACCAGACTCAACAATGCAGATGAGCTGAAGGCTGCTATCAAAGCAACCTGGGCTTCCATGACCCCTCAGCAGTGCCATAGGCTGATCGCCTCCATACCACACTGCATTGATGCAGTAATTGATGCAAAAGGAGTCCCAACCAAGTATTGAGGGCATTTACTGAACATAGATTTCAGTAGGTCATCATTTCGGATTTTAAAATCATTTTTCAAGCTGGTGTTATAAAGTATTCTAATTTACTGAGATAATGACTTTTGGGTTTTCATTGGCTGTAAGCCATAATCATCAACATTAACAGAAATCAGCACTTAAGGGGGTGTGGCCTAGGCATCCAGCAGGACAGACGCGCACAGTATTCCAGAGAACTAAGCAAGACATCCAAGTAGCATTGTCGGTAGAGAACAAGTGGTTCTTAGAGGTAATGGACAAGGGACTTGTAAAAGATGGGACCAACAGCTGGGTCGCACCTCTTCCCTTCAGAACCCACAGATCACAACTACCGAACAACAGAAACCAAGCATAAAAACGTTTCTCCTCTCTCAAACAAAATCTGCAAAAGAAACCAGAGATGAAAGATCACTTTTTCTCCATGTCAAAGATTTTTGAGAACTGCCATGCAGAACTAGCTCCCACTCTCAAAGACTCTGAAGAATGCTGGTTCTTACCCATGTTTGGAGTATACCACCATAAGAAACCAGGCCAGATTAGAGTGGTGTTTTACTCCAGTGCTAAGTTTGATGATAATGTCTCCCTGAATGATGTTCTACTCACAGGACCAGACCTCAATAACAAACTACTGGGAGTACTTATGCGCTTCCGTAAGGATTCCATTGCTTTCATTGCTGACATCCAGCAAATGTTCCATTGTTTCCTTGTGAGAGAGAAAGACAGGAGCTTCCTAAGATTCTTCTGGTACAGAGACAATGATCCTACTAAAGAGGCCACAGAGTATCACATGAGAGTGCACATCTTTGGCAATAGACCTTCACCTGCAGTCGCCATTTATGGACTCAAAAGGTCGGCTCAAGAAGGAGAAACAGAATATGGATCAGATGTCAGACAATTCATAGAAAAAGACTTTTATGTTGATGACTGTCTAAAAGCCATGCCTTAAAATGAGACTGCCATCAGTCTTCTCAGATTCAAGGAAGGAATTTTTATGGATTAAACGTGCGCTACCAGACCATCACTCCTCACAAGTTGTGTAGTTAATACATTTCCTCTTTCGCGTTTCAAAGTTAAAAACTTCTTCCTCAGGGGATGATATGTACAGACAGGTATAGACAACGCCGGTTTTATACATACACAATTCAAAAATTGGCGCCAAGAGTCACATGTTGCGAGGGAGAAAAAAAAAAAAAAATCAGCGGTCATCAGTGTTACGATATCAAGGGATATTAAAAACTTATTCTTTTCAACAAATTAATTATTTTAATATATTTTCAGATGACTGTATAAAGGAAAAAGAAAGAAAGAAGAAAAAATTATGAACAAAAAAGGAAAAGAACCAGAAATAACGAGGTCCGAAAGAGAGCAAAAGTCAGTGCATAGACCACCACTCTGAATGAGACGATAACGTGTCACAAAGAAGAAAAGGGGGGGATGGATGGACATCTTTCTATAAAATATATAAATATTTATTGATGTTTATAAAATTAATAAAAAGGAATTTATCAAAAACTTTATTGCATGTAAAAAGAATAATTAAAATTATAAAAAGCATGTGTAAAATGTGAAAAAAAGTGTCTATTTGATAAACCCGCAGCAGAAGAAGTTTTGCATAAAAATTAGCACCTTTATGGTGACAAGAGTTAAAAATGCGTGTCTAAATCCAGAATAATTTGATTTTATTCAGGATATCAATAACAATATTTGGGGTTTAAACTTCTCAGCTATATATGATAAGGTAAATATTAATTTTTTGGATTTAACTATCTACATTGAGAATAATAGAATTTTAACGAAAACCTTTTTTAAAAATGTTGATACAAATAGTTATATCCCTTTCAGTAGTGGTCACTTCGGGAAATGGCTGAGTAACATTCCCAAAAACCAATATAGAAGAATAAGGAAAAACTGTACAGATAAGAAGGTTTTTGAAGATCAGGCAATAATACTAAGAAATAGGTTTATTGAGAAAAAATACCCTGATAATTTACTTACAAGCGCTTTCAATAATTGTATTAATTTATCTCAAGAAAGTCTCATCAATGGCACTAAAGTAGTTAAACCTAAAAATAATAAACTCATGACTAATTTTATTACACAATTTTGCTCTGAACATATAGAAATCAGGAAGATTTTGAGTAGTAATTGGTACATTTTATTGAATGATCCCGTATTGCAGAAATTTCTCCCAGGTAATCCTGGTATAACGTTCAGAAGAGCCCCCACCATTAAAAGTGTAGTGGCTCCTAGCCGCTTAAAAAATACAAAAAATAATAATGAATTTTTATCTGCGTATAAGACTCCCCCCAAGGGTATTTTTAAATGTGGCAAGAGGAACTGTCTATGCTGTACTTGTATAGCGCATAAAGATAAGAACTTTAAATCGACTAAAGGGGGTTTTACACTAAGCGATATCGCTAGCAATATCGCTAAAACGTCACTGGTTTTGTGACGTTATAGCGATATTGCTAGCGATATCGCTATGTGTGATACTTACCAACGACCGGCTCCCCCGCTGTCCATCGCTGATCGCGCGAGAATGTCCGGCTCCATTTCTCGTCGGGCGCTTCCTGCTGAGACTTCCTGCTGTGACGACGAGCGACGCTGGAGGCGGGCGGGAGGACGTCAGGATCGCTGTGTGTGAATGGTAAGTATCGTGCGCTGCGTCGCTGCTGCATCGCTGTGAGATCTTTCTGTATGAAAGCTCACTAGCGATCATTTAGCGATGCACCAGCGATCCTGACCGGGTCGGATCGCTGGTTGGATCGCTGGTGCATCGCTAAATGTAAAAGGGCCTTAACACTAACAAAGTTTTTCCTATCAAGGATTTTCTTAGCTGCACCACTGACTTCGTGATTTATCTGATCGAGTGTGAATGCGGTAAACAGTATGTGGGCAGGACAGTCCAACCACTACATCTAAGAATTAACTCCCACAGACACAATATCAAAAAAGGTTTTTTAAAGCATGGTCTGTCCAGACATTGTACAGTTGAACAAAATAAAAATTTCAATAATCTGAAAATCAGCCCCATAGAACATATCCCGGACACTATTACTGATAGAATAGGGTCTCTTAATAGGAAAGAGGTCTTCTGGATTTATAGTCTGAATACCTTAAGACCAGATGGTCTCAACGAAATCACTGAGGTTTTCCTGTGAAAGTAAATTAATACCTTCTTTTCCGTTTTGAATAATTATTTTGAGCTGATATCATGTCTGGTAGAATTGGTTTTCTTTTATCTCTTACCTACAATGTATTTTTATGTGTGCGACTTTATGTCTAATATCGGTCACCGCTGTCTTTATCTTGTTTAAAACTGTTCTGTTATGAGCAGCTTCATTGTTAAAAATACTATTCTCTACTGTATCATTTTATTCTCTCCATGACCAGCGCTGTCTGTTTTACTCTGCTAATATGTGAGATCTTTCCGTTCTTTATCTCTCCCTCCCCCATTTGGATGCGATCCTTCTCCTCTCGGCGTTCTGGGTGTCCGTCCGTCCAAGAATCTTTTCTCTCCTCTGCTGCCACGGACTTTTCTGGCTGCCTATGGAAACATTTTTCTCTAACGTTCTCCTTCCCCTTCACAATCTGTTACCAGACATACTCCATTATTCTGGATTTAGACACGCATTTTTAACTCTTGTCACCATAAAGGTGCCAATTTTTATGCAATACTTCTTCTGCTGCGGGTTTATCAAATAGACACTTTTTTTCACATTTTACACACATGCTTTTTATAATTTTAATTATTCTTTTTACATGCAATAAAGTTTTTGATAAATTCCTTTTTATTAATTTTATAAACTTCAATAAATATTTATATATTTTATAGAAAGATGTCCATCCATCCCCCCCTTTTCTTCTTTGTGACACGTTATCGTCTCATTCAGAGTGGTGGTCTATGCACTGACTTTTGCTCTCTTTCGGACCTCGTTATTTCTGGTTCTTTTCCTTTTTTGTTCATAATTTTTTCCTTTTTTCTTCTTTTTTTTCTTTTTCCTTTATACAGTCATCTGAAAATATATTAAAATAATTAATTTGTTGAAAAGAATAAGTTTTTAATATCCCTTGATATCGTAACACTGATGACCGCTGATTTTTTTTTTTTCTCCCTCGCAACATGTGACTCTTGGTGCCAATTTTTGAATTGTGTATGTATAAAACCGGCGTTGTCTATACCTGTCTGTACATATCATCCCCTGAGGAAGAAGTTTTTAACTTTTAAACGCGTAGGGAAATAAATGTATTAACTACACAACTTGTGAGGAGTGATGGTCTGGTAGCGCACGTTTAATCCATAAAAATTCCTTCCTTGAATCTGAAGATTTATGGCCACGGCGTGGTCATTTGGATGTGCAGCAAGCTGACCTTGTTCCTTTATGCCTGTTACTCTCCTGCAGAGGGTGAGTATAAACCATTGACTTATATCTGTGTTTTCTCGGGTAAGACCCTATTGCGCTCTTTTTCTTTCAGTTTCTACTATCAGTCTTCTCAGGAGAGCCCAAGAGATGCTTGCTTGTTCTAGCCTCAGGCTGCACAAAATAGCTTCAAACAGCCAAGAACTCATGAAAGCATTCCCTTCACAAGTCTTGTGTCATGGTCTCAGAGACCTGGACCTGGGGTCAGACCCCACACCAGTGCAACGCAGCCTCGGGCTTCTCTGGAATCTACATTCAGACTCTTTCACGTTTCAGGTCAGCCAGGAAGAAAAGCCTTTCACACGCAGAGGTGTCCTGTCTACCATCAACAGCCTGTATGCTCCCTAGGGTTTTGCAGTTCCTTTTACTAAACAAGGCAAAGCCATACTAAGATTCTTAACTAAGGAAACATCTGACTGGGATGCACCTCTACCACCTGATAAGAGAGTCCAAAGGGAAGTATGGAAGAACTCTTTAGCAGCCCTCTCCAACCTGAATGTTCCAAGACCATACATCCCTGTGCCGTCTACAGAAATACAAAGCCAAAAACTGTAAATATTTGCAGATGCTTCTGTCAAAGCAATTGCTGCTGTTGCCTATTTCAAAACCGTGGACTCCAATTGTCAGAGCCACACTGGATTCGTTATGGGGAAGGCTAAACCAAGGTTAGAGCTTTGTGCTGCAGTCTTAGCCGTTGAGCTAGCAGAGTTCATCACATCCGAGATGGATATTGACCTGACACAAGCCAAGTTCTACTCAGACAGCAAAGTAGTCCTTGGATACATCCACAATGACGATTCTACGTTTATGTCAACAGAGTGCTACGAATTAGGAGATCAGTTCATCCAAAACAGTAGCATTACATTCCCACGGATTAAAATCCTGCAGAACACGCAACTAGAGCAGTTGACGCAAGTCGACTAGGAAGCACAACATGGCTCTCAGGACCAAAACTATTGTACACTGAAGAACGTTGTCCAGACACCTTTGAACTAGTAGGAGAGGACTCAGATGCTGAAATCTGCCCTCAGGTGTCTACACTTCATACATTAACTCCAGCTACTCTCCTCACCCAGAAAACGTGACTATCCAGTGCCCCTGCAGGAGGATTCAACGTTAAGTACCTCTACAAGCATCAATGGAGACAGGTACAAAGTCTTGCAAACACATTCTGGGACAGGTGTCGCAATCAATATTTGTCTACCCTGCAGCTACGGACAAAGTGGCAATCTATCAGGCCTAATCTGAGGATTGGTGACCTCGTCCTTGTGAAAGACTGTCAAGCCCATCGGAACCAGTGGCCACTTGGTCTAGTGACCGCTACATTCCAGAGTAAGGATGGCAACGTCCGCAAAATCGAACTGAGGATGGCCAAAGGGAATGAACTTAAGACATTCTCCAGACCAGTAACTGAGCTGGACCTATTGTTGCCTTCGGAGAAAAAAAGAATAGTGACATCCGTTTGATGCCAAACGGGGAGTGTTCTGTCGCCGACATTTAATTCATAATCCCTGATTATCTGCTTATTAATCTTTACAGTGTTTTCTGGCTCCATCTAGTGACCAGAGTCATAACCGCAGTGTTAATGTGTGTTTTACTTTCACTTTACTATTTCCCTCCATTTGAAATGCATTCTGGTAAGGTTGCAATGCATCCTGGTGCCCTTTGCAAAGGATTATGGTTAGTTCATCCCCCATTTTCCCTCCAGTCCACCATTTTTCCTTCTGCATGCATTCAGGAAGCATCTCATTTCTCTTCTCCCCTTGTGACAGCATCGCTGGTATGTATTTATGTTTCCTGTATCCAATTCCGGTCTCATACTAGCCTGCTTAGTTAGTTCTCCCCTGGTTAGCTATTAGTGGAGATGATGTATTATCTATATATGAATCCCTGATGAACCCAGAATTGATTGTATGCATATATGGTTTTGTTTGTAGTTTCACCGCGCCAATATACCATCACGTTCAATAAAGCACAGATTCAACTACAGTCTCCTTATTGGACCCCGGAATAGCGGTTTAGCTTACTGTATAAGCTAAATGAATTCTGCTTCATTTAGTGAGGACAGAACAGAGAATAATGCTCTTTGCAATGTTTTTAACACACATATGCACTTTTTTCTCCCCCATGTACCTGTTTCCTTGATGTAAGATTTAAATAATTTTTTTTCAATTTTATATTACATTGGATCTGTTTGATCGCTTCTTCTTGCTCTCTTGAAAATTATAAAACAAGAAAACATGGACTACCACCATTATTTGTCGGCACAGCTAAACATCTGATAGCAGTTCATTGGAAGAAATTCACCCCTCCATTACTTGAAGAATGGATTGATAAAGTTCATTTTATCTATAGACTGGAGGAACTCTCAAGCTGGGAATTGCATGCTCACTTTTTTTTTTTTTTTTTTTAAAGATATGGGAACCATGGATAAGTAAAATTGGTAAAGGTTTAGACATGTAGGGGGGTCTTCAGTCTCTCTCAATATCTCTCTTAATCATCTAGAATCATGCTTAGTGTGTACTGATGCCACCGTGACCGCTCTACAACCTGTGCTGCAAAATCCATCATAGAATCCAAAATTAGGATATATGGAGTCTTTAGATCTGAGAGTCTCATTTGATTCAATTATCACCTGATTTCAACATCTGTTTTTTGTATTGTTTTGATTTGTTTTTGTCTTTAGGTTAAAAGGAATGTATGCTATGTACTAAAACTTTGTAATTTAATTGAAAAATATATTTTCCTGTTTATTATTGAGCACTCATAAATTAAAATAAAGAACTTAAAAAAATCATCAACTTGAACAGAAGTAATCATTTGAAATAGATCACTGTTTGTAATGACTCTATATTATGTATAGTTTCACTTTTTGTATTGAAGAACTGAAATAAATTAATTTTTGATGATATTCTAATTTTGTGAGAAGCACATGTATGTCCCATGACTTTCTTTACAAGCACCAGCACTTTACATTTTTGGGAGATGTTGTCATCTAGTGGCCATGTGAAATATTAGCAGCTTTTTTCAGTGTGGTATTGGATAAACCAGGTGATCATATATCCTTTGAATCCATTCGTTTTCACCTGATTATGATAGCATTTTTTTCATACACGCTAAGGAATAATATAATGGATGAAAATTGTACCTGTGCTGCTAAATTATAATTGAGCTCTTTTGCCTCCAAATTCATCTCAGTACCTACTACTGTTTTTTTATGTTTTTAAACATTGAAATAAAAACATTTTATCACTAATCATTTTAGTCTCTATTTTTTATAACAGCAATGATGTCGTTGGATCTGGTATAAGTTGTGTATGTGTACATCATTTTCTTTGAGAAGTGCAGCCCAAAGATATAGGGCATAATAATATAGTGGATAATTGTTGTATAATAAAGCATAGATTTCAAACTCTGTCACTTCCATACAGACACTGTCTGTGGCAGTTTCCCTTGCGCTATGTTGACACGTTGCATTATTTTTGCTGCTTTTTTATGGAAACTTTAAGCTGCTTTTTACAGTACCAGCAAAAGCTATGAGATTTCAGAAATATCATGCACGCACTTTTTTCCTGACAAATTTATAAAACTGCAGAATATCACTTCTTTAGCAGTGTTTTTCACCCATAAAAAGTAATGGGCAAGTGCAAAAACACAGCAAAAAACAAACAAACGCAGGCATCAGGTTTTACTTCATTTTTGGTACGAAAACTTTAAGGAAGCTGCATCATGATTTTTAAGGGTACTAAACTGTATCAGCATGCGCAAGAGACAACAAAAACACAGCAAAACCTGGTTTTTGTAAGCTGCTTCATTCTTGATAAGAGAGCGGGTTTTGCCTGTGGGAAAAACTGCATCAAAAATGCTAAGTGTGAACATAGCCTTACAGTCACACTCAGCGGTAGTGGATAGCCTCAAACGTCAAATGTGAAAGGTTGAGCAGGAGTCAATAGCATTATCTACGGAGTAAGCCCTGTAGGCAGATAAATTATGATGATTCAGTGCACATTAGAAAAGAATTTAACATTTGATCCATGAACTGCTCCAAGATAACAGATTACTAAAGCCCCCGTCACCCAAAGTTTTGTGATGCAACAGCGATCTCACCAGCGAGATCGCTGTGTGTGACAGCTATCAACGACCTGTCCCCCTACCGGGTATCGCTGATCGTTCATGAAAGGTTAGGACTTTTTTTGGGTCGTTGGTCTCCCGCTGGCCAGCACGCATGACTGCGTGTGACAGGCGGGAGAGCAACGACCAGCTAGCTGGTAACCAAGGTAAACGTCGGGTTTCTAAGCGGCGCGCGGTGCTTAGAAACCCGATGTGTACCTTAGTTACCAGCGCGCTGATGCAGGGAGCTGGTAACCAAGGTACACATCGGGTTTCTCAGTGCCGCGCGCCGCTTAGAAACCCGATGTGTACCTTGGTTACCAGTTCCCTGCATCAGCGCGCTGGTAACTAACGTACACAGCGACGCGCCCGCTTGGCGTCGCTGGTGCTGATCGCTGGACGCTGGTGAAGCTGCCTGTGAAGCTGACAGCTCACCAGCGATCATGTAGCGACACACCAGCGATCCTGACAAGTTCATATCGTTGTCGGGATCGCTGGTGAGTCGCTATGTGTGACGGGGCCCTCAGTTTTGTTAGCAATCACATGGTAGATTAAAAAAATGTCAGTATCTTCTTTCTGAAGGGTGAGTCTGTGTGATAGTTTACCTTGTATAGCTGATAGATACACAAACGGGTCTCCATGCTCTAAATTCCCCAAAAAGAGCTGAAAAAAAGTAAAAAAAAAAGTATTAGAGGAATTTTAATGCAGCGCCACCTAGTGGTTAATAACACATGGCTACCAGCATACCGGCATGACCTGCTCTCTCATTTCTAGCACTTGTGGATGCCTTTGCTCAAGGAGACGAGTGAGGGAGCGCAGGCCTGCTGCCCTGGTGGGCACATCAGAGTCTTGGGCTGAGTTTAGAATCCCCTGGATGTGCTGTAGATCACAATCTCTTTTTGGTCTTGGTTGTTTTGTGTCCCTTTTCTCAGTGTCACAGTCATTAGTTGTTCTGTTTGATAGGGGAACAGAACAATGCGTGGCAATGGTCACTCGCAGGTCACTAGCCAGCTCCTGAATTACAGCCTCTGGGTGGCTCTCCATTACTTTTTCCAGCACTGGAATCAACCTCTTCAAATGCCCAAACGCAGATGAACTCATCTATGTGGGAAACATGGCGGCAATAAATTAGCATAACGCAACATGCATTAGGATGACATGCTTTTAGATGGTAGATTATGGATATGTCAGCTGAATGCCGTAGAGCATTTAGAGTTCACATGTCAAAACTTATTTAAACCACTTGCTCATGAGGTAAAATGTTCCTTGTCTTTAGGGTACTGACTAGATTACATCTGTAGGAAATTATGAATATTACAGTTGTACACGTTGTCAGTTCATTGCACAGTTTCCACAGATTGACCTTTAAGTATCGCAGTGGAGACGCATAATCTTACTGAATTTCGGATTTTGGCACAGGAAGGATCTTCATGATAGGATGGAGCACAACAAAGCGATGTGCTCTTTGTGTTCCTCGTGTCATGCACCGCACCCTCTTCTTTAACCTCCTTACCTCAGAGGGTGGTTTGCATGCTAATGCCCGGGCCAATTTTTACAATTCTGACCACCGTCCCTTTATGAGGTAATAACTCGGGACCGCTTCAACGGATCCCAGTAATTCTGAGATAGTTTTCTCAGGACATATTGTACTTCACGATAGTGGTAAAATTTCTTTGATAGACATGCGTATATTTGTGAAAAAAAAATAGAAATTTGACGAAAATTTTGAAAATTTCACAATTTCCTAACTTTGAATTTTCATGCCTTTAAATCAAAGAAGTGACAGAGGGTCCTGTATGACAGCAAATACATAAACGTGACACCATTCAAAAACTGCCCCCCACAAGGTGCTCAAAACTACATTCAAGATTATTAACACCCTTCAGGTGCTTCACAGGAATTTTTGGAGCATGGAAAAAATTGAACATTTAACCTTTTTTCACAAAAAAATTTACTTCAAATCCAATGTTTATTTTAACAAGGGAAACAGGAAAAAATGGACCCCAAAATTTGTTGTGTAATTTTTCCTGAGCGTGCTGATACCCCATATGAGGGAGAAAACCACTGTTTGGGCGCACGGCAGGGCTCGGAAGGGAAGGAGCACCATTTGACTTTTTGAATGCAAAATTTGTTGAAACAATTGGCGGTCGCCATGTCGCGTTTGGAGAGACGCCCCTGATGTGCCTAAACATTGTAAATCCCCCACAAGTGACACCATTTTGGAGATTAGACCCCTGATCTAGATGTGTGGTGAGGACATTGAACCCTCAGGTGCTTCACAGATGTTTATAACGTTGAGCTGTAAAAATAAAATAAAATTATATTCTCACAAAAATGTCATTTTAGCCCCAAGTTTTTTATTTTCATTAGGGTAACAGGAGAAATCCCTCCATATAATCTGTTGAGCAATTTCTCCTGAGTTTGCCAATACCCCACATGTAGGGGAATACTACCTTTGAGGCACAGTGCAAAGCTCAGAAGGGAAGAGGCGCCATATTGGAGTTCAGATTTTGCTGAATGCATGTCACATTGGTAGAGCCCCTGAGGTGCCATAACAACAGAAACCCACCTATATGTAAACTCATTTTACAAACTACACTCCCCCCCAATGAACTCATCAAGGGGTGCACTGATCATATTGACACCACATGTATTAATCATATAAATGTATCTGCATTTTGCAGTGAGAAATAAGTATTTGATCCCCTACCAACCATTAAGAGTTCTGGCTCCTACAGTTAGATGCTCCTAATGAACTAGTTACCTGCATTAAAGAAGTCAGAATCACCTTTATAAAAGACTACTGTCCACAGACTCACTCAGACACAGTCAATCAATCAATCAGTCAGACTCAGACACAGTCAATCAATCAGTCAGACTCAATCAATCAGTCAGACTCAATCAATCAGTCAGACTCAATCAATCAGTCAGACTCAATCAATCAGTCAGACTCAATCAATCAGTCAGACTCAATCAATCAGTCAGACTCAATCAATCAGTCAGACTCAATCAATCAGTCAGACTCAATCAATCAGTCAGACTCAATCAATCAGTCAGACTCAATCAATCAGTCAGACTCAATCAATCAGTCAGACTCAATCAATCAGTCAGACTCAATCAATCAGTCAGACTCAATCAATCAGTCAGACTCAATCAATCAGTCAGACTCAATCAATCAGTCAGACTCAATCAATCAGTCAGACTCAATCAATCAGTCAGACTCAATCAATCAGTCAGACTCAATCAATCAGTCAGACTCAATTAATCAGTCAGACTAACCATTACAACATGGGCAGGACCAAAGAGCTTTCTAAGGATGTCAAGGACAAGATCATAGAGCTGCACAAAGCTGGAATGGGCTACAAAACCATACGTAAGGTGCTGGGTGAGAAGGAGATAACTGTTGGTGCAATAGTAAGAAAATGGAAGAAATCCAAAATGACTATCAATCAACATCTATCTGGGGTACCATGCAAAATCTCAACTCCTTGAGCATGAGGAAGGTGAGTTGTCAGCCTAAAACTACACGGGGGGAACTTGTTAATGATCTCAAGGCAGCTGGGAACACAGTCACCAAGAAAACCAATGGTAACACATTACGCCGTAAAGGTTTAAAATCCTGCACTGCCCACAAGGTCACCCTGCTCAAGAAGGCATATGTGCAGGCCCGTCTTAAGTTTACCAATGAACACCTGTATGATTCTGTGAGTGATTGGGAGAAAGTGCTGTGGTCAGAGGAGACAAAAATTGAGCTCTTTGGCATTAACTAAACTCGCCGTGTTTGGAGGAAGAGAAATGCTGCCTATGACCCAAAGAACACCATCCCCACTGTCAAGCATGGAGGTGGAAACATTATGGGTTTGGGGTTGTTTCTTTGCTAAAGGCACAGGACTACTTCACCCCATCAAAGGGAGAATGGATGGCACATTGTACTGTAAAATCCTGAGTGACAACCTCCTTGCCTCCGTCTGGACATTAAAAATGAGTCGTGGCTGGGTCTTCCAGCAAGGCAATGACCCAAAACATACAGCCAAGGCAAAAAAGGAGTGGCTCAAAAACAAGCACATTAAGGTCATGGAGTGGCTTAGCCAGTCACCAGACATTAATCCCATAGAAAACTTACAGAGGGAGTTGAAGCTCCGAGTTACCAAGAGACAGCCTCAAAATCTTAATGATTTAGAGATAATCTGCAAAAAGGAGTGGACCAAAATAACACCTGACATGTGCGCAAACCTCATCATCAAGTACAAATAGCCTCTGAATGCTGTGCTTGTCAACAAGGGTTTTGCCACCAAGTATAAAGTCTTGTTTGCCAGGGGATCAAATACTTATTTCTCACTGCAAAATGCGCATATTCATGAGTTTAATGAGCGGTACCACGTGACCGCTGAAGGCAGGAAGGGAGACCTTGGAGAAGCGAGGGGGCTGTAGAGACCGTGCCAGGGGGGTAATATTACCTGTGACACCCCCGCCGACCCCCAGGTATATGACTCGTGTATAAGCCGAGAGGGGACTTTCAGCTCAAAAAAATGGGCTGAAAATCTCGGTTTACGAGTATATACGGTACTTTTTTTTTTCGTTTTTTTTCCATTCAAAAATTTAATTTAGAGATATAATATCTTGATTTTTTTTATATTTTTACAATTTATTTATTTATTTTTTTTTTACTTTTTTCTAACTTTTTTACGTTGTCCCATAACTTTTTGCAGGCTGATTGCTTCTATAGCATGGAGATGACTATTACGGAGTCTGGCTATGGATACAAGTTCAAGAGTGGAAGCACCATAAGCCACCTCCTCCACATGGATGACATCAAGCAGTATGCGAAAAACGAACGAGACATCAATTCATTGATCCACCTGACAAGGATCTACAGTGAAGACATCGGGATGTCCTTCGGACTGGAGAAGTACGGCTGGTCGGTAATAAAGAGAGGCAAGGTAGTCAAGACCAGCAGGCCACGTAGCAGATGTACAGACATGCTGCAAGTACCTCGGCATCCCACAGGGATACGGTAACCATGATGAGGAGGCAAGGAAAGCAGCAACATCCAAATACCATCAAGGTGTAAGACAGGTGCTGAAGAGCCAGCTCAATTGGAAGAATAAAATCCGTGCCATCAATGCATATGCCCTGCCAGTTATCAGATAACCTGCTGGCATAGTGTGCTGGCCAAAAGAAGAGATGGAAGCTGCAGATGTGAACACAAGAAAGCTCCTCACAATGTATGGAGGTCTCCACCCGAAGTGTAGCACCCAAAGATTATATACTACCAACAGAAAGGAGGGTGGTTGCGTTACTGTGCGTGCTACTAAATAGCAATAAATACTCACTGCCCTCCACGCACATAGTCCCAGCATGTGGAGCAATGAGTATTCTGGCAGCTGTGCTGTGCTTGTAAGCAGCGCATCACATCACTGCCATGCGCTGCTTACAAGGATAAATTACCTGCTGGCACCGGAACAAAACGATGCGAGGGAGTGCAGGGATGGTAAAGTAGGGTGGTTTATTCATTTTTTTTTAATGTTGTTCTGATGGGGTCATGTATGCAAGGATATAGATGAGGAGCCATGCATACCATGATGGGGATAAGGAGCCATGCAGACCAGGATAGGGGGATGAGGAGCCATGCATACCAGGATAGGGGGATGAGGAGCCATGCATACCAGGATAGGGGGATGAGGAGCCATGCAGACCAGGATAGGGGGATGATAAGCTATGCAAACAAGGATGGGGCTGAGGAGCTATGCAAACAAGGATGGGGATGAGGAGCTATGCAAACAAGGATGGGGATGATAAGCCATGCAGACCAGCATGGGGATGAGGAGCCTTGCAGAGCAGGATGGGAATGAGGAGCCATACAGACCAGGAAAGGAACGAGGATCCATGCATACCAGAATAGGAACGAGGATCCATGCATACCAGTATAGGAATGAGGAGTCATGCATACCAGGATAGGAATGAGAGGACA
Source organism: Dendrobates tinctorius (assembly GCF_039654945.1). Lineage (NCBI taxonomy): Eukaryota > Metazoa > Chordata > Amphibia > Anura > Dendrobatidae > Dendrobates > Dendrobates tinctorius. Next base: position 34,935,115 of record NW_027361683.1, read on the forward strand.
TTTCATACACGGCTTTGACTTGAGTCAATAAGTTTATACACACACATATAGCAAATCACAGGGGACCCATTTAAATGCTTCACACCTTTTTACTGTTACATGAAATAGATTTTCCTGGAAGTCTTCAGAGTCATGACTATTACAATGGGTCAGATGACCAAAAGTGACTGATATTTTGAGAGGTTATGCCTGTATAACTTGAACTTTCTATGTTTGGATTCCTGCACTTACCTCCACAGCTCCCAACATGGCAGCTATGAGCCCCATAGCCATACTAAGCGTTTGAGATGCCACTGTACCCCATTCCGAGGTGGCAAGGCTTGTACAGGCCCTCTCCAGAGTTATCAAAACAAACTCCACTACCTGTAACACAGACAAAGACACATTACATTTAAATAACAGAAATTTTGCATTTAGAGGAACTGTATCTTCTAAATCATTTCTCACCTGTTTGATGTCAGTAAAAATGGAGTCTGAGATCCTCTCACAGAGCACTGACAAAACCTGAAGAAGCTGAAGTGGTTTCTCATGAGACTGATAGCGGAGTGTAAGCTTATGCTCTATATCTAACAGACTGTCCTCTGGACTAGGACTGAGGTCTGGTTCTTCTCCTGTAGTAATGGTTGTCAGCCTCTAAGAAGGATCAGGAGATAAAGAAGGAAAGCAGGGAAGATTATAGTTGATTGTCACAAATAAAAATCCTATTTATGTCATTTAAGTAGTTTTCTCAAACTTTCCCTTTCTTGGTGGATGTGTTGCATAGAGTTACCTTAAGACAGTAGAGAAAGAAATCTGCTGCTAGCCCGGTGTGAGGATTAATGGAGAGTAAATCTATGAAACACTGCAACTTCCACTGCTCTGCAGTCACCCGCTCATACAGGGCATCATCATCATCACTGGAAAAGGCAGAAAAAAAGAACTGGTCACAAAGTGGCGTCCTACTGCTTGAGACATTTCACTTTTTAGAATGGAAAAGACAGAAACGTTGATACTGTCACAGCCCAAAGACAGATTTCTAAAATGGCACTTTCTGGCAATACTGTCACCTGTTTATGTGGAATTATGACATTGATCATCATGGGTCTGACTCGCTAAGGTCTTAATGAAGGGACCCCTGGAGTAAAATGCACCTGAATCACTGACAAGAGCACCACTTAATGAATGAGATGCATCTTACAAGTAGTGGGCACCTTCACCAAAACCGTTACTCCCAATTAAGCGCTAAAGGACATTTCTGGCGTAATTTACACCACTAAAAGGTGTACATTTTGATAACTCTACCAGGTCATAGCCAGACTTGACCAATCTCCGCTTACTATAGTAAACATATAGTACACATGGCCAAGATTGCATTAAAAATACCAAAAATATCACATTTTTTGTGCAACTTCAAGATTTTGTGATAATTTAAGGTGTTTTACTCTAAAATTCTGGAGTAAACACCTTGAGGCCTTATGCATCATCGTGAGGGTTCCCAAAAGGGTAAACCCCAAGACAATCATTATCTGATACTGAGCTCACCACTGCCATTCTTGCACATAGAAATGAATGTGTAATCTCTAATCTATCAGATTGATGATGTTATTAGCAGGTTATGGATGATTTCTTGACACAGAGCTGCTGATGCTTTAATAGAGTGGTCACCTATAGGAGTAGCAAGAACTACACCTCTCACCTCTTGCCCTCCCGTACAATGATCATTGCTCCTCCTTGACTTCCACACTTGATATGACTATAGTAAGGTAAGGACTGCAAAGACGATTCCATGCCACTCAGTTCTGCCAGTGCAGACACGGCTGCTTCTCTGTCCGACTTCTCTAGAAACCAGAGAAGGATATCCTGGCATGGGGCGCTGTGAAGAATGATGACTGATGGGTTACACGGCATTATCTTATATTTTGCTATACATTTTAAGATCATTACAACTTCACTGCTGGTAAACTTTGATTACTATATATTGGTATATATACTGATTAATATTAAGGGAATGTTTTACATGCATGATCACACCCATAACTTTAAATTACTGTTTCTTGTGACTACTTTCTAATTGTTAGGTGGTGTTACGTATTTTTTTGGATCCTCCTAGGACACTAAGCTCTTTGGGTTTAGTTTTTAGAGACAACTTGAACTCCTTAAGGGCCGGGCCTAATTTTTTCTTAATGTTCATACATTTTTGAAGGTCTTTTCATCGTCGCATCCAGGAGTCATAATTTTTTGCTTTATGTTTGCTTGTATGCTTGTTTTTTTACAGGATGAGTTGTTTTTGCCAGTGACAACATTTGGGGTACATACAACCTAATGCCTAACTTATTAACTTTTTATTGGAAGAAATAGAAAAAAACCCAGGAATTCTGCTGTTGCTCTTTGAAGTTTTAAATTTCACATTTGTCCTTCGTTGCTGAAATAAGGCGATAGCTTTATTCAATGGATCAGCTCGATAATGGCGTTACCAAATTTATATAGTTTTATCACTTTTGTACAATAAAAAAAAAAAAAAAAAAATAGTTTTGTGTTGCTGAATCATACCAAACATGGTGCATTCATGTTCACTGGTCACCTATTCCGGGACTTGACTTTTACATCACTTTTCATTCCAATTTTTTGGTAGAAGAGATAAAATAGAGAACAGCAATTCTGGCAATTTTTCACATTCACAGCGAGAAATAAATATCTTATGTTTTTTTTTATTCCTTTGTACTCAGAAGAAGTAAAAGGCTTTCTTGTGTAAGATTTGAATAGGAGTTGTTTCTTACAAAATGAGCTGTAGTTTTGATTAACATTTTGCAGTTAATACAACATTATGAACATTATCTCTGTGCTGTGATGAGCAAATATGGAAATTCAGGCATAGTTGGTTTTTTTGCTTTCACCGTGCTAGATAAATAATTATAAAGAGAAAGAAAAAATAGGATGGCACTCACCGTTCATGTGAATCAAATCACTTTATTTTACATACACAAGGCATCGGCATAGGCACGGGAGCAAGGTGCTGGAAGACGGACAACAGCCGTTTCGCGCTCAATACGCTTCAACAGGTTAATTCGTTGTAAAAAAAAATGTGTGGGCTCCCACGGTAATTTGTCAATGCGGGAGCCCACACTTTTTTTTACAACGAATTAACCCCTTAAATTAACAGCTACACCTCCCAAATTTTACACATCAACCCTCATCTAATTACTAATGAAAGACATACAAAACATGAAATGAAATGGTTTACTCTATGTAAACTATGTGTCATTTTATGTCGGCTTGGGGAATGATTTCACAAAAGCCGGCAATTGAATTAGCGGCTATTCTGCTATGAAGAACTCTGAAATATAAAATATATATATATATATATATATATATATATATATATATATATATATATATATATATATATATATATATATATATATATATATGTGTGTGTGTGTGTCTCAATGACATGTATGTATTATATGTGTCTATATCCTTTCGTTTGTGTTATTAAACCTGTCGGTGTGATTTTACTTTATCACACACTGAATTGCCGGCTTTTCTAAAGGACACTGTGTGCGTATTTCTCGCAGGTCACACGTGTGGTCCGTGTGTAATGCGTATTTTTAGCGCACCCATAGACTTGCATTGGCGTACTACGGTCGTAGTACGCTGACAATCGCAGCATGCTGCGATTGGCACGGACCGTAGAATACAGACGAGAAATATACGGCTGATGGGAGCTGCCCCATAGAGAATCATTGGTCCGTGTGTAATGCGTGCTTTTAACGCCTCTCACTCATCCGTATTCCTCGCCAGTGTGACCCCGGCCTTAATCTAAAATTCTTTGAACTGGTCACAGAAGAAGAGGTTTCTTCTCACCCTATTATCTGCACCAATGACCTGACCATATTACCTCTCACGTTCTCCAGGCGCTCTCCCCGGCTGTGACTACCTACTTAACATATTTAACCTCTCTCTTTCCCATGGTATCTTTCCCTCCAGCTTCAAACACGACAACATGAACCAGTTACTAAAATAACCAATCCTTGACCAGAACTGGTAACTAAAGTAACCTTTTATCTCTAAACTAGAACAGTTTACTCTTTTCTAATCAGCGGTTTCACACTCTTCTTGGGCCTTTACAATCCAGCTTCCGCTCTGTACACTCTAACGATCTACTAAGGGTAGTTTCTGTAGAGACTTTAATAACAGCAAAATCTAATGCCCACTACTCCCTGCTGATTCTCCTGGATATCTCTGCAGTATGTGACACTGTGAACCATCAGCTCCTCCTCACTATGCTCCGATGTATAGGCTTCAAGGACACCATCCTCTCTTGGTTCTCCTACAACTCTGACCACTCCTTCCTTGAACCTATTGCCAGCTCTTCTTGCTCTCCTCTTCCACTTCCTGTTTGGGTTTCACAGGGTTCAGTACTGCCTCCCCTCCGCTGTTTTGTGTATATAGCCCCTATTGGACACATCATTAGCAGATTGAATTTCAGTACCATTTTTATGCTGATGACACCCAATTATACACATCTTCTTCTAACATCAACCCTGCATTACTACAAAATACCAGTAACTGCCTTTCCGCTGTCTCCAACATCTCCCTCGGAAATTGAATCTGTCAAAAACAGAACTCCTTGAGTTTTCTCTCTCTATTAACCTACCTACACCTGAAATAGTCATTTGTTTGTGTAGTTCTATCATAACTTCCAAGCAGCATGATCAGTGTCTTGGGGTTATGTTTGATTCAGAGCTTTCATTAACTCCTTCACCCACAAGCCAGTTTCACCTTCATGACCAGTCCAAATTTTACAATTCTGACCACTGTCACTTTATAAAGTAATAACTCGGGAAAGCTTCAACGGATCCCACGGATTCTGAGATTGTTTTTCATGACATTGTACTTCATGATAGTGTTAACATATCTTTGATATGACTTGTCCATTTGTAAAAAAAAATTGGACATTTGGCAAAAGTTTTGCAATTTTCAAACTTAACTATTTTGTGGTTTAACAGCATAAAAAATTAACAACTTTTCTCACATGTCTACTTTACATCAGCACAATTTTTGAAAGAATTTTTTTGTTAGGAAGTTAGAAGGATTAAAAGTTGACCAGTAATTTCTAATTTTTACAACAAAATACACAAAACCATTTTATTTATTTTTTCAGGGAAATCACATTTGAAGTGACTTTGAGGAGTCTATATGACAGAAAATACCCAAAAGTGACACCATTCTAAAAACTGCACCCCTCAAGGTGCTCAAAACCACATTCAAGTTTATTAAAATAGACAACAAAATTTGTTGTGCTCTCTTGAGCACACCGATACTCCATATGTGGGGGGAAAACTACTGTTTGGGCTCACAACAGGGCTCAGAATGGAAGGAGTGATGTTTTGGAACACAGATTTTGATGGAATTATCTGCGGGTGTCCTGTTGCGTTTGGAGAGACCACAAGTTACCCCAATTTGGAATTATACCTCTCAAGCAATTTATCTACATGTGTGGTGAACACCTAGAACCTACAGGTGTTTCATAGAATTTTACATAGTTGAAATGTGAAACTGAGAAAAAAAAAAATTTTCCCACAAAAATGTTTTGGCCCCACTTTTTTTTTTTCATTTTCACCAGGGAGTTAACATTTTTGTGTGATGATGCTATGTCCCATTGGCAGAGCACCTGAGGTGACAACAGTAGAACCCCCCCATAAATTACCCCATATTACAAACTACAAATCTCAATGAATTCATTTAGGGGTTCAGGGATCATAATGACACCACAGGTGTATCACAGAATTTTATACCATTGGGCAGTGAAAGAAGAGCAATTACATTTTTACCACCAATAGTTTGTTTTACATTTTCACACTGGGAAATGGGGGAAAAAAAAAGAAACACCAAAATTTGTTCCACAATTCCTGCTGAATGTAGAAGTACACCATACGTGGCTGTACAGTACTGATTAGTCATATGGTGAGACTCAGGTGGGACAGAGTGCTATTTGCCTCCTGGAGTGCAGATTTTCCTAGAATAGTTTGCAGACTCCATATACAAAACCCCTTAGTGCTAAAAGAGCAGAATCTCATCTTAAGTGACCCACATTTTGGAAATTATACCCCTATGGAAATATATCTAGAGATGTAGTGATAATTTTGATTCCATGGGTGTTTTCCACAAACAAGCAGCAGCGGATGTTACGGAGTGGAAATTACTGTTTGTAGTTTCACCAGTACATTGTAGTGACCAGCACGTGGTAGTGCACAGCTCATGCTTCTCAAGACATGCACTCATAAATTAGTTGGGTTCTCATCGCTACAGAAATGCCAAACATGTGGACACTAAATGTGGTTAAGGCCTGTTTCACACTTAAGTTTTTCCTGTCAGTCCAAATCCGCCAAAATAGCGGAAAACGGATCCGCAGGCAGACTGACAGGAACGAGTGGCATCAGATCGGCGGATGTACGGATCAGACGAAGATGAAAAATTAAAGAAACCGCACCTGTGAAAAAAAAAAAATTAAAAATACCGGCGATGTAGCGCAGTCTGGGAGCGGGCATGGTGACGTGGGAGCTGTGGGCACGGCGGGATCATCAGCGGTGAAGTAGCGGGAGGAGCAGCGGAGTTCGTGGCATCAGTAGGTGTGCTGTCGTGGAGAAGGTGCCGTAAAGGGGCGGCGATGTGGAGGAGTATGTCGTGGAGGAGAGAGAGATCTCGCGGGACAGCAGCGGCGATGTGGAGGAGATCAGCAGCGCTGATGTGGAGGGGTATGTCGTGGAGGAGAGAGAGAATTTTATCCAGCAGCCAGATAGAAATGCGGGTTAATTTAGTAAATAGCGGATCCGGATGACAAAATAATGTTACATGCTCCGTCCGGCCCGCTGAGCGGACGCCAAAATCTTGGCGGATCCGTACAAAAGCAGATCGAACGGACGACCATCCGTCAAGATCCGCCGATAATGCAAGTCTATGAGGAAAAAAACGGATCCGCCAACTAAAATGGCGGATCCGTTTTTTTCAAATCGGCGGATCTTGACTGATGGTCACAAACGGAAGTGTGAAACAGGCCTAAGGCACACGGGCTCAAAAGGAAGAGGGGCATTTGGACTAGGGTGCGCAGAATTTGCTGACAGAGCCATATAAAGGCTTATTTTTTGTGGGGCGAGTTGACGTTTTTATTGGTACCGTTTTGGGTCACAAGACATGTTTTAATCACTTTCTATTCCAATTTTTGGGAGGCAGAATGAACAAAAACCAGCAACTCAGGAATTGTTTTCTTTACGCCTTTCCGCATGTGTTAAAATTGTAAAGGCAGCTTTGTTCTTCGGGTCAGTATGATTACAGCGATACAGCATTTTTTTCCTGTTTTGGCACTTTTACACAAACTGTTTTATAGAAAAAATATTTTTACATTGCTTTATTCTGAGAGCTATAACTTTTCTATTTTCCTTTGATGAAGCTGTGCGGTGGCTTATTTTTTGCAGGACAAGTTGAGGTTTTCAACTACACTATTTTTATTTAAATTTGTGTTTTTTGTCGCGTTTTATTCCACTTTGTTAAGTGGTATGATGATAAAGAATAATTTTTTTGCTTAGTTTTTTTAAAATCTTTTTAAGGTGTTCACTGAAAGGGTTAATTAGTGGGACAGTTTTATAGGTCGGGCCATTCTGGATGCGGCGATACCAAATATCTATACTTTTTTCATAAAAATATTCAGTTATATGTACAAGATTATATACACATCTAAATATATAAAACTCAAAATCTGTAGTAACCCGCTATAGGGCTAAGCAACAGCACATGTGAAAAAGACATGGGTATACTAATAGATCACAGACTGAATATGAGTCAACAGTGTGATGCAGCAGCAAAAAAGGCAAATGCAATTCTAGGATGTATTAACAGAAGCATACAGTCTAGATCACGTGAAGTCATTATTTCCCTCTACTCCTCTTTGGTCAGACCTCATCTGGAATATTGTGTCCAGTTTTGGGCACCACATTTTAAAAAAGACAGCAACAAACTGGAGCAAGTTCAGAAAAGAGCAACCAGAATGGTGACCGGTCTGCAAACTCTGTCTTATGAGGAAAGGTTGCAGGATTTGGGATTGTTTAGTTTGCAAAAGAGAAGACTGAGAGGAGACTTAATAGCTGTCTACAAATATCTAAAGGGCTGTCACATTGTAGAAGGATCAACTTTATTCTCATTTGCACAAGGAAAGACTAGAAGCAATGGGATGAAACTGAATGGGAGGAGACACAGATTAGATATTAGAAAAAACTTTTTTGACAGTTAGAGTGATCAATGAGTGGAACAAGCTGCCACGAGAAGTGGTGAGTTCTCCTTCAATGGAAGTCTTCAAACAGAGGCTGGACAGACATCTGACTGGGATGATTTAACGAATCCTGCTTTGAGCAAGGGGTTGGACCAGATGGCCCAGGAGGTCCCTTCCAACTCTACGATTCTATGATTCTATACAAATCCACAGTTCTTGCCCGATTTGGGTGAAATTTGGCACGCCCCCTCTCCACCCACAGGAGCAGAATACTGCGCACATTAAAGCTTGCTAGCAACCCCCCTCATGAGTTTGGGGCATCCGAAGTTAGACCCTATACATATAATGGAGAAGTGTGAAAGTAAAAGTGCTGAGGGAAAAAACAGTTGTGGCTGACAGGGACGGATTATAGCGATGGCGCCAAAGATTCGCTGCTAAAGGGGCTGCACCAACACACACAAACATTTCACAAACATCACACAGACAGCACACATACACCAATCCACAAGCAAAACACCACACAAACTCCAGACCACTCTAGACCCGCACAACACAAACACCACCCCACAAATACCACATGCACACCACACAACACGCACGCACGGACCACACACGCATGCAAACACACTCAGATGGATGCACCCTACGCACACGGACGAACATTACTGGGCAGCAATACTGGTCAGGCGACAAATGCCTCATAGTATGATTGTCATTATTGCTTACTATACAGGGAGCTTTCATCACTGAAGCTGCTGAGGTAAAGTGAAAGCTGAGCTCTGGTTGCTATGGGCAACTAGACAAGTCTGCCCCTTCAGGTCATAGTAATACTGTGTGAGGGCTGCTCTGTATTTAGTATTCATCCTATAATAATAATAATCTTTACTTTATTTTTTTTATTTCAACTGAAATGCCAAAACGACATGCAATAGAAATCGGCCCCCTTTTTGGGGTATAAATTAGATAGAATATAATAGAAGTGGTCACTTATGATGTGTAGAGAAGCCAGCACGCGTTTCTCCGCCTACAGCATCAAGCAGCATCATGGTTTCAGCTATGGACATCAATACTATCGGTTATTCCTCCCGATGAACTGCTGTAGGCAGAGAAACGCGTCAGTGCTTCTCTACACATAAGTGACCACTTCTATTATATTATATCTAATTTATACCCCAAAAAGGGGGCCGATTTCTATTGCATGTTGTTTTGGCATTTCAGTTGGTCATAATACATCATGGTGTGGATGTATCTTAGTTTTTAATATTTGTGTATTGTTTGCCTGGGATCCTGCACTAGTTGTAGGGCACTTTGAATTTTCATTACTGCACTGTTTGGTCATTGTTTTCCCTCCTGTCATATCAGGGACTGGTAGGGGAGTGAGGGACAGTCCTCGTTGAGTGGGGGCGCCAGTTTAGTTCTTCTAGGGTGCCAACCTCCACGGCTAGTAAGGGATCAGATAGCCTTATTATAGGGCTGTGCACTGTGCAGCATCTCAGATTAGGTCTTTATTCATTTGTGGCATTTGCCAGTGATTCACTGGGAAGGTGTGTTTTTAATGTATATTGAATAAATTTGTTTTTAAGGGGATTTGTATGTTCACTCCATTTCTGCTACACACAGGCGATCTGATCATAGCCTGTGTGTAGCAGAAGCGATCGAAATACTGCAGTTTCTAATCTCCCATGAAGACTATTGAAGCATGCTAAAAGTAATGAAAGTTTTTAAAAATATATATAAAAAAAAAGTTCAAATCACCCCCTTTCGCCCCATTCAAAATAAAATAAAATATTGACATATTTGCTACCGCTGCGTTCAGATGCGCCTAATCCATCAATATAAAACAAGAATTAACCCCACCGCTAAACGGCGTAACGAGAAAAAAAAAAATCAGAATTATGTTTTTTGGTAGCAGCTTCAATGCAATAAAATGCAGTACCAGGTGATCAAAAGATGGTATCTGCTGCACCAAAATGGTATCCATAAAAACGTCAGGTCAGCATGCAAAAAAAAAAAAAAAAACCCTCACCCACCCCCAGATCACAAAAAATTGAGACGCTACAAGTCTTGGAAAATAGGGACATTTTTATTTTTTCTCCTTTTTAACAAATTTTGGATTTTTTTCACCACTTACATAAAAATGAACCTACACGTTTGGTGGCTGTGAACTCGTAAAGACCTGAAGAATAACAAAAGCAGATTAGTTTTAGTATTTAGGGAACATGGTTAAAAAAAAAAAAAAACACAAGGGGAGCAAAAAAACTAATTAAAAAACTGAAATACCCCTGGGTCATTAAAGGGTTAATCAGTTCTACTTGCCCATTTAAATTGTAGGCTCATAGCCCAGGAGAGACGTGTTGGTCCATTTAACTGTAGGCTCATAGCCCAAGAGTGACCTGTACAGTAGGATAGGACCCAGAGAGCGGTCACCTTGCCATGGTTGATAGGCATATCTCTTGGCTCATACAGACTGCTGCTGTGTTTCCCTTTTAAATATAATTGCACCTATTCACACTTAAAATATATATACTTATATCTATATACACACATACAGTATATAATACATATATACACATATTGTAAGGTAGCGCTGTTATTCAAGTAGGGGATACTCGCTTAGCCGCCACAAAAACAGATCCGGCACGGGTTTTCCATAAACAATCATAGTCCATGCGGTTTAATTTAGCATCATAAACCCACAGCAGCAACATAAACTTCATAACATTAGCATAGCGTCCATGACAGAGTTCAGCTCTGTAATCCCTGTGGTCACACAGGTTATGCATACACAGGCTCTTCAGCCTCAGTTATCTCACCCACGTCAGGGTTTCCTCATGGTTCCTTCATCATGCTGCAGACGTCCATTCCCTCCAGGGAATTATCAGGCACGTGCAGCCATTCAACACAGCGTTCCTTTGCTGTCAGGCAGGCAGCCCCATCTCTCTCAGACGGGACCTTCCAAAACGAACCAACCGGGTCCCTGCATTCTCCTCATGTGACCTACCCTGGCTACCTTATATGGTCCGTAGCCATGCCCACCGGGTCACATGGCTATGACCTCATCACAGGTCCTTGAACCAGTCATACACTTTATACTAGCGTTCTAAAACACACCCCCTGGGTGGGTTTGTAGGTAACTAGCCCCTGACACATTGAACCAGCACCTCAGCAGTATCACTGCTGACTAACACACACAAACCTCCATCTCAAGGCCACCCACCTTGAGATACATAACGGTCATTCAGTATTTTGTCATTCATCCACTCTTCTGGGACATCCATACAGCGCAACCTGGAGGACACAGTGGTCACTACACCACTAAAATATATATATATATATATATATATATATATATATATATATATATATATATATATATATATATATATATATATATATATACACACACACACAGTATATATATTGTAGGGATTCGACTCGCTTAGGTGCAGTGGGAGACAATCATGAGGCAGGTTCTTCCCAAAGTTCATGGGGTTTATTTGCATCATAAACCCACAAGGGAGCACATTAACAAAATAGCCTCTAGATTAGGCAAAAGAACACAAATGTCCGTGGCTTCAGACTCGGACCGAGAGTCTCAGGACATGCTGGGAGCTGTAGTCCTCCCCATATACAACCTCTGTAGTGTCCCGCCTGGACACATGGAAGTCTGTCCACACTCAGACAGACTCCCTCACAGTCTCTCACATGTGCCAAACACCTCAATTACATAGCCCTGTAACCACACCCAAAGGGGATCACATGGCTATGACATCACTAAAGGTTGTATAGACACACACAGGCTTCCCTGACACAGTGTAACAGAAAGATCAGCAGTACCTCTGCTGATCAATACACCCTGGAGCCTGCATCCCAAGGCCACCCACCTTGAGACCCATAATGGTCATTTAGGACCCTGCTCCTGTTACCACACTGAATGTGCCTGTACACCCGTCCTGGGACACCCACACAGCGCCCCCTAGCTGACATAGTGGTAACTACACCACAATATATATACACATACACACTCATACATACATATATACATACACACACCCACAGCTCTGGCAAAAATTAAGAGACCACTGCAAAATTTTCAGCTAGTCTGATTTTTCTCTTTATAAGTATATTTCTGAGTTAAATGTAAATTGTTCTTTTATTCTATATACTGACATGTCTCCGACTTTCCAAGCAATAAATTATGTATTTTTTTTTTTCTAAGAATGAGAAATCGCAAAAATTAAATAAAAGAACCAGTGCTTTCAGATCTCAAATAAAGCAAAGAGAACAAGTTTATAACACTGCACAACAAATTTCAGGGAAGTTCTTGTACCCTGAAATTTTTTTATTGTATCTTAGATTTTGATATGCTGGACACGAATATGTGCTCCAAAAGTCTATATCACGTAAGGTTTTTAACCCCTTCATGACCAGAGCTTTTTAGATTTTCCGTTTTTTGCGCCTCTTCTTTCCAGGGCCAGAACTTTTTTATTTTTCTGTCAATATGGCCATGTGAGGGCTTATTTTTTGCAGGACGAGTTGTACTTTTGAACGACACCATTGGTTTTACCATTTCTTGAACTCAAAAACAGGAAAAAAAATTCCAAGTGCGGTGAAATTGCAAAAAAAGTGCAATCCCACACTTGTTTTTTGCTTGGCTTTTTTGCTAGGTTCACTAAATGCTAAAACTGACCTACCATTATGATTCTCCAGGTCATTATGAGTTCATAGACACCAAACATGTCTAGGCTCTCTTTTAGCTAAGTGGTGAAAAAAAATTCCAAAGTTTGCTGAAGAAAAAAAATTGCGCACTTTTCCGAGACACTTAGCGTTTTCATTTCTCGTGATCTCGGGTTGAGTATGAGCATATTTTTTGCGTGCCGAGCTGACGTTTTTAATTATACTAATTTTGAGCAGATACATTCTTTTGATTGCCCGTTATTTCATTTTAATGCAATGTTGTGGCGACCAAAAAAAAATGTAATTCTGGTGTTATTTTTTTTTATCGCTACACCGTTTAGCGATCAGGTTAATTATTTTTTTTATTGATAGATTGGGTGATTCTGAACGCAGCAATACCAAGAAAGTATTCCGCCCCCTTGAACTTTTCAACCTTTTCCCACATATCATGCTTCAAACATAAAGAAACCAAATGTACATTTTTGGTGAAGAATCAAAAACAAGTGGGACACAATTGTGAAGTTGAACGAAATTTATTGGTTATTTTTAATTTTTGTGGAAATTCAAAAACTGAAAAGTGTGGCATTCAATGTTATTCGGCCCCTTTACATTCAGTGCAGCAAATTCACTCCATAAGTTCATTGTGAATCTCTGAATGATTCAATGTTGTCCTAAATGACTAAGGATGATAAATATAATCCACCTGTGTGTAATCAAGTCTCCGTATAAATGCACCTGCTCTGTGATAGTCTCAGGGTTCCGTTTGACGCACAGAGAGCATCATGAAGACCAAGGAACACAACAGGCAGGTCTGTGATACTGTTGTGGAGAAGTTTAAAGCCAGATTTGGATACAAAATGATTTCCAAAACTTTAAACATCCCAAGGAGCACTGTGCAAGTGATCATATTGAAATGGAAGGCGTACCATACCACTGCAAATCTACCAAAACCTGGTCATCCCTCTAAACTTTCATCTCAAACAAGGAGAAGACTGATCAGAGATGCAGTCAAGAGGCCCATGATCACTCTGGATGAACTGCAGACATCTACAGCTGAGGTGGGACAGTCTGTCCATAGGACAACAGAATATTTAGAATTGAGAGTCCTCAGTGGTTTGTACCTTTTAATGGCTAACTGAAAAGATGGTAACAAATTTCAAGCTTTCGAGACTACTCAGGTCTCTTCATCAGACAAGACTAATGCAAGAGCCACCAAAATATCTAGGAATTACCTGCTACATTACAAAGCTAAAGAAAATAACCGGGTGCCTCTAGTGGTCACCTACAATCCAAATCTGGTGCTAAGGGGAGCTGCATGGAAATTACAACCTTTAATACAAAAAGCTGCCCGATTAAAATGTAAAACCTGTCCATTTTTAATGACCACGGACAAGATAAAGATCCCCAACTCACATCAGGACTTCAAGATCCCAGGAACTTTCAGCTGCATCACATCTAATGTGGTGTACTCAATTATTTGTACTAAATGTCCAACTGGGGGTCTGTATGTGGGGGAGACAGGGCAAAAACTGAGAACAAGGATGAACTCTTCTCGTCACACAATAAGATAAAAAAAAAGGATGGATCTACCTGTGGCAAAACATTTTTGTATCCCTGGTCATAGCATGATGGACATTAAATTACTTGTATTAAAAGGTAACTTCAAGTCTCAGAGAGAGAGAAGAGTCTCAGTAGGGACTCTGAGTACAAATTCATGAAAACTTTAGACACATTCAGTGCAGGAATGAATGTGTCGCATGGATTTATGTCTTTTTACATCAATTAAGGAATTTGCTCTTCAGACCTTCTGGGGTTATCACAACACAGAACTAGAACCCAATCAGAGGACAATAAAACTTTCAGGCTCCTTATCTGTGAACTGCTCCAATATTTATGTTTAGCCCTATCCCATAATGACAATTCTGCTTCACATCACTTGTCTTATTTTTTGCGTTATTTCTGTGCTGTCTTGTATATAAATGTGATTTTTCAGATGTTGTATTAGTCTAGCTTGATGAAGAGACCCGAGTAGTCTCAAAAGCTTGCAATTTGTTACCATCTTTTCAGTTAGCCATTAAAAGGTATCAACCACTGAGGACTCTCAATTCTAAATATTCTTCTATCTACTCGCTAACACGGTACAAAGATATACATCTTTCCTCTATCATAGGACAACAATCAGTTGTACACTGCACAAATCTGGCCTTTATGGAAGAGTGGAAAGAAGAAAGCCATTTCTCAAAGATATCCATAAAAAGTGTTGTTTAAAGTTTGCAACAAGCCACCTGGGAGACACACCAAACATGTGGAAGAAGGTGCTCTGGTCAGATGAAACCAAAATCGAACTTTTTGACAACAATGCCAAACGATATGTTTGGCGTAAAGGCAACACACCTCATCACCCTGAACACACCATCCCTACTGTCAAACATGGTGGTGGCAGCATCATGGTTTGGGCCTGCTTTTCTTCAGCAGGGACAGGGAAGATGGTTAAAATTGATGATACGATGGATGGAGCCAAATACAGGACCATTCTTGAAAAAAACATATTGGAGTCTGGAAAAGAGCTGAGACTGGGACGGAGATTTGTCTTCCAACAAGACAATGATCCCAAACAAAGCAGAATCTACAATGGAATGTATCACAAATAAATGTATCCAGGTTTTAGAATGGCCAAGTCAAAGTTCAGACCTGAATCCAACGAAGAATCTGTGGAAAGAGGTGAAAACTGCTGTTCACAAACGATCTCCATCAAACCTCACTGAGCTCGAGCTGTTTGCCAAGGAAGAATGGGCAAGAATTTCAGTCTCTTGATGTACAAAACTGATAGAGATATACCCCAAGCGCAAAAGGTGGTGCAACAAAGTTAAGTTAAAGGGACCGAATAATATTGCACGCTACACTTTTCAGTTTTTGAATTTCCACAAAAATTTAAAATAACCAATAAATTTCATTCAACTTCACAATTGTGTTCCACTTGTTGTTGATTCTTCACCAAAAATTTACATTTCGTATCTTTATGTTTGAAGCATGTTATGTGGGAAAAGGTTGAAAAATTCAAGGGGGCCAAATACTTTCGCAAGGCACTATATGTGTAGGTTTGACCAGCACCTCTTATGTTTATGTTTTTGTGATTTTTTGTAACATTTTTACAATTTTTTTTTTTAGTTTCTCTATGGGACCATCACTTTTTTAATTTTGGTTCTTATCGCTTAACCCCTTCATGACCCAGCCTACTTTGACCCTCTCTCTTCTATTTCAATTTTATTTCAACTTTATTTTTCCTTTTCACCTGGTTCTCCTCTCTCAATATTGTGATATTTATTGTGATATATATTTCTCTGTATACAATGCGGATACCACTATATGATTATATCACCTGTGATTTACATCAAGATTATTAATCAATATGTTTGTACAACATTGCATATTATTTTTATGAGGACCCATTATGATTTTCTTCTGTATATATTTTGTACCTTTATATAGCAGACTGAGGAAGGCAGATAATAGGCCGAAACGTTTACAGGACTGCAATAAATTATAAAATAAATCTAATTTGCAAAGGATTATTCAGTTGAGTGCCAAGTTACTTTATTATTTACTTTGACCTTAATGACCTGGCCATTTTTTGCAATTCTGACCAGTGTCCCTTTATGAGGTAATAACTCAGGAACACTTCAACGCATCCTAGAGATTCTGAGACTGTTTTTTCGTGACATATTGGGCTTCATGTTAGTGGTAAATTTAGGTCGATAATTTTTGCGCTTATTTGTGAAAAAAATGGAAATTTGGCGAAAATGCTGAAAATTTCGCAATTTTCAAATTTTGAATTTTTATTCTGTTAAACCAGAGAGATATGTTACACAACCTAGTTAATAAATAGCATTTCCCACATGTCTACTTTACACCAGCACAATTTTGGAAACAAATGTTTTTTTTCATTAGGAAGTTATAGGGGTTAAAAGTTGACCAGCAATTTCTCATTTTTACAACGAAATTTACAAAACCATTTTTTTTTTTTTTTTTTTTTTGTTTTAGGGACCACCTCACATTTGAAGTCACTTTGAGGGGTCTACATGGCAGAAAATACCCAAAAGTGACACCATTCTAAAAACTGCACCCCTCAAGCTACTCAAAACTACATACAAGATTATTAACCCTTCAGGTGCTTCACAGGAACTAAAGAAACATGGAAGGAAAAAAATGGACATTTTAATTTTTCCAACAAAAATTTTCTTTCAGCATCAATTTTTTCATTTTCACATGGGTAACAGGATAAAGTGCATCCTAAAATTTGTTGGCCAATTTCTCCTAAGTACATCGATACCTCATATGAGGTCATAAACCACTGTTTGGGAACACTAATATAATGAGACTAGGAAACAAAAGAGCGCAATAGGGTCTTATCTGGTGATAAATGGAATAGATATGAAAAAAGTCTACTCACCCTTTCCAGGAGAGGTATAAGCATATAGACTCGCCGTCAGCTTGCTGCACGCCCGAAGGTCCACTGCGTGACCTCCAATGCAAATCCTTAAGGATAAAGTTATGCTCGGGCTTACTGTGCGCTGCTTGACCGGAATGAAATCACCACAATGTGAGAAATTTGACCATTTAATTCCCTACGCGTTTCAAAGTGTGAACCACTTCTTCAGGGGTTCAACCCATGGCTCAGAAGGGAATGAGCACCATTTGACTTTTTGAATGGAAAATATGACTGGAATATTTAGCGGTTGCCATGTCGCGTTTGGAGAGTCCCCGTGTGCCTAAAACATTGGAGCTCCCCCACAAGTGACCCCATTTTGGAAACTAGACCCCCTAAGGAACTTATCTAGATGCATAGTAAGCACTTTGAACCCCCAGGTGCCTCACAAATTGATCCGTAAAAAAAAAAAAATACTTTTTTTTTCACAAAAATTTTCTTTTAGCCTCAGTTTTTTCAATTTCACATGGGCCACAGGGTAAAATGGATCATAAAATTTGTTGGGCAATTTCTCCTGAGTACACAGATACCTCATATGTGGTCATAAACCACTGTTTGGGAACAAGGCAGGGCTCAGAATGGAAGGAGCTCCATTTGACTTTTTGAATGGAAAATATGCTGGAATATTTAGCGGACACCATGTCGCGTTTGGAGAGTCCCTGTGTGCCTAAACTTTGGAGCTCCCCCACAAGTGACCCCATTTTGGAAACTAGACCCCCTAAGGAACTTATCTAGATGCATAGTGAGCACTTTGAACCTTCAGGTGCTTCACAGAAGTTTATAACGCAGAGCTTTGAAAATAAAAATAATTTTTTTTTCTCAAAAAATGATTTTTTTAGCCCGCTAATTTTTATTTTCACAATGGTAACAGGGGAAATTGGACCCCAAAAGTTGTTGTCCAGTTTGTCCTGAGTATGCTGGTACCCCATATGTGGGGCTGAACCACTGACTGGACACACGTCGGGGCTCGGAAGGGAGGTAGTGACGTTTTGAAATGCCAACTTGATGGCATGGTCTGCGGGCGGTCATGTTACATTTGCAGAGCCCCTGATGTGCCTAAACCGTAGAAACCCCCAAGTGACCCCATTGTGGAAACTAGACCCCCAAGGAACTTATCTAGATGTGTAATGAGCACTTTGAACCCCCAAGTGCTTCACAGAAGTTTATAACGCAGAGCCATGAAAATAAAAAATCATTTTTTCCTCAAAAAATGATTTTTAGCCCACAATTTTTTATTTTCACAAGGGTAACAGGATAAATTGGACCATAAAAGTTGTTGTCCAGTTTGTCCTGAGTACACTGGTACCCCATATGTGGGGGGAACCACTGTTTGGGCACACGTCGAGGCTTGGAAGGGAAGTAGTGACGTTTTGAAATACCAACTTGATGGAATGGTCTGCGGGCGTCATGTTACGTTTGCAAAGCCCCTGATGAGCCTAAACAGAGGAAGCCCCCTGCAAGTGACCCCATTTTGGAAACTAGACCACCCAAAGAACTAATCTAGATGTGTGGTAAGCACTTTGAACCCCCAAGTTCTTCACAGAAGTTTATAGCGCAGAGCTGTGAAAATAAAAAATATTTTTTCCCCTCAAAAAATGATTTTTATTTTCACAAGGCTAACAGGAGAAATTCAACCCCAAAAGTTGTTGTCCAGTTTGTCCAGAGTACGACGGTACCCCATATGTGGGGGTAAACCACCTTTTGGGCACACGTCAGGGCTCGGAAGGGAAGTAGTGACGTTTTGAAATGCCGACTTGATGGAATGGTCTGCAGGTATCATGTTACGTTTGCAGAGCCTCTGATGTGCCTAAACAGTGGAAACCCCCACAAGTGACCCCATTTTGGAAACTAGACCAAAATAAAAAAAAAAAAAAAAAAAAAAAATCACTTTTTTTTTTTCTCTTCACAAAAATAATTTTTTGGCTCCCAAATTTTTATTTTCCCAAGGGTAAAAGAAGAAATTAGTCCCCCAAAGTTGTTCTGCAATTTTTCCTGAGTACGCCGATACCCCATATGTGGGGGTAAACCATTGTTTGGGCACACGCCGGGGCTCGGAATGGAGGGAGCACTGTTTGACTTTTTGAATGCAAAATTGGCTGGAATAAATGGTGGCGCCATGTCGCGTTTGGAGACCCCCTGATGTGCCTAAACAGTGGAAACCCCTCAATTCTAACTACAATCCTAACCCCAACACACCCCTAACCACAACCCTAATCATAACCCTAGCCACAACCCTAATCCCAACTCTAACCCCAATCCCAACTCTAACCCTAATCCCAACCCACCCCTAACCCTAATCCTAACTCTATTTCCAACCCTAAGGGTATGTGCACACGTTGCAGAAAATTTCTGCACAAAAACCTGAATCCCTTCCCAGAAACCGCACCTATTTTTCCGCGCTGGTTTTTGTGCGTTTTTTACCGCAGCGGTTTCTAAAAGCATGGGAGAAGCCTAAACCGCGGAAAAAAACGCAATGTGCACACAAAGTGCAAAATGCATAGAAATGACTGTGCAGCTTATTTTTAGCGGTTTTATAGTGAAAACTGCGGTAAAAACCGCTAAAAAAAACGCTGTGTGTGAACACAGCCTTACCCTAGTTAAAACCCTAACCCCAACCCTAATTCCAACCCTAACCCTAATTCTAACCCTAGCCCTAAATGGAAAAATAAAAATATTTTCTTTATTTTATTATATGTGCCTGCCTATGGGGGTGATAAGGGGGCGGTGATTTACTTTTTTCTATTTTGATCACTGTGACAGTTTATCATGCAGGAGGGAAGTCTGGACACCGGGAGCCAGAGCGGGACATAGCAGGTACCGGGGAGGGTGAGGGGGGATCAAACTGCAGGGGTGGAGCGAAGGGAAGGAGGGGGGCAGATCGTGACAGCAACGTCCGATCAATGCCGTCAGTCCGTGGCGGGGGCAATCGGTAGTGTCTCCAGCCATGTCCGATGCTACTGCAGCATCAGCCATGGCTGGATTGTAATATTTCACCATATTTCATTGATAAAATATTACAATCATACTGCGCATGCGTCCGCCATTTTCAAGATGGCGGCGCCCATGCAGGAGGGACGGCAGGCCCCGGGACAGCCAGAGGGACATAGCAAGTTCCAGGGAGGGTGAAGGGGAGGATCGGACTGCGGGGGGAGCGGAGGGAAGGGGGGAAGCAGATCATGATGGCAGTGTCCGATCGCTGCCTTCAGTCCGTGGCGGGGCCGATCGCCCCCGCCAGCCAGTGTGTGGGGGGGGGGGGGGGTCGGGTTAGGGTCTCCAGCCATGTCCGATGCTACTGCAGCATCAGCCATAGTTGGATTGTAATATTTCATCAAACTTCATTGATGAAATATTACTATCGCTCTGATTGGCAGTTTCACTTTTAACAGCCAATCAGAGCGATCATAGCCATGTGGGGGATAAGCCACGCCCCCTGTGGTGAAGCACAAAGCCTTCTGTGTTTGCGGGTCAGGTGACCTTTCAGTGACCCCGGTCACCCGACCAGCAGGAGGGTGATTTATACCATGACGCCTACGTAGGCGTCATGGGTCGTTTAGGCACGGCTTTTCATAACGCCTACGTAGGCGTCATGGGTCGGGAAGGGGTTAAAAAGCATAGCAATGGAACAGAATTGCTATGCTTTATAAACAGTCAGTGCTGCACTGACACACACTCTTGATATACCATACTTGGAGCATGGTGTAACAAAGTTTGCTAGTTCTGGTGTCTCATATGTCGATATCGGGTCACTATGGCAACGATCGGCCCCTCACGATGACGTCGTGGGGCCCTGATTGGGGAGGGTTTCCTCCCTCTGCCTGCTTTCTAAATGTTTCAATCGGTATCGACCAACCCGCTATGCGCTGCAAACTGAAGGGAGTGATGTGGGCACCGCTCCTGGCAGTGAGTGCCAGGCATCAGCTGGAATAGATACAATAAGCAATTGCCTCCAATTAGAAATTATGTATAGTTCCTTGGATTCGCCAAGTCGCTTTCCCCATGCAGGGCATTGCAGTAGCTTAGGTATCCATGGTTGCAACAACTCAGTGGCAGTTACCGTATTTTTTGGACTATAAGACGCACTTTTCTCCTCCCAAATTTTGGAGGAAAGTGGTGAGTGCGTCTTATAGTCAGAATGCACCTTATCTTATAGTCAGGCTGTGGATGGGTGGGTGGGGTCTCAGGAGGTAGGTGCTAAAAAAAAAAAAAAAGCAGCAAAAGAAAAATTAATATAAACTGCTCCCTACGCCCATAGTCCCTTCCAACTCTGTGCACTGAAGCAGCTTCCAAGAGAATTAATGTTATGAATGGGTCACCGAGGAGGAGAGCAAGATCAAGCTAAGCCACAGAAAACCAGAGAGGTTGGACACTAAGCAGATTGCAGACTCCTGATCCTATCCACACAACTAGCAGTAGCCGTGGAGCATACCTACGATGATCCTAGACACCTCGACACAGCAGCCGGAGAACTAAATAAGCCTAAAGCAAGAAAGGGGAAATCTAAAATGCCCCAGAGCAGACCCCAAAGGAATAGATAGCCCCCAAACATATTGTCGGTGAGACAAGATGAAAACACAAACGCAGGTAGGAAAATAGACTGAGCAAACGATGGGGCCCACGCTAACTAGACAGGACAGGAAAGACGCTGTCTGCAATCACGCAAAAAACCCTGCAAAATATGTCCAACACGTCTGATAGAAAAATACTGAAGTCACACGACTTCGCCCACTATATTAACACTCTGGTATATTCTGAAAGCAGAGCAAAAAGAGGCCAATCTGATAAGGGACAAAAACAAACTAGCACAAGCAGTAACATAAGGATGGAAATTCAGCACAGCCCAGCCGGAGCTGGCTGACCACACAAAACTGAAATAGACAAAACCAGATCAAATGTGAACAATAGCAAAAAAACACTTAGCTGAGCATGCAGGGACTGAGCTGGAAACTAAGACCTCAGGAGGCAGGAAAAAAATCACCAGCAGGGATAGAGGGAGTCGGCTGTCTTAAATCCAGTCAGAAACTCCAGATCTCCAATCGTCCTCCTCATTATCAGGTGGCAGGCCTCTGTTAGATTAGCTCCATTACCTCCAGTAACCACCAGAGGGAGCCCAGAAAGAGAACTTGCGACCCCTCTGTCAATATAACCAGCTCCACTACCTTCACTAGTAACCAGAGGTAGGCCAGAAAGCAAATTCACAACAGTTTAAGCTACTGTGGGCATGTGGAACAACGAATATTCATTTTGTTTAATAGCGGGCACACTGTTAGCCACATCCGCTTCCTGCAGCGGCTGGGAGATTTCGTATGCCCATTGTTAGAGAATGAATATTCACTGCTCTCCACACTCATGGGAAGCCGACGGCTGCGGCTAACAGTATTCCCGCTATTAAAATGAATATTCACTGCTCCCCAGTCCCATAGTTCTGGGCATGGGGAGCAGTAAATATTCCAGCAACTGATCTTGGCATTTGAAGGCGCATGGCAGATTGCCAAAACGCGCATTGGGGAGGGTGCTTGTCCAGGAGATCAGGAGCCATTATCTTGTAAGTCACGTCATTACAATTGGGATATATATCATTCTAACTACTATGTTTACTTACTCATTGGTCATATATTACATGATGTGGATATACTGACACCTGTTGGTGTCTCATGCACATAGCACTTTGATTTCTATTTAATCAGTATATCACTGTATGTTGCACATTGCACTTTGATTCAATCACTTTTTGTTGATCAGAACACATATACTGATCTTAGTTATCTTTTTTTGCACTATTTGCACACTAATTGGCATACTTTGCATTTTGCCCATATGCACAATTTTGTGGACACGTTTTTAAATTTTTTTTTTTTTTAGTGAAGGCTTGTTGTGATATCCACATTAATATTTCCATGTATAATTGGACAATTGCATCCTTTTATTAAGTATACTGCCATAATGGATAATATATCGGACATTGATTTAAAAAAAATTTTTTAACTTGTGATACCGATAAAACAATATCATATGGACTGTATATCTGGGTTTTTTTCTTGGTTTATCTGATATTTTGTTTCCTATTGTCCAATAGTTCACACTGTCCTTTGGTTCAGAGCACATTCTCACCTATTGAGAAATATATTGTTTCTACTATTCACTACATTATTATAATTATATCTGTGCACTGTTACTGGGTCCACTTCTCTCAGTTTTGTTCTCCTTCATACAGTCATGGCCAAAAGTTTTGAGAATGACACAAATATTAAATTTTCACATGATCTGCTGCCCTCTGGTTTTTATGTGTGTTTGTCAGATGTTTTTATCACATACAGAAATGTAATTGCAATCATATTATGAGTAACAAAAGGTTATATTGACAGAATGAGTTAATGCAACAAGTCAATATTTGCAGTGTTGACCCTTCTTCAGGACCTCAGCAATTCTCCCTGGCATGCTCTCAATCAACTTCTGGATCAAATCCTGACTGATAGCAGTCCATTCTTGCAAAATCAATGCTTTTATTTTGTCTGAATTTGAAGGTTTTTGTTTGTCCACCCGTCTCTTGATGATTGACCACAAGTTCTCAATGGGATTAAGATCTGGGGAGTTTCCAAGCCATGGTCCCAAAATCTCTATGTTTTGTTCCCTGAGCCATTTAGTTATCACCTTTGCTTTATGGCAAGGTGCTCCATCATGTTGAAAAAGGCATTGTTGATCGCCAAACTGCTCTTGGACGGTTGGGAGAAGTTGCTCTCGGAGGACATTCTGGTACCATTCTTTATTCATGGCTGTGTTTTTAAGCAAGACAGAGAGAGAGCCCATTCCCTTAGCTGAGAAACAACCCCACACATGAATGGTTTCAGGATGCTTGACAGTTGGCATGAGACAAGACTGGTGGTAGCGCTCACCTGGTCTTCTTCGAATAAGCAGTTTTCCCAAACAATCGAAAAGGGGATTCATCAGAGAAAATGACTTTACCCCAGTTCTCAGCAGTCCACTCCCTGTACCTCTTGCAGAATATCAGTCTGTCCATGATGTTTTTTCTGGAGAGAAGTGGCTTCTTTGCTGCCCTCCTTGAGACCAGGCCTTGCTCCAAGAGTCTCCGCCTCACAGTGCGTGCAGATGCACTCACACCTACTTGCTGCCATTCCTGAGCAAGCTCTGCACTGCTGGTAGCCCGATCCCGCAGCTGAAACACTTTTAAGAGATGGTCCTGGCGCTTGCTGGTCTTTCTTGGGCGCCCTGGAGCCTTTTTGGCAACAAGGGAACCTCTCTCCTTGAAGTTCTTGATGATACGATAGATTGTTGACTGAGGTGCAATCTTTCTAGCTGCGATACTCTTCCCTGTTAGGCCATTTTTGTGCAGTGCAATGATGACTGCACGTGCTTCTTTAGAGATAACCATGGTTGACAGAAGAGAAACAATGATGCCAAGCACCAGCCTCCTTTTAAAGCGTCCAGTGGTGTCATTCTTACTTAATCATGACAGATTGATCTCCAGCCCTGTCCTCATCAACACCCACACCTGTGTTAATGGAGCAATCACTGAAACGATGTTAGCTGGTCCTTTTAAGGCAGGGCTGCAATGATGTTGAAATGTCTTTTGGGGGATAAAGTTAATTTTCTAGGCAAATATTGGCTTTGCAAGTAATTGCTGTTAAGCTGATCACTCTTTATAACATTCTGGAGTATATGCAAATTGCCATTAGAAAAAATGAAGCAGTAGACTTGGTAAAAAATTAATATTTGTGTCACTCTCAAAACTTTTGGCCATGACTGTAGATGACCTCAAATCTGACCTAATTATTTTAAGGCTAGAGAACAACCTCTTTTCACCACATGGGCAACATCTCTAAGAATTTCAGGGTATAAAGAAATTGCCTCATGCACAGTCAGTTTTGATGAATGATTGAACTCTTCTACTTGAGAGCAAGTGCAACATTTTGCTGAAATATGGTCAGTTTTCTATGGGGGTGGAATCTTTTTCCCTGCGGCAACACTTTGCCTGCTCAGTGTCGTCAAAACACTTGTCGAAATCAAACTCTTCATCTGATGAGTCTGAGGAAACGGCAGAAGCAGGACTGGCAGGACCCAAGTCCTCTTGCTCTTGGCCATCCTGTAGCCCACTCATCCTAGCTGCTACCTCAATCAGAGCTTCTTTTCCTTTAGTAAGCGGTTGATCATCCAGCAATATACGATGACTCTGGTCCACAGAAACAGCTGCCAGAAGAGTTTTATTTTCTAATAGCAGTGTCTCTCTGTTTCTTTGAAGCAGCAATGCAATCTGCGATTAAACCCTCCTCTTTTGGACAGGCAAAACAATATTCTTCCACTCCTTTATAAAAATGCCAGGCGTTAAATCCTCAAGTTGTAACATTTTAGTCACTGTAAATGGGTGATGAAGCAATTCCTTCAATTCAGCCACCTGTGTCAATTGATCATCATGAGGGTTGGCTATATCTACAAAGGAAGAGTTTCAGCTCAAGCAATCACTTAATCATTAAATAGGTGCTGCCCCACCGAGTGGCTTGATTCACAATTGCCCCTTTTCCAGCACGTCTCTTCAAGTGGAATCAATTTTAGGGGTTCTGGCAGCAATAGCCAATTTCCTCACTTTGCTAATCAGAGTTCCAGCATATCCCTCTTGCAGACTATATCTTACTGCCAGCTGCAGCGTGTGCACAACACAGCACATGTGATGAATAGGAAAGAAGCGTGAAGCAGCTTCAATAAGATTATCCAATTGTAAAAAATCATTTTGCTTTTCTTTTGTAGTAAAATCTGTTTGTTCCTCGGTGATGGGAACAAGGACTGTGGCCTTTCATCTCCAACATACTGAATATGAAATGTTCTTCTAGCAGCTGTTCACCTTCATTATTCTCATTCATCAGTTTAATTGTACTTCTGTTTGAAGCATCATCAGTTACAATAGCAAGAATCTGTTCTTTTATTTAGTTCATAATCTTGCAGAACTTTTTCCACTAAGGTCTGGAGAAACTGGCTGCTGCAATGAGCTTTAGTATCTTTTACTACCAGCGTCTAAGTAACAATTTTTTTGTTGTCACAAACATATCAAACGTTGATAGCAAAATTCACTCTGTGAAGGGTGCAGGCATCCATTTTAAGAAACACAATGCGTCTCTTGAGTCTTTTTAAGATCTTCCTTTTGGTTAAGGGCTTCTTCAATCACTAATTTTCTAATAATTTCTCTTTCCAGAGAAACACCAAGTTTGCGGGCCATTTCTTCATTAAGAGCAGTAAAAGCTGGTCGTGCAAATAATAATGGTACACTGTCCTTCACAACAAGCTCGATGAGCTGTCTTTCAAACACATCTGCTGTCATTGTTACAGTAACTTTGTCACTTACAAAATATCTTGTAACTTTTGTTTGAGATGCTCTTTCCTCCTCCTTTGCCTGGCGAGAAGTGCTGGTCTCTGGTTTCTTGGTGGTGCTGTGATCTTTTTCAGTCACAGCTTTGTAAACTTCTGGGTGGCAGCGTTGTAAATATCTTTTTAGATCGGAAGCTCTTGAAGGAGCATTTTTTTTTTATTACTGCCTGAATATGCACCGATTTTGGCATCACAACATTTCTTTTAATCTGGGTCATTTATACACTGACACAAAATGTTTTTTTTATCTTGAGTCACTGTGAAATGCTGAAATACAGCTGACTTCATAACATGCTTCTTAGACATTGTAATTATGTAAATTTCCTCTCAAAACAATTTTGTCCTGTAAATAAAAAAAAAAGGGTATATTGTAATCCTTGCAAGAATAGGGAATCTGTATAATTTAGGATAGAAATAAAACATTTTTTGCATAAGTCAATAGGACAGATAAGTATAAAGTTTATAAAACATGTTGTTAGATCGCTATGTGTGACGGCGCCCTAAAGCTATCTCGCTAGCGAGATCGCTGCTGAGTCACAAGTTTTGTGACACAACTGCGATCTCACCAGCGAGATCGCTGTGTGTGACAGCAATCACCGATACCGGCCCCCCCTGCCGGTATCGCTGATCGCAGTAGGAAAGCCCAGGACTTTTCTTTGGTCGCTGGTCTCCCGCTGGCCAGCACGCATTGCTGCGTGTGACAGGCGGGAGACCAGCGATCAACTGGTGTACGTTAGTTACCAGCTCCCTGCATCAGCGCGCTGGTAACTAACGAACACAGCGACGCCGCGCGCTTGGCGTCGCTGTGCTGATTGCTGGTGAAGCTGTCTGTTTGACAGCTCACCAGCGATCACGTAGCGACTTACCAGCGATCCTGACACGTTGATATCGTTGTCGGGATCGCTGGCGAGTCGTTATGTGTGACGGGGCCCTTACTCTGAACTTTCAATGTCAGGTACAGCTCACATGTAATGATACGACGAATATGCTCACATTCAAGGTACCTTTCTAGAACTTTTCACACACTGAGCTCTGCTACATCCATAGCATCCATAGCTGCAGAGATACAAGCTTCCCCTTCCCCCTGTCACGGCTGCAGCTCTATCTCCCCCTCCTCTCTCCCTCTGCCTGCGTGTGCGCGCGCGCGCGTGTGTAATACAAAACCCCTCCTACCTCTCCTTCAGGAATGTGGCAATTAGCAGAAACCAGTCCTTTGGCTGAAACATGTGCTCTAGGAGTTGATTTAAGATCCAAATATTAGGGCATGTCTTGATCCCAGTTGGTTTTATAGATATGAAAATTACATATTTGGGATGTGCTTTGATAGAGCTACCCACTCTGTAGTTTTCCAGACTCCAGCTTCAGCAGAATCCAAGAAATGGATTCATACATCAGCGGGTCATCCAGGCACCTCGAGTTTGAGCTTAAATGAACCCCAACGTCATGCTGAGTAAGATGATACTTTGTTTGCTGCTACACGAGGTTCCCTCTCTGAGCTATGTAATCAAGAAGTTTTCAACTCTAAGAAAAGAGGAGGTTTCCATAACTCAGCTCCTTCAGTGATGTCACGACCAGGGGGTATAAGGTAGTGTCAGCCCAGTCTGCGGTAGCTTTTGCCTGGGAAACCTGAAGACAGGGAGGATCTGTGATGCACTGTGATGTATCACCCTTCCCCCAGCCCACATGGTCTGCCTGAAATGACTTACGCAAATGTAAGTGCTTCTCTTCCTTTAATCCCTTTTATTTTGTAATTGTCTGTACATATTTTCGATTGTCTTCCTTTGTAATATCTTTTATACCTCTTGTAAACTCTGCCTACCTTTTGGAGTAAAATATATAAAATTGCTAGTTATGTTTCTCCTTGCTCTATAAAGTATCTGCATGTCCTCTGAAGTGAATTACGCTACTAAATTGGGTCAGCTCCGGACCCGTTATAAATTTAGAATTGAAGCTGGTGGCAGCGAAGTGTGTTCTGGGCTTGTTGGGTAAAGCTGGCAGTGACAGAATGGGTTTTATAAGTGTAATTGGCTGGGGCTGGGAGTAGTTATATCTCCCTCACTGCAGCTTGCCTAAAAGCCAATACACGTCCAGGCGGCCGTCTGGTTATTACTTATCCAAGGTGCAGTTCCCTGACTGACCTGAGGGAAGGAGGCGCCGGAGAGCTGCGAGTTCCAACCCGGAAATGGAAAGCGGGATATACATAAATCCCTGCAGTTGGTGACATAGTGGTGGCAGAGGTGGGATAACTAAAATAAGCCCCCCCTGCGATAGATATAGAGTAATAGAGTATATGCTGGTTTTCGTCACATCACTAAATGCTTCATATCATATTTCTTCACAGTCTATGAAGAGGGGAGGAAGGAGGGAGCATGTTTGTGCTGAATCATATTCCAGAACACTCAAAAATATATATGTCCTCATTGATCTTGTTACTTTCCGAATTTGAGATGTTAGAAAACAGTTTTTCCCCTAAGAGGAAAAACAAACTAAAACATCAAGCATACAGAGACAACATACAATTAAAGTATTCAGACTCCTTTAAATTTTTCACTCTGTTTCATTGCAGCCATATGGTAAATTCAAAAAAAGTTCATTTTTTTCATTAATGTATACTGAGCACCACATCTTGACAGAAAAAAACAAATCTAGAAATCTATACAAATTTATGAAAAAACAAAAAACGAAATATCACATGGTCAAAAGTATTCAGACCCTTTGCTCAGACACTCATATTTAAGTCACATGCTGTCCATTTCCTTGTGATCCTCCTTGATATGGTTTTACTCCTTCATTGGAGTCCAGTTGTGTTTAATTAAACTGATAGGACTTGATTTGTAAAGGCACACACCTGTCTATATAAGACCTCACAGCTCAAAGTGCATGTCAGACCAAATGAGAATCATGAGGTCAAAGGAACTGGCCAAGGAGCTCAAAGACAGAATTGTGGCAAGGCACAGATCTGGCCAAGGTTACAAAAGAATTTCTGCAGTACTCAAGGTTCCTAAGAGCACAGTGACATCCATAATCCTTATATGGAAGATTGGGACCTCCAGAAGTCTTCGTAGACCTGGCCGTCCAGCCAAACTGAGCAATCGTGGGAGAAGAGCCATGGTGAGAGAGGTAAAGAACCCAAGATCACTGTGGCTGAGCTCTACAGATGCAGTAGGGAGATGGGAGAAAGTTCCACAAAGTCAACTATCACTGCAGCCCTCCACCAGTTGGGGCTTTATGGCAGAGTGGCCCGATGGAAGCCTCTCCTCAGTGCAAGACATGTGAAAGCCTTTTTGCTATAAAAAACATGAAGGACACTCAGACTATGTGAACTAAGATTCGACGAAGATAGTCCTTTTTGGTGAGAATTCTAAGCGGTATGTGTGGAGAAAACCAGGCACTGCTCATCAGCTGCCCAATACAATCCCAAGGGTGAAACATGGTGGTGGCAGCATCATGCTATGGGGGTGTTTTGCAGGGACAGGATGTCTGGTTGCCATTGAAGCAAACATGAATACGGCCAAGTACAGAGATATCCTGGATGAAAACCTCTTCCAGAGTGCTCTGGACCTCAACACTTGGCCAAAGGCTCACCTTACAACAAGACAATGACCCCAAGCACACAGATAAAATAACAAAGGAGTGGCTTTGGAACAACTTTGCAACCATTCTTGACTGGCCCAGCCAAAGCCCTGACCTAAACCCAATTCAGCATCTCTGGAGAGACCTGAAAATGGCTGTCCACCAACCTGATGGAACTGGAGAAGATCTGCAAGGAAGAATAGCAGAGGATCCCCAAATCCAGGTGTGAAAAACTTGTTGCATCATTCCAAAGACGACTCACGGCTGTACTAGCTTAAAAGTGTGCTTCTACTCAATACTGAGCAAAGGGTCTGAATACTTATGACCATGTGATATTTCAGATTTTCTTTTCTAATAAATTTGCAAAAATTTCTACATTTGTTTTTTTTCCGTCAAAATGGGCGGCAGAATGTACATTAAAGAGAAAAAATGAACTTTTTTGACTTTACCAAATGGCTGCAATGAAATAAAGAGTAAAAAATTTAAGGGTCATTCCATATCAAGTGATCCAAATATGAATTTTTTTTTACCTGACGTCTTTAGATTTTATTTTTTTTATGAAGTACAACTTTAATTACTAAGTTTTGAATTTTTTCTTCATCAGTTAATTTTTTACAGACTTATAAAGTTTTGAAAAAGCGTGAATTTTGGCCTGGTATGGCTTTACATTTTTTATCATATCTCAGGCTAGAATTAAGATAAAGAGGTGGGAGAGGCATCATTTTTCTTGTTCTTGTTTATATTTGTACAGGGATTCAACTTGGAACCTATCAAATTTATATATTTTTTTTAAGCCTTGAATCATCTGATTTTATGTTTGTGAGTTTCTTCCTTTTTTCTTTTCAAATTACACCTTATTGAATTCAACATTTATATGCAATAATGAAACACAAAAAACAAATACAGTAAGTGCCAGAATAAATACATCTTAATCACACAAATTGCTCAGCATTTTCAACTTGAATGCATTGAACAAAACAAAAGGAAAAAGGTGATCATATCCTCAAGTGTGATTTTCTAAATAGTCTCACCCTAAAAAACAAGATTAACAGAACCAATATTTTTACCACCTATTTATACATGTAACATTTTTTTTTCAATTACATCACTAAACATGTCATTTATGAAACGTTTAAGAAGATTAGTTCAGTAGTTAAATCCTCGTTCTATAAAATATGAACTAATCAAACAATTAAAAGTACGTTTTTAAACAGGCCTTCTATCATCAATTTGTCCCTTCTACACGGTGTTCCAAATTATTATGCAAATGATATTTTTCTATGATTTTCCTAAATAGTCGGTACAAATGACAGTCAGTCTAATAAAAGTCATCACCTGTTAGAGTATACATCAAATTTTTTTGAAGAAACCTCCCAATGATAACATTATAATCTCGAAAATGAATAAAAACTCAAATTGCACTGTTCCAAATTATTATGCACAGTAGAATTTCTAAGCATTTGATATGTTTTAAAGAACTGAAAATGTTCATTTGTGGAATTTGCAGCATTAGGAGGTCACATTCACTGAACAAAAAAAGATATTTAACTCCAAAACATCCTAACAGGTCAAGTTATATGTTAACATAGGAACCCTTCTTTGATATCACCTTCACAATTCTTGCATCCATTGAACTTGTGAGTTTTTGGAGAGTTTCTGCTTGTATTTCTTTGCATGAAGTCAGAATAGCCTCCCAGAGCTTCTGTTTTGATGCGAACTGCCTCCCACCCTCATAGATCTTTTGCTTGATGATACTCCAAAGGTTCTCTATAGGGTTGAGGTCAGGGGAAAGATGGTGGCCACACCATGAGTTTATCTCCTTTTATGCCCATAGCAGTCAATGACTCAGAGGTATTCTTTGCAGCATGAGATGGTGCATTGTCATGCATGAAAATGATTTTGCTCCTGAAGGCACATTTCTGCTTTATATACCATGGAAGACAGCTGTCAGTCAGAAACTCGATATACTTTGCAGAGGTCATTTTGACACCTTCAGGAACCTTAAAGAGCCCTACCAGCTGTTTCCCCATGATTCCGGCACAAAACATGACTCTTCCACCACCTTGCTGATGTCGCAGCCTTGTTGGGACATAGTGGCCATCCACCAACCATCCACTACTCCATCCATCTGGACCATCCAGGGTTGCTCGACACTCATCAGTAAACAAGACTGTATGAAAATTAGTCTTCATGTGTGTCTGGGCTCTCTGCTACCATTTCTGCTTGTGAACACTGTTTAGGGGTGGCTGAATAGTAGGTTTATGCACCACAGCAAGCCTTTGAAGGATCCTACACCCTGAGGGTCAAGGGACTCCAGAGGCACCAGCAGCTTTAAATATCTGTTTGCTGGTTTGTAATGGCTTTTTAGCAGCCGCTCTCTTAATCCGATGAACTTGCCTGGCAGAAACCTTCCTCATTCTGCCTTTATCAGCACAAACATGTCTGTGCTCAGAATCAACCACAAATCTCTTAACAGTACAATGATCACGTTTAAATTTTGGGGAAATATCTAATGTTTTCATCTCTTGACCAAGGCATTGCACTATTTGATGCTTTTCAGCAGCAGAGAGATCCTTTTTCTTTCCTAAATTCCTTGAAACCTGTGCCCTGCTTAATAATGTGGAACATCATTCTTAGGCCTGTTTCACACTTCCGTTTTTGTGTCCGCCAAACGGATCCGTTTCCGTTTTTTTGACGGAAACTGATGCAAACGGATCCGTTTTTTTAAAAACGGATCCGTTTTTTTGACGGATCCGCGGTAACCGTAATTGAAGTCTATGGGACAAAAAAAACGGATCCTGCAAAAAATGGCGGATCCGTTTTTTTACGGAAAACAACGGATTTTGACGGATTTGAAAAAACGGAAGTGTGAAACAGGCCTTAAGTACTTTTCCTTTAATTGGGCTCACCTGGTAAACTAATTATCACAGGCATTTGAGATTGATTTCAGTGATCCAAAGAGCCCTGATACACAATACCATCTATGAGTTTATTTGAAAAACAAAAAATTACATCTTTATGACACTTAAATCCAATTTGCATAATAATTTGGAACACAGTGAAGTGGGTGAAATGTACCGCATTTTCCGGCGTATAAGACGACTTTTTAACCCCTGAAAATCTGCTTAAAAGTCGGGGGTCGTCTTATACGCGAGTGCATATGGGGAAGTGGTCCCGATGAACATGGGAGGGTGTAAATGGTGTTATCATCCCCCTTTTACCTCATTGGTGGGAGCGGTGCGGCGGCTCCTCCTTCAGCAGTGTGGCAGCTCTGTGCTGGGGGTCGTCGGCGGCTCCTCTTTGTTCAGCGTGGGGGCGCTGTGCTAGGGGGCGGCTGCGGAGGCTCTCTGTCCAGCATCGGGGCTCCTCCAGCATTTCCCCAAAGCCGCCCAAAGGAAAATGGCCGCCGGAGCCCATGCATGCTCAGATTCAGATCTCGTCCAGAGATCTCGGGAGACGAGATCTGAATCTGAGCAACAAAGAAATAGTTCTCTGAAAAGTCTAAGCTTATTACTGCCTCATATTGTTTGATGCTTTCTTTGAGGTGATTGTAGTAGTCTGTAGACTGTTGGTGAGCTATAAATGAGTGTTTCTTAAGGACTATCAGCTGTTCACAAAAACATTCTACAAAAAGTTCTGCACTTTTACAGTGTCAAAAGTAATCTGTCAACAGATATCCACTGTTTATAAGTTATATTATTCTACCATAGCCTCTTCAAAATAATTTAATATTTTTTCTTTGAGAGCCAATACTGAAGGACATTTTTTGCAAATATTGAGGTAACAACTCCAACTCTTTTCTAGACAAAATATTTGAGACAGACATACTTTGTAATCGCCAAGGTTGGACTCGCCAATCTGAATATCTTTCAGCTTACCCCCCTTCAATCATGAGCTTAGTGTTCTGGTGTATTGTACATACGCATACGGAGTGTGTACCACTACCACCAGCCAGGAGCGTGTACCACTACCACCAGCCAGGACACAATTCTTCGGTCGCAGGTCAGCAAATTTTGAAAATCCTATTTTGGCAGAAGTGGAATTTTTTTCTTTAAAAATTTCATAGGTTTCTTTCAAATTGGTAAGAACCAGCCTCTTCTGGACATGAGTGTTCTTACCATTCAATTTCATAGACACACAATCTTTCCTGCCAGGCATAATTTGGCTCACTTCATCACCATTGCAAAAATCTTTCACTTTACCCACTATAGCGTCATCTAATGTTTTCCCTGGTTTAGGATCAGGACAAGACATGAAACCTTTTTGTTCAACTAGAGATTTGGCTTTTCTAGCCATTCTATTGCCAACATAAATTCATTTTTTATTCTTTTGCATGTCCAACTCTTCAGTAGTGTAGTCAGTATCATGAACTGTTCACTTCTGCTGTGGGTGGATTTAAATTTATCTCTAAGCTGCAGAATGATCTCTGAATCAGTGTCATTTTTTCCTTCACCTTCTACTGTTTCACCTACCAGCTCAAGGGTCAATTTTTTTTGTGAGTTTTTCTAATTTTTTTGGCAATAACCTGGATAATGGATTCTTTTTTTGCAATGGGCGATTCTTCGATGTTAGAAAGTGATTTATTCAAATACTCTATTGTTAAATCAGGATTTATAAAATCCTCTGTGTTGGAAGTTACAGGTTCTTCAAAATTTTCTGCCTGCAGAGTATATTTCTCTATTGCAAGTTGCTTTCTACAATGGTCACAAATTTTCATGCCTGCATTGATTGATGGATTTATATAAACATCCAATCTTGTACCAGCCTAAGATTTTTTTCTTGTCTGTCCAGTTTTTTCAAAAAGATTGCAACTGCATATATTATAAAATTCTGTTCCTTGATAAGTAACAGCCATTGCTGTGTGAGAAAAATACAGTTCATATTAAGGAAGATGGGTAATAAAAATAAAGATTTACAGTACACTTTAGATATAACTGTTACTATAAAGTGAGTATTAGGGCTAGGGCCTGCGGATAAACGATGCAGTTTTGGCAGCATTTTTCTACCGAATTTTCACTATCTGCATTACTTTTTTTAATCGCTAGTGAAAACAATGGCAGCTTTTTTTATATAAATAGTGATAAATGCTGCGTTCATTGCAACGATCAAAAAGTAGTGCAAGCTGTGATTTACTCAAAAACACTACATGTGTTTAACCCCATTGAATTCAATGGGGGGGCGTTTTTCTGAATGATGATCACTCAGAATAGAGCTGTGTGTGTATTAGCCCTTAAGAAAAGCATTAACTATTAATATAAATTTACTCAAACTTTAAACACACTCACCAATATTGGAGCACACCGATTCCCTTGATGCCTATTTACACACTATTGGTTGTTCAAGAGTGAACATGTCCAGGCATGTCAGGACATGAAAGCTCGGAAGCTCTGTCTTACTTCCTGACTCTGCGGTGGGCAGATACTTAACATGACTGACAGAGCTGCTGGCCTATCATCTGCTCTACATTCAGTGTCTACCCCTGTTCATTCTCAGGTTGAGCTCTAACAAAGCTTTCTCCTCTGTCCTCTCCTACTTCTAAGCTGTAAAATAATACAGTAATATCTAAAAATCATGGATTATTTGGTAAATATAGACCCCACACTTTTAGACCACAGGCTGAACAGATCTGAATCCGAAGATTTTCGAATTGACACTGAAATAGATATATTTTTAAATATGATCCCATTGTGATCCCAACTTGAATTTAGGTACAGATGTGGCCAGGAGCATAGCAGGCACATGTGCATTTTTTTACATTTTTAAATTAAACGTTTTTTCGAAAATGCGTTTTAAAATTTTGCATGTGCATTGGTAAAATATTAACAAAGATACTCTTGTGACATATCTGGTGAAAGCCTGTAGAGTTCTGAGTAGAATGGTGTTTATTTTGTTTATCTATTT
This sequence comes from Dendrobates tinctorius, assembly GCF_039654945.1. NCBI lineage: Eukaryota > Metazoa > Chordata > Amphibia > Anura > Dendrobatidae > Dendrobates > Dendrobates tinctorius. The sequence continues at coordinate 34,971,369 of NW_027361683.1, forward strand.
TCTATCCTGAGTTATGAAGAGAAATGTAAAGGCAGGCCACACCGAAATTCGCACTTTTTCCGAACTTTGAAATTCAATTAAAAAATAAAAATCTAGAATTTTTTTTCTTCACATTTTGCATTCTCTGACACACTATTACCAAATAACAAAATCTCAAAAGAATTAAAAATAGAGGTAAAAATCATTGGTTCACTTGACATGGAATGATCCTTAAAGGGGTCTGAATACTTTCCGTATCCACTGTATACTGGACTACTGATTTATACACAGTTTATTGAAAGTTTAGATGTGCTTTAAGAAGAACTTACCATCCTTAATCCTGCTTTCCTGTTCACTCCAGAAGTTCTGAGATGAATGCAGGCTTTCCTTCCCTTTGTGTGTTATTTTTTCCCCTTTTCTGTAGAGGAGGAGCTTTACTACTTTTGAACATAAACTGCAGCACAGATTCATCTCAGCTAAAAGTATAGACCTTAAATCAGGAATAGGACAGACATTTATACATTTCATAACTTTCCCAAATTCTTATGAAACAAATATTCCCCACAAACTGCATTACACTACTGTACCCAATTTATTATATATCTTGGGAGTCGGTTCATTTTATACCGACTCCACCAAAATGGGCTCCGCCTCTGACTCCACGACTCCAACTCCACAGCCCTGAAATGAATGTCGTCAAACTCTGTTGAATCATATCTATGCACAACATAAAATACCAACACAGATAATTTTCAATATATTTTTATTACAGCTTGCAAACATCTGGACAGTTCAATATATTGTGCCTTTTGTGTCTTACCGTACATGGGATGCATTCTGTCTGGCAAAACAGTATAAGGAGAAGATGACCAAGAGAATTTGTTTGCTGTAATTCAATATGGCAGCTGTGGGATCATTACCCACTACAAAAACCTGCAGACCATACCAAAGACATTTAAAAACTTGCATTTAGTATACTGTACACTAAAGCAATAAATACGTTCGAAGGGCTTATGTGTTAGTTAGGCTAGTTTCACACTAGAGCGCAGCGCCGGCCTGCGCACGGCCGCCGCTAAGCCCCGCCTCCGCCGGTAGCTCCGCCTACCGGCGCATGACGCTGCATGCGTCCTGCGTCCCCTATCTTTATCACTGGGGGCGCAGGCCGTGCGCAAAATGCGTTTGGCGGCGCATGCGCTTTTTTGACGGTGCGCCGAGCGCAACCAAACTGCAGCAGGTTGCGTTTGGCGCAGGTCGGCGCACCGTCAAAAGGACGCATGCGCTGCCAAACGCATATTGCGCACGGCCTGCGCCCCCAGTGATAAAGATAGGGGACGCATGCAGCGTCATGCGCCGGTAGGCGGAGCTACCGCCGGAGGCGTGGCAGGGGCGGGGCTTAGCAGCGGCTGTGCGCAGGCCGTCGCTGCGCTCAAAAGCACTAGTGTGAAACTAGCCTTAAATGTGCTTTTCTGCAATATTCATAGAGCCTTCACCCTCACCCCAGGTCTTATTTATTTGTTGGGTCATCAGTGCCTGATACTGTAAATTAATACATGGATCACATTCGCTTTTAAGTCTCCTGCCCTGATCTACCAAAATCACCATTTACTTTAACATATATATACTAACTAAAGAACAAAATTCATGTTAGACAGAGATGGCATATCAAACACACTTAAAGTGTGACAATATTCACAGAAACGATAGACTAAATTAAAATCATTTAAAGAGAATCTGCCACCGCTACTCCATTTGATAGCAGCAGGATGAGCAGCAGACTAAAAGTATATAATAATGGCTACTGCTCACCTTAACAATGTCCTCAATACACTGTGACAGAACAGATTCAGACAGCAGGATCCCTCCAGGGACTGGACACGTCTCTGAAATTAGATTAAAAGGCAAGGGAAATCACAACAAAGTCCAATTCTCACTTAAACCATTCATCTGCTTTAGCCAACCCCATTCCACATGATAAATTAGTGCACATGCGCCAAATAGAGACACACAGATTGGGACCACTGTACATTATCAAGAATACAGAGATGAAAAGCTCTCCATGTATACAAGAAAATCTGTCACTCACTCATTTTGGTCATAGGAGTCAAGATAGAAATACATTTTTACTGTTACTCTAAGACTAGCAAATGATATTTTGTTAGTCTTGAGGATCAGTATGGACTATGGGTGTTATATAGAAAATGTGCAATGGAGAGGTCCTCAATAATGAAAAAAAATTAAAAGTTGCTCATTAATGTGTCCAGCATGTTAAGATATGAAAGCTTGCAATTCACTTCATTTGGCAATTTGGCTCTTTTCCCATTTAAAAATCTGATCAAAGTGGCCTCCAATCGCAAGGCTTTCTCAAGGCTTCGGCATCTTCATAATTGCTATACAGTCTGTCTGCAGAGGTGGAGAGATGCCACAAGAGAGGAGCGCTGTACAAACCGGAGTTGAGCTCCCCTCTTGTTATGCTAGCATCTCTCACTCATAATGCAATGCCAAAAGGCAGATCACAGCTAACAGCAAAGTGCTGAGATGAGAACATAAGTTAGAGCATTACCTTGCTTGGGAGCAAGACCCCTCTACTCTTGAGATGCTGCCTGTCACGTACCCCCTTCTCAGCACGTGACTTGGGGTTTTGCCTGCAAGGGTAAATTTATCTCCCCTCACTCAATCCAGCATTCAACCTCTGTCCTATGCTGCACTGGCAGCATAAATCACACCCCGACACAAACCACGCACCCCGCTTCACACACGCTGCCACCACTCACCAAACATATGGGCGATGAGTCACGGAAATAGAGTACCTGCTTCTTGGCTCGTGGGGTGGGCCAGGCTGTAATGGCATCTATCTTCCCTGGTTCAGGTATTAGCAGCCCTCCCCCCACCCGATGTCCAAGGTATTGTACTTCCCGCATGGCTACCTGACACTTCCCAGGCTTAACAGTAAGATCTGCAGTGTTAAACCTCTGCAACACCAGAGAAAGATGTACAAGGTGTTCCTCCCAAGAATTACTAACAATGGCATTGTCATCGAGGTAAGCAACGGCAAAACCATCAAATCCTTACAATAACTGATTAACCTACCTCTGGTAGGTGGCAGGGGCATTTTTCATACCAAATGGCATCAAAAGAAACAGAAACAGATAAAGGCAGACCTCTACTGAGCTTGTTTGGTCATGGGTATTGTCATGACCCAGCTCGCGGTAGGACTCCTATTTGCCCTTTTTCCCAGTCTGGTCATGTAGGGGTTAACCTTTCTCAGCCTCAGTCTGGGATCATGTTTGTTGTTTTATTGTTGCAGCTTTCTGCAGGCTATTTTGGTTATAGTTTTGCCTAGGGCTGCTGTAGCTGACCCTGATTGCTGATTTGTCCTCCTGCATTTGCTGTCTGAACCTGTGTCTGTTTTTCCCCTTTCCCGTTTCAACTCCGTGTTCCCCTTTAGTGTACTGACCTCCCGGTTCTGACTTGGCTTGTATCCTGACCTGCTTCTGTCTTTTGGCTTATCCGCTCCTGAGTGCTAATGACCTTCTCGGCTTGCCTCTGACCCCGAATTTGTTTTTTCCGCTTTGTACCGTGCTACAGTGTGTTGCTTGACTCTGCCTGTCTGACTAATCTGCTGCCACCTGTGGTAGCATGGCTGCTGCACTGCAAGCCTGCTCTGTTTGGGTGCAGTTCTGTGTCCACTCTACTGTCATCTAGTGGAGTCTGCACCCATCTGAACTGCAGCAGCCCTGACAGGTATCTGCCAATCTCCCCTACTTAAGTCCATAATGGTGAGGTGCGATGCATTAGCTAGCTGCTCTAACAGCTCTTCTATACTCGGCATGGGGTAGACCTCAAATAATCTTTATATAGCGCTAACATATTCCGCAACACTTTACAGTTTGCACACATTATCATCACTGTCCCAGATGGGGCTCACAATCTAAATTCCCTATTAGTATGTCTTTACAATGTAGTAAATTAGATTTAATTTCCTATAGTCTACACAGAACCTGGTGGTATGGGCCCTTTTTGGGACAAGAACCACAGGAGAGGCCCAGGCATTCTGCGATTTTTGCATTACCTCGAGGTTTAGCATCTCCTCTACCTGTTCCTTCATGTGTGCCTTCACCTCTGCTGACACCCGATATGCAGACTACCTTCCCCCGTGATTAGTATCAGTGTCCACATGGTGAGTTGCTAAGTGAGTCCTCCCAGGTTTCCCTGTTAAGACTTCTGTGAACTCGCTGAGCACCCCCATCAGCTCAGACCTCTGACTGTGGGATAGCTTAGAGTTAAACTCCACTGACTCCAGGGACTCCATATACTGAGCCCCAACCCCCCCCCCCCCCCCATCTACTAACAAATCTGCCTCTACCTCGTCAGGGAGGCTACAGACAGGTAATACACACGCCTCCCTGTCACGATGAGCCTTCAACACAATACTTTCAGATGCTTTGCATACTCATCTAGGGTCACCACATAGTTAACATCATTTAGCCGATTGTGTACAGTGTACGGTCCCCCTCCCATGCGGCCTGTAATTTATTCTGTGAAAAATGAGGATGAATGAACTCATGGAGATCAACATCCAACACTGCGGAGACACCATCACATGTTTCTCAACGCAGTGATTCTAGAGCAATGCCCCCATCCCTTATGGGAAATATGTAAAACATGCAAAACACAAGCCGCGGAGACACCATCACGTTTCTCAACGCAAGCAATGACTAGACAGGTCTTTCCCCGGGAAGGAACAACCACGGGAAGGGCAGTCTCCAATGAAGGAAAACACCTATGCCAAAACATGGTATCCATCCACAGACAGCATTTCCTTGGGGAAACCCACACAAGAGAAAACAGTCAGTAAAGCAGCCGCCACTTTGTCTGCTCAGATGGAGGACAGTGCCACAGTTTCCGGATATAGTGTAGCATGAGGATGAACTTTTTGCCAGAGCTGCTAGGAATTGCAAGAGGCCCTATTATATCCACAGCCCCTCGTTGGAAAGGCTCATCAATGTGGCAGTGGTATCAATTGGGTTTTCTGTATATTCCCAGACTTTCCGACTCTCTGACAAACTACGCAGGATAAACAGTAATTGGCTATATCTGTCCCCATCTTGGGCCAATAAAAGTGAAGTGTCAGGCGAACTTTAGTCTTTGATACGCCAAGGTGTCCAGCCGGAGGAAGTTCATGAGCAATTCAAAGGAACGACTAGCCGCTTTTCGCAGTCCAAATGCTCTGTAGCATCAGTGGGGAGAGTCTCTTTATACAGTCTGCCCTGGTCCCAGTATATTATCTCTTTGTCAGAAGAAGTAGGAGGTTGTTCTGCAAGACATCTGAGTTTCTCCAGAATGACATCTGTCAGCAGGTCCTCCTGGAAGCTCTGTCAGTCTGCAGGCCCAGGCCTAGTGTGAATGCCAGTCTCTGGTCTGAAACTGAGTCTTCAGAGTCAGTTATCAGGGACCTCGATGGGTCTGCTTGGCCCTCTTGTTCTGGCAGTTTTATCTGAGATTCATCCTTTACTCTCTGGGGTTGAGTCTGAGCCGCAGCCTGACTCCGGGTCACAGGTGCCACATACGTACATTCCGGTGCATTGTTACATTCTCCCTCCTCATACACGATCTCAGGTGGGTCACTTGCTTCCACCTTCTCTGTAGCATTTACTTGCAAGGGAGGGACATAGTGGGACACCATCCTCCCCAAGTCTGTGCCTAGCAAAACATTGGTGGGGATAGACTCTGATACTCCCACTCAGTCCTTTCCCTGCTCCCCAGTCCAGGTACACATGGGCCATGGGCACAGCAGGGCTGTCCTCTCCAACCCCCGTTATAGACATAGTCTTTCCTGGTATATCAGAAGGGTTTACCATTTCTGGACGCACCAGATTTACCTCTCTGCACCAGTGTCTCTGAGACCAATGGTAACTTTATTGCCAACAGTGACAGATTGACAGTTCTCATTGGTCCTCAAATCAGAGCTAGCCACAAAGAGGACAGAAGGTGGGGGCCCAGACGGCTTTGTGGTTGTAGCAACAGCCTCTCTCTCAGTCTGCCAGTACTGTAAAATAAGCTGCAGGCGCAGATTGGAATCACTTGTTCCCAGCTGTGTTAAGGCCATTTGTAAAGTAACGTCCATAGGCTCTTCAGAACTGGCATTACTGACAGCTCCAGAAGGTATCTCTGGTCCAAAAACTGGCATTGCTGGGTTGCTCTGAGGTGGACTCTCTCTCTTCGGCCAGATGTTTCAATATTTTGCTCTATGTGCTGCTTGACCAAGGCTCGCATCAGCAGCTCCTTGATTTGTCGGCTGTTTCTATTCCTCTCTGCTCACAGAGGGCGATCAAAGCCTCCTTGCTCTGCTTCTTGTACAGGGCTGCCACATCAATGAACAGCCTTTTGCAAAATAAGAGATAGAAAAGAAAAATGGGGGAGGGAAAATGTTTGCAAGTATGTCTAAGTAAGCACTGAGTTGAACCTTGTAGAACTGGCGCACTCCTCGCAAGGATACTATTTCTATAGTACAGGGAATAATTGCTTAGACCATGCAATAATGCTCTAATAGAAATAAATTGTATCCCACCGATTGCCACCAATTTGTCACGTACCCGCTTCTCAGCACGTGACTTAGGGTTGAGCCTGCAAGGGTTAATTTATCTCCCCTCACTCAATCCAGCAACCTCTTTCCTATGCTGCACTGGGAGCATAAATCACACCTCGACAAACCACGCACCCTGTTTCACACACAATGCCACCACTCACCGAACATATGGGCAAGCAGTCCCGGAAATACTACAACTACTACTGTCTGCCAATCACCAGGATCACACACTCTAAGGTTATGGGTTCTTTTAGAGTATACAAGGTTCAAACTTATTAAAGTTTTAAGCTTTAATAGAAAGGTACAGTGCTTACAATAAAAGGATATAAATATATGGAAATAAAAAGTGACATACAAATATGCAAAACAGTTATAAAATAAAAGACAGAAACTTACAAAAATACCTAAACCTTGCAGTTTGTTATTCTGCTTCCTTAGGGAGGAAATATGAAAATGGATCACATCAGCTTGGCTGCTCTCAATCTGTGAACAACATTCTTTGTGGAGGGCCCACTTTATAGGCCTATCCTGGAGACTAGATCACTAAACCAGCCTTTCATGTTAATATTCTAAATCCTGGTTTGTGACTGGACCATGGCTACTTTACCAATGAATATATTATTTTTTCTAAATGCTCTTTGTCTTGAACTTTCTTTCCCATATTAAATAGAAAGTATCAAGCTGCAACTAGGTCCCATTTGGTGTCTCCCTTCAAAGGCATCAGAGGTGTGAAATGGTTCTAATTCTGCTTCTCAGGAAGGCACCCTGGGGTCTGAGATCCTGCGACCAGAAAAGCTGCCTTTGCTCAGGATAACATAGGTTATGACCTTTGTGAAGAGCTGCAGCCTAAGAAACCATGCTAATTTACTGCCGGTGGTTGTCACTTCATTTTTCTGCATGCTAAATTGAATAAGGCTAGATTGGGATACAGCACTCATCCCGTGTGACTGAATGGCTCTCACCTTCTGTCGAGGTACAATACAGTAAAGGTTTCAGCATGGGTAGAATTAAATATGTCTCTGCCAGTTGAGGTTGATTCCGACAAATCTTCAGAAAAGTTTCAGTGGCGACTCTTTGGAACTGTCGTGCTGTCAAAGAGTTTTGGATATGAAGCAAATCTAGAATCTAAAGAAAGGTGAAAACTATCATTGTTAATATATTACTTAACAATAAGTAATGTAGTACATCATAGTGTGGCATACGTTTTCTTCTGGAAAAAAAAAAAAAAAAGGATTGCAATTTTTTTGTTAGAAACATCAAAGAAACAATTTGTTATATGGATATTCCTTTCATGCATAAGGTTGTCCACCACTTGCACAATCCATTTATTAAATAAAGTAGTCCTCCTTATAAAATACAAATAACCTCTAACCACCTACCATACTGGCCATCGGTCTCTCAGGGATCGCGTGACACTTTTATGTCACGCAAGTCCTGCAGCCACTCACTGCCAGTACAGGGGGCTTGTACAGTCACCGCCCACTACACAGCAAGCTGCAATCACTCCTGGCACTTTGATAGCCTGCTCTGCAGTGTGTCAAGTGTAAAGAGCAGGCTTTAAGTCAATGTGTAGGGGAGCGATTACAGCAATGCTCACTGTGTGATAAGCACTGATTTTAAAGGCTCCATGCACGGCCCCAATAACTAGAAGAGAACGGCTGCAGGAAGACTAAACCTTTATTTTATCGCCATAGCAGCCACAAATGATCTATACACCATTTAGCTGCAGATTACCAATATATCTAAATAGCAAATACATAAACTGTTCTACAAACATTCCTTGTGTAGACGGATCCTGCAGTCATACTCCCTTCTTATCCTAAAAATATAGCAAGAAGTATGGCTACAACGAAAGGTATCATGAAAGCGAGTGCACTCTCTCACAGTAATCTGGAACCATGGAGACATTATGCACAAATGTTAATTTTTATTTCAAAAGCATCAACATATTCTGCAGCACTTTACAACACAACTGTCACGTCTGTCTGAGACCACAGGCTCAAAAAGCCTACCTCAGACGGACTTGGCACAAGCCACTACTTCAGGCAGAATCCAGAGAAACCTCAATACACTTTAACCCCTGTACAGGGAGTTTTACATCAGGACCCAGTGGATTGCTACCACAAAAGGGGCTGCCATGCAGAAGGGAGACACAGAGTCCTGTCAGACATGTTAAAGATGTGTCTGACAGGATATCAGGACTCTTCAGACCTACAGATGACTACCCATTCCTGCTACTACATGTGGGGACAAATGGCACTGCAAGAAATGACCTGGAAACCATCTGCAGAGACTTTGAAAACTTAGGCAAGAAAGTGAAAGAACTGGGAGCGCAGGTGGTCTTCTCTTCCATCCTCCCAGTGGATGGCCATGGAACAAGGAGGTGGAATAAGATTCTGCAGGTGAAAAACTGGCTACGTCGATGGTGCCGTCAGCAACGATTTGGATTTCTGGATCACAGAGTGAATTACCTTTACGATGGACTACTTGCTAGAGATGGGGTGCACCTTACGAAGACTGGAAAACATGTATTTGGAAGTCGCCTTGTTACACTTGTAAGGAGAGCTTTAAACTAGAACATGGGAAGGGAAGCAAAAGACCAGAAAAAGCCATACACCTGACAAAAGTTATTGAGAACTCTGCTATTAGAAGTGGAAAGGAAGAACAAAGACAAAAGAATCTAATTAATAAAAATATTGGAGAAAGAGAAACCAATCACAAACTAAAATGTTTCTATACTAATGCACAAAGCATGGGCAACAAACAAGGAGAATTGGAACTACTAACGCAGGAAAAGAAATATGATGTCATTAGAATCACTGAAACTTGGTGGGACAATACACATGATTGGAATACAAGACTAGAAGGATACAACTTATTTGCAAGAAACAGACTTGATAAACGAGGAGGAGGTGTCGCATTGTATGTTAGAAACGCGTATATCTGCACAGAGATTGAAGCTTCAGAGACTGGGAGTTCTGTGGAAACTGTTTGGGTAAGAATACAAGGACCGAACAATGGAAAGGACACCATTGTAGGCATTTACTACAGGCCGCCAGTGCAAGCTGAAGATATGGATGAACTCTTTATGCATCAAATGGCCAAGTTCTCCAAAAAATATGACATAGTTGAAATGGGAGATTTCAACTATCCAGACATTTGTTGGGAATCTCTCTCAGGCAAAATTAACAGGTCAAGGAAATTCTTATCCTCTCTTGCTGACAACTTTATCTTCCAAAAGGTAGGGGAGAAAACAAGGGGAACTGCTACCTTGGATCTAATCCATATAAACAGGGAGGAAATGGTTGAGGAGGTAAAAGTGGCTGGGACCCTAGGAGGTAGCGACCATGCTATTTTAGAATTTTGGATAACTAGAGGCGGAAGACCTGTGAAGACTCAGACGTCAAGGTTAGATTTCAGAAAGGCAGATTTTAAGGGATTCAGAAAGAGAATTGGAGGGATCCAATGGCTGGATATCCTTAAAGACAAAAATGTCCAGGAAGGATGGGAAATCTTGAAAAATGAAATTCTCAAAGCACAATTGTTAACAATTCTGAAAAGAGGGAAGAATAGGAAGCATTTAAGGAAACCAGGATGGATGAACACAGAACTTAAGCACATGCTTAAAAGGAAGAAAAAAATATTTATAAAATGGAAAGAGGGAGGCATATCTAAAGAAGAATATAATGCTGTTTGCAGAACCTGCAGGGCACAAATCAGATTAGCTAAAGCTGACAATGAATTGAGGCTTGCAAGAGTTGTCAAAAGCAATAATAAAGGATTTTCGGGATATGTCAAAAGTAAAAGAAAAGTCAAAGATGCTATAGGATTTTTACAGGATGAAAATGATGAAATGGTAAGACAGGATGTTGAGAAGGCCGAACTTTTAAATTCCTATTTTGCATATGTTTTCTCTCAGAAAGGAAATGTAACATCAACTGTTCTTCACTGTCCTATTAAGGGAATAGAAGAATCCAGGATATCTATAAAAAGAAAGATAGTGAGGAAACACTTAGCTAACCTAAATGAATTCAAGTCTCCAGGTCCAGATGAATTACACCCCAGAGTACTGAAGGAGATAGCAGAAGAAATTTTTGAACCCCTCTCCATAATCTTTGAAAATTCTTGGAGAACAGGAGAAGTCCCAGAAGACTGGAGAAGAGCAAATGTCGTTCCTATCTTCAAAAAGGGGAAGAAGGTGGACCCAGGCAACTATAGGCCGGTGAGTCTGACTTCTATACCAGGAAAGATCTTTGAACAAAGATATTAAACAACATGTATGTCAGTACCTGGATAAGAATGAAGTGATTAAACAGAGTCAGCATGGGTTTGTAACTAATAAGTCATGTCAGACTAACTTAATTTCCTCATATGACGGAATCACTGATTGGGTGGATCACGGAAATGCTGTAGATATAGTATATCTTGACTTCAGCAAAGCATTTAACAAAGCATCTCATACAATCCTTATTGAAAAAATGACTAAGTATGGAATGGATAAGGAAACTGTTAGGTGGATTCATAACTGGCTTAGTGATCGGACCCAAAGAGTGGTCATAAATGGCTGCACATCCAGTTGGAAGAATGTCTCAAGTGGGGTACCACAGGGCTCTGTTCTGGGCCCTGTATTGTTCAACATCTTTATCAACGATTTAGATGAAGGAATTGAGGGTAAACTGATTAAATTTGCTGATGACACAAAGCTAGGAGGGATAGCTAATACTATAGAAGAGAGAGAGAGGATTCAAAAAGATATAAATAAACTGGAGCAGTGGGCAGCAACTAACAATGATTTTTAACAGGGAGAAATGCAAAGTACTACATCTGGGCAATAAAAATGAAAAAAGCATATACAGAATGGGAGGAATAGGGCTAAGCAACAGCACATGTGAAAAAGACTTGGGTATACTAATAGATCACAGACTGAATATGAGTCAACAGTGAGATGCAGCAGCAAAAAAGGCAAATGCAATTCTAGGATGTATTAACAGAAGCATACAGTCTAGATCATGTGAAGTCATTATTTCCCTCTACTCCTCTTTGGTCAGACCTCATCTGGAATATTGTGTCCAGTTTTGGGCACCACATTTTAAAAAAGACAGCAACAAACTGGAGCAAGTTCAGAAAAGAGCAACCAGAATGGTGACCGGTCTGCAAACCCTGTCTTATGAGGAAAGGTTGCAGGATTTGGGAATGTTTAGTTTGCAAAAGAGAAGACTGAGAGGAGACTTAATAGCTGTCTACAACTATCTCAAGGGCTGTCACATTGTAGAAGGATCATCTTTATTCTCATTTTCACAAGGAAAGACTAGAAGCAATGGGATGAAACTGAATGGGAGGAGACAGATTAGATATTAGAAAAAACTTTTTGACAGTTAGAGTGATCAATGAGTGGAACAGGCTGCCACGAGAAGTGGCGAGTTCTCCTTCAATGGAAGTCTTCAAAACAGAGGCTGGACAGACATCTGACTGGGATGATTTTGCGAATCCTGCTTTGAGCAGGGGGTGGGACCAGATGGCCCAGGAGGTCCCTTCCAACTCTACGATTCTATGATTCTATGAATGGTCGTCAAGCAGGGTCACATCCAAGAGGTCAGGTCAAGGACAAAATCGTAAAGCTAATGGGTAGTCATAAGTCAAGCCCAGATTAGAAGACACACCAAATGCACAGCACACAGGTAAAGGCAGGTAGCAGAAACATTAATCCCTTAACGAACGCTGACACGCCTTTTAAAGGCGGCAGTTAAGGGGTCTTATTCCTCAACGCCGCTTTTTAACAGCGCTGAGAAATAAGTGTATAGCGCACCCCCAGCCTTGGAAAATCTCTGGTGTCTCAGCTTTTCACTGAATAATGGCGATCACAAGAAAAATAAGAGAGTCCGGTTTTCCATTCATTTCTCTCGCCACCGAATATGATTTAGCATACCAGAGGAGAGAGAAATGGGGTCCCCCGAGCACACCCGGTACCTCCGCCATCACCGGATTTTCCTGATCCATCCCCCAGCCCTCTAGGTCATCTTCCCACAAGTGGTTAGGGGTGTGTTAGGGGTTGGAGTTAGAATTGAGGGGTTTTCCACTGTTTAGGTACCTCAGAGAGTCTCCAAACATGACACGGTGCCCGTCATCGATTCCAGCCAAGTTGGCATTCAAAAAGTCAAACAGTGCTCCCACCCTTCTGAGCCCTACCATGCACCCAAACAGTGGCTTTGCCCCATACACGGGGTATCGGCGCACTCAGGAGATATTGCACAACAAATGTTGTGGTCCATTTCCTCCTGATACCCTTGTGAAAATAAAAAAAGTTTGGGGATAAATTAAATTTTTCGTGAAAAAAGTTAAATGTTAATTTTTTCCTTCCACATTGATTTAGCTTTCATGAAGCACTTGAAGGGTTAATAAACTACATGAATGTGATTGAGTACCTTGAGGGGTGCACTTTTTAGAATGGTGTCACTTTTGGGTATTTTCTGCCATATAGGCCCCTCAAGGTCACTTCAAATGTGTGGTGGTCCCTAAAAAAATGGTTTTGGAAATTTTGTGGGAAAAATGAGAAATCGCTGGTCAACTTTTAACCCTTATAACTTCCTAACAAAAAAAAAATAACGTTTCCAAAATTGTGCTGATGTAAAGTAGACATGTGGGAAATGTTATTTAATGAGTATTTTGTGTGACACCACTCTCTGATTCAAGGGCACAAAAATTAAAATTTAAATTGTAACATTTTCAAAATGTTTGCCAAATTTCATTTTTTGTCAGAAATAAACGCAAGTCATATCGAAAAAATTTCACCACTAACATGAAGTAAAATATGTCATGAAAAAACAGTGTCAGAATCAGTGGGATCCGTTGAAGCGTTTCAGAGTTATAACCTCAAAGGGACAGGGGTCAGAATTGTAAAAATTGGCTTGGTCAAAATTGCCTCGGTCACTAAGGGGTTAACCGACAGTGGGAACTGGTACTCAGGGGTTTATACAGTAACAGCCCCAGCAGTGGTGACAGCTGATAGAAAACAAATTAACATGATTAACCCCTTAGCTTCTAGACTGGCCAAAGACAAGTCCCAGAAACTATATAGGATTGATGCTGGCAAGCATCACCAGCAACAACGTCGCAGTGCCACCTAGCAGCCGAAGCAGAAACCGGCGTAGATGTTAGTTATATTATACAAATATGCCAAGTCCAAAACAAAATGCTTGGCATCTCTGATTTACTATTTTTTTTTTTTGCTTCATGAAATATATTCTTACCTGTGGACATACTTTACGGTAATATTCCTCTAGAGTAATTGACTGCTGAGGGCATGATGCCAAGATTCTTGCTATCGCATCACACTTCTTCCAGTTGCTGGCAGCAGCTTCAGCCTCTCTTCCCCCCACTACACCAGCTGTAAAATGAGAAATCAGAAGTCCTGTTATGTACTAAACAAAAAAACACTACATTAAAAATTACTATATTTTATATACAGTCATGGCCAAAAAGTGTTGGCACCCTTGAAATTGTGCAAGAAAATAAAGCATTTTTCCCAGAAAATTATTGTAATAACACAAGTTTATTTCCATTTTGTGTATTGGAAAAACACACAAACCCAAAGAAAAGAAAAAAAAAAGAAAAAACATTTTGGTGGTTTGATTTTATTCTTTCCCTTACGGCGTTTACCGATCGGATTAATTATTTTTATATTTGGATAGATTGGGAGTTTCTGAACGTAGCAATACTAAATAGGTGTATTTTTTATTTTGAATGGGGCAAGAGAGGGGTGATTTAAACTTTTATTAATTTATTTTTTAACACCTTTTTACTTGCTTCAATAGTCTCCTTAAGAGACGTGAAGCTGTGATCTTCTGATCGCTTGTGCTACACACAAAAGGGCTTCAGCCTTATTATGTGTGGCAGAAATGCTCATCTGCTATGAACGCCAGCCTCTGGGCGCCACTCATAGTAGATCGGCAATGACAAGCACGGGAGTTTCCTGCAGACCCCGAGTTGTCATGCCAACTCATCGGCCCCCTGCGATCATGTGACAGGAGCGCCCATGGGAGTGGCTTGTGACTCACTCATGTTAAATGCCGATGTCAGAGATTGACAGTGGCAATTAAAATGTTAGCGGCGGGTGAATCGCAATTCAACCCACAGATGTTAGGGGCACATGACATCTGATCAGATCAGCTGTCATGTACCTGAAAAAATACAGGCTAAGCGCCGTATCAGAGAGAGAGGCAACCTATGAAGTATCTACACGTGCCAGGTCGTAAAGAGGTTAAAAATAAAACTTGGAGGTTATATGGAGCCATACTATAGTTGTTTGAATTGGATCTAAGGTCTTAATAAGATTAAGAAAAGAAAACTTACCACCTATTAAAGGAAAATTAGCTTACTGTGTGATGAAATATCTAGGGTGGAAATACAATGCATATTAAATGAGAAGTACACAGCGTTACAGTACTTAGCAGAACTTTTACCCTATAGCCTTAGCCAATGTATAATTTTGAGCAACAGGTCGTAAAGATCATATACAATATGTTGGCTCTCAGCCTCAACAAACCTCCTGCATCTTCCAGGATCCCACGTACCACAGCTTGCACCCCATTATGTCTCATCAATCTTTCCGACAGCAACTGTCCAATAAGGCGCCGCAACCAGGAGGGTGCTGGAGCTCTCTGCAGGGAGGCTGAAGCACCAGAAGGATGAAGACCCTGGAAAATTGGTTAACTACATGTAAATCAAAAGGATTTTCTGTTTTCAGATTCTAGCAGTGAATCTCGTCGCTGCTTCCGATGTATGTTACTCTCTACAATGAGGACATCCTCTCAACAGCGCTGCAGCCAATCAGGGAGCTCAGTGGCTCGTGCCGTTAACTTGAGCAGAGCTGCTAAGCTCACTTATTTGACCCAGTGTTGACAATGTGAAGTCAGCATAGCAGACAAAAACAGACACCAGGAGAAGCAGTGGAGACTCACTGCTGGACCCGGGGAGTGTGATTAAACCAGTTAGTTTGTTAAGTCTTAATGTAATGTGTAATAACAAACGTACCTGTCTAGGACCGCCCTGCAAGATGAGGAGCTCTCGAATAACAAGAGGCTGGTACAAGTGATCCATCAGTCTTCTGAAAGCCTCCTTGCACTTGCCTCTCTCACACGCTGTCAGGATCTACAGAAAACAAAGTGAAAAGAAATTATGGGAATGCCAGGAGACCGCTGATAGGAGCAGTTCATGTAGTCTTGTGTAAGGTCACTCTTACTTCTAGTGCTATTTTAGCGATAGACCAAACATCTAGCTGGCTGCCATGGTTAAAACTTCAGCTTTTGGATACTTACTTCTACAAACAGCATCACATACAAAACAAGAAAAACATACTTCTAGCCAAAAGCTGACACCATGACTATCACCCATGCTCCTTCACCTCTTGTGCACACTACGCTGAATTTATAGGCATCCGAATCTGGAAGCGTTGACCTGGCCTCTACCATTCTCCGCTATATTATTATGCATTTATATAGCACCATTTATTCCGTGTGAAAAGGGGAAATATAGACAGGTACAACAAACATGTGTAAGACAAGGGACACGCAAGTACAGAAGGAGAGAGGACCCTGCCCGCGAGGGCTCACAGTCTACAGGGATGGGTGAGGATACACTAGGAGAGGGTAGCTATATTAGCTTTTAATATACATTCACATCCTCCATCCATATTTGACACCTGAAAAATCCACTGTATATTACAGTTTTAGCACAGTGCATAAAAAAAATTAAATCAATTTTTGGAAAATCTGAAGCGTAAATTGATAGGCGATAGCAATTGAAGCTTGCCCATTTATGCTGTGAATACAAAGAATGAAACCTGCATTAATCACAAAATGGTTACCAATAGACAAATACATGGTAACCAAAGGTACTTCTTAATAAAATATCATTTTTATTGATATACTAATATTAAAATGATAAATAAGAAAAGTGCTAGGTCACATTAAAAGAGGGACAAAGACACCACGGAGTACCACATAGCACAAGATATTTCAAATAGCACTGCCCAATACAGTGAAATACAAGTACAAAATACTTGTAAATGAGGACCAAAAAATATAAAGTGCGGGTAGGTAAACACTAGACTCAAATGGCTTAAAAATAGTATAATCACAAAAACGTGACAGTGATGCAGCCAGCATAATACGAAGTGAAATAGCAATCTCACAGACACAGGACTTGTGCCACCCCAGACAGTAATAAAAGTGTATGACTGAAGTATATTGCACTATAGTCAATGGGGGGGACTGGTCTAGATGCTAAGAGATCAAGCTAGCTGCTTTGAGAAGCATATAAACCTCACGCTGTAAAATAAAATGATATAGGAAGTAGAATTATAAGGGCATACTTTACCAAGTGATGTGAACGTGGCAATCCCAGGCATTCCTCTGCCCCGACGCATGTTTTCAACAACATTGAGATCAGGGCTTTGTGAAGGATACTCCAAAATACTGACTTTGTTATCCTTAAGCCACTTTGTTACTATTTTGGCAGTATGCTTCAAGTCATCGTCCATTTGGAAAAACCTGTTCCACCAAAGCTTTAACTTCCTGGCTGATGTCTTCAGATATTGCCACATAATTTTCTTTTTTCATGATGGCATCTATTTTGGGAAGTGCACCAGCAAAACAACCCCACAACATGATGCTGACACCCCTGTGTTTCACAGTTGGGATGGTGTTCTTAAGCTTCTCCCTTTTTCCTCCAAACATAACGATGGTGTCATGGTTGTGGACAGGGTTGATTTTGTATGGCCTCCTTTTGGTTTGGGGAGGGCTATATTTACCCATCTTCATCTGGGGATCCTTGTCAGTGATACATTCATTCATTCCTGGATGTGTGTCTGACCCCCTGGTGTGCTTGCATACTGTTTTGTCCGTTTGCCTCTTAGTGTATGACTCGGTCTGTTTCCTCGTTATGTGCTTTGCCTTGTGACTCTGTGCTTATTGTCTGTCTCCGGCTTTGACCTTTGTCTTGATTACTCTTACTTCCCACCCCATTTGTACTGCACCGCTATCTTCGGCTTCCTAACCTTTTGCATCTCACCCTTCTGCACTATACTGACCTCCCAGTTTGACATCGGCACATTCTGACTACTCTCCGGCATCGCTGGTCACCGCCGCTACTCGGTGTCTGGCTCCGCCTCCGGCCAAACCCCCGGTGGTCACGTGCTTCAGGTCCTGCGCTCCAGCCAGTGAGCTCACCGCAGCTCTCCCAATACACTCTCTGACACTTGGAATTCTTGCGCAGACTCCTGCTGTAAGTCTGCAGCAAGGTTCTTGATAGATGGTCAATATGCCCTAAAAGCTCAATTTTAGTTTCATCAGACCATGGGACATGTCTCCAAAAACTAAGCTCTTTGACCCTGTGTGCATTTGCAAACATTAATCTGGCTTTTTTATGTTTCTTTTGGGAGTAATGGCTTCTTCCTGGCAGAGTGGCCTTTCAACCCATGTTAATACAGTATTCGTTTCACTGTGAATATTGACACAATCTTACTAGCTTCCGCCATCATCTTCACATGGTCTTTTGCCCTTGGGTTGAAATGCACATGTCAGATCAAAGTGCGTTCATCTCTGGGACATAGAACCAGGCTCCTTTCTAAGCGGTATGATAGCTGAATGTTCCCTTCTTGCTTGTACTTCCGTATAATTGTTTGTACAGATGAACAAGGCACCTTCAGGTATCTTGGAATTGTACCCAAGGATGGGCCAGACTTGTGCAAGTCCACAATTCTCTTCCAGATATCTTGGCTGATTTCTTTAGACTTTTCACATGATGCTACACAAAGAAGCAGTGTGTTTCAGGTGTGCATTAAAATACATCCACAGGTGTGTTTATAACTCAGATGTTGCAAAAAAAAAAAAAAAAGAAGTTTCCAAACACATGACATCATCATATGGGCAGTCCAGAATCGTTTAACTCCTTAATGACCAGAGATTTTTTGGTTTTACGGTTTTCGCTTCCCTTCTTCCCAGAGCCATAACTTTTTATTTTTCCATCAATATGGCCATGTGAGGGCTTATTTTTTGCGGGACGAGTTGTACTTTTGAACAATATCATTGGTTTTAACATGTCGTGTACTCGAAAACGGGAACAAAAAATTCCAAGTGCGGTGAAATTGGAAAAAAAAGTGCAATCCAACACTTGTTTTTTGTTTGGCTTTTTTGCTAGGTTCACTAAATGCTAAAACTGACCTGCCATTATGATTCTCCAGGTCATTACGAGTACATACACAAAACATGTCTAGGTTCTTTTTTATCTAAGTGGTGAAAAAAAATTCCAAAGTTTGCTAAAAAAAAAAAAAAAAAAAAAAAAAAAATTGCGCAATTTTCCGAGACCCATAGCGTGTCCATTTTTCGTGATCTCAGGTTGGTATTTTTTGCATGCCGAGCTGACGTTTTTAATGACACCACTTTTGTGCAGATATGTTCTTTTGATCGCCCGTTGCTGCATTTTAATGCAATATTGCGGCGACCAAGAAAACGTAATTCTGACGATTCGATTTTTTTCTCACTACGCCGTTTAGCGATCAGGTTAAACCTTTTTTATTCAGTTGCCATGACAGCACCATGAGAGAGGGGATCCGCCCTTCGGGGACAGGGAACCTACAGACATAAAAAGGCGGCCCTCTCTCCCGCTCCAGTTGGTTTCCTGTCCCTGACAGGGGACCCTGCAGACATACCTGAAGAGGAGTAGATGGATGCCCGGGCTTGGCGGCCGATTCAGGCAGCGGGGGTCCCCTGCCTCGGCCTGACCAGGACCATGGAGGCACCGCACAGCAGGGGAACTGTCGGTGCAGGCGACGTAGCTGTATGTGGCCTCCAGGGGAGGGTCCACTACAGGTAGGCCCGTGCCGGTGCCGTCGCCGGTTCCCCTTCCTCCCTCTCCCCGCCGAGACCGGGGTGGGCGCTCTCCTCTGCCGGGGCGTGCGGGCCCGGGGAGTGTCCGCGCCATTGCCGCCGCCTACTTCCCCTTTGGGGGGCGGCTGTCGCTGTGCGGGCACGGTCTAATGACGCGGCCGGTCGCGCCGGAAGTGACGCGCGGGCGAGCGCTGCGGCTGCAGCCCAGGCATCGCGGGCGCGCCTCTGGGGGTCAGACGGTGGCGGGGGGTGTGCGTGTGGCGTCCCGGGGGGGGGGGGGCGGCCGTGCGCCGGCTGGGGGAGGGGGGCGTCTCGCCGCGGGTTCGGTCGGGGGAGGGGGGCGGAGGAGGTGGGGAAGGTGAAGGGGACCAGGCGCTGATGGAAGGCACCTGTGAGCCCCAGAGGGGGCGGTGCCACGTCTACTTAAGGGCTCAGGTGACCAGGAGAGCTGCTTCTGGCCCTGTAGTAGCCCATAATGGCGTCTCAGGAGCAGCCAGAGCCTTGGGAAGAGACGCAGCTTAAAGCCTCAGAGAAGCCGGAGCAGCGTTCTACCAGCAGCAGCAGCCGTTTTGAGAAACACAAGTCCACTCAGAAGGCGAGACCTGAGAAGTCCACGAGCCGGAGTATGGCGGCTCCGATGGACCCCCCGCAGAACCCGGTATTGCGCGGTCACATGCCAGAAGGCGTGGAGGGGGTAAGTGAGCTTCGAGAAAGTTCATTGGGTGATGATCTGTTCCCCTTATGTTCCCTCTTTCCCATTCTGCCAGGAGAAAGAGTTCGGGAAAAAGCAAGCACAGACAGTGTGCCGAGTGCGGAGTCCCCCTCCCGGACGGTCAGGGAAGGAATCTCTGTAGACCCTGTATTAACCACTTGGTCTCGGAAGAGACGGCCGACTTTTCCTCCAGTATAAGGGAGATAGTCAGGCAGGAACTTAGGAGTTCGGCTGGATCTCGGTCTCCAGCAAAACTTAGAGACAAGTCCCCTAGACCATTACTCTTAGTCTCCGACAGTGATTCGCAGGAGCTAGGATCAGATTCATCATCATCTTCGTCCTCGTCATCTGAGACGAGATCAGGACGTTCCTGTTTCCCGCTGGAGCGGGTCAATCGTTTAATAAAGGCGGTAAATACTACAATGGGGATTGAGGTAACCCCAGCAGAGAAGTCGGTACAGGATTGTATGTTTCGGGGTTTGGACCGGAAAAATCGAAGGTCATTCCCTCTAATAGTCAAGGTCAGGGCTCTTATCACTAGAGAATGGAAAAAACCTGAAAGGAAGGGCTCCCCTACCTCCAGCCTTTAAAAGAAGGTATCCCTTCGAGGAAACAGATTCGGCATCTTGGGATAAAGCCCCAAGATTGGATGCAGCCATAGCAAAAGCTTGCAAAAAGACTTCCCTTCCCTTTGAGGATCTGGGTAGCTTAAAAGACCCGTTGGATAGGAAAGGCCGATGCTTTCCTCAAAGGATCCTGGGAAACATCAGCTGGAGCTCTTCGACCAGCGATTGCAGCCACATGCACTGCCAGATCCCTAACAGTTTGGTTAGACCAGCTAGAAAGACAGATTAGGGATAAAACCCCAAAACAGGACATTCTCTCCTGCCTCTCGACAGCTCAGGGAGCAGCAGCCTTCCTCTCGGATGCATCGGCGGACTCAGTGAAATTGGCAGCCAGATGCGCGGCCCTCTCCAATGTAGCCCGCAGAGCCTTATGGCTTAAATGCTGGCCGAGTGATTTGCAGGCCAGATCGAAATTATGCGGTGTCCCGTGTGAGGGAACTTACTTGTTTGGCAAAGTTCTGGACGAACTGTTGAAGAAAGCAGGAGATAGCAAAAAACGCTTCCCATATTTGGGTAGACCACCTTTCAGAAGGGGATCTTATAGAAGGTGGTTAGATCGTAGGCGACCTTGCAGAAAAAGACCCAGATACGATACCAGAAGGAGAGGTAGGGGGTATATGCTAAACACCCCTCGTGACCGTAATGATCCCAAATGACTGTCGGGCCCGGTGGGAGGAAGGTTACTGGCCTTCTACCCAGCCTGGTTGCGTATCTCAAATAGTCCTTGGATACGGAGCATCATCAAAGCGGGACTAAGATTCGAGTTCCAGCAGTCTCCAGGCGACAAGTTTATCCTAACTCCCATCCATTCTTCACCCACAGAACAGAAGGCGTTGGAGGCAGAGATCTACGATCTTCTCCGAAAAGGTATACTGATTAAAGTTCCTGAGCCGCAAAGAGGTAAGGGGTTTTTTACTCCCCTCTCTTTCTAGTCAAGAAACCGGATGGCTCTTATCGCACCATAATTAATCTCAAATGCCTTAATAAATTCATCAGAATTTTCTCTTTTAAAATGGAGTCTGTAAAATCGGCGATTAAATTACTGTTCCGGGGGTGCTTTATGGTGGTCCTAGACCTTAAAGACGCCTATTATCATGTTCCGATACATGTAGAATATCAGCAATTCTTAAGGGTAGCTGTCTCACTGGAGGGAAAAATAGGCCATTTTCAGTATACAGCACTTCCCTTTGGGGTGGCGGTGGCACCCCGGGTCTTTACAAAATTAATGGCGGAGGTTATGGCCCATCTGCACGAACAAAACATTCTTGTAGTTCCCTATCTAGACGATCTCCTGATTGTGGGGAACTCGGAGACTCATTGTGCCACCCAATTAGGGAAGGTAATAGCCAGCCTCCAGGATCTGGGGTGGATCATTAACTTTAAAAAATCATGACTACAACCCACAAAAGTACAATTCCTGGGCCTTACTATAGACTCTGATTTGCAGGAATCTCGTTTACCAGAGTCTAAGGTTCTGAAAACTCAACATCACATATGTAGGGTAATAGATAATCCGTCAATGACCCTTAGAAGGGCTATGTCACTCTTAGGCTCTCTTACGGCATGCATTCCGGCAGTACTCTGGGCACAACTCCACACAAGAACCCTACAGTGGGACATCCTACACAACACCCATCGGCTGGAGGGTTGCCTCGATGCCAGAGTCACCTTATCTGATGTTACGGTTCAGTCCCTTCACTGGTGGTCCCTGGGCTCGAATCTATGTAAGGGGGTTCCTTGGATAAACCGAATCTCACGAATTCTAAAAACAGACGCTAGCCCCAGAGGTTGGGGGGGCTCATATGGGGGACAACTGGGTCCAGGGAATATGGTCCCCGCCAGAACAAAGTTTCTCCTCTAACCTTAAAGAGTTGCTAGCAGTACAGCGGGCGGTGAATGCTTTTCTTGTGTCCCTACAGGGAGAACACGTCAGAGTATTCTCAGACAACCAGATAACTGTAGCCTATATTAACCACCAGGGGGGAACCCGGTCCAGGCCCTTAATGGATGAAGCAGATCATAATTTCCAGATCGCCGAACGACACCTCCTATCCCTCACAGCTCTACACATAAAGGGAAAACAAAACCTGACAGCAGACTTTTTGAGTCGCAACAGGCTCAAACAGGGAGAATGGACACTTAAAAAAGCCATCTTCGGACAGATCGTGCACAGGTGGGGGCTTCCAGAGATAGACTTGTTTGCCAGAAGAAAGAACAGTCAACTCCCTCTATTCTGCTCTCTGGACCCCAGAGAAAACCCGTACGCGGTGGACGCTTTCCTGGTTCAGTGGAGCTTCGGACTGGCGTACGCCTTCCCCCCTCTGAATCTGATTCCGATGGTGCTAAGGAAGATCCGAGAGGACAGAGCCAGGGTTATCTTGATAGCCCCATTCTGGCCCAGGCGGACAAGATTTCCTTGGCTAAGAGAGATGTCTGTATCCCAGCCATGGATTCTCCCCGAGCTCCCGGACCTTCTATCTCAGGGTCCGGTATATCACCCACGGGTCTCCAATTTACATCTAGCGGCATGGAACTTGAGGGGGAACTTTTAAGGGGAAGAGGGTTTTCCCCAGAGGCTAGTCAATACCCTCCTAAAAAGTAGGAAGGCCTCCACAACAGATATCTACGCTAGAATCTGGAAAAGGTTTCTAGCAGTGTCAGGAGCAGAAGTCGGTCAAAGAATCCGAATTAGTCAGGTTTTGGAATTTCTTCAAAAGGGGTTGGAGATGGGTCTAGCCACAAATACACTTAGAGTCCAGGTTTCGGCATTAGGGGCTTTTTATAACTGCAACTTAGCGAGCAATTACTGGGTGGCAAGGTTCATTAAAGCAGCAGCAAGATCCAGACCCATCGTTAAAGACAGACTGGTCCCATGGGACCTCAATCTTGTTCTATCAGCTCTGACAGAGCCCCCCCTTTGAGCCTATTGGTTCCATTCCCATAAAGATCCTGTCATTTAAAACTGCTCTGTTGGTGGCCCTCACCTCAGCTAGGAGGGTTAGTGACTTGCAGGCCCTCTCTAGGATACCTCCATACCCTCAGTTCACAGATGATAGGGTCACCTTATAACGCGACCCCTTATATCTACCCAAAGTCACCTCAAAATTACACAGGCTTCAGGAAATAGTCCTCCCATCCTTCTACCCAAACCCCTCTAACCCGACCGAGCAGAAGCTCCATTTCCTCGATGTGAGACGGTGTCTCCATAGTTACATTTTAGCCACGGAGCCATGGAAAAAAGACAATGCCCTATTTGTGTCGTTCCAGGGAGCTAGGAAAGGCCTTAGAGTGTCCAAAAAAACACCATAGCTAGGTGGATTAGGGAGGCTCTCTCTTTTTCTTATACTGCAGGTGGACTAGAGATCCCGGAAGGCATAAGAGTGCACTCTACTAGGGCCATGGCAACATCCTGGGCAGAAAGGTTGGAAATATCCATCGAGGACATATGTAAGGCGGCCACATGGTCCTCTCCAACTTTTTTAAACCACTATAGACTAGATTTAGGCGGGTCCGCCGACCTCACGTTCGGGAGAAAGGTGCTTGAAGCAGCTATCCCTCCCTAGAGCTTTCCTCATCTCTGTAAGTCTCTCGTGGTGCTGTCATGGCGACTGAATAAATGCTCAACTACTTACCGGTAGCGGAGTTTTTCAGGAGCCCATGACAGCACCTTCACATTCCCTCCCTCTGCTCTCACGTACTGGGTCAGCACCTTTTTACTTGGGAAAAAAAAAAAAAATAGTCACAGTAGTAGAGACATGTAATTAACTGTACATATTTAAGTTGCCACTAACCAGGGAGGTCCTCTCATGCTCTGAAATCCAACTGGAGCAGGAGAGAGGGCCGCCCTTTTTATGTCTGTAGGTTTCCTGTCCCCGAAGGGCGGATCCCCTCGCTCGTGGTGCTGTCATGGGCTCCTGAAAAACACCGCTACCGGTAAGTAGCTGAGCATTTTAATGATAGATCGGGCGATTCTGAACCCGGCGATAGCTAATATGTGTGATTTTTTTATTGTTTTATTTTGAATGGGGCGAAAGGGGGGTGATTTAAACTTTTATTTTTATATTTTTAAAACTATCTTTCTTTAAGTTTTGACATGCTTCAATAACCTCCATGGGAGGCTAGAAGCTGCCACAACTTGATCGGCTCTGCTACATAGAGGCGATGCTCAGATCGCCTTTATGTAGCAGAATTACAGCATTATTATAAGCACCGACCACAGGGAGGTGCTCATAGCAATATGGTATCAACAACCATAGAGGTCTCCAGGAGACCTCTGGTTGTTATGCCGACAAACCGTTGACCCCCGATGACGTGACCGGGGTCAGCGGTGAGCGCATTTCCGGACGGATGGCCGGGAGCGCTTGTTAAATGCCGCTGTCAGAGTTTGACAACGGCATTTAACTACTTAATAGGCGTGGGTGGATCACGAATCCACCCGTGCATTTGGCAAAAAATGAATAATTATGGTAATCCTAATTAATCTAATACGGGAAAGGTTTATTTTGATTTCATGTCACATATTGAGAAAAACATGCATCTTTTCATATAGTGTATGTAAACTTCTGGTTTCAACTGTACAGTATGGTAAGAATAAATAGAAAGAAATGGCTTCTCGAGTTGGTTTGAATTAATTTGCAGCCTGACCCGCTACCACGTAGAAGACTTCTTTTCTTGTGTGTTGCACCAATTCTTTGGAATGCACTACCCAGTGTCAGGAACACCGCACTGCACTTGCTCACTGAGCCAGTGCGCATGTCCTGAGTACAAAAACTGTGCACAAAGATACCTGCGGAGCGGGACAGCAGTGGTGACGATGCATGCTCCAGGCTCACAGGACCTGAAGCACGTGACTGCTGGGGGCATGGCCTAAGCGCCACAGATCTAGGAGCTGCAGGGAAACTCCTAGTAAGGTAACTACAGGACAATGTTACCAAGGGGCACAGACAGAAACCAGATTAAGCTGAGGTCAAAGCACGAGATCGCATGACAGTACCAAAGGGTTAGACAGAATGGATAGTCGGGACGTAGCAATAGATCAGAAAACCAGAACAGGCAATAGACGGTACAATAGGGACAAACTGTAACGGAGTAACGATAGCCAAGCCAAGAGGTCAGAAACGGAAAAGACAATAGTACCAAAACGAGAGATGGAGTACAGAGTGAGGGGACGGACCGGGTCATACACGGGAAGCAAACAAGCAATGCAATATACAGGCACACCAGGGGCGTCAGACACACAGCCAGAATAACAGTATAGCTGACAGAGAGCCCAGGTAAAGAGTGAGTATAAATACCGTGCCCAGATCCAGAAAGAGGCCACGTACACTTAACCCTGTGAGTGCAGGGCAAGAACCCTGATCAAACCATGACACTCAGGACAGTTTGATTAATCCCCAATACCCCCCAGTTTTAAACGTGCTTTAAAAACAAATTTCTTCAGAATGACCAATCGCCTGAACATACTTATTCAACTATCCCAGTTTTTCACATACAAATTTTTTTCAAAACCAGGACCCTCATATCATCTGTTCTCACGCCCATCATTTAATAATAGCTTTCTGTGTCTGTACTTGTTACACATACCCGTTGGTTACCAGTTCATGCAGCATTACATGATCACCCTAATTATATTGATGGCTGGACCGTACAATGCAAGCAATTGTAACTATCCACCTTTCTCATCTCCCCAAGTTCCTCCATACACTGAGCTTGTGAAAAGGCCCTCACGCCTCTTGTTATCTGTTGATTTATGTGATTATTGTTATTCTGTAATGTCTTCATAGTCCATACAAGTCCCATCTTAAGTGTAAAACGCTGCAGAATAGGTTGGCTTTATAGAAACAAAATTATTATGATTGGCCACATCAGTTGTGTGTGGCTGTTGGACAGGAGCCCTAAGAACAAACTTTCCTCAACGAAGAGGTAAAAAAAAATCCCTTTTCGATCAGAATAAATCGCTGGATGAATGACCCATCTTTAGTAAGACAATAGTCTCCATATCTCACTGTACTTACGTACAGTGAAGAGTTTATTTCTATGCTGCAACAAATATATTCATTTTGTAGCAATACAAATGTATGGGTCACTACAGAAAAAAAAATGGTTCTCGACACTTCAATTTGTTCCACAGCTTTAAACCCTCCCCAGGCCTGCTATCTTCCTCTCTCATCCAATGAACCTATTGACTTTGGCAACAGCCGCCTGGTACTGGTTACTGAAGTTTAATTACTATGCACGTTATTTTCCAGGTCAGCTTTATTATAAGAATATGATTAAACTGGTTTCCCCTTCTTTATGCATTTTGTACATCTACATATTTAATTGCCAGTTGGCCGCTGTCACAGAATCCCATAAGGCGCCTGCGCAAGTGAGATACGGTATATAGTCGAGTATAAGCCAGCGGGGGAGGGGGAGCCGCAGGAGAGAGCAGCTGTGACAGCATACTCACCCACTCCTGGCACGGTGGCTGCAACATTCCTGCATCTCTCTCTGCTTTCACGGCTTCCAGCAGCACTTCCTCTATTCAGTGGTCACATGGTACAGCTCATTAAAGTCATGAATATGGACGCGTAGGTGTGGAGCGCACACTCATTACTTGTGCTGTATCACCTGACCGCTGAATACAGGAAGTGCTGCTGGAAGCCGGGAAAACAGAGAGAGATGCAGGAATGTTGCAGCCACCTCGCCAGGAGGACCGTGGGAGCCGAGCCAAGGGAAGCCATGCATACAGGATGGGACCAGGGAGCCACGCATACCACGACAGGGATGGGACCAGGGAGCCACGCATACCACGACAGGGATGGGACCAGGGAGCCACGCATACCACGACAGGGATGGGACCAGGGAGCCACGCATACCACGACAGGGATGGGACCAGGGAGCCACGCATACCACGACAGGGATGGGACCAGGGAGCCACACATACCACGACAGGGATGGGACCAGGGAGCCACACATACCACGACAGGGATGGGACCAGGGAGCCACACATACCACGACAGGGATGGGACCAGGGAGCCACACATACCACGACAGGGATGGGACCAGGGAGCCACACATACCACGACAGGGATGGGACCAGGGAGCCACACATACCACGACAGGGATGGGACCAGGGAGCCACACATACCACGACAGGGATGGGACCAGGGAGCCACACATACCACGACAGGGATGGGACCAGGGAGCCACACATACCACGACAGGGATGGGACCAGGGAGCCACACATACCACGACAGGGATGGGACCAGGGAGCCACACATACCACGACAGGGATGGGACCAGGGAGCCACACATACCACGACAGGGATGGGGGGGAGCCACACATACCACGACAGGGACGGGGAGAGGCACACATAGCAGGACAGGGACGGGAGGACAATGCATACCCGGCTTATACTCGAGTCAAAAAGCTTACCCAGTTTTCCGTGACAAAATTAGGTGCCTCGGTTTATACTTGAGTGTATACGGTACACGTCTCCACTACTCCCACGCAGGCGCAGTAACAGCCGCGTTGTTACTATGCATGCGCGGGAATAGCAGTGACGTGTATGTCACTTGCGCAGGGGCAGTTGGTGGCCGCAATTCCCGCGCATGCACAGTAACAGCCACAACTGCGTGCTCTACCTGCGCTGCTCCTGTCAGCACCACGAAGCATACATAGATGTTAATTTCACCACACTACTGATGCGATAGCACCGGGCCTAGTTCTAGTTGTGTTATATTTGCCACTTATATGCCCTCTAAAATCATTTACATGCATGTAAATGTTATCAGCAGATTTCTAGATTTTGCACCTTAAAATACCAATCCAGATATTTTTTTTCTATTACAGCACTGGAGTAGTGCTACTAATCTAAGTTCAATGCCCCTAGCATAATAATTACCAGCCACCATTTTCATCCGTTATCAACTCTGTTCCCGTCGGTCTCCAGTAGTTTGTTATCTGCAGATCGCTCCACTGTTTGATGGGTGATCTGAAAGTGACAACTCAATGTAAGTCTACGACAGCCAGAACGAAGCTATCATTGACTTACAGTGAGAGCTTGTGACCGTTGCCTCTGACTTATGGTCAGAGCTGCAGTGGGGCTTTAGGTTTAGCAGCGAACTTTAAAAATGGGAAAAATTGTGTGTGTGCCTGGAATCAGAAGCAATGCTTTCTATATTGGCATTATGAGGTGCCCATTACATTTAGCACATAACAGATGAGGGCAGACTTTCATATTTTACAGTGCAGACAATTCTGTATGTTCAACTTAAGAAGAAATGGAAAACAGTTGATATTATACCTTCAGACTCTCTTTTGAGCCCTCATCAGAGTTCCCTTTGGTTGGGCAATATCCAAGCTGACATAGCCCGGCCATCAGGTCTCCCAGATGCTGTGTAAAGAACAGGTTTCCTAAAGAAGAATGACGAGACACCTCCACCAAGCACATACATGTAACGTACAGCCTACGTGTACGGACATGTGGCAAATCACATGACACCATCGAGCATACAAGGACTCCAAATTCTGACCGATGCTGTAAAGGAAGGCCAATCCCTGGAAGAAGATATGGGCAAATTCCCATAGACACCACAAACTGCAGTACTGATTGGACAGTCCTCTGCTGAGCTATGCTAAGAGTATCTGGACTCAGAGGAGGGGCTGCCTCAGGGGTCCTCAGGTTGGGTTTGGAGGGTTGAAAAGACTTTGCCAATTTGATCATAGTCTCCTTAAGACAAAGCAGTAGCAGCAGGGCTTGTGAAGTGAACTTCCATGATGGATCAGCTTGAGATTGCAGAATTTCATTCAACCATGGGGAATTCGTGGAGACCCTTTCTCGTAAAGTCACTAGGGGCTCCCACTTTGAGCCTTGCTTTAGTTCTTCCTCTAGGGTAGACACATTAAACTGTAAGGTGTTGAGTAAGGCAGCTCGTTTATCAGTATTCTGGCCACTAGATCCAGATTCTGGAATAAAATAATAGAGACAGAATTAATAGTAGCGTCAGACAACAGCTAGTAGCATGCGAGCATAAATAAGTTAGCGACAACCTTCCTTTATGAGGCAGAGAGGTTACCCATTGAGAAAAGATTTAGGAAAAACTAGCATAACAGAGAAGAGATGCAGTTGCCCATAGCAACCCATCAGGCTTTCACTTTCATTTTCCATAGCACCTCTGAGGAATACAGGATTTTGTGGGGTTTTTTTTCTTTTCATAAACAATTGCTCCATGTTTTCCTTGCACTTAGTTCAGAGATAGAGACAGCTACATTTATGTGAAATAAAACTGCCCTTACCCATAGGACATGGTCAGAAAAGGTTTAATGTCACGCATGGCTTTAAGGAGGACATGTATAGCAAGTATTCTTGCTCCAAAATAAATAGCTATATTTTCTCTTCCACTGCTAATCCTCCTTGATACGTAGAAATACATTCAGTCTAACCAGTGGAGGATTGTCCCTATTTGCTGACAATATCCAGCAATATCAGACTGTGGAAGACCATGCCTCTTCCACAAAGGAATGGTGACACCCAGCTGTTCATTTATTCCAATATTTCTTGGAGGAATAAAGGTGCAGTGAAGACTGAGTTCTTACTAAGCTAGCTTCTTTAAATCACACACATTCACACATAATTGACTATAATGATACCAATTTTTCAGTCCACTTAAAGGGTTACTCAAAAATAACAAGCCTTTAATAGTATTCCCAATCTCCAGGAATCCAAACAGGGGTCAGGAACTGCAGAGTCCCTCATGAATGGAGGGGTGCATGTTTGGACTCAGGGCCAGTCATTGAGACTTTTGGAGAAAGAAGAGTGCAGGACTTGGCTATATTACCAGCAGTCCCATAGAAAATGAATGGAGCTGAGGCCGAGAATTAGCACTTCTGCAACATTCAAGATGGACTCTGCAGTCCCTGACCAAGCTCTCACAATCACTGGTGGTCCCTTTAGGCAGATCCCCCTACAATAATAATCTTTACATACCGCCAACATATATTTCGCAGCATTTTACGATTCAGAAGGGACATGTCTGATATTGCCTATACATTTCTGACACATAATTCAACAACTAACAAGAGGAATGAGGGTCGTGTTCTCAAGCCTACAATATGTGAGGATTTCTGTCATGAAAAAGGATAAGAGCTTCTTGTCATATAAGGTCCAGACATCATAATAAAAAAGGGTATTCAAACAACACTGCATGAACCGGTCACCATCCAGTATCTATAGAAGTACAGATACAAAGTGCTACTGAGGGCGTAGAGGGTGTAGAAACAGATGATAGACAGGACCAGATTGAGACAGTAGGGAGAAGAGGAAATACTTCCACGAGTGAGCTGAGGCGATACGCCAGGCTAAAGAAATGAGTGTTTAAAGCACAGTTGAAACTGAAGACTGGAAATTTATGCTCCACTCCAGATAATGGTGTTAAAGAGCACTGGTGTGGCTCAAGACAAGTCTTTGAGGCAGAAGTGTAAGGGTACCGTTACACGTAGCGATGCAGCAGCAATTCCGACAACGATATGGATCACTGGTGCATCGCTAAGTGGTCGCTAGTGAGCTGCCACACAGGCAGATCTCACCAGCGACATAGCAGGGGTCGGGGATCGCTACTTACCTGTCAGACGCGGCGATCCTGACGTCCTCCCGCCCGCGTCCACGCGTCGCTCGTCATCACAGCAGGAAGCGCCGCAGTAAGCACCCAACGAGAAATGGTCCAGGACGTTCTCGCGCGACCAGCAATGAGCAGCGGGGGGAGCCGGTCGGAGTTAAGTATCACATGTAGCGATATCGCTGCTATGTCACAAAATCAGTGACGTTACAGCGATATTGCTAGCGATATCGCTATGTGTATCGGGCCCTTAAGTGTGTGAATTCTAGACAATGTTAGTATTAGGTCACTAGCATAACGGAGAGCACAGAACAGTGAAGAGTTTTGTGGGTGAGAATGATCAGATTAGATTGGACTCTATCGCCTATGGGCGACGACTGCAATGGCTGTCACAGGGTAGAGGCATCTGTGTAGAGGTTGGAGGACAGAAATACAACCCTGGCTGCTGTATGCAGGATGGATTGAAGAGGGGAGAGTTTAGTAAGAAGGAGACTGATTGGTAGAAAGTTGCAATAGTTCAGAAATGAATGAATAAGAGCAACAGTAAGAGTTTTTGCAGTCAAAAGATAATAAAAGGTCAAATTCTAGAGATATTTTTGAGATGCAGGTATCATGAGCGAGCAAGCGATTGGATGTAGGGAGTGAAGGAAAGATCTGAATCAAGAGTGACCCCAAGACAGCGGGCATGATGCTGGGGAGTAATGGTGGTGCAACATATAGAAATGGCAATATCGGGCTACTGACCATGTGCATAAAGTGCAGCAATAGCACTACCTCACTACTGAGCATGCACATTAACTGCAGCAATAGCACTGCCTCACTACTGAGCATGTACATAAAGTGCAGGACCAGCACTGTCTTACTACTGAGCATATGCTTAAGGTGCAGTACCAGCCCTGCCTCACTACTGAGCATGTGCATAAGGTGCAGCACCAGCACTGCCTCACTACTGAGCATGTGCATAAGGTGCAGCACCAGCACTGCCTCACTACTGAGCATGTGCATAAGGTGCAGCACCAGCACTGCCTCACTACTGAGCATGTGCATAAGGTGCAGCACCAGCACTGCCTCACTACTGAGCATGTGCATAAGGTGCAGCACCAGCACTGCCTCACTACTGAGCATGTACATAAGGTGCAGCACCAGCCCTGCCTCACTACTGAGCATGTACATAAGGTGCAGGACCAGCACTGTCTTACTACTGAGCATGTGCATAAGGTGCAGCACCAGCCCTGCCTCACTACTGAGCATGTACATAAGGTGCAGCACCAGCCCTGCCTCACTACTGAGCATGTACATAAGGTGCAGCACCAGCCCTGCCTCACTACTGAGCATGTACATAAGGTGCAGCACCAGCCCTGCCTCACTACTAAGCATGTACATAAGGTGCAGGACAAGCACTGTCTTACTACTGAGCATATGCTTAAGGTGCAGCACCGGCCCTGCCTCACTACTGAGCATGTACATAAGGTGCAGCACCGGCCCTGCCTCACTACTGAGCATGTACATGAAGTGCAGCACAGATTCAGCTCAACTAAAAGCCGATACTTACGAGGCTGAAGTTGGTTTCTTATTCGGCAAATTTTTTTCTGTTTTATATAGGCTTACCAACAAAAAAATATGCATCACAATAATAAAGCATAATGCAGTGAGGTTCCCTGATGTGAATACACTTAAAAACCATCTACAAAAACCATCAAACTGGCACAAAAATGGGCATCAAAGTGGGCACCAAAGAGCGTTAACCCTTTCTTTAAGTGACTTTGGGCCACTGATCTCACACTGCAGACATAGAACAGGGAGCCCCACATCAAAACCAGGCTTCTCCTGCCTGGCCCAAATGGGTTCTGGCCATCAGAACTGGCATCCAAGTGGGTAGAAAGTCGATTTTGGCCATTTGAAAAATTAACTGATGTTTTTGAGGGGGTTAAATGACTCTGCACCACTGATCTCACACTAAGAATACACAGATAGTGATGCCTGGTATCAAACACAGGTCCCTCTAGCCTGGCCCAATGGGTTCTGGGCATCAGAATTGGCATCAAAGTGGGCAAACAGCCGATTTTCACATATTTGTATAAGTAGCTGATGTTTTTAAGGAGTTAAATGACTTTGGGCCACTGATCTTACACTAAGAATACACAGATAGTGATGCCCCGCATCAAACCCAGGTCCCTCCAAGTGGCCTAAATTCATTTAACCCCTTAAAAACATCAGTTACTTATTCAAATCTGTGAAAATTGACTGTGTCCACTTTGAAGCCAGTTCTGATGCCCAGAACTCATTTGGGCCAGGCTGGACGGACCTGGGTTTGATGTGTTGCTCCCTGTTCTATACGTCTGCAGCATGATATCAGTGGCCCAACGTCATTTAACTCTTTCTTTAACGCTCTGTTGTACCCACTTTGAAGCCCTTTTTTTGTGCCAGTTTTACAGCTTTTGTAGCTGTTTTTAAGTGTATTCACATCAGGGCACCTCGCTGCATTGTACTTTATTACTGTGATGCTTAAAAAGTAAAAATAAGAAGAAACTGGATGAATAAGAAACCAAATTCAGCCTCATGAGATCCTTAAATCAGGAAGAGAACAGACATTTATAGGACATTTTATAACGTTCCTGAATTCTTATGAAACCGTTGACAGCACATCCTGCATCACACTACTGTACCCAAGTTATATGTACTTAGGAGTCAGAGTCACTCCATTTTATACCGACTTCACCAAAATAGACACTCACTCCACAGCCTGGCTGTATGGAAGCACTGCTGGTGGACACTCACTCCACAGCCTGGCTGTATGGAAGCACTGCTGGTGGACACTCACTCCACAGCCTGGCTGTATGGAAGCACTGCTGGTGGACACTCACTCCACAGCCTGGCTGTATGGAAGCACTGCTGGTGGACACTCACTCCACAGCCTGGCTGTATGGAAGCACTGCTGGTGGACACTCACTCCATAGCCTGGCTGTATGGAAGCACTGTTGGTGGACACTCACTCCACAGCCTGGCTGTATGGAAGCACTGTTGGTGGACACTCACTCCACAGCCTGGCTGTATGGAAGCACTGTTGGTGGACACTCACTCCACAGCCTGGCTGTATGGAAGCACTGCTGGTGGACACTCACTCCACAGCCTGGCTGTATGGAAGCACTGCTGGTGGACACTCACTCCACAGCCTGGCTGTATGGAAGCACTGCTGGTGGACACTCACTCCACAGCCTGGCTGTATGGAAGCACTGCTGGTGCACACTCACT
Organism: Dendrobates tinctorius; assembly: GCF_039654945.1. Classification (NCBI taxonomy): domain Eukaryota; kingdom Metazoa; phylum Chordata; class Amphibia; order Anura; family Dendrobatidae; genus Dendrobates; species Dendrobates tinctorius. The sequence goes on from NW_027361683.1 coordinate 35,006,008, forward strand.
CCACAGCCTGGCTGTATGGAAGCACTGCTGGTGCACACTCACTCCACAGCCTGGCTGTATGGAAGCACTGCTGGTGCACACTCACTCCACAGCCTGGCTGTACGGAAGCACTGCTGGTGGACACTCACTCCACAGCCTGGCTGTACGGAAGCACTGCTGGTGGACACTCACTCCACAGCCTGGCTGTACGGAAGCACTGTTGGTGGACACTCACTCCACAGCCTGGCTGTACGGAAGCACTGTTGGTGGACACTCACTCCACAGCCTGGCTGTACGGAAGCACTGCTGGTGGACACTCACTCCACAGCCTGGCTGTATGGAAGCACTGCTGGTGGACACTCACTCCACAGCCTGGCTGTATGGAAGCACTGCTGGTGGACACTCACTCCACAGCCTGGCTGTATGGAAGCACTGCTGGTGGACACTCACTCCACAGCCTGGCTGTATGGAAGCACTGCTGGTGGACACTCACTCCACAGCCTGGCTGTATGGAAGCACTGTTGGTGGACACTCACTCCGCAGCCTGGCTGTATGGAAGCACTGCTGGTGGACACTCACTCCGCAGCCTGGCTGTATGGAAGCACTGCTGGTGGACACTCACTCCACAGCCTGGCTGTACGGAAGCACTGTTGGTGGACACTCACTCCACAGCCTGGCTGTACGGAAGCACTGTTGGTGGACACTCACTCCACAGCCTGGCTGTACGGAAGCACTGTTGGTGGACACTCACTCCACAGCCTGGCTGTATGGAAGCACTGTTGGTGGACACTCACTCCGCAGCCTGGCTGTATGGAAGCACTGTTGGTGGACACTCACTCCGCAGCCTGGCTGTATGGAAGCACTGTTGGTGGGGTGACGCGAGGCAGTATTACACAGATAATACAGAGGTGCTACACACTGACCCTACAGAAAACAACCTCAGCTACTTCAATGACAGTTCTGAGACTCGACAAGTTCGGAAATCTGTTTTTGGTTACAATGGCCGAGCACAGCTGCTGTGGCACTACGAGTCCCAGCACGCTGCCGCATGCAGGGTGATATAGTCCTTACCTCTCGGTGTTATCAGTACTTTCAGCGCGTCCACCACAGTACCCACGCTCAGGGAGGCAGCCATGTTTCAGTCGCGCCTCCTCCGGACGTACGTCATCACGCTGCACCTGCATTCCACGCACCGGACAAAGATCCCGCCTGTCGCTGCCACTTCCGGACCTGCGCAGTGCCAATTCTCTGTCGGGTAATGATTGAGTGACTGGGTGACAGCTGTGACGCGGGATCTAGCGCCGGGATGTCGCGGTCATCGGCACTGCCGAGGATCTACATAGGTCGGCTCAGTCACCGCACTCGGGAGAGCGATGTGGAACGTTTCTTCAAGGGCTTCGGGAGGATTGTGGGGGTGGACCTGAAGAACGGGTGAGTGAGCAGTGCGCGGCCGCGCTCTGATTGGTCCGCCTGCACTGCCATACTGCCTGTGTTGTGAATGCGGGGTGGCTGGGCCAGTCCGTGTGCGTGAGGCCTGCCATTATCCTCTGTGAGCCGAGTCCCATCCCCGTCCTAGAGCGGCCATGTACAGACCGATGATCCAGCGTTACCGCAGTCAGTGCTGAGTCCGGCCTCATCCGGAGGTGCAGAGCGCCTACACCCTCAATTCAGGAAGAACCTTAACAATGAATTCCTTACTTCAGGAGCCCAGGCAATTTTTTATTAATATTTGTCAGGAAAATTCTTTAAGCGGTCTCTGGTTTAAAACTGTATGTGGCCCTAACTGTGGTTAGTTATAACAAATTATCCTCCATCCCATAGTCCCGTGCCCATATACCCATCACACATATCCTCCATCCCATACTCAAGTGTCCATATACCCATCACACATCCTCCATCCCATAGTCAAGTGTCCATATACCCATCATACATATCTTCCATCCCATAGTTCCATGCCCATATACCCATCACACATCCTCCATCCCATAGTCAAGTGTCCATATACCCATCATACATATCTTCCATCCCATAGTTCCATGCCCATATACCCATCACACATCCTCCATCCCATAGTCAAGTGCCCATATACCCATCATACATATCCTCCATCCCATAGTTCCATGCCCATATACCCATCATATATATTCTCCATCCCATAGTCCCGTGCCCATGTACCCATCACACATCCTCCATCCCATAGGCCTGTGCCCATATACCCATCACACATCCTCCATCCCATAGTCCCGTGCCCATATACCCATCATATATATTCTCCATCCCATAGTCCCGTGCCCATGTACCCATCACACATCCTCCATCCCATAGGCCTGTGCCCATATACCCATCACACATCCTCCATCCCATAGGCCTGTGCCCATATACCCATCATACATCCTCCATCCCATAGGCCTGTGCCCATATACCCATCATACATATCCACCATCCCATAGGCCCATGCCCATATACCCGTCATACATATCCTCCATCCCATAGTCCAGTGCCCATATACCCATCATACATATCCTCCATCCCATAGTCCCATGCCCATATACCCATCATACATATCCGCCATCCCATAGTCCCGTGCCTATATACCCATCATACATATCCTCCATCCCATAGTTCCATGCCCATATACCCGTCATACATATCCTCCATCCCATAGTCCCGTGCCTATATACCCATCATACATATCCTCCATCCCATAGTTCCATGCCCATATACCCATCATATATATTCTCCATCCCATAGTCCCGTGCCCATGTACCCATCACACATCCTCCATCCCATAGGCCTGTGCCCATATACCCATCACACATCCTCCATCCCATAGGCCTGTGCCCATATACCCATCATACATCCTCCATCCCATAGGCCCGTGCCCATATACCCATCATACATATCCACCATCCCATAGTCCCATGCCCATATACCCATCATATATATTCTCCATCCCATAGGCCCGTGCCCATATACCCATCATACATATCCTCCATCCCATAGGCCCATGCCCATATACCCATCACACATCCTCTATCCCATAGTCCCGTGCCCATATACCCATCATACATATCCGCCATCCCATAGTCCCGTGCTCATATACCCATCATACATATCCTCCATCCCATAGTCCAGTGCCCATAAACCCATCACACATCCTCCATCCCATAGTCCCGTGCCCATATACCCATCATTCATATCCTCCATCCCATAGTCCCGTGCCCATATACCCATCATTCATATCCTCCATCCCATAGTCCAGTGCCCATATACCCATCACACATCCTCCATCCCATAGTCCCGTGCCCATATACCCATCATACATATCCGCCATCCCATAGTCCCGTGCTCATATACCCATCATACATATCCTCCATCCCATAGTCCAGTGCCCATAAACCCATCACACATCCTCCATCCCATAGTCCCGTGCCCATATACCCATCATTCATATCCTCCATCCCATAGTCCAGTGCCCATATACCCATCACACATCCTCCATCCCATAGTCCTGCCAATAAAGCTTCTTTGAATCTAGTCACGTGCCCATATACCCATTATACATATTCTACATCCCATAGTCCAGTGCCCATATACCCATTATACATATTCTCCATCCCATAGTCCAGTGCCCATATACCTATTATACATATTCTCCATCCCATAGTCCCGTGCCCATATACCCATCATACATATCCTCCATCCCAAGGGAAAGTAGTGGAAACCCCTTAAGAATCTTTTTGCCAGACACCCAGCCAATATTGGCTCTTGACACTTTTTCTAGGTGATTTGAAATGTATAATCTTGTTTGTATTCAAGGTATGGGTTTGTGGAGTTTGAAGATGTTCGTGATGCCGATGACGCCGTGTATGAAATGAATGGGAGAGACCTGTGCGGTGAGCGTGTCATTGTGGAGCACACACGTGCACCGAGGAGGGGTCAGCACAGTAAGTACATGTGTGAAATATTTATATTCTGTAGTTAGATTTATTGGTTTATGAAGCCTCTGTCTCAGGTAGCCTAGTTGTCTGCATGGCCATCTTGTTTTTTCAGCTGAGTTTTTTGTGAAATAGGGGCAATTTAAACTTTATTATGAGGATTTAAAAAAAAAATATATATATATATATTTTTTAAAAATTCCTATTTGTTTTTAACATTTTTACATCTTTTTAGGGACAAAAACTTACAATAATTTTCTTTCTAGAACAGTACACTGCATTACTGCTATGGAATAGCCCAATGCAGTGTCTTACAGCTCAGCACCTATTACCGCCGCATATAGAAGGTCAAACTGCTGCCACTTTGATCTAGCCAGTTGCAACTAGATGACAACTGTGTAATACCGCCACTACATAGAGCCATACACCCACTATGTATGGAATGGGCTCAGCATAACGCCCAACGTGTCATGTACATATCACCTGCCGGAAGTAGTGAATAAAACTCTTATTTCAAGAAAAATACATGTTAAAGGAACCTGTCATCTGATTCATGCTGCCCGAATGCCAGTCGAGGACAATGCGTCTTAGATGACTAGTCCAAGAGGCTTCCCTGGCTTCTTACAACCTCAGTCTCTTTAACAGGTCTCTCTGTATGCATGTACTGAGAGATCTATCAATTTAGGGAAGCAGGGTCAGATGAGCCACTGAGATTGGCCTTGGACAGTCTCTCCTTATAGTTCGCAGATGGCTTTTCATCTGCCGATATACTGACAGTGACACATAGCTGATGATTTACTGTGACCATCACTAATCCGTCAGAGCAGAGGGCGCGTGACATTTTTTCTGACAGTATATTGGCAGGGGACAAGGATTGAGATGTGGGGGGTGGGTATAACTGTGAGGATCCGGGAAACAATTATACCTGCACTGTGGGGCTACAGGACAACCTCTTTAAAAGTAGCATTCTGGTGCTGCTCATTTCTGTATGTGATGTGAAGGGTGCAGATTACATTAAGACCTCGCATACCTGCCAAGACATCTGTATGATGCCTGGTGATCTCGCATGCATCTCGACAGGTATGTGGTGTAATAATGTCATAGTCATCGCTTTATGTGGAAGTTAACGTCACTGGGATAACCATTTTTCAGGCAAAAAAGGATGGGAAGAGGTCACAGGATTCATAAATATAATTTGCACCTACAAGCACATGAGAACTGGAGAAGATCTCCTGGATTTGTCATCTGATAAATGCTGTATTCGGTGAATAACGGTGATCACATGACAAGGGACCATAAAAACCGCCCCTGATCATGTTTTCCAGAGTCTCTGCTTCCCTCAGTAGCCGAGACCCCGGGGATTTTCCTACCTTAAAAAGCTGCGCTGAGGAATAAGTACCCTAAACCTTAAAAGGCTTATCAGTCGTTAAGGGGTTAAATGAGACAATCGGCGAACAAGGGATCAGAAGAGTGCTCTTCCCTGATTACTGGCTTACGTAAACCTGCCTGCGATCACCCGATGAACGAGCAGAAAGCTCATTCAGTGGGTGATTGGATCGTTTGTGTCTGCATAAAAATCATCTTTGTCGAAAGCACATCACCCCCTGTAAACGGGCAATGTGCTAGCCAGCCCGATGCCTGTTCGGTTGTCTCTCCGCGGCTCGTTTCAACCGGCGCGCTTCTCCGGCAGGCATTAAAAATATATCTGCCGGCTTCTGATCGGACTAGGCAGCAATTTACATGGCTCCGCCCATTGAGAACCACCACCCACACTTCTGGCGCTTCTCGTCCTGAACGTGAAACGCCCTTCTGTTCTCGGGGGGCTATGTTTATTCTTCTGTTTGCTGAGGTGAACGCTGAACTGCTGCAGGAGGGGGCCGTTTGCCATCGCTGACAGTACCGCTGCGTGGAACACCGCTTCTCCCCTGGGGACATAACAGGACCTGGATTAAGCTGCATTAAGCCTCTGAAGGAGAGCTTAACCCCTTCTCTGCATGTCCTATACAGTCCTTTCCCTGCATCTGTGTCACGATGACCCGTCCTGTGTGACGCGACCCGCAGGCCGGTAACTAAAACAACAAGACACCGCACGTGATACTTTCCTGTGTGACACGGCCCGCAGGCCGGTAACTAAAATAACAAGACACGGGGAAAGGGGAAACAGTTACAACGGTGGGCCCTGCGATCGGGAAAGGGGACGTGGAGACCTCCTGCACTCCCTTGAGTCAGTGTCCCTAACGTTCCCTATGCCGGTTCCGTACCGGGCACCGATCAGGAACCTGTCGCTTAGCACACCCTACATCTATCCCTTCCTAGGGAGCTGGGTGGTGCAGGCACTGGCCCCACCGCTGTACTAATACACACTAAGGAAAAACACAAACAGGGAAACACCACTTAGCTTTACTCTGTTGCACTTGCTCCTGGTAACAGAGTCCACCACCAGAATGCAGCTCTCCTCCTGAATCGCTGCCACAAAGCTCTGTCAGAGCTAAGGAAATCCCCTATGACTCCTTCCACAGCAGGGCTAAGACAGTGCTGCAAGGAACGCTCTCCAGGTCCTTCCTCCACCAAGGATGGTTGAAATGAACACGATCACCAACACTGATTGCAACACCTGTGACTCTTTTATAGCAGAGCCAGAGCAATCCCACCGGCAAATATCATGTGCCCTTAACTAAAGAAACAGAGTGCAATGACGCTCATCACCACCGGGGGCAAACTTAGAACAAACGACACCACAGTGCAATAATCCTAATGGCCACTGGGGGCAAAAAACAAACTTAAGCAAAGCTTAAGGAAAAAAAAAGGTTACCTGTGCTTTTTATCAGTCCTGATCCAGCATGGATCATGACAATCTGCAGCCCATACACTCTCTCTTTACAATTTCCAAGACACACTATGTCTCAATCTAAGGAGTCCAAAAAAGCTAATAAAACAGTGTTTTTTATCTCATGTTCCACTTGCAACACTGCCTTGCCCCGCACTCACGGTACCCCATTCTGCACGGCTTGTGACCCAGAATGCGCCCAGAGGCCACCCGCCGCTGCCACAGACCCCAACGAACCTAGTCCCCCTGAGTGGGCTGCGTCCCTGTCACGGTTTATGGCTTCCCTGGCTAAGGCAAAAGACTCCCTCCGGGGCCCTTCCTTAGGCCAGGCCAGCAGTTTGCCGGCTGTGGAGGTCCCTTGCGATGGTCATGGACCGTCCACTAGCAGGGGTGGTGCTCTGTCAAAGGATGCCCAGGTGGCTAGGAAAAGGACCATGGCACGTCCCCCAAACATGCTCGCGCTTCAGCGTCCGTGAGTTCACCTTCTCGCTCCCCCTCTCCTGAGGTTTGCAGCGAACATGATTCTGAATACAAGTCTGAAGCGTCCTTAGTCCAGGACTCGCAGAGTTATCAGGAGACGCTTGATTCCCTCATGAGTCTGTTAACAGGACTCTGAGGGTGGACGAGGATTCTATATCCGCTCCAGAGCATGTGGTGCCTTTTAAAAAGGCTAAGCTTTCTCACAGAGTGTTTGGCAATCATCCTGAGTTTAAGAACATTGTCCAGAGGCATAGGAACCGGCCAGCTAAATGGTTCACAGGACAAAAACCTATTGAGTCAAGATATCCCTTAGCTCCAGATTGAATGAAGGATTGGCTACAGTCTCCTTCGGTGAACCCTCCTATTTCACGTCTTGCGTCCAATACGCTCCTATCCTTGTTTGATAGTTCCTCAGTCAAATACCCCACTGACCGTCAAATTGACTATCTTGCCCGGTCAGCCTTTGAAGCTGCTCTTTCCATCCTTTGCTGTGACCTGGGTGGCTAAGGCTATGGTTGATTGGGCAGAAACTTTATCCGCAGCCATTCAAAACGGTAATCTTCCGCCGGAGGCAGCATGCCTCGCTAGTCAGATATTCCAAGCCGGAGATTTCGTAGTAAACGCTTCTTTAGATGCGGCCAATTGCACCGCACAGGCAGCAGCTAATGCTATCTCCATCAGAAGGGCGCTATGGCTCAGAGATTGGTGAGCGGATTCTGCTTCCAAGAGGTCTTTAACCTCTCTGCCCTTCTCTGCCCTATCAGAGTGGTCGTCTATTTGGAGAAAAACTGGACCAACTCATCTCTGATGCTACCGGAGGGAAGAGTAAGTTCCTCCCCCAGCAAAGGCCCACTCGGCCGTTTCGGAATCAACAGCAGTTTCAGTCCCGGCCTTTTCGCAGCCATACCAACTGGTCCTCTGCAACTGTATCCTCTGGATCAGGGCGGTCCCCGCAGAGGGACAGAAGTTCCCAGGTCTCATACAGACCTAGTCGTACCTGGAAGAGCAGGCCAAAACGGTCTGGATCTAAGGGAGCCAGATCCCTTAGATTCTCTACACAATGACTCGTTGCGGCACTCGGTGGGCACCGACAAAGTAGGCGGCCGTTTAGTTTCGCCAGGCCTGGCTCTCTGTCGTCCATGACCAGTGGGTCAGAGAGCTGGTGTCCTCCGAGTACAAAATAGTTTTCTTCCTCTTCCCCCGACACGTTTTTCCCTGTCTTCCCTCACAAGACAAAGGCAACAGCCTTTCCGAGCCATACATGCGCTCCTAAGGGACTGGGTCATTATTCCGGTCCCTCAGGAAGAACGGTTCAAGGGTTTTTACTCAAACCTCTTTGTTGTACCGAAGAAGGACGGAACAGTGTGGCCCATACTGGACCTAAAGCTGTTAAACACCTTTGTCAAAGTACGATGGTTCAGAATGGAGTCTCTCCGCTCAGTCATCGCTTCAATGGAGAAAGGGGAGTTCTTAGCATCCATCGACATCCAGGATGCTTACCTTCACATCCCGATTTCCCCCCCCCCCCTTACCAAAAGTTCTTACGCTTCGCCATTCGCGTGGAACACTTCCAGTTCGTAGCCTTGCCCTTTGGCCTCGCTACTGCTCCCAGGGTCTTCAAAGGTCATGGCGGCTGTCATAGCCATCCTTCATGCCGAGGGAGTGGTGGTACTTCCATATCTGGACGATTTACTGATCTTAGGACCGTCTCTTCGAGCCTGTGAGGAATGTATGGGTGTCACGGTGGATACACTTTCTCGTCTGGGCCGGAAGAAACTTCGAAAAGTCTTGTCCAGTACTGGCTCAGCAAATTTCCTTTTTAGGAATGATCCTGAACACTTCCCGCAGGTTAGTAATTCTCCCTCCAGAAAAGGTCCTGGCCTTACAACAGGAGGCACAGTTTTTTTTTTTCCCCCGCTTTTGTTCTCACTCCATACGTTTCAGCATGGGGATTCTCGGCAAGATGGTAGCAGCGATAGAGGCGGTTCCATCCGCACAGCTACACCTCCGCCCTTTGCAACATGTGCTTCTGACGGCTTGGGACAGGAATCCATTCTCTCTCGACCATCAGTTCCGTCTGTCTCAGCGCTGATGTCTTCCTTTGAACCAAGGGAAGTCCTTTCTTCCAGTGCATTGGTTAGTGGTGACCGACGCCAGCCTTCTTGGCTGGGGTGTGCTTTTCTGCCACCACACGGCACAAGGCCGTTGGTCCACTTGACAGTCGCGTCTCCCATCAACATCTTGGAGATGCAAGCAATCAGATTAGCCCTTCGGCGCTTTCATCATCTTCTGACAGGTCGCCCCATCAGGATCTAATCCGACAACGCCACGGCTGTGGCGTACATCAACCGTCAGGGGGGCATCCGCAGCAAGACTGCCATGCATGAAGTGGGTCGCGTCCTTCGATGGGCCGAGAGGAACCATTCGGTTGTTTCAGCGGTCCACATCCCTGGTGTAGAGAATTGGGTGGCAGACTTTCTCAGTCGGCAGAGCCTCGCTTCGGAAGAGTGGTTTCTTCACCCGGAGGTCTTTCAGCAGATTTGTCATCCCTGGGGGACTCCGGATGTAGATCTGATGGCTTCAAGGCTAAACAGCAAGGTTCCTCAGTTCATAGCTCGGTCACACGACCCAGTCGCCATCGGAGCAGATGCACTGGTTCTTCCGTGGCATCAGTTTCGGCTTCCGTATGTATTTCCCCCGCTCCCCTTCCGAGGGTCATCAAAAAGATCAGAGCGGAGGGGGTGCCAGTGATTCTGGTTGCGCCGGACACGGTACGTGGAACTGGTGCAACTAGTCGCTGGCGTTCCCTGGCGACTGCCAGATCGCACAGATGTACTTTCACAGGGCCCGATTCACCACCAGAACTCCGGGACTCTGTGTTTAACAGCATGGCCATTGAATCCTGGGTTCTAGCTCAAGCAGGATTCTCTCGTCAGGTGATCTCCACCGTGATTAGTGCTAGGAAGCCCGCGTCTATGTGAATTTATCATCGCACCTGGAGAACCTTCTTCTCATGGTGTAAAGACCGTGGACGTTCTCCTCTCGTATTTTCCATTCCTTCCATTTTGGAATTTCTGGAAACCGGATTGGAGTCAGGTCTCGCGCTTAGCTCACTCAAGGAACAGATTTCAGCCTTATCAGTTCTGTTCCAACGCAGGATTACTACCAGATTAGAGGTGAAAACATTCATTTAAGGAGTTTCCCACGTGGCGCCTCCCTATAAAATTCCATTGGAACCATGGGACCTTTTAATTTTATTCTCGGAGTTCTTCAGGACGTTCCTTTTGAACCACTACATGACGTATCGCTGACTTTTCTTTCTTGGAAGGTGGCTTGCCTAGTCGCGATCACGTCAATCAGGCGAGTCTCGGAATTGGCGGCCCTGTCCTGCCAACCTCCATTCCTGATTATTTTTTTTTTTTTTTTTTCCCATCAAGACAAGGTAGTCTTGAGGACGTCACCATCTTTTCTACTGAAAGTTGTTTCCTCTTTTCATCTGAATGAAGATATTGTTTTGCCCTCATTCTGTCCGGCACCAGTCCATCGTATCGAGAAAGCTCTTCACACTCTGGATGTGGTTAGAGCTCTTAGAAGGTACGTCTTGCGCACGGCATTTTTCTGCAAGATAGATACCCTGCTCGTGCTTCCAGAGGGGCATAGGAAGGGTCTAACTGGTTCAAAAGCCACAATAGCCAAGTGGATTTGCTCTGGTATTCAGGAGTCCTAGCGTGTCAGGGGCAAACCTTTTCCAGCAGGGATTAAGGCGCACTGCACTCGTTTAGTGGGCGCCTCTTGGGCCATTCGGCGCCAGGCATCAGCAGAACAGGTCTGCAAAGCTGTGACTTGGTCCAGCTTGCATACTTTTACCAAACACTACAACATTCATTCTCCGGCCTCTGCAGATGCAGCACTTGGCAGGCAAATTCTGCAGTCGGCAGTACCACATCTTTAATTTGGTGGTACATCATGGGGTATTAGCAGTTGTGTTGCTCCCAACCCATCAACTGCTTTAGGACGTCCCATGGTCCTGTGTCCCCCAGTGAAGCGTAGGAGAAGGATATTACGGTGAATACACACAAATCCCTATTTTCTGGATGAATGAGAATATCCAGAAATGACATTTGACTATCACAAGTTGAAAGACATTTTTCTTTTTGATCGAGACATGACTAAATTTTTATCTAATTCAGCATTCATGTAGCTAAAGTTGCAAACCCATTTTAGGATTCTTCTCAACATAAACATCATATGGAGTGAAGTGAGACAGTGTTCTAAAAAAAATCCTGGGAAACTTCTGCAACATTACTTAATACAAATGGAAAATACATTTTTTTTTTTTTTTATCAGATAGATATTTCTTTGGTTAGGCAGACTAGAAGAATATTTAAAGATAAGTGCACCAAGAGAAGACATTCTATCTTCTCTGAAACTTCTCCCAAAATTCACAGGATTCCTATTAGATGCTCCAGCAAAATCTTGTTGAGTAGCAGGTGGATCGTCTGTGCTTTCCAACACAACTACAATAGCTTTATGGTTGAAAATCCGTATTGGAAATATTTTTTCCAAATATTAGCTCTGCTTCATTCCCTTTTATTTGTAGTTTTTGTTAAGCTCCCAGTAGTTAATTCATGGTCTGAGACCACCATCTTTTTTTACCAATACAAAAAGAAGCCTACGCCTACTGGTGACCTGGACAGTTTGACAAAGCCTTTTTATAGCCTGTCGGCTATATAATCTTTCATGGGCATGCGGCTCTTAATGACTTAGAACCAGCGGACAAAAGTAACATGTGCCTGTGTATGTCTTGCCACAAAACCCACTCCAATCATGGAATGGAGTAAGAATTGTGGCGTCAGGTATGCTGCTACTCTTCATGAATTTCATGAGCAGGAGGTGCCATGCCCTCAACACGCACCAGCTCAACTCACTTTGTCAGAGCTTTGCAAGCTTCAGGAAATCTGGCTAACAGCTGCCATTTTGCAGAATTTTTGTGGAAGCAAATTACAAATCTGCATTTCCTGCAAATGAAGATTTTTTTTTTTTTTTTGAAGTTCGTCAATGACCATCTAGATGATCCAGAGAAGATCATGTGGTCAGATGAGACCAAAATAGAACTTGTTGGTATCAACTCCACTCTCACTGTCTGGAGAAAGAAGGATGAGTGCAACTCCAAGAACACTGTCCCAACTGTGAAGCATGGTGGTGTAAACATTATACTTTGGAGGGGCTTTTCTGCAAAGGGGACAGGACGTCTGCACTGTATTGAATGGAAGATGGCTGTTGTCATGTATTGCAAGATTTTGACCAACAACCTCCATCCCTCAGTAAGAGCATTGAAGATGGGTTGTGGGCTGGGTCATTTGACTTATGAATTCATTCTCTAGCGCAGCATCATTTTAGGTCATTCTTTAAATATTTTTGTTTGACAGATCGGGCACTTTTACGGTCTTGATTCCAGCAACTGAAGATTTGTGTTTTTGGGGCCTGAGCGCCATTGTGTCTTTTATAGGTCTGTGTATTTATACTAAGTTTCTTCTATGACTTTGTTTAATCCATCTGGATACAAACGTTGCAGTTTGTATATCTAATAGGATTCTTTTAGAGTTTTAAAGTTTTCCTGCTATTCAGTGATTGGCTGGGGATCTGTTCAAATGTAACTCTAACCAAATAAAAATTCTTAAGTTAGATGACATGAAGACTTTTCTCAAAGAAACATTCTTTGTATTGTCTGTCTACTCATGCATGACCATAATGTTTGTATAGTACGGGCAACATATTGTTAAAATACCTCTGTTTGAAGTGACATCGCTTTGCCACTCCTATTTTTTAATTATCACCTTTTGTGGTGGAAGCACCACATTCCTCTGGTCTTCCTTTGCTGCTTTTCCCTAATATTTGGGAGTTAGCAAAGGCAAACAGCTTCTAAGAGCACACCTTGCCACCTGGATTAAAAATAAAAATCCATCTCTGAGGCCTCTAAGGGCTCATGCAGACAAGCATATAAATCGGACGTGTGTCTTTTTTATTGTTAGGCTACTTTCACATTAGCGTTTTTTAGCGCAGTGCTTCGTGCGCAATATAAACGCATGCAAAAATGCATCATGCGTTTTGCATGCGTTTGCGTTTTTTAGGTGTAAGCGTTTTAACCAGTTTCAAGCCATGTTAACTCTTAAAGCGCATGCGTTTTTTAATGCAGGCGTGCGCATGTACATGCGAACGCCTGCATTCCCATAGACTGTAATGCGTTGTTTTGTCACATTACGTGCGCAAGTGTGCTCATGCGGTTTTTTTTACGCCGTTGAACGGACTCAAAAATGCAACAGGTTGCGCCTGGCGCACACCTTAAAGGCATGCGCACAAAAACGCATATGAACATGTGCAAACGCTAGACCATGCGCCGCCCATGTTAAACATAGGTGTGCATGATGCATGGACGCGCACGATGCGCTGCGCAAAAAACGCTAATGTGAAACCAGCCTAAATCTGGCAGCACACTGACCAATGTTATTCAACAGGGCTATTCACATGAACAATTTTTTTTTTTTCAGTTCCACCATCTGTGAGAAATGAACTTGTAGCATGCACTAGCTTTCTGTGTATAGTTGATGAGACTCACCCATGTAAGTTAGTTGGTGCGCAAAAAAAAGAAAAACAGTATCCCATTATACAGTCATGGCCAAAAGTATTGACACCCCTGCAATTCTGTCAGATAATATTCAGTTTCTTCCTGAAAATGATTGCAAACACAAATTCTTTGGTATTATTATCTTCATTTAGTTTGTCTTAAATGAAAAAACGCAAAAGAGAATGAAGCAAAAAGCAAACCATTGATCATTTCACACAAAACTCCAAAAATGGGCCGGACAAAAGTATTGGCACCCTCAGCCTAATACTTGGTTGCACAACCTTTAGCCAAAATAACTGCGACCAACCGCTTCCGGTAACCATCAATGAGTTTCTTACAATGCTCTGCTGGAATTTTAGACTATTCTTCTTTGGCAAACTGCTCCAGGTCCCTGATATTTGAAGGGTGCCTTCTCCAAACTGCCATTTTTAGATCTCTCCACAGGTGTTCTATGGGATTCAGGTCTGGACTTATTGCTGGCCACCTTAGAAGTCTCCAGTGCTTTCTCTCAAACCATTTTCTAGTGCTTTTTGAAGTGTGTTTTGGGTTATTGTCCTGCTGGAAGACCCATGACCTCTGAGGTAGACCCAGCTTTCTCACACTGGGCCCTAAATTATGCTGCAAAATTTGTTGGTAGTCTTCTGACTTCATAATGCCATGCACACGGTCAAGCAGTCCAGTGCCAGAGGCAGCAAAGCAACCCCAAAACATCAGGGAACCTCTGCCATGTTTGACTGTAGGGACCATGTACTTTTCTTTGAATGCCTCTTTTTTCTCCTGTAAACTCTATGTTGATGCTTTTGCCCTAAAAGCTCTACTTTTGTCTCATCTGACCAAAGAACATTCTTCCAAAATGTTTTAGGCTTTTTCAGGTAAGTTTTGGCAAACTCCAGCCTGGCTTTTTTATGTCTCTGGGTAAGAAGTGGAGTCTTCCTGGGTCTCCTACCATACAGTCCCTTTTCATTCAGATGCCGACGGATAGTACAGGTTAACACCGTTGTACCCTCGGACTGCAGGGCAGCTTGAACTTGTTTGGATGTTAGTGGAGGTTCTTTATCCAACATCCGCACAATCTTGCGTTGAAATCTCTTGTCAATTTTTCTTTTCCGGCCACATCTAGGGAGGTTAGCCACAGTGCCATGGGCTTTAAACTTCTTGATGACACTGCGCACGGTAGACACAGGAACATTCAGGTCTTTGGAGATGGACTTGCAGCCTTGAGATTGCTCATGCTTCCTCACAATTTGGTTTCTCAAGTCCTCAGACAGTTCTTTGGTCTTCTTTCTTTTCTCCATGCTCAATGTGGTACACACAAGGACACAGGACAGAGGTTGAGTCAACTTTAATCCATGTCAACTGGCTGCAAGTGTGATTTAGTTATTGCCAACACCTGTTAGGTGCCACAGGTAAGTTACAGGTGCTGTTAATTACACAAATTAGAGAAGCATCACATGATTTTTCGAACAGTGCCAATACTTTTGTCCACCCTCTTTGTTATGTTTGGTGTGGAATTATATCCAATTTGGCTTTAGGACAATTCTTTTTGTGTTTTTTTCATTTAAGACAAATTAAATGAAGATAATAATACCAAAGAATTTGTGTTTGCAATCATTTTCAGGAAGAAACTGAGTATTATCTGACAGAATTGCAGGGGTGTCAATACTTTTGGCCATGACTGTATATGGTACATCCGTGTGGTATCTGATCTTTTTATGGATTCAACTTGAAATGACACCGGAAACCTGCAAGTGTTCCAGGGAGTTGGGGGGGAAAAATAAAGTTTGGTGCGCTTCTGGAGCCTGCCAAAGCCACTGGATGTGATGTGGATTTGATTTATTTTGGTCTAGGCGCGTTGTGCCCTATCCTATGGGATATGTGACCCCCTCATGTAGATACAAACACAACATCTATTTGGAATAAAAGGAACAAAAAGGGGGCCCATTACAATGTTTATTGCCATATGTATGCACATTTAAATAACTTACATATTGTTGATTTATGGTTTGAATTACTTGTAGTGTATCCATGGTAGAGGACCTCACTGATATCTGACCAAGCTGCTTCCTTTTCATGCTTGGCCCTGTATTTCATATGCATTGCTTATATATACATCTTCCACAGCACACTATTGATATTACACTGGTACACAGTGATTTTGGTGCCAACGATGTCTGAAATGTTTTATATTAACTTTGACCTTAATGACCAGGCCATTTTTTTCAAATCTGACCAGTGTCCCTTTAAGAGGTAATAACTCGAACGCTTCAACGGATCCTAGCGATTCTGAGATTGTTTTTTTTTTTTTTGTTTTTTTTTCGTGACATATTGGGCTTCATGTTAGTGGTAAATTTAGGTAGATAATTTTTGCGTTTATTTGTGAAAAAATCGGAAACTTGGCGAAAATTTTGAATATTTCTCAATTTTCACAATTTGAATTTTTATTCTATTAAGCCAGAGAGTTATGTGACACAAAATAGTTAATAAATAACATTTCCCACATGTCTACTTTAGCACAATGTTGGAAGCAATTTTTTTTTTTTTTTTTTGTTAGGACGTTATAAGGGTTAAAAGTTGACCAGCGACTTCTCATTTTTACAACAAAATTTACAAAACCATTTTTTTAGGGACCACCTCACATTTGAAGTCACTTTGAAGGGTCTATATGGCAGAAATAACCCAAAAGTGACACCATTCTAAAAACTGCACCCCTCAAGCTACTCAAAACTACGTTAGGTTAGAGATGAGCGACTTTGCCTTTTTTAGGGTCGAGTCGGGTTTCATGCAAAAGTCGGGTTGAACGAAATCAGCCGACTATAGGGAAAAGTCGGAGGCCGACTGAAACACGAAACCCAATGCAAGTCAATGGGGAAGCAAAGTCGGCAGGGAGTGGAGGACAGGAAACACACCTACAGTGCCCATTTCAATGCCAAAAACATCAATTCTTATTACCGAAACTTGTCAACCTTAATTTACTTCATAATAGTAACGCATTGAAAACTGGGGGTTATTTGGCTAAAGTTGTGGGGGGGTAGGGCTGGCTCCAGGTTTTCGTGTTCCCTGGGCCAAAGTGTCAGTGCGCCCCTTTAGCACATACCACAATTCATGATGCTCCGATACGGCACAGAAATATAGGTATAGTACAATGACAAATACTTCACTGCTTACATGACATGACTGATCTATTTTAGATTGTACAATAGCTCAAAAAAAGACAGTATATTACTCCATACAGTATTATGGCCACCACATTGTGCGCCATACAGAATGAGCCCCATATATTTCTTCATACAGAATTGGTCACATATAATGTTCCATACAGTATATGATGAGCTCCATATAATGCTACAGTATATGATGGTCCCCATGGACTATGCTCCAGTGTGTTATGGGCCCAAATAATGCTCCATATATAATGGGCCCCATTTCTAATGCTCCAGTGTATAATGTGCCACATAGATGCTGCCCCAGTGTCTGATCTGCCCCATTTAGAATGCTCCAGTATATGCTGGGCCTCATGGATGATGCTTTAGTGTATGATGGGCCCTAATAATTCTCCATATATAATAGGCTCCATTTCTAATGCTCCAGTATATAATGGGCCCCGTAAATGCTGCTCCAGTGTCTGATGTCCCCCATTTGGAATGCTGCAGTATATGATGGGCCCCATTTTTAATGAACCCAGGCATGGTATGTGAAAAGAGCTCCATGGAGTAATCTGAAGCGTGTGCTGCCGCAGCCATCACTTTTGGTGTGGGTGAAGGACACAAGGAAAGGGGTTGCTCCTGACGAGAAGCCTGCACTGACGACTCCGTACAAGCATTTTTTTGAAACTTCAGAAGAGGAGGCGATAGAGCTGGAGGCTGTTTCAGCAATGTAAGCCAAGAACAGTTCCTGATGCTCCAGCTTTAAAAGCAGTCTACCTACTCCCAGAAAAGGGAGCCTTACAGGCCTTCCGGAGCTACACCATGATGCAGGCTCAACACCTCCTGCCTTAGCTGCTATTGTGTTTTTGGAACTACCAGCAGATGCACCACCACCACCATCAGTACCAGGTGGCCCCCCACGTCCGCGTCCTCTTCCACCATACTGCCTCATGTTTTGGAAAATGGACCCAAAATACCAGCAGATATATGGTACTGTATCAGAAGCGTACAGCTCTATACAGTCTAGGGATAACAGTAAATCTCCGTATATATTTCATGAGTCATACACAGACGCTCACAGGCTCAGTATGGATTACACAAAATAAAAAGTTGAAAAAGGGTACAGTATCACCAGATACAAGGTGTGTGTATATATAGTATAATGTAAACATTATGAATCTCTGTATATATTTCAGGAGGCAGACACAAACGCTCTCAGGCCCAGTATGGATTACACAAGAATATGAAAAGCTGTAAATGGGTAATGTAACACAAGCGTACAGCTGTATACAGTATTGGGGTAATCTTAAAGCTCCAAATATATTACCGAAGTAACAGACAGACGTTCACGGGCTCATTATGGATTACACCAGAATCTAAATAGCAAAAAAGGTTACTGTATCAGAAGCGTACAGCTGTATACAGTGTTGGCCAAATTTGAAATCTCGGTATATATTTCCGGAATCGCCCTCAGACGCTCACTCAGTCTGGGTTTGACCATAATAAAAAATGTGTGTGTGTATATATATACAGTGCCTACAAGTAGTATTCAACCCCCTGCAGATTTAGCAGGTTTGATAAGATGCAAATAAGTTAGAGCCTTCAAACTTCACACAAGAGCAGGATTTATTAACAGATGCATAAATCTTACAAACCAAAAAGTTATGTTGCTCAGTTAAATTTTAATAAATTTTAAACATAAAAGTGTGGGTCAATTATTATTCAACCCCTAGGTTTAATATTTTGTGGAATAACCCTTGTTTGCAATTACAGCTAATAATCGTCTTTTATAAGACCTGATCAGGCCAGCACAGGTCTCTGGAGTTATCTTGGCCCACTCCTCCATGCAGATCTTCTCCAAGTTATCTAGGTTCTTTTGGTGTCTCATGTGGACTTTAATCTTGAGCTCCTTCCACAAGTTTTCAATTGGGTTAAGGTCAGGAGACTGACTAGGCCACTCCAACACCTTGATTTTTTGCCTCTTGAACCAGGCCTTGGTTTTCTTGGCTGTGTGCTTTGGGTCGTTGTCTTGTTGGAAGATGAAATGACGACCCATCTTAAGATCCTTGATGGAGGAGCGGAGGTTCTTGGCCTAAATCTCCAGGTAGGCCGTGCTATCCATCTTCCCATGGATGCGGACCAGATGGCCAGGCCCCTTGGCTGAGAAACAGCCCCACAGCATGATGCTGCCACCACCATGCTTGACTGTAGGGATGGTATTCTTGGGGTCGTATGCAGTGCCATCCAGTCTCCAAACGTCACGTGTGTGGTTGGCACCAAAGATCTCGATCTTGGTCTCATCAGACCAGGGAACCTTGAACCAGTCTGTCTCAGAGTCCTCCAAGTGATCATGAGCAAACTGTAGACGAGCCTTGACATGACGCATTGAAAGTAAAGGTACCTTACGGGCTCGTCTGGAACGAAGACCATTGCGGTGGAGTACGTTACTTATGGTATTGACTGAAACCAATGTCCCCACTGCCATGAGATCTTCCCGGAGCTCCTTCCTTGTTGTCCTTGGGTTAGCCTTGACTCTTCGGACAAGCCTGGCCTCGGCACGGGAGGAAACTTTCAAAGGCGGTCCAGGCCGTGGAAGGCTAACAGTAGTTCCATAAGTCTTCCACTTCCGGATGATGCTCCCAACAGTGGAGACAGGTAGGCCCAACTCCTTGGAAAGGGTTTTGTACCCCTTGCCAGCCTTGTGACCCTCCACGATCTTGTCTCTGATGGCCTTGGAATGCTCCTTTGTCTTTCCCATGTTGACCATGTATGAGTGCTGTTCACAAGTTTGGGGAGGGTCTTAAATAGTCAGAAAAGGCTGGAAAAAGAGATAATTAATCCAAACATGTGAAGCTCATTGTTCTTTGTGCCTGAAATACTTCTTAATACTTTAGGGGAACCAAACAGAATTCTGGTGGTTTGAGGGGTTGAATAATAAATGACCCTCTGAATAAACTTTTCACAATTTTAAAAAAAATTAAACAAAGAAATAACATTCTTTTTTGCTGCAGTGCATTTCACACTTCCAGGCTGATCTACAGTCCAAATGTCACAATGCCAAGTTAATTCCGAATGTGTAAACCTGCTAAATCTGCAGGGGGTTGAATACTACTTGTAGGCACTGTGTATATATATATATATATATATATATATATATATATATATATATATATATATATATATATATATAGCGTAAACCACACCCGCTCGCTCACTCACTATGGATGATACCGTAATAAAAAATTTTGAACAAAGGTACTGTATCAGCACATACCAGGTGTATCTATACTTCCGGAGCCAGACACAGACACTCAGTCTCGCTATGTATTACACCGGAATTTAAAAAGTAGGAAAAGGGAAAGGTATTCGAAGTGTACAACAGTATACAGTGTTGTGGATCTTTTAAATCTTCGTATATATTTCAATCTTAGTATGCCAGTCCAGACTCTCCGCTACTGGAAGCTACATGGATACAAGTACAGACGGAAAGTTGAGTGTTAGCAGAAATTTGGGAATTACTCATCGCAGGAAAACCTCCCGGTACTGTAGATGTTGCAGAGGCGATGCAGACCCTCAATTACTGTGTCTGTGGAGACAGCGAAAGCGGTTTTTTGTGAAGAAAGGATTGCTTGGGCATGTCCTGGCCATGCAGGAGAGAGGAAGCTGAAAACAGAGGCTCCTGCTCTGGGCCACTTTGAGGCCATATAACAAGCTGCCGCTGTGCTGGAGAGAGACCCACATGTCACCTAAGAAGAGGGGAACACAGCCCTCGCAGAACCCGGGCGGTGCAGCAGCTCCTTCTGCTGATATAACACGCTTTCTCTGCAGTGCGGGAAAGCAGGCTTCTGGACTGACACCGGCCAAGATGGCGACCGCAGGCAGCGTGGGGACTGGCACGCACATGAGAGAGGGGACAGAGAGGCCAGCGGAGACTGTGTCAGAACAACTGCAGGGAGCACAGAGGCCCTATCAAAACCTAATTGAGACGGCAGCAGGTACCAACCCTATCCCAAACGCCACTCAGAGGGATGATACAGCACCTCTGCAGGGGGTTACAGCCTCCCAGATAGCTCCGGGTGTAAAGGAGAACGGAGGAAGCCGGAGAGAGCATGGAGGGAAGGAAGATAAGGCAGCACAGCAGGGAGGGGAATCCCCATCAGGAGAGGACAATGAAACTGAAACCCAGAGTGCAGGAACTAAGGACAGAGAGAGATCACCACAAGCTGAGTGGTATATACATAAGCCTGACACTTCTGGGCCTTTTTTGTCCAGCGCCTTTAATCAATAACCAGCCATTAAATGCATATGCAAATTCTTGGACACCCCGTGAGGGAGATGAGGGGTGTGAGGCACATACACTTCCTATGTCTATCAACGTTATGCAGCCTGCTGTTAGTATCCCTTTATCTGTAAGAAGAGATGTGCAAGCTCCCTCACAGAAATATATCCATACCCAACAAGTTCACTCTGGTACAGCAGATAGGGGTGGGCAACCTGAAGGAGTATGGGATGACTTCAAGGCCCGTATTGCCGCTATCCCTTCAAGGGAAGAATTTGAAAGTTTTATTAGTCGGCTGAAAGCCTCCTTTAAAGCTGAGACGGCGGCTATCAGAATTGAGGTCCGCCACCTTAATGACAGGGTTACTGAATCTGAATCTGTCACTGACAACATTTCAAGGCGTAAAGCCGCAGTGGAAAAGCATGTTGCAGACCAGGCGTCTCATGTTGAACTTGCACTAGATCTCATGGAGGATTTGGAGAATAGAGATCGCAGAAATAATTTAAGACTCGGGGTTACCAGAGTCAATTCAGTCAGGAGACCTAGATACGACATTAAGGGGCTTTTTGAACTCCATCCGTAATATGGAAGATGATACTCCTCTTGAGTTTGACCGAGCGCACAGATCCCTGGGCTCTCCACCGCCAGAGGGAGCGAGACCGCGGGATGTTATTTGTCGGATCCACGATTATAAAGCAAAAGACGAAATCTTCTCAAAAGCCAGACTGTGTGAGCCTCTGTCATTCCAGGGACATCCCATACAAATATTGGCAGACCTTTCTCGACGCACACTTCTGAAACGAAGAGCCCTAAGACCTGTCCTCGATACCCTGCGAGCTCACAAACTCTCCTACTCCTGGGGGTACCCCTTTCGTCTGCAGGTGAAGGAGGGCCGTCTCTTTGTGCTGTCTCATCCCAGAGACATCCCTGACTTTCTTGGCCGACTGGGCATCTCGTCTTCGGGGAGCGCCGTCTCGGACTGGCCAAACACCCCAGGAGGCCCTGAGGGAGGATTGCCACCACGGGACCCGAACCGACGGAGGAGACAAAGAAGGGCCCCCCCCCCCCTCTGGAGATGTGGCCCAGAGAGATATGCTAAGGGGTCGTCCGTAGACGGATGAATAATTTATTATATGCATTAGAGGGGTCTCTTCCTGTTCTCACAAGGTTTTATATGTGGGATATTGATATTGAAATTTGGTTAATACGGTTTCAGAAAATCTTTCCCTTTTTGGAATATCTTGCTGGAATTAATCAAAGTTGTGTTGTGTTTCTCACTATATATGCTAAGCGGTTATATATGCTGTGCTTACATCTCATGATCTAGGATGGTACTAGTTACCAATATTCTAATTATAGAATCACAGTTATATGTTAATAATTAGCAGGCCTTGGGGTTCTGGGGTGGCTCTCTGTTGTTTGGAAAGGACACACTCCACTGGGGCATCCGCACGCTGCAGGCAGGTGTGGAAATTAACATAGCCCACCTAAACTTAGAACTGCTTGAGTTCTAATTATTTTGGTTGCATCGGTACAATACATATTTCTACTTTTGCAATCTCTTTCCTCTAATATCTTTGCTCTCGCTTTGACTTCCTCTCTTTATCTTACTAATCTCTTTTCTCTTTACCCTTCTTTCCCACCCCTACCTACCCCATCCGCACCACAGCACCATTGAAAGTATACAGCTTTACAAGAGTGACCTGAGAACCGTCTAATACTCAACTGTATAACAATGAGCTTATTAACAATTTGTACCATGAATGTAAAAGGGTTTAATTTACCCCAATAGAGATCACAGATCCTATATGGATTACATAAACAAAGGGCCCACATAGCCTTAATTCAGGAGACACATTTCAAAACGGGCTCAGTTACTACTTTGGTGAATAGGTATTATCCAACATGGATTCACAGCACCAACCCCAACTCTAGATCAAAAGGGGTATCTATAGGGATCCACAAGAACTTATCTCATGTAACCTTGGATTCCAAGGTCGACCCAGGTGGTAGATACATCTTTTTGAAAGTAAAAATTGGGGCCACAGTCTTAACAATTGTTAATTGGTATCTCCCAAATAGAAACCAGTCTGCCGTTTGCCGAACTCTCCTGCTTCAACTTGCCGATTTTGCAGAAGGAACGGTCATTATAGGTGGCGACTTTAACTTTGTCCTAGACCCCTCTGTGAATTCCTCCTCTGGAAAAGGTACTGTCTCATGTAAAAAATTGTGCTCGGTTGGGAAGCTCCTCCACACTCTCCAGCTTGGGGACGTATGGCGAATATTGCATCCACAGGATAGGGACTACACGTATTTTTCCTCGGTTCATAACTCCTATAGTCGAATTGACTTTTTTTTAGTCAGTCATACGGCATTGGAATGGAGTCCCAGCACTAAAATTGGCGACATTTTCCTGTCAGACCATGCTCCCGTATTTCTTTCTTTAGAGGTACCGGATCTGGCACGCAAAACATGGTCATGGAGGCTTAATGACCAGTTGTTAAGGGTTAACTTCTGTCTCATGGCATTAAAGAGGGATATTGATGATTTTGTGTATACCCACTCAGGCGACACTACACCACAACCAGTTAAATGGGAGGCGTTAAAATGTATATTAAGAGGCACCCTGATAAAGCATGGGTCTCGTATTAAAAAAGATAGGGCAGAACAAATACGGGATCTATATACCCAGATCCATAAATTAGAGACGACACATAAACAGACGCTGTCACAGGTGGTTAAAACGGACCTTGTACAGAAACGAATGGAGCTCAAAAAACTGCTGGACCAAAAATATGCACAACAATTAGAGAAATCTAAGAATTATTTTTATAAGTTCGCCAACAAATGTGGACGCCCCCTTGCTCGCATGCTCCACCCCAGAACAAACTCTACCCATATCCCTAAAATTGGAACGGGGAAGGATCAGATGACTCATAAGCCCTCCGAGATACTTGAAGTATTTAGGAATTATTGCCATAACTTGTACAATATTAAAGGCAAATTTGTAGACATGAAACCAGATGAATTGATTAAGAAAGTTGGGGATTATGTATGGTCCACTGCACTTCCTACTTTATCAGAAGATATGATTATGACCTTAGAGGCGGACTTCACTGAGGAGGAACTAGTGGAGGCTATTAAAACCACGCCACTTTCAAAGTGTCCGGGGCCAGATGTCTTTACGCCAGCCTTTTATAAAACCCTACGGGAGGTACTAACGCCTCACATGCTTAGCACGTTCAATTCTATAGAGGAAGGTGTGCACTTGACACCCCAGTCCCTAGAAGCTCACATTAGCATAATTCCAAAACCGGGAAAAGATCCAACCATGGCCCCCAGTTATCGACCTATTTCCTTATTGAACGTGGACGTTAAGATTTACTCAAAAGTTTTAGCGAACCGGTTGTCGCAGTTCCTTCCTTCTATCATCAATCTTGATCAAGTGGGCTTTGTTAAAAATAGAGAGGCCAGAGACAATACAATCAAAACATTACTTCTGATGCATAAAGCCAAAAACAGGAAATTACCGGTCTGCCTGTTGTCAGTCGATCCCGAAAAGGCATTTGACAGTTCATTGGGGCTTTATGAGGGAGGCGCTGCGACAGATCGGAATGGGTCCGCGATTCATGTCTAAAGTCTTTACTTTGTATTCAAAACCTTCTGCAAGAGTCAGGGTCAATGGGGTGTTATCAGACTCCTTCAGTATTGGTAACGGGACAAGGCAGGGGTGTCCACTATCCCCGCTCTTATATGTCATCGTAATGGAGCATCTAGCAGTGGCCATACGGAATAACAGTGATATACATGGTATTCAAATAGGCAAAACGCGACATAAAATGGCACTATTTGCTGATGACTTATTAATGTATGTGTCCAGACCCCACACTTCCTTTCCAAGTATTTTGAGGGAATTTGAGAAATTTGGTGCCTTAAGCAATTTTAAAGTCAATTATTCAAAGTCAGAGGCCATAAACATATCTCTCTCCTCAGGAGAGGTACACCAGCTTAAAGCTAACTTCCCTTTTCGGTGGAAGGAGGATTTCATTAAATATCTAGGGATTTGTATCCCAACTGATTTGGCGAAGCTTAGCTCCTACAACCACTTTGCGCTACTTTCACAGGTAGAGGAGCAGTTGGCATCCTATAAGTCAATAAAATTGTCATGGTGGGGGAGAATCAATGTAGTGCGTATGGATATCCTTCCACGGTTCCTATACGTATTCCAAACAGCCCCTGTTCATCTTTCTGGGAGCTTCTTTACGAAACTTAACGCAGTTATAACTAGGTTTGTGTGGGGTGGACTGAGACCAAGGATAAAATTGAAGATTTTGATGGCACCAAGGAGAAATGGAGGTGCGGGTTTGCCTGATTTTAAGACCTGCTTCCGGGCTACAGCGTTTGTCCGACTGCTTGATTGGTAGTTCAGATCAAATGTTAAAAAATGGGTGGGGGTCGAGCAGGAAGGCTTGGGGATACCTTTGCATCACCTTCTCTGGATTGATCCAATAACTACTGGAAAGTTGGGACCAGAAGCGGAGATCACTTTAGCTACCTTAAGGACTTGGCATACATTCAGACGCACTTACATACCTAAGGGCACTCTTAGCCCATTAGCGCCTCTTTTTTGTAATCCTGACTTTCCACCGGGCATGAACAGGTGGGCATTCCTCGGCTGGACGAGTGTGGAGGGGATCCGATTGGGACAGATACTATCAGATGGGAATATCCCTACCCTTACCGAGCTTCGTCAGAGGGCGCCTTTCTTACAGGTGAATTGGCTTTAGTTTGCACAACTTAGGTCGTTTCTTTCATCGGCAACTTATCCATGCAGAGTTCGCTCTACTCCTTGCTCGCTTGAAAGGTTGTTCCTTGCTAGCTCGCCGCCGACACACGCAATATCCGTGCTCTATCAGAATATGATTTTAGAAACAAAAAAGGAAAAATTTTCTTACCAACTAGCTTGGGAGAGAGAGTTGGGTAGAGAATATACAGAGGAGGACTGGAAGGGGAGCTTCTTTTGTACTCACTTCATGTCATCCCCATGTGTAGCGCAGGAAAGAAATTATAAAGTCCTAACAAGGTGGTATTATTGTCCAAGCCAGCTTAGCAAAATTTCCTCTTCATATTCTGATAGGTGTTGGTGCTGCGACGCAGAGATAGGAACCATGCTACATATCTGGTGGGATTGCGGGAAAATACGCTGTTTCTGGGATAAAGTTTTCAGAAATTATACGTTGATTACAGGTATAACTATTGTGGGGACCCCTGAAGTGGCGCTACTGTCTATGCTCCCAGGTTCTCCGAACCACATTAAAAAAGACATGTTAAGGTTTTGCGTAGCCGCGGTTCGTGCAATTATCCCGAGGCTCTGGAAAACGACATAACCATCTATACGAGATTGGTATGAGGAACTATCTATGATCTTTCGTATGGAAGAGCTGGCAGCTGAATGCTTTAACACACAAGATAAATTCAATGTGACTTGGTGTGAATGGATTGTATTCCGTAATTCGCCTAACTTCCAGAGGTTGTTCATTTGAAGCCACACAGGTTAAAGGGTGGTGTGGGATATCCCCACCCCCCCCCCCATCCACTCTCTCTTTTCGTCCCCCCTTTCTCTTCCCCCTTCCCTTATTCCTCCAATTTTCTCTTTTCTCCATCTTTCGTCAATTCTAACTTTTCTTATACCAACCTTTTTCTTTTTCCTTCCTATCTTATATATATTGTTTCTATACTATCAAATATAGGTAAGATAGGTATTTCTGGACCCGCTCGTCTAGATTACACGAGAAGTTCAATACTTATTCTATTCTATAAGCTTACTAATAGCAAATATACTAGATATGCTTATCCATTTATGTGGTTCACAAAAACAAAAACAAATATATGGATACTAGTATTAATATTAATAGAAACACAGAAGGGTCATGTCAATATGAAAAAGAGGATCTTGAAGTGGTACGATGTAATGTAATGCTTCTTCTTTATACTTTTACTAGTTGTATATCATATTTCTTTAAATATGAACATTTAATGTTTGGCTTGTCTATACCCTTAAAGGTACTTATAGTGCTAACTGTACTTATTGTATATGATTATTGTACCTTCTGTAATTTAAAATCGGGGTGGATTTGATTTAAATCTAACTGATTTAAATCACGATTTAAATCACTAGTCAGTAAGGCTTGATTTAAATCAGTGATTTAAATCAAAGTTTCTACCTAAACTAGTTCTTGCTACTTTAACATGCAAGTAGATGAAGATTTTTAGAATCACTTTTTATATTACTTTTTTCTCCCCAGTTTAATGGGTTAATCATTCATATTTGGACACCACTGTTCTGTTGTACTTGGGAAGGAGAAAAATAATCCTGACCTTAATAACAATTTAAATAGATTTATTCAACTGAAACAATAACAACATTACAGCATAAGTTATTTGCTTAAACAAACATCCATGTTTGTTAACTAATTTGGCTAAACAAAATATATATATATTTTAAGAAACTTAGACTGTCAGCCCAGCCGACACATGAAAAACTTAAATACTACTGTCCCTGCTGTCCTCTGTAGCTCACTTGTCGTCATCTTCATCATCATCATCTTCTTTGTTCCTATTCATAATCTGGAAAAGAAAAACAAGCTTTCCTGCTTTATTGGGTCCCAACCGATTTCTCAATTTAGAATGAATGAGTCCAAAGGAAGAGAATATTCTTTCAACGCCTGCAGAAGAAGCTACTGCTGTTAAAAGTGAAATCATTACTTGAACAGTCTCTAAATCCAAGCGCTTAAGTGACTTCCACCAGTTTACTGGTGTGACCTTCCTTTAAAATATCTTCAGCAAACATATATTTCTTGAATGGTTCCCCCTTAGCTCTGAAGTTAATTATAGTTGGCATTAAAGATGGATGATTGCTGGATACCCATGTCATAGCTAACTCCTCTTCCTCAGCACTTAGGTTTTGACCCTGATATTGGATATTGACAATATTTGCCAAAAAATGAGCTGGAGTCAGTGCTTGTCCCATTTGTTTGTTTACTGCTTGTAATTTAATTCTGTCCATGTGTAGTTCTGTTTTTAAGTGTTCACTCAGTTCCTTCCAAATTTCAACAGCATCCGCAATAAAACAGCTATTTTTCTGTATTTTGTTTAAAGCTTGAGAGATGGGTTTCAGGAAGCTCAGCATATGTTCAACATTTCTCTTAAGCCCAATGTTGAGGATTTTGGCCGTGACAGTGCCATCTATTTTATCTCGATTTTCTTCACAAAGTGTCATCAGAATAATCCAGTTTTTGATATACTGCTCAAAACAGTCCACCACAGAGTTCCATCTAACATCTTGTGGGAGCGTTAGCTTGGTTCCACCCATCCTTTTTAGAGCTGCTGCAGCAAAATGATTATTACGGAAGTATTTAGCAATTTCAACAACATTAGCCTTTATTTCTGGAACACTTAAGTCTTTGGCTAAGAGGTGCAGCAAATGAGCACTGCAACCATATGTTATTAGCAGCTTTGTATTCCCTCCCTGCTCTTCTAAATCTCTTCTCATCTTGGATACGTTTGCAGCATTGTCAGTGACCAAACTGCGTACTAGACATTTGAATTTTTGTTCACATGTCGTTATAGCTTTTACTGCCACTTCTTGTAAGTATTTTGCTGTGTGTGCATTTCCTGACGTATCAGTTGTTTGTGCAAGGAAGACTTTACCTTCTTCTGTTGTTATACAAGCACATACAATAGGATCATTGTGGACGTTACTCAACCCATCAATACTTAGGTTAACAATTTTACCCTCCAGAGCTGTTGCACATTGCTCCATTTCTCTGTCATACACTTGATCCAGCAGTTTCCCTGCAACATCAGCTCTGCTGGGTGGACTGTATCCTGGTCTCAGTGACTGAACCATATTAATGAAATGTGGGTTCTCAGTCAGACGGAAAGAAGAGTTCGTTGCATAAATAAACTGGGCAATTTTTTCATCAATCAACGCTTTTTCTAATCTGCTAGTTCTTATCACAAACCTATCTATGGTGGTTCCAGGAGGTAAAGGTTTTTTCTTCCTTTTGGGTGATGGTGATATGTGGCTGTGGGTGTCTGATGATGATGCTGCTGCTGCTAATGAAGCACTATCCTGGATGGATAACTCTGAAACTGTAGAACAGGATGATGGTGATCTTGGAGGTGGATAGTTTCCAGAATCCATGAATTCCCCTAAACAAAAAAAGTCAATGCTGTTATTTTATTGTTTATACAATTTCTGCTTATTGTACACAACACATCACTGCCCCTGCCCCAAAAGGAATATTTGTTTTTCTTCATAACTGTACCAAATGACAGTAACATGCAGTAATAATAAGAAATATAATTTTTCTCACACATGACAGTTCAGTCTTTAGAAATAGGATTCAATAAAAATGTTTACCAACCTGAAGATCCTGCCTGTTCAGAAGTGTTTCTTTGGTCATCTTCATCACCGCACTTCTCATGATGTTGCCTCATTCGCGCCACCAGGCCTTGCATCTCTTTGTTGCATCGTTTGCATTTTGCACGCATGCCTGCCTTACCGATAGGCGAAGGAGCTTCATTAAAATATTCCCAAACTGGGTCTCTTTTACGGCCTGCTGCCATTATAAGGAAAGAATGTAATAAACCTCAGATCGTACACACAAACAGATCCAGACTTGTCTGTCTGTGGCTATGCTGCAGTATTGTGCTCAAAATTTCACTTTCATTTTCTTGTCTGCTTGCCCTTCCTCCTCATCACACTTAGATTCACATTCTTCTTGTGTTGTGCAGATCTATTCCACTCCAAACAATCAGAAACATATTGTCTAACTTCTTGGACTTGGCACTGAAGGGGTTGATTCTGTATTCATAGGTTTGTAGAACAATAGGATTAAGGTCTTTTTCTCAACTCTGTTCATGTTGTAACATTTTTGCCGTGAAGAAGAGGCTGGGACCTCTGCGGAGTCAAATTCAGTTTTGAGAACTGCGTAAGTAAAGCGAGCGTCTGTGATAATATAGGAGAGAAACTGCCCACTAATCCTACAGAAACCTCTGGAAGAGCATGGCATTGTGAATGTTACACATATACAGCCTTTATTCTACTGAGTTAAACAACTCCGCTTTATCTAATGATGGAAGAACCTTTGGATGGTAAAATATTTTCCTCAAAAAGCAGTTTATTGAAAAAATCCGGTTTAAATCAAAAAAATCCGATTTTAAATAAAAAAAAATCAGATTTTTTTTTGATTTTTTAAAAAAAAACATTGATTTTTATCCACCCTGTTTAAAATACAAAACTCAATAAATAAAAGATTTAACAAAAGATAGGATTGCTTTATCGCAGTAGCGTGGATCACATCACCGTTACTCGTCTCCATCAAATTATGATCACAGGGAGAGATGTAGACATGGTCCTCACTGCCTATCATGATGTGTCTGGTCATTTTGGAGTGCAAAAGACAGAAGCCACAGGCCATAGGCGATTCTTTTGGATTGGCATGAGAGGAGACACTGAAAAATGGTGACAGGAATGTCACACATCTGTGACTGTCACAACTGTGAAAGTTGATCATAAAGCACCACTGCATCCGCTTGTAAGTTGACATCCATTACAAATGGTAGCCATTGATCATCTGAAGGTAGAGGCTAGCAGGACAGGCCATAGCTACATCTTAACCATCATCGATCAATACACCAAATTTCTAGTGGCCGTTCCTGTGAAGGGTTTAACTGGCCAGACTACACAGCGGTGGAGCAGGGAGAGGTAAGTATTGCAACTTGCAAGTGCTGTGGCCATGACCAAGCAGGGGGGCACAATCGTGGCACAGGGCCCCTCATAGTACGTTGGTGTGTCTGACGGTGAGTGGGCCCCCCCCCACCGTCAGAGACACTGTATTGTACTGTGAGGGGCCCTGTGCCAGTGCCGTCGGCCATCAGTGGGCCCATCCACCTGTTCAGAGCAACGGCACTTGCCCGGGTGCGCCAGGTGTTGAACCCCGGCCCTTGGGGGGGCAACCCGGTTAGGGAGGCTTAAAAAAAAATGGCATATGTTGATGTGCAGGCTGGACATTCAGCGGCTGTGAATGGCGGAATTGGGCAAGTCCGAGGAAGACCAGGACAAAAACGAGGCAGTTTTCTGGCAACCTATGTGTCAGCAGGGGTAGGTGGGACAAAATCCTTTGAAACCCATGCATGGTTCATTTTAATGAATGTTAGATCATCAACATTTTGGGTTGACAGATGGGTCCTTTTTTCTGTCAGGATTGATCCAGCAGCACTGAAGACTCTTTCAGATAACACACTAGTAGCAGGGCAGGCGAGCTCCTGTAAGGAATAGTGTGCCAATTCAGGCCTTGTGTCCAGTTTAGAGGTCCAATAGTCAAAGGGGAATGACCTGTGAGGGAAAACATCGATATGGGAGGAGAATTAGTTTGTAACCATAGTTGACAACTGCTGTCTCCTGTCACTTGTAATCGATGCAGTATTAGGAGTCGTGTGAGCGATACTTGAGAAATCATTCCACAACATGGTCATTAATCCCTTGTCTCCAACGCCTCTTCGGCTGTGTGCACCACGAACACCTCTTCCATTGTGCCCACTACGGCTCGTGGGAGAACCAGCACCGCTGCTGTGCGCTGGGAAAGCCTCAAACGGTTTACCAGAGTTGCTTGTTTGTTAGCCAGTATTATCTCTAGGTTCTCCTGTGGCATGATGTTGTGTAATTTGCCTTTGTAGCGTGGATCGAGGATGCTGGCCAGCCAGTAGTCGTCATCCTTCATCATTTTGGCAATGCGGGGGTCCCTTTTTAGGATCCGCAAGGCATAATCGCACATGTGGCCCAATGTTCCAGGTGTCAATAATGCACTGCCACTGCTGGGTGGAGGAGCACTTTCTGGCAAATCCACATGCCTACAGTCGCCCACAAACACTGTACCTGACCTTGCAACGTCAACATTTTCTCTTGCCCTCTGAGAGGCATCCTCCTGCCCAAAATAATCATCCCCCTCATCCTCCTCCTCTTCCTTTTCTTCCTCCACCTCGTCCAGGACAGTTCCCTGACCAGTCAATGGCTGACTGTCAGCAAGGCTTCCCTCCTCCTCCTCCTCCGCTGCAGACTCCAGATCCTTAATGTGCGTCAAACTTTGCATGAGCAGACGCATAAGTTGGGATGCTCATGCATATGATGGCGTCATCTGCGCTTACCAGCTGTGTGCATTCCTCAAAACACTGAAGGAATTTACAGAGGTCTTTCAGCTTTGACCACTGCACACCCGACAATTCCATGTCTTCCCTCAAACTGCCTGCCCGTGTATCCTCCCACAAATGCATTACAGCCTGCCTCTGTTCGCACAGCCTCTCAACCATGTGCAGGGTGGAGTTCCACCTTGTTGCAACGTCTATGATTAGGCGGTGCTTGGGGAGGTGGAGCAATCGCTGCAGCTTCTGCATACGACTGGAGTGGACATTTGAGCGACGGATGTGCGAGCACAGTCTTCGCACCTTATGGAGCAGGGATGTTAACTCTGGATAATTATTAAGGAAGCACTGCACCACCAGGTTCAAAGTGTAAGCCAGGCAAGGTATGTGTGAGTTTTGCACGGGCTATGGCTGCCACAAAATTACGGCCGTTATCACGGACTACCTTGCCTGGCTCAAGATGTAGACTGCCCAGCCATGACTAGAAGCAATGGGAGGAGACACAGATTAGATATTAGAAAAAACTTTTTGACAGAGTGATCAATGAGTGGAACAAGCTGCCACGAGAAGTGGTGAGTTCTCCTTCAATGGAAGTCTTCAAACAGAGGCTGGACAGACATCTGACTGGGATGATTTAGTGAATCCTGCTTTGAGCAGGGGGTTGGACCAGATGGCCAAGGAGGTCCCTTCCAACTCTACGATTCTGTGATTCTATGACTCAGTTTGTCGCTGCAAGTAGTCGGCCAGTATCTCCGTTGTGTCTGTTGTCGCCCAAAGACATCATCTTTAACACAGCCTGCTGACGCTTACCAATAGCTGTTCGATAGTGGGACACCTCGTGTGCAACACTGCCAGCTGCGGATAGAATGCTCGTGCGACTGCGCTCTGTGGACGAACTTTCGCTTATGGAGGAGGAGGGTCGAAAGACTACAGCCAACTGTTTCCTATACCGTGGGCTAGGCAGCACTGTTCCACCGCCGCTGTCCCCTGTGGAGCCTGCATACACCACATTAACCCAGTGCGTAGTGATGGACACGCAACGGCCCTGGCCATGTCTACTGGACCATGCATCTGTTGTGAGGTGCACCTTTCCACTCACTGATTGCTTGAATGCATGGACAATGCGGTCTTTCACATGCAGGTGGAGTGCTGGGATGGCTTTTCGAGAAAAGTGCCGACTGGGTAGGTCATAGCGTGGGACAGCGTAAGCCATGAGCTCGCGGAAAGCTTCGCTTTCAACCAAACGGTAGGACATCATCTCTAATGAGATTAGTTTGGCAATGTAGGCGTTCAAACACAGTGTATGCGGATGAGAGGATGAGTCCTTTCTTGTCCTACTCAGTGTCTGGTAGGGTGAGCTGGACTGGAGAGCTGCATATGGGGGAAGTAGCTGTGGACCGGACGGCATGAGAGGGGGTTGGTGATGGTATTGGTGGTGATGGCCTAGATTCAGTGTTGTGTTGCAAAACCATTGTGATTCCCTGAGTGCTTTGGCCTTGCGACGACACCTCAACATTTAGTGCTGGTGGTGTGCTTAACGGTGGCGGTGGTCTTACAGTGGGGGAAGCGATGGAGCGCTGCTGGCTACCTTCAGTCGGAGCAGGTGCACATGTGCTACCTGAGGTTTTGTAGTCTGTCCACGCTTGCAAGTGCATGTTGATTAAATGTCTAAGCATGCAACTGGTATTCAAATTTCTGAGTTGTTTACCTCGGCTAAAGGTCCTTCCGCACTTCTTACAGATAACCTTTGCCTCATTAGTAGGATTTTGCACCAAGAAGTGCCACACTGCACTCTTCCTACTATGGTATACATTTTCTGGCCTTGCACGCTGTGCTAAGTTGACCGTCTGGCCAAGCTGTCCTGCAACTCTTTTTAGTTTTTGGTCCACGTTTTTGGACAGCTACGGGCCTGCCAGATAACCGCTGCTGCGATGTCATTGCCTGCTGCGGATCCTTCTCCTCATCTGAACTATTGCCAGTGCCACCCTCCTCCCCCAATGGATGCCAATCCAGGTCAAGAACTGGGTCATCCATCACCTCTTCAAAGTCATCTGCACCTTCCTCTTTACCTTCCTCTGTGTCACCGTGTAAGGTGGTATAGTATGCGGGAAGGGGCACCTGAGTTTCATCAAGATCAGATTCTGGATCAGTAGACTGCGAGGGCAATGTAGTGCTCTGGGTCAATGTACCAGCAGAATCATCTAGCAGTGGCAGTGCATCAGTGCACTCATGTCAGATTCATCTTGAACTGGGGAATTCTGGATTTGACTGGATAACCCAGACATGGTATGTTAAAAGAGCTCCATAGAGTAATCTGAAGTGTGGGCTGCCGCATCCTTAACTTTTGGTGGGGGTGAAGGACACAAGGAAAGGTGTTTTTCCTGACCAGAACACTGCACTGACGACTCCGGGCTTGCAGGTTTCGAATGTTCAGAAGAGGAGGCAATAGAGCTGGTGGCTGTTTCGGCAATGTATGCCAAAACCTGTTCCTGATGCTCCGGCTTTAAAGCCGGTTTTCCTACTCCAACAAAAGGGAACCTTACAGGCATTCTTGGGCCAGATGATGACGCAGGCTCAACACCTCCTGCCTTAGCTGCTTTTGCCAGAACCAGCTGATGCACCACCATCATTACCAGCTGCGCCCACCTGCCTACGTCCGCGGCCTCTTGCACCATACTTCCTCATGTTGTTTGGGAAAATGTACCAAAAATACCAGCAGAGAGATGGTACTGTATGAGGAGCGTCCAGCTGTGTAAGGTGTATTAAAAAAAATTAAATCTGCGTATATATTTTGTAAGTCACAGACGCTGACAGTATGTATTGGACTGTAATCCAACAAGCAGATATACGGAACTGTATTAGAAGTGTACAGCTGTATACATTTTTTGTGTAACTAACAATCTCCGTATATGTATTTACGAAGTGTCACACACACGCTGACTCTGTATAGATGTGACTGTAATGCGAACGGCAGGTATACAATACTGTTTGAGAATCGGACAGCTCTATACGGTGTCTGTATGGAAAATTGTCAATCTCCGTCTATTTTTATACTTAGTGACACACGCTGTTTCTGTATAGTTTTGACCGTTATCAAACAGCAGATATACGAAACTGTTTGAAAAGCGGACAGTTCTATAAGGTGTAGGTCTGGAAAAATGGAAAATCTCCTCGGCTTGTTTTTCCAGAGTCACACACAGCTTGTATTTGTCCGTGATACCAGCCGGTACACGGAGGTGTGTGAGGAGCGTACACCGCTATACGGTGTGTGAAAAAATGAACGCTCGGTAACTCACCAGAAAAAAATGATAAAAGTTGGAGTGCTTTGAAAAAAGCAGTTTGAACAGCAGTGTGCACACAGCAATGCAGCTATCAGGTAGCCTTAAAAGGCAGCCTAATCACCACCAGTGCTGCTGCACACATCAAAAATCCTCCCCTTTCGCTGCACACTAACTGTATAGTGAAAAGTGCTATCAGCAGAAGCAATTTTTTTTTTTTTTTTTTTTTCCTTCTTCCCTGCCTAACGCTCTCCCTTATTCAGAATCAGCAGCAGCACCTCTCCCTATTCTAAGATCGGCAGAAGTAAGATGGCGGTCACTGCCTTTTATAGCCACTGTGACGCCACACAAAGCCAGCCAATGACTTCAATGCCCTTCTCTAAGATGGTGGTGGCTGCTGCCCATGTCATCGCGTTGCCCACAGTGTGCGTCCTCCATCATTGACTGAGAAAAGGCGCTGGAAGCATTATTTGAAACGCGACTTTGGCGCTTGGCGACCTCATGGCCGACCTCACGTTATGGTCGGAAAAAATGGACATTTTAATTTTTCCAACAAAACTTTTGTTTTTAGCTTCAATTTTTTTCACTTTCACATGGGCAACAGGATAAAATGGATCCTAAAATTTCTTGGAAAATTTCTCCTGAGTACATCGATACCTCATGTGGTCATAAACCACTGTTTGGGTGCACAGCAGAGCTCAGAAGGGAATGAGCGTCATTTGACTTTTTGAATGGAAAATTTAGCAGTCGCCATGTCGCGTTTGGAGAGCCCCTGTGTGCCTAAACATTGGAGCTCCCCCACAAGTTACCCCATTTTGGAAACTAGACACCCCCCCCCCCC
The DNA here is from genome assembly GCF_039654945.1 of Dendrobates tinctorius. Classification (NCBI taxonomy): domain Eukaryota; kingdom Metazoa; phylum Chordata; class Amphibia; order Anura; family Dendrobatidae; genus Dendrobates; species Dendrobates tinctorius. The sequence goes on from NW_027361683.1 coordinate 35,042,603, forward strand.
AGGAACTTATCTAGATGCATAATGAGCACTTTAAACCCTCAGGTGCTTCACAAATTGATCCGTAAAAACAAAGTACTTATTTTTTTACAGGAATTTTCTTTTAGCCTCAATTTTTTCATTTTCACATGGACAACAGGATAAAATGGATCCTAAAATTTGTTGGGCAATTTCTCCTGAGTAGAACAATACCTCATATGTGGTCGTAACCCACTGTTTGGGCGCACGGCAGGGCCCGGAAGTGATGGAGCGCCATTTGACTTTTTGAATGGAAAATTAGCTCCAATCGTTAGCGGTCACCATGTCGTGTATGGAGAGCCCCTGTATGTATGGGAGCTCCCCCACAAGTGACCCCATTTTGGAAACTAGATGCCCCCCAAGAAACTTATCTAGATGTGTGGTGAGCACTTTGAACCCCCAAGTGCTTCACAAAAGTTTATAACGCAGAGCCGTGAAAATAAAAAATAGTTTTTTTCCCTCAAAATGAGTTTTTTTTTTTTTTTTTAGCCCGCAATTTATTTTCACAAGGGTAACAGAAGAAATTGGACCCCAAAAGTTGTTGTCCAGTTTGTCGTGAGTACGCTGTTACCCCATATGTTGGGGCAACCACTGTTTGGGCACACGTCGGGGCTTGGAATGGAAGTAGTGACGTTTTGAAATGCCAACTTTGATGCAATGGTCTGCGGGCGTCATGTTACGTTTGCAGAGCCTTTGATGCGCTTAAACAGTAGAAACCCCCACACAAGTGACCCCATTTTGGAAACTAGAGCCCCCCCCCCCCCCCCAAGGAACTTGTCTAGATGTGTGGTGAGCACTTTGAACCTCCAAGTGTTTCACAGAAGTTTATAACGCAGAGCCGTGAAAATAATCATTTTTTTTCTTCGAAAAATTATATTTTAGCCCTCAAATTTTTATTTTCACAAGGGTAACAGGAGAAATTGGACCCCAAAAGTTGTCGTCCAGTTTGTCCTGAGTACGCTGATACCCCATATGTTGGGGTAAATGACTGTTTGGGCGCAGGGCAGAGCTCAGAAGGGAGAGAGCACTGTTTGACTTTTTGAACGCAAAATTTGCTGGAATCAATGGTGGCGCCATGTCATGTTTGGAGACCCCCTAATGTGCCTAAATAGTGGTATCCCCTCAATTCTAACGCAACCTTAACCCGAACACACCCATAACCAAAACCCTATCCACAACCCTATCTACAACACATCCCTAATCCCAACTCTTTCCATAACCCTAATCTTAACCCTAATTCCAACCCTAACTGTTGTGAATTCTCTCTCTGCCTTCCCTCTGGTGATTACTGAAGATAGTGGAGCTGGTCAGATTGAGAGTTCTCTTTCTGGGCTCCCTCTGGTGGTTACTGGAGGTAGTGGAGCTGATCTGATTGACAGAGGCTTGCCACCTGATAATGAGGAAGACTATTGGAGATCTGGGGTTTCTGATTGGGATTTAGGACAGCTGACTCCCTCTGTCCCTGCTGGTGATTTTCTTCCTGTTCCTGCTGAGGTCTGTCGTCTCCTGCTCTTTCCCTGCATGTTCAGCTAAGTGGTTCATTTGCTATTCTGTTTGCATTTGATCTGGTTTTGTCTATCTGTTTGGTGCGGGTCAGTCAGCTCCGGCTGGGGCTGTGCTGAATCGCCGCCCATATGTTACTGCATGTGCCAGTTTGTTTTGTCCCCTTTTATATTGGTCTCTTTTTGCTTTGCTTTCAGAATATACTAGAGTGCTGATATAGTGGGGGGCGAAGTCATGCGACTTCAGTGTTTTTGTGCTTCAGACGTGTTGGACTTTTTGCAGGGTTTTTTGCGTGATTGCAGACAGTGTCTTTCCTTTCCTGTAATGTCTAGTCAGTGTGGGTCCCATCGTTTGCTCAGTCTATTTTTCTGCCTGTGTTTGCGTTTTCATCTTGTCTCACCGACCATATATGTTTGGGGGCTATCTATTCCTTTGGGGTCTTCTCCGGGGCAGTTTAGATTTCCCCTTTCTTGCTATAGGCTTAGTTAGCTCTCTGGCTGTGCCGAGGCGTCTAGGATCATCGTAGGTACGCGCCACGGCTACTGCTAGTTGTGTGGACAGGATCAGGGGTCTGCAATTCGCTTAGTTACCAACCTCTCTGGTTTTCTGTGGCTTAGCCTGGGCCTGCTATCCTCCTCGGTGACCCATTCATAACACCTAACCCCAATTCCAACCCTAGCCCAAAAATATTTTCTTTAGTTTATTATTTGTCCCTACCTATGGGGGTGATAAGGGTGGGGGGTGATTTTACTTTTCTTTTCTTTTTCTTTTTTTTTTTTTTTTTTGTTCTCTTTGATAGGATCTATCAAAGTGATCAAAATGAATGAATGGAATCTGCAGCCTTGCAGATTTGGCGGGCGCCCGCCATTTTGGAAGATGGCGGCGCTCATGATCCGGGACGGCGGGACACTGGGAATGATACGGGGACTCTGGAGGTACTGGGGGGGATTGGAAGGCGGGGGGGCGGAGGGAAGGGGAGCAGATGGTGACGGCGGCTGCAGATAGCCGCCTTCAGTCGGTGGCGGGGGGCCGATCGCCCCTGTCAGTCGTGGGGGGTCGGATCTCGGTCTCCAGCCATGTCCGATGCTAATGCAGCATTGGCCATGGCCGGATTGTAATATTTCATTGATGAAATATTACTATCGCTCTGATAGGCTGTTAAAAGTGAAACAGCCAATCAGAGCGATCGTAGCCACTGGGGGGCTATGCCACCACCCCTGGGGTGACGTACAAAGCCCCCTGTACCTGGCGGGTCGGGTGACCTTTCATTGACCCCGGTCACCCAACCCGCAGGGGGGCTATAAAGTCATGACACAGCATATGCGTCATTGGTCGGATTGGCACAGACTTTCATGACGCATACGCTATGTCACTGGTCGGGAAGGGCTTAAGCTTATGGAGCTGATTTAAGAATGTGTCTTCAGTTTTGCCAGATTGGCTCTAGTTTCTGAGCTATTTAATAGTTACAGTATAATTCTGCCTTCAAAAAAGTCACTTATTGCATTGTAAACCTGCAAATTGATATACAAAATAATTATATGGTATCTTACATTTCACAAGTCGCATTGGGGGAATGTGTTATTTTCATGGATGAATTATCTCAAAAGCTAGAACCAATTTAGCAAAAGAAATGTGATTTTTGATTTCAGCACCCTCACAATACCCTCAATCCATTTGATAAACCTAGCCACCTGGGAAAAAAAACCTGTGTTATCACTGTCCCCATTGGTTCTCACAGCCTAAATTCCCTATCAGTATGTCTTTGAAGTATGAGCGGAAACCGTAGTACGCTGAGAAAACCCATGCAAACATGGGGAGAACATACAAACTCCTTGCAGATGTTGTTCTTGGGAATTGATCCAACGCTACAAGGCAACAGTGCTAATCGTCGAGCCACCATGGGCCCTTTTTTCCAAATAAATGCTCTGTATCGGCATGATAAAAGTGTTTTTTTTTTTTTTTGTTTTTTTTTTTCTCTAGTCACCTTCCACAACAGCAGCATCGGAGGATATCTCCCTGCCCTAATGGGGGACAGGAAACCTAAAGAGGTTAAATACCCCTCCCCTTCCTACAACCACCAGTGTTTTTCCTGTCCTCTATGGGGCATGAAGTGGTTTCCTGATGGTGCTGGCGATCTGGAGCACCCAGGTCTACTCACTTAAGGCCGGGCAGCTGAGGTTGAGGCCTCTGCTCTCATCCTCCCATGTGCTGCTCCCGTCTCCATGGCCCACATGCGACTTGGGACCTTCCTGCGCCTCTTATGGGAGTAAAGCGGGGTGGTGATGTGCGGCCGGGGTCTTTCTACAGCTCCCCGGCGTCGTCCTCTCTACATTCCGGCAGAATTTGAATGCTGCGCGTACCGGAAGTGATGTTATGCAAAACGTCCAGTTGAATCCTGGTGAGTTCCACAGTGGAATGCGCATGCTCCCGCTGGGGTTTTTACTTTGGGGGCTTCGGAGCTGTTGGCATGTTGGGGTGTTCCCTTCAGGGTTCCCCCCTGACGACTTGGGGGAGGAGCACGAACATGAATGCTGGGACCTCGATTATTTAATCCTGGTCGGGGGATGCCTCCAGGTTGTATGTCTGTGTGACCACTGACGGACTAAACATGGATGGCGACAAACCCTCCCTTTCTGCTTCTGCAGAGCCTAGCGTCCACACTCCTACTGTAAGTAGTGGAGGAAGGTCCCTTGCTATCTGGGTTATGTCCTGTCCTCTGGAAGACTTAGTCCACCTTTCTCTCACTCTTAGGGAGACAGGGTCCCTGCCTCTAAGAAGGATAACGAGCCCAGCCGCAAGTGTGGTGTATGTGCTACCAAACTTCCCTCAGTATGTAAGAAGCTATGCCAGCCCTGCATTAACGATGTGATGCGTGCCGAACAGCCCTCCCTGTTGGACAGCATTAAAACCCTCATCAAACAAGAGATTCAGTCCTCGATGTCTGCCTTTTCCCAGGCTCCAGTACTACAACCCCCTCCTAAGAAAAGGAAGATGGCACCTGTAGAATCTGATTCAGACTCAGGCGAAGTCCGTACCTCTGATTCGGAGGAGGTTTGGGAGAATGAGGGTTCCACTTCCACCCCCAAGTACGGTAATAAAAAACATTATTTTTCCTCCGAAGATATGGAGGAATTGATTTTAATATGGTGAGAAGCACCATGGGGGTTGAGGATGAAGTTAAGCAGTCAGTGCAGGATGAAATGTTTGTAGGGCTGAAACCTAAAAAGCAAAAGGTTTCCCCATACATGAGAATATCCAAAGCCTTATACATCATGAATGGGACCTTCCGAGAAAGGGCTTGGTATCCCGTCAGAATTAAAAAAAAAAAAAAAAAAAATCATTTTCCCCTAGACGGAGATTGTTCTAAATGGGAGATACCCAAAGTAGATGTGCAGGTGTCCAGGGTAGCAAATAAGACAGCTCTTCCCTTTTGAGGACTCGTCTCAGCTCAAAGATCCCATGGATCGCAAGATCGAGAGCTTACTAAGAAAATCCTGGGACCCCTCCAGTAATTTGCTAAAAACAAATGTGGCTTCCACCTGTGTCACTAGATCTGTTTTGCTGGCTTCGTACATTAGAAGACCACCTCATTCGGGGAACTTCTAGGGAGGAGATACTTGACTCCTCTTCCCCTCCTTCAGAAAGCAACAGGGTTCCTTGCCGATTCTTCTGCTGAATCTGAACGCGTAGCAGCGAAGTCCGCAGTCCTCTCCAACTTGGCTAGGAGAGCTCTGTGTCTGAAGTCATGGAGCGGTGACGTCACTGCTAAGCTTTGCGCCATTCCCTTTCAGCGTTTTTTTTTTTTTCCTTCCCTCTCGAGATCAGTCCTCCCAGAGGGAATACAAAGGGAAAGGCATATCAGGCCGTTGGAGCTATTCAAAAGGTGGAAAGGGCAAAAATATCCTTGTCCCCCACCACCAGCAAATTCCTGACAAGCAATGACTGCTCCCCTGATGGGGGTCGACTCGGGCTTCCTCACTCAGTGGCAGTCCATCTCCTCAAGCCGGTGGCTTCTCTGTACCATTCGAGACGGATTGAAACTAGAGTTCGAGAATTTTCCCCAGAATTCCTAAGAGTCACCTCACTACAATCTCTACACCTTCATGACTCCTTACTGTTAGGTCTTCAAGGTCTATTTCAAGCAAAGGTGATCTCTCGGGTACCCCTACAAGATAGGCGGGGGCCACTATTCTCTCCTCTTCCTGGTCGAGAAGCCTTCAGGGAAACACAGAACTATTGTCTATCTGACACCCCTGAATCAAGTGATCACATACAGACTGTTCAAGATGGAATCGACCAAATCAGCAATCCCACTCATTGGACAGGATTGGGTGATGGCTACAATAGATCTGGAGGATTCTTATTACCATGTGCCAATCCATCCAGATCATCGGAGGTTTCTCAGATTCGCAGTTTTCCATGGTCCCCGGGTCAGCCATTACCAATTCAATGTCCTCCTGTTCGGTACTTCATCAGCACAGCAGGTATTCACCAAGATTATGATAGAAGCAGTAATCTTCATTCGTCATCAGGGGATTTGCATCATTCTGTATTTAGACAACTTCCTCATTGTCGCACCATCTTTCCCCTGTCTAAATCTAGATGTGACTAAGCCCTTGGAAATCCTGGAATCCCTGGTCTTGATCCCAAATCTGAAGAAGTCGGATCTTCATCCTTCACCAAGGAAGAAATTCCTGGGAATCCTCCTGGATTCAGAAAAAAGAGCATCCTCCTTGCCCAGGGATAGTCAACTCCATCTTTTTCAAAGGATCTCCAAGATCAGGGACCAGAGGGCCCCTACCCTGCGGCACGCAATGTCTATCCCGGGGTCACTGACATCATACATCCAGGCAGTGTCTTGGGCTCAAGCCCATAAACAAGTCCTCCAGACTAATGTTCTCTTGTCTTGGGACAGGCATCAAAATTCTCTGACCAGTAGAGTTTCCCTTCCCAGCCAAATGAAGTCTTTCCTTGCATGGTGGCTAAATTCCCAGAACCTCTAGCGGGGGGTCAGCTGGGATCAGCTTCCCCTGAAAAACTCACTTTAGTCACCAGTCAGAGGGGCTGGGACGCTGTGTTAGAGAAAACCCACTTCCATGGTGTAAGGTCCCCAGACATCAGATCCAGTTCTTCAAACCTCAGAGAACTGAAAGCAGTAGAGAAGGCATTGAGAGCCGCATCTGCCCTTGTCCAAGGTCATCATGTACACGTTTATTCCAATAATATGACCACAGTTGCCTACCTCCGTCACCAGGGAGGCACAAAGTACGTCAGACTGAAATCGATCGCTGCAAGAATTTTTTTCTTGGGCAGAGAAACATCTTCTGTCCATTACAGCAGTCCATCTGAAGGGGTCCGCCAATGTTCAGGCGGACTTCCTCAGCAGAAAAGACGTCCATCTGGGGGGGAGTGGTGCCTCGATCAAGAAATCTTTCTATCCCTTGTGACAAGATGGGGGATTCAGGATGTGGATGTTTGCCAATGGCCAGAACGCAAAGGTGGAGACTTTCTTCTCCCTGGATCCCGCAGACGGAGCATTGGCAATAGATGCCATTTCTCACCCGTGGAGGTTCAACCTGGCCTATGCCTTCCCACCGATTCCGATTGTAACAAGGACGTTACAGAAGATATGGTCCGATCATGTAACCACAATTCTAATCGATCCTATGTGTCCGGGAAGAAGTTGGTACAGTGCTTTGATAGACATGGCCCTGGAAGGTCCGCTACTGGTATCCCAGAAAGACAATTTCCTTCACCAGGGTCCCCTGTTCCACCCAGACCTTCACAGGTTAAATTTTGCAGCCTGGCTACTGAAGCCAGAATCTCAAGCGCTAAAGGGCTTCCAGATCAAGTGATAGAAACTCTCCAGAAGACACTGAATTACTGGTAATGCGTCAGGTATGGTGTCTCCCCCTGTATCAGCAGTCTGCCAGCCGTCCATCATGCCTCTGTCCTGTGTCTGGGCGCAGCCTTCTCTTGTGTAATATGCCTGTGACAACTCTAGCTGCGGCTTCCCCCATCCCCCTCCTCCTCTTTCTTTCTCCTCTCTCGGCGCACAAGCAGGTCACTGGCAGGTCAGCTCATCAGACGCTGCGGAAGGAAAAAGAAAGAGGAGGTGGATGAGGGAAGCTGCAGCTAGAGTTGTCACAGCACAGGCATACTACACAGGAGGAAGCGGCGCCCAGAGACAGGACAGGCATGATGGATGGATGGTAGGCAGCTGATACAGGGGGATACACCATACCTATGGGACACATTACAGGTATGAGGACCTATTTATAAAAGTCAACATTTCTGCGTTACTAGGGGTCAGAAACAGAAGAGCCACCTTCACAGAATGCAGCCTTAGTGCTGCTGAAGGTGGCTCTTTTACTTAAAAACGCCCTGGGGGGGTGACAGGTTTCCTTTAAAGCGGGAGTCACACATAGCAATCTCGCTAGCGAGATCGCTGCTGAGTCACAACTTTTGTGACACAACAGCGATCTCACCAGCGAGATCGCTGTGTGTGACAGCGATCAGCGACCGGCCCCCCTGCCGGTATCGCTGCAAGAAACCTCTTGACATATTTTTCGTCGCTGGTCTCCTGCTGGCCAGCACGCATCGCTGCGTGTGACAGGCGGGAGACCAGCGATCAGCTGTAAAAAATAATAAAAAAATAAAAAGTATTGTTATTCTCACCTTCCGATGTCCCGCGCAGCCATCCTGCCTCTCTCCACGCTCCCGGTCCCAGTGATCCTTTGCACGAATGACCGCGAGACGTCGCGCTCCCGCGAGACCGTGTTTTTTTCGCGGTCATTCTCGCAAAAGATTACTGGGACCGGAGCATGGAGAGAGGCAGGATGGCTGCGCTGGACGTCGGATGGTGAGAATAACAATATTTTTTTATTAATTCTATTTTTTTACAGGGATATGGCATCAGCGCTAACTAACACAGCGATGCCGGGCGCTCGGCATCGCTGTGCTGATCGCTGGTGAAGCTGTCTGTTTGACAGCTCGCCAGCGATCACATAGCGACATACCAGCGATCCTGACACGTTGATATCGTTGTCGGGATCGCTGGTAAGTCGCGATGTGTGACTCCAGCTTAAGACTACGTACATATGCAGCAATTCTCATATTGTTGGAACCAGGTACCCAACCCAACAATCAAAAAGATTGTTTCTTAACTTTCAAATGTTAGCATTACACATGACACACTGGTTCAACACCATTTTTGCTCTCACCCCCAAGAAGCTACTTCTATCGTGGGCCAAGCCCACCAATGTATGCGCCAAGCTATGATTGGGACCCTTCTTATGTCCAACACCAGGAATCCCCTTTTAAGTCAACCAAATCCAGGTCCCTGTAATACCACCCTTCATCTTGCATATACTCATTAAAGGTCATGGCCCATGTCCATACAGTCTACATATGGTGGGCCTTCTACTTTACAAACACACCAGGCTCCTGAAAGGTCCAGTAGGCCAAACCCAGAGACTGTGGGATGAACCCCAAGCTGTCTCCTGCTTCTGCTCTACCTTGCTTGTCTCCAAACTATTGAGACGCCAGCCGCATCATAAGGGCATAGACAACAGTCATTATGTTGTAATTAGGCATATTCCATCTAAGGGAAAAGCACAATGTTGGAGAAAACACAAATAACACAATGTGAAATGAAGGGTAGCAAGATAATTTGGTGTGTTTGCAGTCAGGTGAGCAATCAGGTGACTTTTTGCATGTTTTGAAAAGCACAATCCCCACTGTCAAATTTGGTGGTGGAAGCATCATGCTACGGGCATGCTTTTCTTGAGAAAAGATAGGGAAGCTGGTCAGAGTTAATGGGAAGATGAATGTTGCTAAAAAACAAAACAATCCTGGATGAAAACCTGTAAGAGGCTGCAAAAGACTTGAGAATGGAGTGTTGTGGAGACAAGGGGTAAATAGTTGCTCTAGTCCGCTAACCGAAATCGCATGAACCAGGAATCAGCCCGCTGAACGCCCGCTCTACTGTCCCCAAAGGGTGAGGGTAAAACTGTATGGAAATACTTTAGTGAGCCACAAAACGGGCAAATAACACACAGAATATTCCCAGCAAATTACCCAAGATGATGCAAAATTAGAGTCTCGCCCTTCTTCTGACTTGCCGTATAAGAGCAGCTGTGATTTCAGCGCTTCCAGGACCAGCTACCCCACCTGTGGCACACACTGAGAGGAGGTAACAACAATAAGCTTATGAAGCTGGCCGTCCATCTAAGCAGTAGGCTACCATTTCAGATTTTAAAATCATTTTTCAAGCTGATGTTATAAACTTAAGTATTCTAATTTACTGAGATAATGACTTTTGAGTTTTCACTGGCTGTAAGCCATAATCATCAACATTAATAGAAATAAACATGTGAAATAGATCACTCTGTAATGTTTCTATAAAATGTTTCACTTTTTGTATTGAAGAACTGAAATAAATGAACTTTTTGATGATCTAATTTTGCGACAAGCACATGTATGTCCCCTAAGAGTTCAATAGCTCTGCTATGCTGAGAAGATGTCCAGAAATCGTGTGATCGCCAGATCAGACACACATGTTAATACAGTGAAATATACACTGACCCCCAAGTGATGACATCACTGCAGATTAGCGACCTGTGCAGCATGCTGTCAAGTGAAGGAGTTGGTTTTTGGCTTTTTTTTTTTTTTTTTTTAACAGTGGCTGTAATTTGAGATGCTTCTCTTTCAATTTTTATTTCGGATCTTTTTAGGCCATAATTTTTAACTGGTGCCCCTAGGATACATACTTAGAGGGGGGACGCTAGGTGGGTAAGTAGTATTGGTTCTGCAACCTGTACCAGTAACTAGCCATTCTTACTGCGAGATGTGGGAAAGATAAGGGTTTATGGAAGAATTTCTGGGTGACAGAGTGGCGTTTTAGTCGACTCTCATGTGACCCTCCAATTCGCCATTTCTTGATCACAATGTATATTGGTCACAGTGTGTAAATGCTTTATGAAGAATAAAAAAAACTTGTTTGCCTAGATTTGCTAAGCTGTTGTATAGACGTTGATTTCATTTTTTTATTTTCTGAAAAATGGAATCAAACAGCCTTGGCATATTGGCTTCTGACCATGTCTTTCTCTTTGTGCCTTTAGATGGCTATGGCTATCGCAAAAATGTCAGCGAGAAGCCTGGACCACCCATTCGCACAATGTATCGCCTGAGGGTGGAAAATCTATCTACACGGTGCACCTGCCAAGACTTAAAGGTATGGGTTTTTTGTGACTGTTAGAGCACTTCTGTACTTATACCTACGTTAAATAATTTTCTCAAATTAAAAGGATTTGGATTAAAGGGGTGATTCAAAGGTCAAATACATTTTAATCTAAATCTCTCTATAGTGCCAGAATCTAAACTAACATGTAATATGCCTGCCTTAAAAATTCCCTCCTGCTCCCTAACGACACTATCTAACTGCTATTGAGTTTTTTCCAAACTTCCTGTGTGATGATGCTTAGTTTCAGTATCGCAGTGCATCCTATGTAGCTATGTGGTCATGTATATCCAACCTACACAAAGATTTCATCCATTATAAGTTTATGCTTAGAACATACAACACTGCCCTTCACCTCTCCAAACAAACCTATTTCAACACCCTCATTACCTCATTGTCCAAGAACCCGAAACGTCTCTGACACTTTTCATTCCCTACTCAACCCAAAAGTGCAGGCGCCAACCACGGATCTTCAAGCTGACGATCTGGCCAATTACTTCAAAGAAAAAATTGACCATATCCAACAGGAAATTATCTCCCAATCACCTCATACCATGCATCTTCCTTCCTCCCCCAGTGCAGCTAGCTCACGCTCTGATTTTGAACCAGTCACAGAAGAAGTAGTTACCAGGCTCCTTGCATCTTCTCGCCCAACCACTTGCACCAGTGACCCAATTCCGTCACATCTCCTCTAGTCCCTTTCCCCTGCTGTCACCACCCACCTAACAAAATTATTTAACCTCTCTCTCTCTTCTGGTATCTTTCCCTCATGTAAGCATGCCCATCATACATCCACTACTTAAAAAACCTTCCCTCGACCAAAACTGTGCCGCTAACTATAGACCTGTCTCTAATCTTCCCTTTATCTCTAAACTCCTAGAACGCCTGGTCCACTCCCGTCTTATCCGCTATCTCTCTAATAATTCCTCGATCCTCTACAATCAGGTTTCCGCTCTTTACAGTCTACTGAAACTGCTCTCACTAAAGTCTCTAATGATCTGCTAACAGCTAAATCTAGTGGTCACTACTCCATGCTAATTCTCCTGGATCTCTCCGCAGCATTCGACACTGTGGGTCATCAGCTCCTCCTCACTATGCTCCTTTCCATTGGCCTCAAGGACACCGTTCTCTCCTGGTTTTCCTCTGATCTCACTGACAGCTCCTTCACTGTATCTTTCGCTGCCTCCTCTCATCTTCCACTTACTGTTGGGGTTCCTCAAGGATCGGTTCTAGGCCCCCTTCTATTCTCTTTGTATACTGCCCTTTGTATATTGTATACTGGTCAAACAATCAGTAGATTTGGTTTCCAGTACCATCTCTATGCTGACGCCACCCAATAATACGCTTCTTCTCATGACATCACGCCTGCCTTTTTAGAAAATACCAGTGATTGTCTAAACGCTGTCTCTAACATCATGTCCTCCCTCTACTTGAAACTGAACCTGTCAAAGACTGAACTCCCTCTACTAATGTACCTATGCCCGACATTGCCATCTCTGTGTATGGTTCCACTATTACTCCCCAGCAATATGCCCGCTGTCTTGGGGTCATACTTGACTCTGAGCTTTCATTCACCCCCCACATCCGATCACTGGCTCGCTCTTGTTATCTGTATCTCAAAGACATTTCCAGAATTCGATCTTTTCTCACTTTTGATTCTGCAAAAACTTACTGTTTCTCTTATTCATTCTCGTCTGGACTATTGTAACTCGGTCTCCCTCTTACCAAACTCTCCCCCCTCCAGTCTGTCTTAAATGCTGCAGCCAGGATCATATTCCTCACCAATCGTTACACCGATGCCTCTACCTTGAGCCAGTCCTTAAACTGGTTACCCATCCACTCCAGAATCCAGTACAAACTTATTACCCTCACCCACATAGCACTCCACGACTCAGCACCAGCCTACATCTCCTCCCTCATCTCAGTCTACCACCCTACCCATGCCCTCCGTCCTACTGATGACCTGAGTTTAGCATCTTCAATAATCAGAACCTCCCACTCCCGTCTCTAAGACTTTTTACACTTTCTGCGCCAGTTCTTTGGAATGCACTACCCAGGTCAATACGATTAGTCCCCAATCCCTACAATTTTAAGCGTGCCATAAAAACGCATTTATTCAGACTAGCCTACCGCCTCAACCAGGGCTGTGGAGTCGGAGTCGGTGCTCATTTTGGTGGAGTTGGTCTAAAATGGACCAACTCCGACTCCTAAAATATATAATAAATTGAGTACAGTAGTTCAATGCAGAATGTGCTGAATATTTTTTCATAGGAATTTGGGAAAGTTATGAAATGTCCTATAAAATGGCTGTCCTATTCCTGATCTAAGGCTACATTCACACAGTGTTTTTCCTGCGTTTTTTGAGGATATGTTTTTCAGTTGCAAACGCAGATCAGCTTTTTAAAAAAACCGCATCACCTGAAAGGTTTTTGATCTCATAGTTAATGTTTTCAATAGAGCAGATTTCTAATCTGCTTTTGCTATCTATATATCCATTTATCCATAGCTGTATCCATATCCTATCTGTACCAAAAAGAATGAAAGCCGGATAGCACACAGACTAACACTCCTTTTTTTTTAGCACCAGTCAGGGACACCTCATAGCTGCCCAAAAGGACGCCCAGGACAGGCATTGCTCGTCTTCAGTAACATCAACTGATAGTTGGAATAAATAGACTACATTCATCACCACATCTTCTTAAGGTGCAGCCTTTATTTTCAAGTGTAGGGGTGTGCAGTATGAGGTTCTGCAGCAGCTGAGGTGTGCAGTATGAAATTCTGCGGAACAGCATGAGGTTCTGCCCCCCCCCCTTGGTTTCATCATGGCTACGCCCATAGTGTGAATGTAGCCTGAGGATCTAGGCTTTGTCTTAGCTGAGATAAGTCGTAGTGTGTGTGTATATGTGTGTGTGTGTGTGTGTGTGTGTATATATATGTGTGTGTGTATATATATATATATATATATATATATATATATATATATATATATTATTATTATAATATATGAGACTGTGGAGGTCAGGTCATCTGGCGTAGCACCCCATCACTCTCCTTCTTGGTCAAATAGCCCTTACACAGCCTGGAGGTGTGTTTGGGTCATTGTCCTGTTGCACAATGAATGATGGTCCAACTAAATGCAAACCGGATGGAATAGCATGCTGCTGCAAGATGCTGTGGTAGCCATGCTGGTTCAGTATGCCTGCAATTTTGAATAAATCCCCAACAGTGTCACCAGCAAAGCACCCCCACACTATCACACCTCCTCCTCCATGCTCCACGGTGGGAACCAGGCACGTAGAGTCCATCCGTTCACCTTTTCTGCGTCGCAGGTTTGGCTTACCGACTCCACAGCTCCGGCCTCAACACATTAACCTAACTATCCCTGGGTGGCCCAGTCAAAAGTTTTACCATAACCAGGTTCCCCGCATCATGTTCCCACATGCTTCATGCATCTATTATCCCTCTGTGTCCGTACTGTTACATACTCAACGCTATAGCTGGTCACACTAATGAAGGCAACTGTTACCCCCCACCTTTCGTGTCTCCCTTTTTTCCTCATAGATTGTAAGCTTGCGAGCAGGGCCCTCATTTCTCTTGGTATCTGTTATGATCTATGTGATTACTGTTATGCTGTTATGTCTATCGTCTGTGCAAGTCCCCTCTAAAATGTAAAGTGCTGCGGAATATGTCGTCGCTATATAAATATTATTTTATTATGTGTATAAATTGTGTTCCCCTAGCTATGTGGTCACGTGTATACACGGTCTACCCCTAGCCATATGGTCTCGTCTATACACGGTCTACCCCTAGCCATGTGGTCTCGTCTATACACGGTCTACCCCTAGCCATGTGGTCTCGTCTATACACGGTCTACCCCTAGCCATGTGGTCACGTCTATACACTGTCTACCCCTAGCCATGTGGTCACGTCTATACACGGTCTACCCCTAGCCATGTGGTCTTGTCTATACACGGTCTACCCCTAGCCATGTGGTCACGTCTATACGCGGTCTACCCCTAGCCATGTGGTCACGTCTATACGCGGTCTACCCCTAGCCATGTGGTCACGTCTATACGCGGTCTACCCCTAGCCATGTGGTCACGTCTATACGCGGTCTACCCCTAGCCATGTGGTCACGTCTATACGCGGTCTACCCCTAGCCATGTGGTCACGTCTATACGCGGTCTACCCCTAGCCATGTGGTCACGTCTATACGCGGTCTACCCCTAGCCATGTGGTCACGTCTATACGCTGTCTTCCAGCTAAAGGCTCACTCGGACGTCCATAGCAATCTGTCCCGCATGGACTGCTAATGCACAGACTGGACTTTCTTATTTGATTTTGATTTAATTTTATAAACAATTACTTACATTAAACATTATAGTACAAACACAAGCTTAACCCCTTTACCACCAAGGGTGGTTTGCATGTTAATGACCAGGCCAATTTTTTTTTTTTTTTCAATTCTTACCACTGTCCCTTTATGGGGTAATAACTCTGGAACGCTTCAAAGGATCTTGGCGATTCTGAGATTTATTTTTTTTTCGTGACATATTGTACTTCACGTTGGTGGTAAAATTTCTTCACTATTTTGCAATTTTCAAACTTTTGCATTTTTATGCCTTTAAAACAGAGAAATATGTCACACAAAATAGTTAATAAATAACATTTCCCACATGTCTACTTTACATCAGCGCAATTTTGGAAACAATTTTTTTTTTTTGTTTAGGAAGTTAAGGGTTAAAAGTTGACCAGCGATTTCTCATTTTTACAACAACATTTACAAAACCATTTTTTTTAGCGACCACCTCACATTTGAAAGCACTATGAGGGGTCTATAGGACAGAAAATACCCAAAAGTGACACCATTCTAAAATCTGCACCCCTCAATCTGATCAAAGCCACATTCAAGAAGATTATTAACCTTTCAGGTGCTTCACAGGAGCAGAAGCAACATGGGAGGAAAAAATGAACATTTTAACTTTTTAGTCACAAATTATCTTTTAGCAACATTTTTTTTATTTTCACAAGGGCAAAAGGAGCAAATGTACAGCTATAGTAGTTGTGCAATTTCTCCTGAGTACGCACATACCCAATATGTGGGGGAAAACCACTGTTTGGGCGCATGGCAGAGCTTGGAAGGGAAGGAACGCCGTTTGACTTTTTCAAACCAAAATTGGCTGGAATTGAGATTGGACGCCATGTCATATTTGGAGAGCCCCTGATGTACCTAAACAGTGGAAACCCCCCACAAGTGACCCCAATTTGGAGATAAGACCCCCCCCCCCCCCCCCCAAGGAACTTTTCTAGATGTGTGGTGAGCACTTTGACCCCCGCAAGTGTTTTCACTAAAGTTTATAACGCCCGGGCGTGAAAATGATCTTTTAGTTCCCAATTTTTTTATTTTCTCAAGGGTAGCAGAAGAAACTGTACCCCAAAAGTTGTTGTCCAATTTGTCCTGAGTACGCTGGTACCCCATATTTGGGAGAAAACTACTGTTTGGGCACACATCGGGGCTCAGAAGGGAAGTAGTGACGTTTTGGAATGCAGACTTTGATGGAATGGTCTGCGGGCATCATATTCCGTTTGCAGAGCCCCTGATGTGCCTAAACAGTAGAAACTATTTTGTGTCACATAACTCTGACTTAACAGAATAAAAATTCAAAATTTGAAAATTGTGAAATTTTCACCAAATTTCCAATTTTTTCACAAACGCAAAAATTATCGACCTAAATTTACCACTAACATGAAGCCCAAAATGTCATGAAAAACAATCTCAGAATCGCTAGGATCTGTTGAAGCGTTCCTGAGTTATTACCACATAAAGAGACACTGGTCATTAAGGTCAAAATAGGCTGGGTCGTGAAGGGGCTAATGTTTAAGTGTACCCGCAATCTGTGATGTAGAGAACCTCCAATAGTCTGATTCCAAAATGGGTTTAATCGCCATATGTTTTTGGTGACCAAGCGCTCCGTGCCCAACCTCAGTTATACCCATTTGGGGGAATGACCCAACACAGTTCTTAAATAGTCAGCCTCCTTTACCAGAGACATCATATTCACATTTTCAGCTGCCAAGTCAATTCTTTATAACGAATGGTAAGACATTGAATAACAAAAGTATTGTTAGATATTGGGGTGCTTAGGTCGCCAAATATCTATCAACTCCAGCTCTGATAGAACTCTGGATAGAGGTCTGTGAGGCTGACTCAGATATGGTTCCTGTATGAAATTTATCTCAGTACAGGTGTAAATATATATTGAAATCCCCCATCATGAGCAAAGGCACATTTGGAAGTGTGGATTAGAGAGTGAGTATATTTTTCAGCACCTCACCGGAATAAGGTAGAGGGATATAAATGGCAACTATAAGGATTGGGGTGTTATGTATACTAAAAATATAGAGACAAAGTGACCCTCTGAGTCTACCATGACTTGCACATGAACGAGATGGCTCTATGGACCAGAAGACTCACTCCTCTTGAGTGCGTGCTATAGACTGAATGATATTCAAATGACATCCATGACCTATGCAATAGATACGTCTTTTCCTTCACCATATGTGTTTCCATTAAAGGGAATCTGTCAGATAAGCCCCTGATGGCGGTGTCGGCAGCTGATACTCAAAAAATGGGGTGATAGATTCCCTTTAAGCATATTACTGCTGGTTGGTAAGAACGCAACAACGAAAATATTGCGCATCTCTTGGATGGGTCACCCAGTCCTCTGACATTCCACCCTATAAAATTTACATTTTTTGGACAAAAAGCAAAGTATCTAGGATGTTATATCACGGTTTCCGCTTGCAGATAGAGCACACTTGCAGGTTGCTGGTTATGCATACAATAGTTTCCTTACCCAACTACATATAAAACTAATAATCCGTATAAACAAGTTAATAGACATTCCTTTCTGAATTCCAGCCACTCTGCTTATCTAAACAGGTATTAAGTGGCTACCTTCCATAGAACCAATTAAAAGCAATAAATCAACAAATATATTAATATAATAGTAAAATAATATAAAAAAATAAATTTTAAATAGTAGATTTACATCCACTTAAAGACTGAATGGCAGACCATCCAGATTAAAAGAAAGAAAAAGATACCACTGGAAATGGAGGGAAGTTAAATGGAAGGGCAGGCACAATGGTGCATAATATAACAATAAAATTAATAAATTCAAAATAAAATTGAAATTAAATGCCTTTATTAAAATATGGCACAAGATAATATACAAGATTAATTGATGGCATCAAATAAATATGTATATATGTCACAAAAAATAAATTGATAAAACCACAAACAAACCACCAACACAACAAATAGAATTAATATAATATATATTGGATAGCACCACCAAGTAAAATAAGCAGAGTAATAAAACTATAAAATATAAAGCATAGCCATGATGGTGCAATAATTAATATAATATAGTGACAAAAAATGAAAAATATATTACACCTGCGCTGGCTGACTGAATCCTGCAATGACCACCTAAGTAGGTCATGAATGAGTAGTGTACTTACTTCCTGTAAACTGTGGGGCTGCAGATGAATCCAGCGTGTGCCATATATGAAAATGGCTGTACCCCGATGGAAACCGGAGACGCAGCACCAAGGAGGCGTCCCTCCTGTAGACGGTGGTGCAGGAGCGTCCCTTCAGCTGACAGCCGCTGGACACGCTGAAAAGATTGTCGGCGCGCTCCGGCCGAGAGGCGCCGCCGGCGTGAAGCGGCAAGGAGGGAGGAGAACCAGGTGACGTCACCGGGGAAAAAGAAGGAAGGGGGCGCGTACAGGCCAAACTAGAAGCCAACGGCCGTACCAAACGCAGACTCTGGAGGGGTGATCTTTCCTCACATGAGTGTCTGCATCATGTTCCCATCTTGTAACTCTTTCCATCCCCAGTTGCAGCTCAGTGCTATTGTGAGCATCCTCCAAGCCAGATTGTGCTTCAAGCTGCAGGGGAGTCACAGAGACTCTTGCAAAACGTTCTAGTCTTGCAGCAGCAACTGCTGCTCTGTCTGGGGCTGGAGTACCTTGTTTAGGAACCATTTTGGAGAATTCATCTTCCCTCAGCTGGGTCTCCTCTCCCACTTTCCTGCTGCGTGTCATGATTTATTTTCTCAGCGATGTCCCTGGAGCACAGACCACAGTTAGAGGAGACCCACTGGTGTGTTCTGGACTACAGGAGTGAGTCTAAAGCCGGATAACCGAGGATTTTTCAGGATGAAAAGCGGGAGCTGTGTAAAACACTTCTTCACATGCTGTCCAGGTCATGCCCACCACATACTGAACTTTTTAGGAAGCTGTCACGGTCTGGTCAGGAGACCGCAGCCTGTCTGTACGTTGCAGCCCAATTTTGGACAACTTTTCATGAAGGTCTGAATGAGCCCTAACTATGTAGTTCTTCAGTTTGCATAACCATGTGTGTAGACCTAGCTTTGTGGTGTTAGCAGTTGGCTCAGCCCCTGAGGCCATTAAACCAGCCTAACTAGAATAGTCACTTATTTGCCTTTTTTTGTTACTATGTTGTTAAAACTAGAAGACTGGAGTCTTCTGCTAATAAGAGAGTGCTGAAAATATTTATAGCTTTACCCTTAAAATATTTAAAATATTTTAATATATTTGTGAATTAAAAGCTTAACAAAATTGTAGCATTTTTTACTCGCCATTAATTCTACAGCACTTTACATACATTATAATGACAGAATAAGCAAAAATCACCTTTTTACTAATTAAAAGTATTCATCATATCCATAAACCTTAAAAGCGATTAATGCTTTTGTACCAAGTAATCCTCCTCTTATCTAAAGCATGAGAGGCTCGTAATGCGTAAACCAGAGCAAGCCATGAAAGGTAGCAGGCAACATACCGTATATTCCCACTCATGAGACGTAGTCCGAAACAGAAGTGGTAAACTGTCTACGGTGCTAGTGTGGTGACATAGTGAGTGTAGATGTCTACGGTGCTAGTGTGATGACATAGTGAGTGTAGATATTTGGTGATCTTACCCTAAAAATACTACTTAATCAGTAGTTTGCTACAATATGGCAGGTCGTTAGGATCCTATTTGGAAAGGACATGTTTCGATTCTTTAAAAACAGCTTGGCTATTTTCTCGTGTTTGTTTTTTTTTAATCAAGTACTTTTTATTAAAGCATATATCCAGATTGTAACATAGTCTGACACAAACTCCAGACAGATACAAAATGTTCAAAGCAGATTAATACATTTTCCTTTAACATAAACTAACACCCTTACCCGGTAAGATGAGATGTATTTGATGTCATTGCTGCAGCCAGGTAAATAGAAGGTCAGTTGGAAGAACTGTGGATTCAGAATGTAGTGTGACGCCGAGACTAAATGGTAAAGATTGGTGGCTATGAGCAAGTTCTTAAATATCTTCTGAAACCTTACCTTACATTTTTTTTGTTTTGTAAATGTTGATTAGCCGTGCAAACAAGTTGCATGTAATTTATATAGTTTTAAGTTTTGTTTTTGTTTTTTTAACACTTAATCTTTTAACAAGGATTTTATGGGGCAAGTGGGAGAGGTTACGTTTTCTGATGCTCACCACCAACGACCAAATGAAGGAGTCATAGAGTTCCGTACTTACTCCGACATGAAGAGAGCACTCGAAAGATTGGATGGCAAAGAGATTAATGGTAAAAAGATCCGTCTTGTGGAGGATAGGGCTGGGTCCTGGATCAAACGCTCTACTTCACGCAGCCGTTCAAGGTAAATGTGTTGAATGATTGTAATGATTCTAAGCTGATCCAAAAAATAATCAGACTGAATTCTGAAGTAAAAATATAGCTTGACATATCATCGCCATGTCAGAATATTTTTGGGGGTCTCATCACCCATATCCTCACTGAACTCTAAAGCAAAGGGTATCCAAATAATCGAGCCTAGAAATTGGCACTTCAAATAAACTACACCATCAAACAAGGTAAACGAAGTTACGCCATAAAATGTTCAGCCTTTATTAATGCATAATAGCAAATAGATTAAAAAACACTTAAAAAGAGATACAAGTCCAATATGTCCTTACAAGGTAAGTATGTACATACACCACGATATGGCAAAAAGTCACCATGAAAAATAACATAAGTGTAACACATATAGCCTAGTGCAACATAAATATGGCTAGCAAAGTAGTACTGTAATATATAGGTGTAACACATATAGCCTAGTGCAACATAAATATGTCTAATAGAGTAGTGATGTAATGCTACTATGCACTAATGGTATGCATATGTGTGGACTATAAAGAGTATAGTACTGAGAAAATAGCCCTCATACACCTGATATAGTATATGATAGACTATATATCAAAGGGCCATGCAGTATATGCAGCTGTAAATTCCATAAATAATCACAAACGGTAGCACCTAGATATATATCTCAGTAGACCAGGTAATAAGCAACTACAATTAAATACATACATAATGCATAGAATTAAAGCTCACAGATGAAAAATATCACATACAAAATGCAGACACACAGTCAAAGCTAATAGGTGTGAATGTCACAGATGGCAAATAGAGGTAGCATCCAGCCAAGAAATACTTGTGCTGACAACGTGAACAACAGCCTATTTAAAATGATATAGCATAGTGGCAAATAACTAGATTAAGGCATTGTCCAGCCAGGTAGTACTTATGTAAACATAACAACATAAGCCTGTGTATAAATACACCACCTATCCCATAACAGCCATGACTGCCGAGTATAACAGAAAAAGTGCAGTCTCACCCCGAGACGAAGCTAGAGAGAAACGCGCGTCGGGGACCTTTGCCTTACAAGGTTGTATGATTCCTACATGCACTCTGCACTTTTTCTGTTATACTCGGCTGTTATGGAATAGGTGGTGTATTTATACACAGGCTTATGTTATGTTTACATAAGTACTACCTGGCTGGACAATGCCTTAATCTAGTTTTTACCCTTCGCCACGACAGCACTCACTGGAGGTATCTGATCCGCCCCATTTGGAACAGGAAACCCTACAGAAAGATAAAAGGGGGCAGGCCGCCTTTCCTCCTCAGTTTTGGTTTCCTGTTCCCAGGGAACCTCAGGATATCCTTCAGGAAGACATACCTAGGCCTTGTGCACGCCGCCTGTGCGGTGTCCGCGGGAACGGCAGGGGCTGCGGTCCGGAGGCAGCGTCGGGGGAGACTCCGTTAGACTGCTCCCCCCTCGTCTGATGGCTAGAAGGTGATGACCGGGTCCGGGAAGGGCCGCCCGGTCTCACCTAGGGAAACGTGCCAGGTGGCACCAAGCGCATAGGAGCCGCTGCTGGGAGCGGTAAGTGCACCGGTGGCGTGAAGAAGGAATAAGGGCAGCGGTGGCGGCAGCGTGGGGAGAAGTGCGGGCCGCATACTAAGGCGGCGCGGTAGCCGGCCGGCGCAGCTGCTCCTAGGCCCCGAAAGTAATGGGTGAACTTTGCGGCATGGTTGCTGAGGAGAGTGACGGCGCATGCGCAGTAAACCCGGGAGGAGGAGCGACTTCCAGAGGAAAAAAAAAAGGAGGGGAAAAAGATCTATTTAAACCATCGCCGCAGCATAGCGGCAAGGAGCCATGTCATCTCCAACGGAAGTACACGCTCCAGCAGGTGACTCTGTGGGGGGCAGCTCCTCCAGGGACCGCGCTACCAGGACAGACACCGCTCGCAGGGGCAAGGTGGGAGAGTCAAGACCTAGGACAGGATCTCAGCCATCTGATCCGGTAATAATAGCTTCACTGGGTGAGTGTGAAATATATATACTCTGCCTATTAAGCTAACCTCTCCCCCCACCCCCATATCTCCCCTCTTCCAGGCGAAGAAAAAGGAGAAATCCAAACATAAAGAATGACTCCTACCCCAAAAAGCTCTAAGCAATGCACCAGAGAGACTAGACAAGGGTCGGCAGTGTCATCAAAGGACATTCAGGCCATAATTAGAGAAGAAATACAGGCTATCACCCGGGCCAGTACTCCCTCAGAAACTAGGAGCAAAAAACAAGTGACCCTCAGCTCAGAATCAGAGGAAGAACAGGGGATAATCTCTGATTCCTCACTCGCATCATTGTCCACATCATCGTCATCATCAGACATTGAGGAACGATCATGTTTTCCCCTGGATAGTGTGGATAACTCAAATCTGTGAGGAACACTATGGTGTGTGAGGAGACAAGGGGCGTCCAAACCGCATAAGAAATAATGTTTGCAGGGTTGGCGGAAAAGAAAAGGAGAGCGTTTCCAGAAATACCGGCAGTTAAAGGGAATCTGTCACCCCTTTTTTGAGATATCATATAATCATATCATTCAATTGTGTGTCACATACTTTTGTTTCCCCCTGACCCCGCACCTTTTATGCATTAATTTTTTTTTTTTTAATATCGGTTCAGATGTATATAAACTGCCGTGGTCCGGTCCGATGGGCGGGGCTTATTCACCTGCTCCCCCCCCTCTCTATCTTGCTCTATGCATTTCTTCTTGCGATATAAAAAAAGGTATTTATGCATGAAAGGTGTGGGGTCAGGGGGAAGCAAAAGTACTAAGAGAATCCTTATGTGACACACAATTGAATGATATCATTATATGATATCTCAAAAAGGGGTGACAGATTCCCTTTAAGGCCCTAATAAAGAGAGAGTGGGAAAAACACGATCAAAGAGGTTTTCTCCCATCGGCCTCAAAGAGGAAGTATCCATTTAGCGATGACGAGCTATTAAAATGGACCAAAGTTCCAAAGGTTGATGCCGTTGTAGCCTCTACCTCGAAGCAGTCCACTCTTCCGGTAGAGGACGCAGGTTTATTGGCGGACCCGCTAGACCGTAAAGTGAAGTCATCATTGAAAAGGTCTTGGGAGTCTACCACAGGCATTTTTAAGCCAGCAGTAGCTAGCACATGCACCGACAGGTCTATGCTTGTATGGTTGGATCAATTGGATCAACAAATCGAGAAGGTGTCTAGAGAAAAACTACGGGCCGCTATTCCGTTAATTAGAGGGGCGGCAGCCTTCATGGCCGATGCATCGGCAGACATTCTGCGGCTAGCAGCTAGGTCAGCTGGTCTGGTAAACAACGCCAGGCGGGCACTATGGATGAAGAGCTGGAAGGGGGACGCGCAATCAAAATCTAAGATTTGCGCAACCCCGTGCGAGGGTGAGTTTCTCTTTGGGAATGACATACTAGATGACATACTCGCAAAAGCGAAAGAAAGGAAGAAGGCCTTCCCTGATTCTTCTATTCCTTTCTACAGGAAAACCTTTAAAAGGTGACCGTTTGGAAGAAGGAGACAAGTGGATAGATCAAATAGATGGCCCAGAAAGGAAGAAAAGCAAAAGGGTAGCATGTTTAGGGGTTCAACATTCTGAAAGGAAAATAAATACTAAAAAATCGGTCCTTCCAGTGGGAGGTAGACTAAAATGTTTTGCTTCAAAATGGGAACAAATAACTTCAAGTCCATGGATTCGAAGTATAATTAAAGAGGGAATGAAAATAGAATTCCTTCAAATCCTTTATGATTTCTTTATCATAACCCGCCTTAACTCTATAGTTCAACAAAAGGCCCTCGAAGTTGAGATTCGGAGCCTACTGTCCAAAGGAGTTTTTGTAGAAGTCCCAGAGGGACAAGAGGGTAGAGGGTTCTACTCTCCTTTATTTTTAATTTCCAAGCCAGATGGTTCGTTTAGGACAATTATAAACTTGAGGAAGCTTAATACATTTATAAAAAATTATAAGTTCAAAATGGAATCAATTAGATCCACTATAAAGCTTCTCTTTCCAAACTGTAATGGCGGGGATTGACTTGAAAGATGCTTACTATCATCTTCCTATTCATGATAGATACCAAAGGTACCTAAGGGTCGCTATGGTATTCGAAGGCAAGATCCGTCATTTTCAGTATGCGGCCATGCCTTTCTGCCTCTCTACGGCGCCAAGAATCTTCACCAAGGTGATGGCAGAGGTAATGGCCTTTCTTCCTCAGAAAGACACCCTAATCGTGCCTTACCTAGATGACTTCCTAATTATCGGGAACTCGTTAACCCAGTGTACCAGACGTGTCGCTGACGCGGTCTCGTCTTTGCAGGATCTAGGCTGGATCATCAACTTCCAGAAGTCCAGACTTGTTCCGCATTCCCTTCAGATGTTCTTAGGGTTACAGTTAGACTCCACAACCCAGAGATGTCTACTCCCTCAGGTAAAGATTGCGCTCATAAAAGAGAAAGTTGAGGCAGCCATAAGTAGACCACGTATGTCTCTGAGAGGGCAATGTCGCTATTAGGGTCGCTCACTTCTTGTGCCCCCGGCAGTCCGGTGGGCCCATGGTCACATCCGCACACTGCAGCATCAGATCCTCCAAGAGGACAGGTGACCTAGTGGTCACCTTGAGAGCAAGATAACCTTAACACAGGAGGTCTTGGCATCTCTAGAGTGGTGGCTAGATGATAACCATCTGTCCACAGGAGTCCCATGGGTTATAGTACCATCTTGTATTGTATCCTAACCACCGACGCTAGCCCCCACGGCTGGGGAGCCCATATGGGGATTAGCTTTTGTCAAGGAAGGTGGAATAGAGATGAACTGGGCTACTCATCTAATTTGAAAGAACTGACGGCTGTATATTATGGTCTACACCATTTTCTTCCACAGCTCCAACAGAAGCATGTCAGGATCTTATCGGACAACACCACTACAGTGGCCTACATAAACAGACAGGGAGGTACTCGATCTGAGACTCTGATGTCTTCTGCGGCAAAAATCTTAAACTTAGCCGAAAATTATTTGTTGTCCCTCTCGGCCCTTCATGTCAGGAGAGAGAACAGACTTCTTAAGCCAACGCACACTTCGGCAAGGGGAATGGTGCCTCAATCACCGAGTCTTCAAGGACATAGTAGCTCTATGGGGGCAACCTCAGGTGGACCTCTTTGCCACAAAAGAGAACAGACAAATAAAAACATTTGCTTCCCTGTCTCCGTCAGATCATTCAGACATACTGGATGCCTTCCAGGCCTCATGGAAATTCGACCTGGAATATGCCTACCCTCCGATAATTCTACCACAGGTCATTCGGAAGATCAGAGAGGACAAGGCGAGAGTAATCTTGATAGCACCATTCTGGCCCAAGAGACCGTGGTTTTCATGGCTACAAATCATGTCGGTGACAGATCCTTGGGTTCTCCCTTCGATTCCCAACCTACTCTCCCAAGGCCCTTTTTTCCACCCCCAAGTGGACAGCTTGCACTTGACGGCGTGGAATTTGAAAGGCAGCTACTAAGATCAAGAGGGTTTTCTGAAACACTAATTGCTATGCTCCTACAGAGCAGGAAGCAGTCCACTACCCAAATTTATACAAGGATATGGAAGAAATTCCTGCAGTTTCATATAGCGCCTCATACCACAGAAGTTCCGATAGCTCCTATCTTGGAATTTCTACAGAAAGGGAAGGACTTGGGCCTGGCGGTAAACACGCTGAAAGTACAAGTGTCCGCATTAGGGGCACTGTATGGCCATAATATAGCAGGAGATAAGTGGATATCACGATTTATTACAGCTTGCGAACGGATAACTCCGGTTCACATACCTGCAGTCCCTGCATGGGACTTAAATCTGGTTTTAGACGCCCTGATGGAGGAACTCTTTGAGCCAATAGACACAATATCCCTGAAATGCTTGTCACTCAAGACGGCTCTCTTAGTGGCACTAACGTCTGCTAGGCGAGTGAGTGATATCCAAGCCCTATCCATAGACCCACCCTTTTTTTCAGATATACCAGGATAGGTTAATATTAAAACCAGACCCCTCATACCTGCCTAAGGTATCAACAAAATTCCATAGATCCTAAGAGATACTTCTCCCGACCTTCTTTGGAGATCCCTCCACAAGGAGGAGGGGAAATTCCACACCTTGGATGTTAGAAGAGCTGTCCTAAAATATATTGAGAGGTCCAGGAGCTGGAGGCAGTGTAGGGCTCTGTTCATATCTGTTCAGGGCTGTAAAACAGGGTACGGAGTCACGAAGAGCACCGTTTCACGATGGATCAGGGATGTCATTTGCTTAGCTTGCTCCGCAAAAGATGAAGATCCTCCGTAGAACATCAGAGCACACTCCACTAGAGCAGTGGTAACCTCCTGGCCCGAGAGGGGAGACGTCCCAATTGAAGCCATATGTAAGGCAGCAATTTGGTCAACTCCTTCTACCTTCTATAATCACTATAGACTTGACCTTTCATCAACTTCTGACCTAAGTTTTGGCAGGACTGTCCTTGGCGCGGTGGTCCCACCCAGGTGATGGTCTCTGGAATCTCTCTAGTGGGTGCTGTCGTGAAGGGTAAAATGCCAGATTACTTACCGGTAATGTTCTTTTAATGAGTCCACGACAGCACCCGCTCACTTCCCTCCCTGCTAAGATATCAATAATAGAATATATCTGCTAAAGATGAATAAGTAAAGTTAGAGATGGAAAGACATTGTCCAACCCTTGGCGGTCCTCCTGGTATTCTGAAATGCAAAACTGAGGAGGAAAGGCAGACCACCCCCTTTTATCTTTCTGTAGGGTTTCCTGTTCCAAATGGGGCGGATCCGATACCTCCAGTGGGTGCTGTCGTGGACTCATTTAACAGAGCATTACCGGTAAGTAATCCGGCTTATTTGCCACTACGCTATATCATTTTAAATAGGCTGTTGTTCACGTTGTCAGCACAAGTATTTCTTGGCTGGATGCTACCTCTATTTGCCATCTGTGATATTCACACCTATTAGCTTTGACTGTGTGTATGCATTTTGTATGTGATATTTTTCATCTGTGAGCTTTAATTCTATGCATTATGTATGTATTTAATTGTAGTTGCTTATTACCTGGTCTACTGAGATGTATATCTAGGTGCTACCGTTTGTGATTATTTATGGAATTTACAGCTACATATGCTGCATGGCCCTTTGATATATAGTCTATCATATACTATATCAGGTGTATGAGGGCTATTTTCTCAGTACTATACTCTTTATAGTCCACACATATGAATACCATTAGTGCATAGCAGCATTACATCACTACTTTGTTAGACATATTTATGTTGCACTAGGCTATATGTGTTACACCTATATATTACATTACTACTTTGCTAGCCATATTTATGTTGCACTAGGCTATATGTGTTACACTTATGTTATTTTTCATGGTGACTTTTTGCCATATGGTGGTGTATGTACATACTTGCCTTGTAAGGACGTATTGGACTTGTATCTCTTTTTAAGTGTTTTTTAATCTATTTGCTATTATGCAGTAATAAAGGCTGAACAGTTTATGGCGTAACTTCGTTTACCTTGTTTGATGGTCTAAAAGCAAAGGGGCAGCACTCAGCTTTTCTTTTCTGAGCTTCTGGAAATACTTTTATGCCAAAAAAATAAAAGTAGCCCAGAAGTGATAATTATCTTTCTACCTGAGAAAGGTATTCACAAGCCTTCAGAGCACAGAGGCCCCTTGTTAGGGCAAATTTACTTTTTAAGCTTCTGTGAACTTTAAAAAAGGCTTCATAAACATTCCATTATCCCTTTCAAGACTTGGTGATTTTTTTTTTTTTGTTTTTTGCCTCCTGTTCTTTCAAGAGCTCTAACTTTTTTTTTGGTTTGTTTTTTTCCGTCAACATAGCCATATGAGTTTCCATTTACTTTTTATTTTTTTGCTGAACAAGTTGTAGTTTTGAATGACATCATTTAATTTACCATATAATGTACTATAAAATGGAAAAAAAATATCCAATAGGATGAAATGCTGAAAAAAATGCAATTCTGTTATTGTCTTCTGGGTTTTGCTTTTCCGCCATTCATTGTATGTTAAAAATGAAATGGCAATATGATTCTCCAGGTCAGTACAATAATGGCGATGCCATCTAAGACCCATATGGTTTTTTGTTTTTTTTCTAATTCTCAATCAACTGAACTGTCAGGGCATGTTATTTTGGTCATACAACATTCTGATCACTTCTTGTTGCCTTTTTTTTATTCTTTTCAGTGTTTAATGTTCAGTTTAAGTCATTTTATATTTCGATAGATCATACTTCCATATATATATATATATATATATATATATATATATATATATATATATATATATATATATATATATATTACGATGGCAGCCATAGGGGACATTCATGTAGGCCCTTTGACTGCCATGATAACCCATAGGTTTTGCCTTAATCTAGTCACGAAGGGCTGATGGGAGGCCAAACGGACATTTTAATGTTGTCGGTGATAGAGAGCTGTGTTAGAATAGTTAAACAAAAGCGGTCAGAATTCACTCCAGTCATTGCTGTTCGTGATAGATGCTGACTGTGTAACAAAGCGAGCATCTATCAGCCATGTATAGAATGGGCCCAGATGAAAATATACATCACAGATAGTTAAGGACTTAAGTCTGACAAAGACAAATGCAGCATTTGGCTTCTATTCCTTTGTTTTAGCAATTGGTGGGATCTCGGGACAATTAAGATATTATTTTTTATTTTTTTTTTACTTAAAGGGGATAAATGTGCTAAACTAAATAATGCACAGTTAAATATTAAACATTGTCCTAAATACCTTTTATATAGCAAAATTTATTTTTCATCTACTGCACTCTGTCAGGATTCCTAGATGGCAGCTACCATCAATGAGAACCCATCCTAGATTTCAGGAAGGGCTGTGTGAGGCAAGAGATGGAGGTCAGGTCAGAGCAGCGCCCTCTCAGGCATCGTGAATACACAATCCTCTGTTCAGTCAACCTGACAGGACACTGAGAAGAATGTACTAAATGAGAAGATAAACACCTTTCTTTAGCTGACTGAGAATGAACGTCCACCTCAGTCAGCCTGACAGGTTTAGTGTAGTTTCACATTTGCGTTTAAGGCCGCAGCGGCGGCCTGCGCACGGCCGCCGCTAAGCCCCGCCCCCTGCCGCGCCTCCGCCGGTAGCTCCGCCTACGGTCGCAAGACGCTGCATGCGTCCTGCGTCCCCTATCTTTAGCACTGGGGACGCTGGCCGTGCGCAGGCATGCGTTTGGCGGCACATGCGTCCTTTTGACGCTGCGCCGAGCGCACCAAATTGCTACAGGTTGCGTTTGGCGCTGGTCGGCGCAGCGTCAAAAGGACGCATGCGCCGCCAAACGCATACCTGCGCACGGCCTGCGTCCCCAGTGCTAAAGGTAGGGGACGCAGGACGCATGCAGCGTCATGCGACCGGAGGCGGAGCTACCGCCGGAGGCGGGGCGTAGCGGCGGCCGTACGCAGGCCACCGCTGCGGCCTTAAACGCAAATGTGAAACTACCCTTAGCGCAGGGCGTAAATCTATCTCGTGCTTCCATCCTACTGCATGTCCTGGCAATTGCCATCTTTAAACTCCTGCCAGAGCGCAGTATATAAAGAATACCTTGCTATATAGAAGTATTTAGAAAAATGTTTAATAATGTGTATCATCAATTTTGTTACATTCCTTGAAATCTTATATTTAGAAAAGTGTTTACATTTATAAGGTTAGCGGTTTCTAAAATAGAATGGATAGTGTCATGGAAATGATACGTGCTCATCAAGGTCTAGACTAGGATACATTAAAGGGAACCTTTCACCATCCAAATGCAGTCCAATCTGCAGGCCCCATGTTATAGAGCAGGGGGAGCTAAGCAGATTGATATATACCGTATACACTGCTCAAAAAAATAACGGGAACAAAAAAATACCACATCCTAGATCTCACTGAATTAAATATTGCATTTGCAAATCTTTATTAATTGCAAAGTGGAATGCATTGAGACCAATAAATGATCAATGTAAATCAAAACTAGTATCCCATGGAGGTCTGGATTTGGAATGTTGCTCACAATCAAAGTGGAAAATCAATTTACAGGCTGATCCAACTTCAGTGGAAATGCCTCAAGACAAGGAAATGATGCTCAGTAATAATATGCATGACCTCCCTATAACACCTGAGCATGGTCCTAATGAGGCGGCGGATGTTCTCCTGAGGGATCTTTTCCCAGACCTGGATTAGAGAATCAGTCAACTCCTGGACAGTCTGTGGTGCAACGTGGCGTTGGTGGATGGGACAACACATGATGTCCCAGATGTGCTCGATTTGGATTCAGGTCTGGGGAACTGGCAGGCCAGTCCATAACATCATTGCTTCCATCGTGCCGGAACTGCTGACACAGTTCAACCACATGTGGCCTAGCATTGTCATGCATCAGAAGGAACCCAGGGCCCACTGCACCTGCATATGGTCTCACAATGGGTCTGAGGATCTCATCCGATACCTAATGGCAGTCAGCGTACCTCTGGCTAGCGCACGGAGGGCTATGCGGCCCTCCGTACAAATGCCTCCCCCCTCCATCACTGGTCCACTGCCAAACCTGTCATGCTGGAGGATGCTGCAGGCAGCAGAACTTTCTCCATGGCGTCTCCAGGCTCTGTCACGTGTGCTCAATGTGAACCTGCTGCAGGGCGCCAATGTCTAATCTGCCAATCTTGATGTTCTCTGGTAAATATCAATCGCCCTACACAGTGTTGGGCTGTAAGCACAACACACACTTAAGGACCACCCTTATGGAGTCTATTTCTAACAGTTTGAGTAGACACATGGTTGTTAGTTGCCTAATGGTAATTTTTGGGGGCTCTGGCACTGCTCCTGATCGTCCTTGCACAAAGGAGGAGATAGTGGTCTTGCTGCTGGGTTGTTTCCCTCCTACAGGGCCCTCCACATTTCCTGGTGTACTGGCCTGTCTCCTGGTATCTGCTCCATGCACTGAACACTATGTTGACAGAGACAGCTACCCTTCTTGCCACAGCTCGCATTGATGTGCCATCCTGGATGAGCTGCACTACGTGAGCAACTTCTGTGGGTTGTATACACTGCCTTATGCTACTGTACAGTACCTCTAGAGATGAGATCAATGATAAAATGCACAAGTGACCAAAAAAGATGAGAACAGAGAAATGGTCTGTGGTCATCCCCTGCAGAACCACTCCTTTCATAGGGGTTGTCTTGCTAATTACCTATAATTTCTACATACATGAAGTTGTTGCTTCATAGCTGGACAGGTTAATTTCACAGAAGTGTGATTGACTTACATTGTGTTTAAGTGTTCCCTTTATGTTTTTGAGCAGTGTAGTTTTGTGAGAATAGACCCTGTATAACTTGTGTATTATTAATCATGTTATTTGCTGCTCATTCTGGGATTTTGGTCCAGTGTGTGGTCCTATCAATGACTGACAGCTTCCTTTGTGTAAGAGTGCATACAGAGATAGCTGTCAGTCACTGATAGGACAACCCAGCAGACAAAAAATCCCAGAAAGAGCAGAGGAAGTAATGACTAAATGACAAGTTACATTAGATCTTTTCTGACAAATCTATATAACCATCTGCTTAACTCCCCCTTCTCTATAACACAGGGCCTGCAGATTGTACTGTATTTCCTTGGTGACGGGTTCTCTTTAACACTAGGTCAGGTCAGCACAAGATAAGTAAAGCAATATATTTTCAAAGTGACACTGTCAGCGTATTTAGCGGTGAAAATATATATGAAATTTTTTTTTTTTTTGTTTATGTAATTTTGGAAATACAACATACAATTCACCATTAAACTTTAGTCTAACTAGAGCGTTTCATTCAGCCATACATAATACATGATCGGCCTATTATTACAGTGAACCTGACAGCTGATACTAGTTTCCCGACCCACGAGCAGCGTGTATCAGACTCTGGCTACTGGCTGTATGATCTCAGGCATGTTTGACTCTGAAACGCTGCAGCACCCATTCTGCCTAGCACAATCACAATGCCACGTCAGCTCCTCACAAAAACGGACCTACCTGTCAAATGAGTGTCCAGATGGTTTTAGAGTGCAGTATTTGGAGCGCCAACCATTTCACCAATACGTTCGATATTGCTTATGACTATAATAGTTTTCCCGTTACAAATATGAAATTTAAAATACTGCATTTACTTCTTGTTTTTTTTTTTTTTTTAGGTCAAATTTCAGATCTCGGTCATTTAAAAGCAGCCACTCTCAATCAAGGTAGGGTTTTATGTTGTATTAGTATGTTGGTACTGCTGCAAGGTTGGATCACCATGATGTTTCACAAGCAAATTGTGTTTGCAAGGGAAACTTAGGGTACCGTTACACTTAGCGATGCACCAGCGATCCCGACAACGATATGACGAGGTCAGGATCGCTGGTGCTTCGCTAAGTGGTCGCTAGTGAGCTGCCAAACAGGCAGATCTCACCAGCGACATAGCAGCGGTCGCTACTTACCTGTCAGACGAGGCGATGAAGACGTCCTCCCGCCCGCGTCCACGTGTCGCTAGTCGCCACAGCAGGAGGCCCAGCAGGTAGCTGACGACGAGAAATGGTCCAGGACGTTCTCGCGCCATCAGCGATAACCAGCGGGTGAGCCGGTCGGAGGCAAGTATCACATGTAGCGATATCGCTAGCAATATCGCTGCTGCGTCACAAAACCAGTGACATTATAGCGATATTGCTAGCGATATCGCAGTGTGTTACGGGCCCTTTAGGCAGATAACTTCAGCAGGGAAAACCTACTGTTTAATATCTCCGAGGAATGCGCTGTAAAGCCAGATGTCTGAAGCTGGTTCTAACACACTGTTACTGTCACTATTAAGCAGAGAGGAGGGTTTGTCCAAAATCCTAACAAACGCTTAAAGGGGTATTCCCATCCCTAAGTCCCAATATGTAGTAGGTGTAATAATAATATTAGCAAATACCTCCAAAATCGAGATGTAGCCTAGTTCTTCTAATAGCTTAACCCATGTGCAGACATTTCTGTAGCTTAGGTATCCATGGTTATTGCCATGTATATAGTCACAGTGGTCGTAACCATGGATATCTAAGCGACTGCAATGCCCTGCACATGGGCTAAGTGATATAGCGAATCAGAAGAACTGTACTACGTTTCTAATTCAAGGGATTTGTTAATATTACTGTTATACCTAACACATATTGATAGAATTTTGGAGCTTGGAATACCCCTTTTGAGTTTTTCTCACTTGCTTTAAGCTCATTCAGTATATCATGAGCTTTATGGTTAGCATAATGTTTTACTAAGTATTGTTACATCTTCATGTCTAACACCTAGATTAATGTTAGTGAGAGCGTTACATTTATTTTGTTGATTTGAGTTGTGATTGTACTAATCTCTACGCTCTCCATTCGTTTCCCCTTAATTTACAGATCGCGTAGTAGAAGCAAGCGACAACCCCGGAGAAGCAGGAGTCGCAGCAGAGACAGGAGACAAAGCAGAAGTGCAAGCAAGGGTAGGAGGGATAGCAGGAGTCAGACTCAAGACCGAAGCATGAGTAGCAGAAGTGTAAGGAAGAGGGAAGAAAGTCACAGCTACAGTGATGATCGAGTCAAAAGGAGTAAAAACAGGAGCAGGAGCCTCAGCCAATCTAGAAAAAATAGAGCTAGCAAAAGCCCTAGTACAGAACAAAAGAAGAGCACAAGTCAAAGCAGGAGTCCCAGTAAGGAAAGGGTCTTCAAAAGTAGTGAACGGAGTGTTAGCAAGGGAGTACAAGATCAAATTAGTGACCAGGAAGAGAATGGTAGTCAAGAAAGCAGCCCAGAAAAGGAACTTGTTAAAAGGGAAAGAAGTATGAGCAATGATCGACAAAGAAGTCACAGTAAGGAAAAAATGGACAGAAATAAAACAAAAGATAGGGACAAAAGCAGAAGCAAGGATAGACGGAATAGAAGTAGCAGCAGGGATATAAAGAGTAGGGACGGAAGCCAGAGCAGAGATAGAAGAGAGAAATATAGCAAAAGAAGCAGAGACAGGAGTCTAAGCAATGAATCAGAGAGAAATGGCAGCGACAAGGATGGCTACATTCAAAGCAAAGAAAGAAGCAAAAGTCACAAAGAGGTAGAAAGAAATGGTAAAAAAAGCCGCAGTCAGAGCATAGAGAGAAATCCGAAACTTAGCCATGAGGATCGGAGCAGCAGCAGTGAAAAGGAAGTTCAGTATGGTGTGACTCTGTGCAGAGAAGATAATGAATATGATGCCCTTGCCGCAGACGTTGTCCCCACAGATGACACGGATGACGAATCCTCATCAGTTAACTCTTCCCCCAAACAACGATCCCGATTGGCCTCCCTTGCAGACCCTTGACATTTTTCTGGTTCTCTTTATTAAACAGAGTTGCTCTCTGCACCTTATGTTAATGTTTTATATTTCAGAAATTCGAACCTCTTCAGTGTGACAAGTTAGTAGAGTAATGTTTTGTGTACTTCTAAGGGTGCTCCTATGATTACCATTCATGGCATATTGCTTTGCGCATTTACTGTCCACTGAATTCTACAGGAGAGGAGAACCAGCCTCCAGCAAATCTGTCCATCTTGAGGTGTCCCATACTGAATTCAGTGGAAAAAGATGGCCAATGCCTCATTGTTTCTACTCATTGGAAAAATGTAACATTGCCTCAATTCTGGCATTGACATCACAGGGTCAAACATGCTCTCTAAAGAGAACTAGATGAGCTGCCACTTTGTTTAGTGATCTTAGCAATATGCCATCAGTATCTGTCTAGGAAACCCCTTTATTGTTAATTACACAACTGTTGAGTATTAAAGTTGATTTCTGGAAAATACTACCCTAAAATATTGTGGAGATTTTAATAAAGAGTCTTTGTTATTTAAAGAACACCTGTTAGCAGACAGACCAGACAGTACCAATGCACTCATTCACTTCCTTTTGCAGGGTATCTTGTTTGATTTTCTTAGTGAAAAAGAGCCGTGTCTGTTAACAGATGACTTTTTTAAAAGAAAAAAAAAACTGTAACTCGCTTATTTAAATTCTTGTGCTTGTGTCAAGTGTTTTTCGCTTAATGCTTTCTCGATTTATTGTTTGGGTTTTTTTTTTTTTTAAATTCATAATTTTTCAGTTTGAATAAAAACAATTTTTTTCTTCAGTGCCATAACGGGGTAGTAACTTCAGGTTCCTATTGTTTAAAGTGCATACGGTCTTTCCTTTTTCCAAATAGAAGTTGCCATTCATACACAATTATCAAAGACGCCACTGCAACACAAAATTAAGATAGGCCTTCATTAAAATGGTTGTCCAGAATACAGAAAGCTTTCACCACTTGCCATTTGTCCTTTGTGACTCCACAGTTTTTCATTTTTACATCTCCTTTTTTGGTGTACGTATAACTTGATTAATTCTTTACCTTTTCTTTGTAGAAAATGGAAATAAACAACAATTTTGCCTTTTTTTTTGTCTAATAAAGAAGCACTCCCATCAAAGTTTTTATCCTCTTAACATATTGCAATAATCATGTATCATCTTACAAAACACTGTGTACTTACAACTGCTCATTTTGCCCTTCTACCCAGTTAATTCTTCTCTTTTCCATTAGGTCTATGCGATCATGTAATTAAAATCTGACTAGCTGAATCTTTCTAAACACTATGTAGAAACGAGATACATTTTACCTGTATGAGTCATAATTCACTTCAACAGTCCCTGGCAGGAGCAGTGGGGATTAGCTGCTTGTTCCTCAGCTGTGGAACAGGAGGCCCTGGGGTCAGAAGTCCTGGAGCTATGGCGCAAGGCGGTCTTGGTGGAGGTTCCTGTGTCAGAAAGAGGAGTAGGGGGTTTTACTCCACATCTTTCTGATTAAAAAAAACGGACGGTTCCTTTCGGACCATTACTAATCTAAACGGTATGACCGCGTTCCTGATAGTGAGCCCCTTTAACATGGAGTCTGTTAGATCGGCAATAAAATTGCTCTTCAAAAACTGCTTTATGGTAGTGTTGGATCTTAAGGACGCATACTACCACTTACCTATACAAATGCAGATCACCATCGGTTCCTTAGAGTGGCAGTGGCACTAGGGGGGCGGGGGGTATGGTTAGACCTTTCCAGTTTAAAGCCCTCCCGTTTGGTCTCGCCATTGCCCCATGGGCCTTCACCAAGGGGTCACAGAGATCATGGCACATCTCCATGAACAGGATGTTGCGATGGTCCCCTTTTTAGATGACTTTTTAATAGTAGGCAGTTTGGTCCTGCACTGTACTACTCAATTGAAAGCTGTTATGTCCATGCTAGAAGGGTTGGGGTGGCTTTTGGATATCAAAAAGTGATGTTTGCAACCCCTGAAGGTGCTGGAATTCCTAGGTCTTGTGCTAGATTCTGAGACGCAGGAGTGTATAGGAGTTTGGTGCCAAATTAGAAGGTATTCAGCATCAAGTTTTGAAGGCAGTGGACAATCCATCTATGTCCCTTAGGAGGGCAGTGTCTCTTTTTGGGTCACTCACTACCTGTATGTTATGAAAGCTGCTGGAGGAAATAGCGCAAAAATAGGGTCTTATCGGAGATACAAGTGCCCAATACAATATGACTGCACTCACCAGACGTAGCTGATATAAAGCATTGAGATTTAATGCAGCAGATCCACGGGTCCAACAAGACCAACCGTTAGATATTGGAGAAAACGTGGTTGTTCTGTGCTACTGAATCATTGCAAGTCCAGACGTATTAATAATTGTGGTTTTATTCAGAATTTATTATGAATAAAACCACAATTATTAATACGTCTGGACTTGCAGTAATTCAGCAGCACAGAACAACCACCATGTTTTCTCCCATTTCTTACTTCCTTTATTCTGGCTGTCCGGTGGGCCCAATTCCATACTAGGGCCTTAGGCTAGGTTCACGTTGCGTTGGAGCAGTCAGTGCAACGCATGCGTTAAACGGACTGCACTAACGCTACTCATTTTGATCGCGTTAGCGCAGATGCTCCATCTGCATTAGCAGTGACGGACTCGAACGCTGCAGACTGCGTCCGCGGGTCCGTCACAGAATGACGGCACATCGCTAGTTCATGACATGCGTTAGCGATGCGCTGCATTATGGCAGCATTAACAAATGCGTTACATCTCGTTAATGCCACTTTGTAACGCAATCCGTTAAATGGACTGCCATAACGCTATGTGTACTAGGCCTTACCGTGGAAAGTATTATGTAACGACCACCGGCTTAGAGGGTGCCTAGAAGGAAAAGTCTCTGTTCCCTTCTTTGATACAGTCCCTTCTTTAGTGGTTAAATTTACCAAACTTGTCCAGAGGGATTCCCTGGATAAACCATATTTCCCGGATTGTCACTACAGATACTAGCCCCACTGGTTGGGGGGGCTCATTTGGAGGAGGTGATTGTCCAGGGGAGATGGACAAGGTGTGAGTGGTGGTTCGTCTAACCTGAAAGTTATTGACAGTGGAGCT
The DNA here is from genome assembly GCF_039654945.1 of Dendrobates tinctorius. Classification (NCBI taxonomy): domain Eukaryota; kingdom Metazoa; phylum Chordata; class Amphibia; order Anura; family Dendrobatidae; genus Dendrobates; species Dendrobates tinctorius. The sequence continues at coordinate 35,080,616 of NW_027361683.1, forward strand.
AGCAATAAGACGGCTCCCTATGTCCCTACTGGGTTATTTCAGCTGGCCGAAGCTCATCCGCGTTCGTTAACCTCCCTGCACATAAGGCCTCTTTCACACTTCAGTTTTTTGCATCAGTTATAATCCGCCAAAAAGGCGGACAAGCGGATCCGTTCTCAACTGATGTGAACGGATGACACAGGATCCGTTTTGAGACGGATCCTGAAAATGACGAAATTTAAAGGAAACGCTGGCTGGGAAGGAGAGAGAGAGAGAATGTTTTTTTTTCGTCTTCTTCTCCGGCACCCAGACAGAATTTGGGGTTAATTCAGTGTGTGGAGGATCCGCCGGAGAAAAAAAACGTTGCAAGCTCCGTTTTGAAATCTTTGAGGTTGTTGACTGACACTAGCATCGCAGCGGATCCTCAAAAAAACGGATGCAACGGACGGCAATCAGTCAGGATCCGCCAATAATGAAAGTCAATGGGGGAAAAAACGGATCCGCTTTTTTCAAAACTTGGCGGATCTTGACTGATTGTGAAAAACGGAAGTGTGAAAGAGGCCTAAGCGGAAAAGAGAACATCAAGGCGGACTTCCTAATCCGCAACCAACTTGGGCAGGAAAAATGGGTGTTATACACAATCCGGATAAAGACTGTTTTAAGTGTGGATGTCTGGACATAGACCTCTTTGCCACCAGGGAAAACGGGAATGTGCATCGCTTCTGCTCTCTAAACCCTAGAGAATGTCCGTAAGCGGTAGATGTGCTGTTAATTCCATGGGACTTCAATCTGGCATATGCCTTTCCCCAGAAAGCCCTAATTCCATTGGTGTTGAGGAAGATCCGGGAGGACAGGGCACGTGTTATCTTAATCACCCCCTATTGGCCCAAAAGGCCGTGGTTTTCCTGGCTGAGGGGGATGTCCGCCAACCCATGGGTTCTTCTGGAACTCCCTGATCTCTCCCAAGGACCAATCTTCCATCCATGAGTGTCCAGTTTACATCTGACGGTGTAGAATTTGAGAGGGTGCTATTGAAAGGGAAAGGGTTTTCTCATAATCTAGTACCTACAACCCCTGGCAAAAATTATGGAATCACCGGCCTTGGAGGATGTTCATTCAGTTGTTTAGTTTTGTAGAAAAAAAAGCAGATCACAGACATGGCACAAAACTAAAGTCAATTCAAATGGCAACTTTCTAGCTTTAAGAAACACTAAAAGAAATCAAGAGCTAAAAATGTGGTAGTCAGTAATGGTTACTCTTTTAAACCAAGCATAGGGAAAAAATTATGGAATCACTCAATTCTGAGGAAAAAACTATGGAATCACCCTGTAAATTTTCATTCCCAAAACTAACACCTGCATCAAATTAGATCTGCTCGTTAGTCTGCATCTAAAAAGGAATGCGCACACCTTGGAGAGCTGTTGCACCAAGTGGACTGACATGAATCATGGCTCCAACACGAGAGATGTCAATTGAAACAAAGGACAGGATTATGAAACTCATAAGAGGGTAAATCATCCCGCAAAAGATGTTGGTTGGGGGGCGTGGCTATGTAGCCGAGGAGAGAGGATGCACGCTGAGGGAGCTCCTGCATATCCTGTCTTTATCCTGCACCAGATCTTACTGAGACATATCTGGCGGCATTCGGGACCCCCGCGGGAGGACATAGAGCGGCTCTGGTGGCCGGAGACTGGGACGGATGGCGGGGCCTGCATGAGGTGGCGTCCATCTAAGGCCGGTTTCACATTCGCGCTTTTGAGCGCAGCGACGGCCTGCGCACGGCCGCCGCTAAGCCCCGCTCCCTGCCCCGCCTCCACCAGTATCTCCGCCTCCGGGCGCATGACGTTGCATGCGTCATGCGTCCCCTATCTTCATCACAGAGGGCGCAGTCTGCGCACAGTCTGCGTTTGGCGGCGCATGCGTCCTTTTGACGGTGCGCCGAGCACAACCAAAATGCAACAGGTTGCGTTTGGCGCTGCTTGGCGCACCGTCAAAAGGACGCATGCGCCGCCAAACGCAGACTGCGCACGGCCTGCGCCCTCTGTGATGAAGATAGGGGACGCATGACGCATGCAACGTCATGCGCCCGGAGGCGGAGATACTGGTGGAGGCGGGGCGGGGCTTAGCGGCAAACGGGCGCAGGCCGTCGCTGCGCTCAAAAGCGTGAATGTGAAACCGGCCTTAGACGCGTGCTCTGTCAGTGAGAGCTGCGGCGTCCAGCCTTCACCGCTGCAGTGGCCTATATCTGAAAGACTTAGGGGATATGAGGTGAGTGCCCTGGAAAATTGGGCCCATCGTTTCCCCCTCTTACTAATAGACCCACCTGCCTGCTGGAGCCATTACTGTGGGGACCTCTGCTCCCCCCACCGCTGCTGTCTTTGCAGGGGCTGCTTGTCTCTCCCCCTCCCCTGGCCACAAGAAGCCTCATCGATACTGCGCTTATTAATCTATGTGACCCCCCCTGCGTGGAAGCTACCCCTGAGATATAATTACTTAATGCTAGCCCTGCTGTGCTTATAACTGGAGGGGGAAAACCCCTAGAGTATACACCTCTAGTCATCCTGCTGTGTCACATGAATCGGTCTAAAGGATCAGCAGCGGCAGAAAAGTTGAAAGAGTTTGCCAGACCCGACCTCTCTGAAAGTGCACGGTCTCTTAGAAATAATCCTCCACAAGCTCAATGTAAAGGCTGTCCCTCTGGAGGTGAGGAGAATGTGCCGGAAGAACTGACCTTCAAACAGGCATCTGAACAGCTGATGCAGGCCATCTCTGACTAGGACGTCCCTGACCAGTAAAATACACTGTGTTCCAAATTATTATGCAAAAAGTTTAGGAGTGATAAGGTTTGAATTTTTTTGTTTGTCATTTAAACTCAATGATGGTGATGTGTGTCAGGGCTCTTTATATCACTGAAAGCAATTGCAAATACCTGTGCAAATTAGTTTGGCAGGTGTGTCCAAATAAAGGCAAGACTACTAATAAAGGCTGTTCCACATTATTAAGCAGCCTACATTTTTTGCCAAAATGGGAAAGAAAAAGGATGTGTCGGCTGCTGAGAAGCACAAATTGAATATTTAGGTCAAGGCATGACTACAATCAACATTGCCAAGACACTTCATCGTGATCATCACACAATCAAGAAGTATGTAGCTGATTCCCAGCACACACGTGTGCATGCTGATAAGGAAAAATTGAGGACTCTTTCCAACAGGCAATTGCGTCAGGTTAAAAGAGCAGCTGCAAAAATGCCTTGTCATAGCAGCAGACAAGTTTTTGAAGCTGTTGGTGCCTCCAACGTCCCCCGAACAACAAGATGCAGGGTCCTTCAGAGGTTTGCAGCTGTGCGTAAGCCATCCTGTCGACCACCTCTATCCACTGCACACAAGCTGAAACTGCTCCAGTGGGCCAAACGATACATGAAGACTGACTTCCAAACTGTTTTGTTCACTGATGAGTGCCGTGCAACGCTCGATGGTCCAGATGGATGGAGTGGAGGATGGCTGGTTGATGGACACCCCATGAAAACACGGCTAAGGCGCCAACAAGGAGGAGGTGGAGTAATGTTTTGGGCTGGAGTCATGGGGAGAGAGATTGTCGGCCCCTTTAGGATCCCTGAAGGGGTAAAGATGAACTCCATAATCTATGTGGAGCTTCTAAAACAGCACTTCCTGCCATGGTTCAAGAGGAAGAACCGTGCTTTCCACAGCAAGATCATTTTCATGCATGATAATGCACCGTCTCATGCTGCAAATAACACATCTGCATCTCTGGCTGCTATGGGCATAAAAGAGGACAAACTTATGGTGTGGACACCATCTTCCCCTGACCTCAACCCCATTGAGAACCTCTGGAGCATCATCAAAAGGAGTGTCTATGATGGCGGGAGGCAGCTCACATCTAAGCAACAGCTCTGGGAGGGTATTCTGTCCACATGCAAAACAATTGAAGCACAAACCATCCAAAGCTGACAAATTCAATGGACAAGAGAGTTCAGAAGCATCTTTCAATCAAGGGGTCCTATGTGCAAATGTAACATCACCTAGAATAAAGTTTTGACTTGAAAACTGTTTGATTTCATTTTGTAATAAGCTGATAATGCTTATAATTTCACAATTGACCATTTTTTTGTTCAAAATAAAAAGGTTGAAAACTCTGCTGTGCATAATAATTTGGAACATGCATTTTGAGTGTTTATTATTTTAAAAAAAATATACTGTTTTCATAGGCAGTTTGTTCAAAAACATTGCAATTATACTAGAATAGTAGATGACTGGAAAATAACAATGACTGCAATTCATATAGGTAATTTAGAGAAAATATGAGGAAATATTTTTTGCATAATAATTTGGAACACAGTGTAGTGGACGTTAACACTGAGGTGGGGCGACTTCGACAAGATTTGCAAGCCATGAGGGAACGCATCACCGAAGTGGAGACAAGTGTCCCAGGTAGAGGACATCATCATGCCTATGGAGGCCAAATTAACAAAAGTGGCAGGCTATGAATGCCTGGAGGCAGAAGGCGGACAGTCTGGAGAACAGAATGCGCCGGAATAATATCCGTGTCATCGGTCTGCCGGAACGCTCAGAAGATCAGCATCCTGAGCAATTTCTAGAGGGCTGGCTCAAAACCACTTTGGGGGATGAGTTCTCTCCAGTGTTTGCCGTCGAAAGGGCTCACAGGGTTCCTACAAAACCCCTTCCTCCTGGAGCCCCACCGAGACCTTTCCTGGCACGTCTCCTCAACTGTAAAGACAGAGATACCATTCTGCATCTCGCACGGCAAAAAGGTCCCATCAAGTTTGATACTGCTGTGAGCTCGACTTTCCTGGATTTTTCCATGGAACTTCAAAAACAGCAGGCGCAATTCATCGAAATCAAGAAGCGGCTCAGAGAAAGAAAAATGATGTATTCGATGATCTATCCGGCCTGGCTCCGGGATGTCCACGGGGGCTCCTCCGTGTTTTTCATGGATCCGGCGGAGGCGACTGAGTGGCTGTGGACCCGTAAGGGATCCCCTGCAAAGGAATCCTAATGATCTTACTGTTAACCCGTATCCTTCTTTTAAAGGTCTAATTGGGGCATACTCGGTGGGTATCCAGTTACCAACAATACCGGACACTGAGTTCAGTGATGGTATCCCCTTGTTTGATTTTTGATGGGAGCGTGGGACTTTGCTCCTATACTGTTAAGTTTTTATTCTGTTTTCTCTTTTTCTTATTTAGTTTCCTTTTTCTCAAAAGTTTTAGTTTTTATTGTTAATTAGGTAAAAGTCGCAGCTAATGGCAATTCTGTTATCTGTGTGATATCTCTAAATTCTGCCTGGACACCAATAAGCATTATATCCAGATGGGTAGGAATGGGTTCTGAATTAATATGTATAACCTGGAGTGTGAGGGGCATAAAGACCCCCCGGAAGAAAATTAAAGTGTTCTCACAAATTAGGCAAAATCATCCTCACATTGTAGCTTTGGTTGAGACGCACCTGACCAGAGACACAGCTCAGTGTGTTCAAAAGCCGTGGGTACAATGGTTTATTCATACATTTCATACCAGCTATTCAAGAGGGGTTTCATTACTAATACATAAGGATGTTAGGTGGGAAGCCAGGGATGGCCGGAAAAATCCTGAGGGGCGTTTCGTGTTTGTACACGCACTGATCAACTCTAGAAAGTATGTTATTCTATGTATTTATTACCCCCCTCCAGCTAATATGTCAATTCGCCAGAAGGCATTGAGTTTTGCCCTGAATTATCCAGACGCAGATGTCATCTGCATGGGGGATTTTAACCTGGTCATGAATAATTGTCTTGACAAATTGAGACTGGGTGATGGTGTACAGAGTGGGATCCCACCGCCGGCTGCATCCCAATTGTCACAATTTATGGAAGGTAGCGGATGGCGGGATCTATGGAGAATGCGTCAACCCATGAGAATATACGTGTCATTCATCCACTAACCCCTCCTTGTCTCGCATAGATTATATCTTTGGATGCAGCAGTCTAGCAATGTGGGTGGATAGTATTGAGCATGGCAGTAGGGGGATTTCAGATCACAGTCCGGTCATACTTAAATATGGACTGTTATGTAACAAGATAACATGGAAATTGAACCCTTTATGGTTGAAATTGGTGAAATTGCCCGATAGAACGATTGATCAGTTGCATTGCTTCATCTCGTCCCACAACTTATTTTGGGATACCCTTAAGGCATATCTCAGGTGTTTATCCTCTATGATTTCTTACATTAAACGAGTGACATCGAAGGAGGAAGACGAGGTGGCGCAACGTTTGAAAGATGCAGAGGCCATCTACATATCTGATCAGACTAGTGGTAATAGGGTGGAATGGTTGACTGCTCAAAGGTTATACACCCAACACGTTGACACCAAATCCAAATGTAAATTATTTTTTGTCCGACAATCTTTGAGCTGGGGAATCAGGCGAGTAAATTTTTAGCCTATTTGGTGCGTCAACATAATACAACTAATACAATACTACAAATCTGTAACTCGGATGGTGCCTTGGTATCCTCAACTGAAGAAATACTGAGCTGTTTTCATGACTATTATAATTCGTTGTACAATTATGTTGATAGCCGGGGGTGTTTAGATTACTTGTCGGATATAGCATTTCCCACAATAAGTTCTTCCCAGCGGGCCTTTATAGATGCTGAATTCACTCTGGAAGAAATAGAAGATGCCATGAGGGGTATGGCTTCTGGAAAGGCCCCTGGACCGGATGGGTTTCCTATCGAGCGATACAGGAAATATCAGGAGATACTAGCACCATTTTTATTGACACTGTTGCGGGGGATTTGGGAGGGGGATCTATGCCGGAGTCCTTCTACGAAGCTAATATAATAGTACATAAAAAGGAGGGGAAGGACTCTTTAGACTTCGGATCTTATCGGCCCATATCATTAGTAAATGTGAACTATAAGATTTTCACAAAAATTTTGGCTACCAGGTTGAATTCAATTATATTAGAACTTATACACCCTGACCAAATCCGGCAAGAGCACTTCTATTAATATTAGACAAATCCAGTCGGTGGTCCAATTTAGTTTCCTGGTGACGGACAATAAATGGGCATTGGCATCACTGGATGCAGCCAAGGCTTTTGATTCTCTTGAGTGGCCTTTACTCCATGCATGTGTACAGAAATACGGATTCAGTGATAGATTTTTAAAATGGATTAGTATATTATATATGAAACCCAAGGCCCAGGTCATTGTAAATAGTTCCATATCTGAGGCCTTTTCACTACACAGGGGAACCCGTCAAGGGTGTCCCCTGTCCCCGGCCCTTTTTGCTCTTGCGATCGAGGCATTGGCAATACGCATAAGATCCTCCCCCAGTATTGTGGGCATAGAAATAGCGGATAGGATAGATACCATAGGTCTATATGCTGATGATATGGTGATATTTATGGATAGAGCGGAAGAAACTGACAAGAGTGATCACTATAAATAAATTCAGTAAGTATTCTGGCCTGTATATAAATTGGGAGAAATCTGCCCTGATGCCTTTCCCATACCCCAATGCCACGACTTGAGACTCTCTCCCCATTGTACCCAGTTTTAAATATCTAGGTGTCCATATTCCTCAGGGCAATACGCTTGATTTGCAACTTAACATACACCCATTGCTAGAGATGGGCAGATTCACAATTTGGAGTAAACTGCTGTCTGTAGCCGGACGTAATAACCTAATTAAAATGATATTACTCCCTAAGCTCAGCTATTCTCTTCAGCACAGTGCTGTGGTGCCTACTTCCTTTGCGAACCTGAATTCCCAGATTACGTCTTTTATACGGAGGAAAACCAGGCCTAAACTCAAACTATCCACTGCAGAAACCTAAAGGGGGCAGCACTACCAGATTTTTTTCTATATTATCTGGCTGGACAGGCCAGAGCTATAAGTAAGTGGATGCCCGGTGGTCACCTCCCTAATTCTGAAGATCATCTGCTTCATGCTGCACAAGCTGAGTGCCCGCTGGGTTTTTTGGAATCGGGAAAAATAAATGTCCCTTGTTTGTTACCCTTACTTCGCCTGGCATGATCAGTATGGAAACAGATTAAAAGGGTGATTGGATTTAGAGATATTATAGCTGAAATGCCCCTATGGAATAATGGTTACCTCCCGACATTACACCCATCCACCGAATTCTGGACTCAATACAATGTTTTCTCGATAGGTTATCTACATCAGGGTTCCCCAACTCAAGGCCCACCAACAGATCATGTTTTCAGGATTTCCTTAGTAATTGCTCAGGTGATAATTGCTGCACCTGTGCAATACAGAGGAAATCCTGAAAACATGATCTGTTGGTGGACCTTGAGGACTGGAGTTGGGGAACGCTGATCTACATGATCATGGAACTCTGATGTCTTTTGAACATTTACGGGTTAAATGCAATGTTCCAAGATCCCAGTTCTGTTATTTACAATTAAGGTCAGCCTTTCAGTCACACATGAGATGTGTAGGTGGAGACAATGCTATCTCGTCTTTACCCTTGATAGGAATCATTAAATCACAGGGTCCCCAGGGTCTCATCTCCTCTCTGTATACATACATGCTGTCAGTAGGGACAGAATCCACTATAGATTCGGTTAAAGGGAAATGGGAAAGGCTCATCCCTGGTGTACAGGGAGAGGAGTGGGAAGAAATTATGGAGTCTCCAACCAGGGGTATCTCCGTCTGTTAACAACAGGATGATACAACTATATATTATAAACCAAGCATATTTGACTCCAACTCGACTCTTTAAGATGGGCCGATACCAATCATCGGAATGTTTGAAATGGCATTCATTAGGCCTGTTTCACACATCAGTTTTTATCCATCAGTCAAGATCCGCCGTTTTGCAAAAAAAAAATGGATCTGCTATTTTGCTTGGCGGATCCGTTTTTTTTTTCCCATTGAGTTGCATTACCAGCGGATCTTGACGGATGGCCATCCGTTGGATCCGTTTTTTTGCGGATCCGCCAAAATTTTGACATCCGCCGACATGCCCAAACGGTGCAAGTAACGTTTTTTCGGGCGGCAGGATCCGCACTTCTCACTGCGCATGGCTGAAAGACCACTCAGCCTGAAATTTAACCCTAAACTCTGTTCTGGCGCCTGAAAAAAAAATTTCCCCCCCCCCCCCCCCCCCCAGGCAGCGGTTCCTTTAAAATTTTTCCTTTCACGGATCTATTAAAATAATGGTCCGGTGACAAACGTTGTGGTCAGTTCAGAAACGGATCCGCTGTCTGCCATTTTAGCGGATTTTGACTGAACACAAAAACTGATGTGTGAAACAGGCCTTAGATGCAGACTTTATCCATATGATCTGGCAGTGTCCTATCATTGCACAATATTGGAAGGAGGTGACATCATTATTAACATCCCTGGTACAAGTTCCTGTTCCCCTGGAGCCGCTAGTTTGTTTATTTGGGGTATGGGATGAGGAGACATGGGATCAATATGCTGGGAAAGCTACTGGCACTACGGTGGATGGGACGCTCATCTCCCTCTCTTGGAATCTGGATCAATTTAGTGAACTCTATCATCCCATATGAGCGCACGCTGTATAAAAACGGAGGATACCCGGGTAAATTTGAGAAGATTTGGGAGAGGTGGAACTCCTCTCACCTTACTTTGTAGAATGGAGATGTCACATAATAGATGATTAGTTGTGTGGATTTAGACTGCGAAATAGTTGTCGTTCTTGTAGATATAGGTATGGTTTAGAAGTTAGATAGGTTTTATTACTTGAGCAATAACATAAAGACCAGTGTGATTTAATTGACATTATTTTATTCTGTATACAACTGGTATGCACATCTTGTTTTGCATTTAATGTCATATGAACATATATATTTTGTACAGTATTTTACACCATGTACAAGTATGTATAATGTATACCCTGTTTATGGCTTAATAAACGAATTTAAAAAAAAAAGATGTTGGTTGTTCACAGTCAGCTGTGTCTAAAATCAAGACCAAATACAAACAACTTGGGAAGGTTGTTAAAGACAAACATACTGGTAGACCAAGGAAGACATCAAAGCGTCAAGACCGGAAACTTAAAGCAATATGTCTCTAAAACAGGAAATGCACAACAAAACAAATGAGGAACGAATGGGAGGAAACGAGTCAACGTCTGTGACTGAACTGTAAGAAACCGCGTAAAGGAAATAAATAATTTATAAAGATGACTGCCTGAAGAGAACATGCAAAGTTCCACAGTCATTGATGATTTGGGGCTGCATGTCAGGTAAAGGCACTGAGGAGATGGCTGTCATTACATCTTCAATAAATGCACAAGTTTATGTTGATATTTTGGACACTTTTCTTATCCCATCAATTGAAAGGATGTTTGGGGATGATGAAATCATTTTTCAAGATGAAAATGCATCCTGCCACAGAGCAAAAACTGTGAAAACATTCCTTGAAAAAAGACACATAAGGTCAATGTCATAGCCTGCAAATAGTCCGGATCTCAATCCAATTGAAAATCTTTGGTGGAAGTTGAAGAAAATGGTCCATGACAAGGCTCCAACCTGCAAAGCTGATCTGGCAACAGCAATCAGACAAAGTTGGAGCCAGATTGATGAAGAGTACTGTTTGACACATTAAGTCCACACCTCAGAGACTGCAAGCTATTATAAAACCCAGAGGTGGTGAAACAAAATACTAGTGATGTGTTGGTGTGTTTTTTTGTTGGTTTGTTTTTCATGATTTCATAATTTTTTCCTCAGAATTGAGTGATTCCATAATTTTTCCCTATGCTTGGTTTAAAAAAGTAACCATTACTGACTACCACATTTTTTGTTCTTGATTTCTTTTAGTGTTTCTTAAAGCCAGAAAGTTGCCATTTGAGTTGACTTTAGTTTTGTGCCATGTCTGTGATCTGCTTTTTTTCTACAAAATTAAATAACTGAATGAACATCCTCCAAGGCCGATGATTCCATAATTTTTGCCAGGGGTAGTACTTTACTTCAGAGTAGGAAAGTATCCACAAGAAGGATATACGCCAGAACCTAGAATAAGTTTCTGTCAGCCTCAGGTGCGAAGATTGGAGGAAAGGTTCAGATTGGCCAAGTTCTTGAATTCCTACAAAAGGGCCTAGAGATAGGACTATCCACCAACACCTTCAAAATCCAGGTATCAACTCTGGGGGCCCTATATAATTGTGATCTGGTGGGCAATTATTGGGTGGCTAGATTTATTAGAGCATCGGCTAGATCCTTAAAGAGAGGATAATGTCTTGGCATCTGAACCTAGTTCTTACAGCATTGACAGTCTCCCTTTGAGCCCATTGATTCAGCCTCAATAAAAATTATTTCCCTTAAGACGGCCCTTCTCATTGCATTAACATCGGCCCGTAGGGTTAGTGACAGTCAGTCCCTGTCTAGACTTCCACCATGTACCCAGTTTGAGGAGGATAGGGTTATTTTGAAGCCGGATCCATGTTACCTACCGATAGTAGCCTCTACTTTTCACAGACTGCAGGAAATAGTTCTTCCTTCCTTCTGTGCCAACCCCAGGAATCAGAAGGAAGAGAGGTTCCATTTACTAGATGTTAGGAGATGCCTACTTAGATATATTTTGGTAACTGACCCTTGGAAAACGGATAATTCCTTATTTGTGTCCTTTCAGGGGGCTAGAAATGGGCTTAAGGTTTCAAAAAGCACTTTAGCTAGATGGATCAGGGAAGCTACCGTATTTTTCGGACCATAAGACACACTTTTTCCCAAAAAATTTTGGGGGGAAGTGGGGGGTGCATCTTATGGTCGCAATATACTAACCTCCGATCATGGCTGGAGGCTGGTGTGAGTGCCGCGGGGCTCTGTGGTGGTGGCGGCGGGCTGTGCTCCGTGGGGGGCTCCGCTGGCATTTCCTCAAAGCCCAGAGGCCCCCGCAAATCCGTTGCTGGCTGCCGCCATGTTGCGGTGGCCTCCGGGAACATGGCCGCCGGTCCGGGGACGGCGCATGCTCAGGTTCAGATCTCGTTGCCGAGATTTGAATCTCGTCTCCCGAGATCTCGGGACGAGATCTGAACCTGAGAATCTGCCGTCCCCAGACCGGCGGCCATCTTCCCGGCATCCATGTTCCCGGAGGCCACCGCAACATGGAGGCAGCCAGCAATGGATTTGCGGGGGCCTCCAGGCTTTGAAGAAATGCCTGTGGAGTCGCTGCTCCTGCATAAGAGCCGCCGACCCTGCACCGGAGCACAGCCCGTTGCCACCACCACAGTGCCCACCTGCCCCAGCACAGCCCAGCTGCCTCAGCACAGCCCACCAGCCCCAGCACAACCAACCTGCCCCAGCACAACCAACCTGCCCCAGCACAGAGCCGCCGCCACCGCACCAGCCTGGACCACTGAATGACCCCTGTGACTATACCTGTGCCGGATCGCTTCCCTGGTAAGCTGAATTCGGACTGTAAGACGGACCCCCATTTGACACATTATTTTTTTCTCTATTTTCCCTCTGAAAATTTGGAGTGCGTCTTATGGTCCGGTGCATCTTATAGTGCGAAAAATACGGTATTTTGGCCTATACAACAAGTGATAAGGCAGTTCCAGAGGGTCTGAAGGTTAACTCCGCACGAGCCAGGTGACTTCCTGGGTAGAGAGATCGGAGGTGTCGATTGAGCAGATGGCAGCTACATGGACTTCTCCCTTCACGTTTTATAAGCATTATAGGCTCGATATGGGTGCTTCCTTCGATCCCACATTTGGGAGAAAGGTGCTTCAGGCTGTGGTGCCTCCCTAATTTTCTTACCTCTCTAATTCTCTCGTGGGGCTGTCATGGGAGACTGAATAAATGCTTAGTTACTTACTGGTGAAAAGTTGTGTATGGAGTAATGTACAGTCATATGTTAGTTTGGGCACCCCTATTAATGTTAACCTTTTTTCTTTATAACAATTTTGGTTTTTGCAACAGCTATTTCAGTTTCATACATCTAATAACTGATGGACTCAGTTATATTTCTGGATTCAAATGAGGTTTATTGTACTAACAGAAAATGTGCAATCTGCATTTAAACAAAATTTGACCGGTGCAAAAGTATGGGCACCTCAACATAAAAGTGACATTAATATTTCGTAGATCCTCCTTTTACAAAAATAACAGCCTCTAGTCGCTTCCTGTAGCTAATAATGAGTTCCTGGATCCTGGATGAAGGTATTTGTGACCATTCCTGTTTACAAAACAATTCCAGTTCAGTTAAGTTTGATGGTCGCCGAGCATGGACAGCCCGCTTCAAATCATCCCACAGATGTTCAATGATATTCAGGTCTGGGGACTGGGATGGCCATTCCAGAACATTGTAATTGTTCCTCTGCATGAATGCCTGAGTAGATTTGGAGCGGTGTTTTGGATCATTGTCTTGCTGAAATATCCATCCCCTGTGTAACTTCAACTTCGTCACTGATTCTTGCACATTATTGTCAAGAATCTGCTGATACTGAGTTGAATCCATGTGACCCTCAACTTTAACAAGATTCCCGGTGTCGGCATTGGCCACACAGCCCCAAAGCATGGTGGAACCTCCACCAAATTTTACTGTGGGTAGCAAGTGTTTTTCTTGGAATGCTATGGTTTTTATCCTCCATGCATAATGCCTTTTTGTATGACCAAACAACTCAATCTTTGTTTCATCAGTCCACAGGACCTTCTTCCAAAATGTAACTGGCTTGTCCAAATGTGCTTTTGCATACCTCAGGCGACTCTGTTTGTGGCATGCTTGCAGAAACGGCTTCTTTCGCATCACTCCCCCATACAGCTTCTCCTTGTGCAAAGTGCGCTGTATTGTTGACCGATGCACAGTGACACCATCTGCAGCAAGATGCAGGTCTTTGGAGGTGGTCTGTGGATTATCCTTGACTGCTCTCACCATTCTTCTCTGCCTTTCTGATATTTTTCTTGGCCTGCCACTTCTGGGCTTAACAAGAACTGTACCTGTGTTCTTCCATTTCCTTACTATGTTCCTCACAGTGGAAACTGACAGGTTAAATCTCTGAGACAACTTTTTGTATCCTTCCCCTGAAAAGCTATGTTGAATAATCTTTGTTTTCAGATCATTTGAGAGTTGTTTTGAGGAGCCCATGATGCCACTCTTCATAGGAGAATCAAATAGGAGAACTACTTGCAAGTGGCCACCTTAAATACCTTTTCTCATGATTTGATACACCTGGCTATGAAGTTCAAAGCTCAATGAGGTTACAAAACCAATTTAGTGCTTCAGGAAGTCAGTAAATAGTTAGGAGTGTTCAAATCAAGAAAATGATAAGGGTGCCCATACTTTTGCACCGGTCAAATTTTATTTAAATGCAGATTGCACATTTTCTGTTAGTACAATAAACCTCATTTGAATCCAGAAATATAACTGAGTCCATCAGTTATTAGATATATGAAACTGAAATAGCTGTTGCAAAAACCACAATTGTTATAAAGAAAAAAGGTTAACATTAATAGGGGTGCCCAAACTTTAACATATTACTATATAATGCAATCAAACTTGGAGGTCTTCTCATGCTCTGTAATCCAACTAATGCAGGAGAGGTGCCGCCCTTTTATAGAAGAAAAAATTCCAGCTCACTTGTGAATGCATTTCAATAGCCTCAGGAGCACGGACGCGCTGTGTCCAAGCATGAATAGTCCAACAGAAAAGAAGAAATGTCCAGTGTGGTGTAGTGACCACTATGTCCGCTAGTGGGCGCTGTGTGGGTGTCCCAGGACGGGCCTACAGCCATATCCATTGTGGTAATGGGTATAGGATGCTGAATGACCGCTATGTATCCCAAGGTAGGTGGCCTTGAGATGCATGCTCGAGTATTGATCAGCAGAGGTACTGCTGACGTTTCCGTTACAATGTGTCAGGGAATCCTGTGTGTGGATGTGTGTAATAGGACCTTTAGTGAGGTCATAGCCATGTGATCACCTGTGGGTGTGGTTATGGACCATATAAGGTACCTGAGGTATGGTCACATGAGAGAGAGAGCACATGGATCTGATTGGGCCATGTGGCAGGTCCCGGCAGGCCTAGGTGGAGGAAGGAATGCTACCTTCCTGAAGACCACGTGCTGAGGCTGCTGGCCTGGTGAGGCCTGTGGATATTGACTGTATGTGAGGACGGATAAGCCTCCTGTGTTTGCTGAGGCTCCAGGACTGAGCTTGAATAATGGACACTTATGCTTGTTTTCGCCTAAAGGCTATTCCTTATGTGCTGGTTTATGGGTTATGGAGCAATAAACCCTATGAACTTTTAAAGGAACGTGCCTCATGTGTGTCTCCCACTGCACCTAAGCGAGTTGAAATCCTACAATTGGTGGAGAATGCGGGCAGCGGTTCCAAGAAGCACATGTTGCCGTGCTGGCGGCTCTGAGCCAGGAGAGCAGACAGTCTGGAAAGTCTGTGAGTAATACTGACCGAGGTCAGAGAAAGAAACTTTTGAGATTTGTGGGATACCTCTGAAGAGAAGAGGCGTCCAGGAACCTGTGTGGCTGACACCAGCAGGTAACGGACAGGAATCCGTCTGGTACTGACCAGGGTCAGTGATAAAGACTATGTTCCTGGAGGGTTCAGTGAGCAAGGACCTGGTGAGGCATGAGTGTTGGGCAGTCTCAGCCGGAGACGGATGTCCTGAATAGCACCCGCCGAGCCCTTGGCCCTGGTGAGGCCGGTGTGTTCGGAAACCCTGGGAGGAGGGTCCGCTCCCTGAATAGCACCCGGTGCGCCCTGTGTGTTGAACGGTCTCCGGTGGAGACGGTACGTTCTGAGTGGCACACAGTCAAGACACGTGAGTTTTTTGTGGTGTGTTTTTTTTTCTTTGTCCTCTTTTTCTCTGCAAAACCTGAAGGTGATTGCTGTGGCTCAGAGAGGTCACGAAGGATTTTTTTTGCAAGGCAGCTTGCTGTGGTTCAGTGGGGTCACGAAGGTGACAAGCGGCTTCCGGTAACTTCGAGGGGGTTATGAAGGGGGACAAGCGACTTCCGGTGGATCGGCGGCTCCACGAAGACGGCGCAGCAGGAGCTGCAGTGACACCAGCCGCTGTGTGTGTCTGAACAGCAGCCAGTGCTGCCGTTGATTTGTGACAGCAGGAGCTGTGGCAGTACCAGAAGGAACTGGTGTGGTGTTGTGCTTAAAGGGCCAGTACCAGCCCAAAAAGACAAACTGTACTGTGTGAACTGTGGCATAAGAAGTTCTGCAGAACGGACATGGGGAAATCCTGAAAGGGGGCGGTGGCCCAAATCGTGGTGGTAGCCCAAAAGGGGATGGAGTCCCAAAAGGGAGCGGTGACCCAAATTGGGGTGGAGTCCCAAAAGGGGGCGGTGGCCCAAATTGGGGTGGTTCAGGAATTGACAGCACTGGTTGACTCAGTGGGCATGTCTGGAGACCCACAGTGTGTCTGTATGAGTTTTGAGGAGCGCAGCATGGATTTTCTGGATGACGGGCTACAGGTGTGTACTGTGGTGCTGCAGCGGGAAGGAGCCTCTGGTCGGCTGGACTCAGAGAGTCAGGTGACTTTGACAGGAACTCCTCTCGTTTTCTCTCTGACTGAGAAAAACGTCAGGATTCGCTGTAAACATGGGGTCACGGTAAACTATGGAGTAGACAGAGTAATGCTCGAGGGGACCAAAGATGGTGCGTGCCAAGGGGGCGGGATACCACGGGACTTAGTCTATGCCTTGGAGAGGGGACGGGACTTTGTTTTGTTTGATGACATATGGTTGGACGATGGAGACGTTTCGACTGTGGGGCAAGCAGACACTGAGACAGTGACGGCTCCTGACGTGGATAGGTCAGAGGTAGAACCGACCGGAAGAAAAGGTACATCTGCCCAACTTACGGACCTGACGTCTCGTGACATGATGGATGGTGGACTGGGAGATGAGACTGATGTGACTGACCCAGTGGTACCCTTTGACGATATAATTAAAGAGGTAGTGGTGAGACACGTGCTGGCCAAAAGAGAGCAGGATTACACAATAGAGAAGCTTAAAGAGACTGTAATAGAACATGTTGAACAAGAAAGGGTCCTAAGGCAAGCAGCTGAGCACAGAGTGGATGAGCTGGAGAAGGAAGTCTCTGAGCTCAGAGGTCACCTGTCAGCGTGTCAAACTATGAACAAAGCTATAGTGAAGGATATGGAGGTGCTCAGAGAGGCCCAAGAGAAGCATCAACAGGAGATTCTCCGAAGAGAGGATGAGCGTCGCTACCTGGCAGAGGAGCGGGATAAAGTTCTCCAAGAACTCAGAGGAGTAGTAAAAGGTCTTCTGCGAGAGAAGAGCTTGGACGAAAATGTACAGCAGCCGGGCCCGAGTGATAACAAGGCAGAACTGCCAAAGCCCATCTTAGAAAAGGGTCCTGAAGACTGTAAATCTCAGGAAGATGGTGAGCCAAGAGCTGCACAAGACAGTCACCCGGTCGTGGCAGATATCTTGAGGGAAGTGTGCGTGGTAAACCCAAAGCCGTCTGTCCAGGATGAGAGCAAGTCCACGACCTTCAAGTGCGTGATGGAGGTACCCGAAGACGTGCAAGAAGCATGTGCCAGCGAGGGTGTGCATGAGACCTTTAAAAAGGCAGTAAAGGCCTATAGTGTGAACTGGGCACCAGAGACATACCAGTTGGTGATACTGGCAGAAACGGAAGACACAGAGAAGGGTGGCTGTCCTGAAGGAGATGCACCTACAATGTCTCCGCACGAAACAGATGCTCATGGTGCGTAATAGGAAAGCCGCTCGACGTCTGGATCTTGCGAGGGAGGCTCAAAGTCGGCTGGGCTTTGTGGAAGACATAATTCCGTTACCCAGAAATCTGGTGGGGAAAGTCGTTGGCAGACGTGGAAAGGTGATGCAGGAGATGGTGCATGGATCCGGTGTGAAGAGAGTGAGGATCCCACCTGCTGGTGAAATCCAAGTCGCTGTTGAAGATGACATGGTTCCTGTCATTGTGGTTGGTTCGGTGGAAAGCATTGGGAACCTCCGCATGCTCCTGGAATATCGGGTGGCGTACCTGAGGGAGATAGAGCAGCTAAGACAGGACCGACTGCAAATGAATAAGCAGATACAGAATGTCAGGTGGCATCCACCTCCAACCCAAGGTGTAAGGGCCCGAAGGGATCCTCCAAAGAATGAAAGGACAGGTAGTCGAAGGCAAGAACGTCGAGAGTCTGCAACTGGCAGTTCTAATCTTAGTAACATAGGCACAAGACCCGGTGGTGGACGTAGCGACAGAAGGTCAGACTCGGACCAGCTAGTTAGCCCAACTGGACATGGGACTCATGACCGTACGAACCGGGAGAGCTGGCCAGTGAGACAAAGGTCGGGTGACGGAGTGCACCGCAGACAGGTGGAGACTAAAGAGTATCTGGTCACCCTAACGGACGTTGACGGGAAGGCCAAAGCCCAAGGCCGAGATACTGACCGCTGGGGGCGGGGGAGGCCTAACGTAAATATGATGCAGCGTGACTACCGAAACAGATGGAGATGGTCCTCTCGACTTGTAGGGCAAGGTGACATGGGTGCCCGGTCTCGAGATCCCTGGGTGATGTCATGTATTCAACCCCACAAGTTTGAACAGAGGGGGGAGGTATGTGGTGTAGTTACCACTATGTCCGCTAGGGAGCGCTGTGTGGGTGTCCCAGGAAGGGCCTACAGGCATATCCATTGTGGTAATTGGTATAGGATGCTGAATGACCGCTATGTATCCCAAGGTAGGTGGCCTTGAGATGCAGGCTCGACTATTGATCAGCAGAGGTACTGCTGACGTTTCCGTTACAATGTGTCAGGGAATCCTGTGTGTGGATGTGTGTAATAGGACCTTTAGTGAGGTCATAGCCATGTGAACACCTGTGGGTGGGGTTATGGACCATATAAGGTACCTGAGGTCTGGTCACATGAGAGAGAGCACATGGATCTGATTGGGCCATGTGGCAGGTCCCGGCAGGCCTAGGTGGAGGAAGGAATGCTACCTTCCTGAAGACCACGTGCTGAGGCTGCTGGCCTGGTGAGGCCTGTGGATATTGGCTGTATGTGAGGACAGATAAGCCTCCTGTGTTTGCTGAGGCTCCAGGACTGAGCTTGAATAATGGACACTTATGCTTGTTTTCGCCTGAGCTAAAGGCTATTCCTTATGTGCTGGTTTATGGGTTATGGAGCAATAAACCCTATGAACTTTTAAAGGAACGTGCCTCATGTGTGTCTCCCTCTGCACCTAAGCGAGTTGAATCCCTACACCAGCTATACTGATTCCGTGAACATTAAATTTTTATTCACAAAATTCATTACATGGAGGATAAAATCTTCAGCACAATACCCAATAGGTGTGGATATCGACACGTTTCTGGAGACTCAACTCCCTTAATTATGACATCCCAAATAATCACTATGCACCGCTTTAATACTCTAAACCGGTGTGCACACCAGTAGAATAAGCAAATGACAGTTATTCTAAGGTGTGGGCATAAAACATGTATATACAAATAGACAAATACAAAAAACACATGAAACAATGGAAAACTGTATGACAATGAAACAACATGATTACAATAAAAAGCCTCATAAGGCTTGAAGCAATCAATATCATAAATTGCTATTATGCAATAATGAAAAATCAAAATGACCGTCGGTGGAAACTGGAGATAAATGCCCATAATGAAATGGATAGAAAATAACTGGAAATCCAGAAAACGCAAGCAGTGGCAATATAAAGAACAGGACCGCGTCATCTGCCTAATGCTGACAATTAGTTTAACCCTTTAGTGACAGCCATTTTGCAGCTTAATGACCAGGCCAATTTTTACAATTCTCACCACTGTCCCTTTATGAGGTTATAACTCTGGAACGGATCATGCTGATTCTGAGATTGTTTTTTTCGTGACATATTTACTTCATGTTAGTGGTACAATTTCTTCTATATGACTTGTGTTTAGCTATGAAAAAAAGGAAATATGGCAAACATTTTGCAATTTTCAAACTTTAAATTTGTATGCCTTAAGTCAGAGAGATATGTCACACAAATTTCTTAATAAATAACATTTCCCACATATCTACTTTACATCAGCACAATTTTGGAACAATTTTTCTTATGTTAGGAAGATATAAGGGTTAAAAGTTGACAGCGATTTCTCATTTTTACAACAAAATTTACAAAACCATTTTTTTAGGGACCACATCACATTTAAAGTCATTTTGAGGGGTGTACATGACAGAAAATACCCAAAAGTGACACCATTCTAAAAACCGGACCCCTCAAGGTGCTCAAAACCACATTCAGAAAGTTTATTAACCCTTTACGTGCTTCACAGGAACTGAAGCAATGTGGAAGGAAAAAATTAACATTTAACTTTTTTGCAAAAAAATTACTACAGAACCAATTTTTTTATTTTCACAAGTGTTAAAAGAGAAAATTTGGCTGGAATTGAGATCAGACGCCATGTTGAGTTTGTAGAGCCCCTGATGTGCCTAAACAGTGGAAACCCCAACAAGTGGCACCATTTTGGAAACTAGACCCTTTAAGGAACTTATCTAGATGTGTGGTGAGCACTTTGAATGTCCAAGTGCTTCACAGAAGTTTATAACGTAGAGCCGTGAAAATAAAAAATAATTTGTTTTCCACAAAAATGATTTTTTCGCCCCCAAATTTTTATTTCTACAAGGGTAACAGGAGAAATTAGACCCCCAAAGTTGTTGTGCAATTTGTCCTGAGTACGCCCATACCCCATATGTGGGGGTTAACAACTGTTTGGGCGCACACCAGAGCTCAGAAGGGAAGGAGCAGCGTTTGACTTTTTCAATGCAGAATTGGCTAGAATTGAGATTGGACACCATGTCGCGTTTGGAGAGCCCCTGATGTGCCTAAACAGTGAAAAAAACCCACAAGTGACACCATTTTGTAAACTAGACGCCTTAAGGAACTTATCTAGATGTGTGGTTAGCACTTTGAACCCCCAAGTGCTTCACAGAAGTTTATAACGCAGAGCAGTGAAAATAAAAAATCATTTTTTTCCTCAAAAATGATTTTTTAGCCCGCTATTTTTTATTTTTCACAAGGCTAACAGGAGAAATTGGACCATAAAAGTTGTTGTGCAATTTGTCCTGAGTACATCGATACCCCATATGTGGGGGGAACCACTGTTTGGGCGCATGGAAGAGCTCGGAAGGGAAGGAGCGCCATTTTGGAATGCAGACTGATGGAAGGTTCTGCAGGCGTCATGTTGCGTTTGCAAAGCCCCTGATGTGCATAAACAGTAGAAACCCCCCACAAGTGACCCCATTTTGGAAACTAGACCCCCCAAGAAGCTTATCTAGATGTGTGGTGAGCACTTTGAACCCCCAAGTGCTTCACAGAAGTTTATAAACGCAGAGCCGTGAAAATAATAAATAATTTTTTTTCCTCAAAAATGATTTTTTTTTAGCCTGCTATTTTTTTATTTTCCCAAGGTTAACAGGAGAAATTGGACCACAAAAGCCTTTGTGTTGAGCCAACCTGCATTATTTGGTTGAGGAGATTTTAAACAACTACGTGAGAGTATTTGACCCAACGAAGGCGCTCTCCTGGATACAATTCTATATTCATCATTCAAGATTTTCGCTATATCGGGGTCCTCTTTAAGAATGCACAAATTGTTTTGAATAATTCTTCTAATTAAAGAAAACTGGTTGTTATACTGGTGGACTAATGTAACCGGACCAATATTTTTGCGCTTTGTTTTTTGTGTTGAATGAAATCGTGATCTCCTCCCAACTATTTTCTCAGCTTGATTTAGGCTCCAATTGATATAACCCCTCTTACTCAGTCTTTCTTTAATTTGGTTGACCTCAATTTTGTAATCTGATTGCAGGCTACAATTACGTTTTGCCCTGATCATCTCATCTACAGGGATACTTCTTATGGTGTGTTTAGGATGGTGACTATTGGCATGTAGAATAGTGTTCCCTGCAGTACCTTTCCTATATGTGGATGTAGTTACCAATTCTCCGGGTGTGACTTTTAGTGTTAGATCAAGGAAATTGATATTGGTGTAATTTTGGCACACAGTGAACTTCAAATTGAAAGGATTACAATTAAGATAAGAATTGAAATTTTGTACAGTAGAATTATCAGACCCCCATATTATGATGACATCATCTATATATCTACCGTACCACAATATGGGGTCTTTGAACGGATTCTCAATGGTATATATATGTTATACCTGGTTCTGGAGCTGCTCCCAGTTCTGCTCCCTCACCTGGTCCTGCTTTCCACCCTGCCCCTGTACCTCAGCGAGGTCACTGCTTGCATCCTCGTGCTCTGCCTGTCTCTCAGCGTCCTGTTGTGGTTTCTCCCTACCCCACTCCCTGGAGTGCTGTCAGCAGGCCTTCAGGGAGAGTGTATAGGACGCGGGCGCGCTTCCCTATGGTCTCTTAAAGGGACAGCACACATTTTTTGAAAATAGCAATTATCCAATGGCAGTGCACTGATTACTATTTCTGGCCTCTCCTCCATAGGGAGAGTGCCAGAGCAACGAGTATCTACAGTGCTGTGCAAATTAATTGGGACATAGCATTTTTTTAAGTAAAATCGTAAGTTGGTTACCAGTCAGTGATTCAAACCAGTTTTAACTGCTTTGAACAGGTGTGAGTGCCTGCTCAAAGCAGTTAAAACTGGTTTGAATCACTGACTGGTAGCCAACTTACGATTTTACTTAAAAAAAATGCTTTGTCCCAATTAATTTGCACAGCACTGTACTTTTGCTACATCCGGTTCAGTCTCAGTTCTGTCTGTGCTGGGTTAGCAATCTGTTTGCACTTGCTCATACTGTTTGTCTCCACAGAGTATCAGTAACTAGCTTTCAGCAATCTCTGGCAACATCAGTATTCAGTTATTCAAGTGCCTTCCAGTTCCGCCAATTGCTATCCGAACCCGAGGACTACGTCAAGGTTACTGGAGCCAGCTTCTTATCATATACCCAGAACCTGGCCTTCCTCACCAGTGCCAGCTTCACCACGGATACCCAGTGTCTGTCACTCTGCACCATAAGATCTGTTATACCTGTTACCCGTTTGTCCTGCTGGGACAGCTGCCACGTGTCCAGGATCTAACTGGAGGTAGCACCTGTGTCCCCCAGGTATTCCATTCTGGTCCTGTTCGAGGGACTTTACTACGGATACCTGGGGCTCACTAGTCATGCCCCCATCGGAGCCCCCCGGACTGTGGTCCCGAGGTTCCACTATAAAAATAAAAAGCAAATGTGAGCTTCACCATCTGTACCTCTGCTTCCATTGGTTACAAGATATAATTCTTCCCACCAGCTCATAACAAGCTTGGCGAGAGAGGGGGAACATTTTGCCCCTATAGACACGCCGTTGGTTTGTCTATAGAAGATGTCATTAAAGCTAAAATAATTGTTGGAAGTAATAAAAATTACAACTTCACAAATAAAGTCCTGAAAATCTGATGGAAGATTACTATATTTATGTAGATGAAATTTCAATGCATGTAGGGCCACTTTGTGAGGAATAGACATATAAAGGGAGACTACGTCTGATGTAATCCACGAAAACCCAGAACACCAAACAAAATCCTGTAAAGCATTTAGTACATCTGAACTATCCTTAAGATAGCCAGGAATCCTTTGAATGAGGGGCTGGAGAAGTAGGTCCAGCCATTCACCCAATTTTTACTGAGGGAACCAATACCCGAGACTATGTGTCTCATCGGAGGGGGATTGGTGCCCTTATGCGTTTTGGGTAGGGCATATAGAATGGGAATTACAGGGTTTGCTACTTTCAAATATTCCATTTTGTTTCTACTGAAAAAACCCAAATGAAAACCTTCATCAATGATTTTATGAGTGCGCACTTTAATTATTTTTGTGAGATTGCTCGTCAAACGCTCATAGGTAGCATTATCTTGTAGCATGTCATCAACTCAATTAATATAATCTGTTTTATCCATTACAACTACAGAACCACCCTTGTCAGAATTTTTGATAACAACGTTGTCATTTGTTCTTAGTTGTTCATAAGCAACTTTTAGATTGGGTGTTAAATTAGAGCTACAAGAAAAACCCTCAGAGACAGATTTCAATTCCATTTCAATAACATTTTGGAATTTATCCATGGCAGGTCTTCTAGACTGCACAGGATAATAACTAGAATTGCATATGCACAAATGTGTGTTAGTCACATCACAATCATGGCCCTCATTACCTAAATCATATAGACATGTAAGCGATAGTTCTGCAAAATTAAGTGATTTGAACATGTTAGCTTGTATTTCACTATCTCCATCAATTTTATCTGTCTGTTCATCAAAGTGTAATCTAAGAGTAACATTTCTTATGAATTTATTAATATCACAAATAGTGGCAAACAAATCAAAATTACAACTTTGGACAAAGTTAAGTCCATATGATAGCAGATTCTGTTGATAGGAAGTAAGATCAAATGAGGACAAATTAATAACGGCAAAGTTACCTAATGGAGATTTCTCAGATGGTATCGCGATGTACCTTTGTTTTAATTGATGCTTCCTTCCTTTTCTTCGTATCTTTTTTTTTTTTTACGTAAGGTGGATGTTTGTTCTTCTTAAAATATGAGTTTTTTTACGTTTGCGCTATTTCCGAGTCTGAGTCCTCTATGGCTCCTGCTGATATGTCAAGCTCCGACGAGCTAAAAGTCACCTGTTTTGGTGATTGAGTGAGGGTGGGGTGGTATTTCGAGCATCTCAGTATACGGAGACTATATTCACATTCTCCCATCTACCCCACTCATACACCTGGTCCATAGAGTAATCATTAAGGTCCAGTTCTAATTTGCGTTTTTTCATGTCCATTATTTTAATTTCAGCTTTGCTAATTTTTTCTTCGCTTTTAGCAAAAAAGTTGTCGTGATGTTCCTTAGGTAATTTGCTGGTGATTTCTTTTTTAGCAGCTTAATTATTATTTTGCAATTCTGACAAGGCAATTTCCTCTTTACATAATAAAACTCAGCCAGTTGGTTTATCTAAAAATTGGTTGCAAATAAGAAGTTAACCTTGAAACTTGTTAGTATTAAAAATCTTTATACTGCATTTCTTTCTGCGTTTTTTTCCAGGTTACAAATTAGAACTTGGCTTCTAAATATATTTCAAAGCCTTTTCACTGCCTGCAAAACACTGATACTGGGCAATGACACAAGCTTTTTGGTTGAAAACTTTTTACAAACTTATCACTAGTGCCAGGCAGATGTTATGATTCTGCACCACGTATTGCTATTGCTTGCATTTTTTCTTTCGGGTCTCCAGTCACTTTACGTCTGATTGTTCCTGTATCAATTAAATCTATACACAAAAATCTAGTTAGTTGGTCTATTTAAAAATTGTTTGCTAACAACCAGTCAAGGTTCCTGATGAAGCTGCTTTTGGCGAAACGCGCATCGAGGCTGCTGAATAGGACTCCTGTAGGGGCACCTACCTTCACCTGCTAACACCATAGCTTCAGGTATACCTTCTCCCCTTTTCTAAAGGGTTTTTTTGCATTATAGCATAGGTTACCACTTTTTAAATGAGAATAGGCTAATTGCTTCACCTGACTATCCGATATGCTGTATATTTTTGGCATTATAAAATCCTTTTAGGATAGCATTGGTGTCTGGGGTTTTTTTTATTCATTGATCTGGTTGTTTTACTATATTGAATTGTGTATTGGCAAACCAGTCATATTGCACTGTCTTTCTATTGAACCCCAGTAGGTTTATGCTCCTATTTTGTAGTCCTAGTTGTTCCTGTTATGTTGTCTCATATTATGTATCAGCTCTCACAATTATTGTAATGATCTATTGTTAAATATATTGTATTCTTCTAATAAATGTTGTACTATTGATTAACATCTTTTTATGGTGACCTTATTTCTATGTAGTTAACTTAAGGCCCCGCCAGACACAGCGATATCGCCAGCAAGATCGCTGATTTTGTGACGCCACAGCAATCTCGCCAGCGACATCGCTGTGTGTGACGGGGATCAGTGACCGGCCCCCCTGCCGGATATCGCTGATCGCGCTTGATCGTCCTCGGCCACTTTTTGATCGTTGGTGTCCCGCTGGCCAGCTCACATCGCTGCGTGTGGCTGCGAGAGACCAGTGATCAGCGACACTGGACGCTGGTTTCCAATGTAAACAGCGGGTATCTAAGAGCCGCACGGCTCTTGGATACCCGCTGTTTACCTTGGAAACCAGCGTGCACGCTGGTTTCCAGGGTAAACAGCGGGTATCCAAGAGCCGTGCGGCTCTTGGATACCCACTGTTTACCTTGGAAACCAGCGTGCATGCTGGTTTCCAAGGTAAACAGCAGGTATCCAAGAACCGCGTGGCTCTTAGATACCCACTGTTTACATTGGATACCAGCTTGCTCGCTGGTCCTGATCGCTGGAGGGGCTGTCTATGTGACAGCTCACCAGCGATCAGCCTAACGATGTCCCAGCGATCCCATCCGTGTCGGATCATTGGTGGGATCGCTGGGACATCGCTATGCTAATGGGGCCTTTACTCTTTAGATTAAGTGTTCACATCTTGGTTGTTTGATTAAAACTCCTGTAGTGTCCTTGAAGCTATAGCTTCAGATTTAGAGGATTAGCTTTGTTGGCGTATTATAATAACAAGTCAAGGTTGCAATCTGACAGCATTATAAATCTCTATACCGCATTTTCTTATGCGGTTTCTTTAGGTCTTAGTTACAAATTAGAACTTGGCTCCTATATATTGGAAAGCTTTTTTATTGTCTGCAAAACACTAATATTGGGCAATGTCACCAGTTATCTTGTTAAAAACCTTTTTAACCCCTTCACCCCCAAGGGTGGTTTGCACGTTCATGACCGGGCCAATTTTTACAATTCTGACCACTGTCCCTTTATGAGGTAATAACTCTGAAACGCTACCAAGGATCCCAGCGATTCTGACATTGTTTTCTCGTGACATATTGTACTTCATATTAGTGGTAACATTTCATTCATATAACTTACGTTTATTTGTGAAAAAAACGGAAATTTGGCAAAAATTTCGCAATTTTCCAACTTTGAATTTTTATGCCCTTAAATCACAGAGATACGGCACACAAAAACCTTAATAAGTAACATTTCCCACATGTTTACTTTATATCAGCACAATTTTGGAACCAAAATTTTTTTTTGTTAGGAAGTTATAAGGGTTAAAAGTTGACCAGCGATTTCTAATTTTTACAACACCATTTTATTTTTACGGACCACATCACATTTGAAGCCACTTTGAGGGGTCTATATGATAGAAAATACCCAAAAGTGACACCATTCTAAAAACTGCACCCCTCAAGGTGCTCAAAACCACATTCAAGAAGTTTATTAACCCTTCAGGTGCTTCACAGGAATTTTTTGAATATTTAAAAAAAATGAACATTTAACTTTTTTTCACAAAAAAAAAATATTCAGGTTCAATTTTTTTTATTTTACCAAGGGTAAAAGGAGAAATTGGACTGGAAAAGTTATTGTGCAATTTGTCCTGAGTACGCTGATACCTGATATGTGGGGGGGAACCATTGTTTCGGCGCATGGCAGAGCTCAGAAGGGAAGGAGCGCCGTTTGACTTTTTCAGTGCAAAATTGGCTGGAATTCTGATCGGACGCTATGCAACAGGACCCTAAAAGTTATTGTGCAATTTGTCGTGAGTACGCTGATACCTCATATGTGGGTGTAAACGACTATTTGGGCGCATGGCAGAGCTAGGAAGGGAAGCAGCGTCATTTGACTTTTCTGGCTGGAATAGAGATCGGACACCATGTCGCGATTGGAAAGCCCCTGATGTACCAAAACAGTGGAAAACCCCCACAAATGACACCATTTTGGAAACTAGACCCCCCAAGGAACTTATCTAGATGTTTGGTGAGAACTTTGAACCCCCAAGGGCTTCACAGAAGTTTATAACGTACAGCCGCACAATTATAAAATCATATTTTTTCCACAAAAATGATCATTTCACCCTCAATTTTTACTTTCCCAAGGGTAACAGGACCCTAAAAGTCATTGTGCAATTTGTCCTGAGTACGCTGTTACCCCATATGTGGGGGTAAACCACTATTTGGGTGCATGGCAGAGCTCGGAAGGGAAGCAGCGCCATTTGACTTTTTTGGCTGGAATTGAGATCAGACACCATGTCGCGTTTGGAAACCGCTGATGTACCTAAACAGTGGAATCCCCCCACAAGTGACCCCATTTTGGAAACTAGACCCCCTAAGGAACTTATCTAGATGTGTGGTGAGCACTTTGAACTCCCCCAGTGCTTCACAGAAGTATATAACGCCCGGGCGTGAAAATAAAAAAATCGTATTTTTTCCACAAACATGATCATTTAGTCCCCATTTTTTTTATTTTCCCAAGGGTACCAGGAGAAAATGGACCCCAAAAGTTGTTGTCCAACTTGTCCTGAGTACCCTGATACCCCTTATGTGGGAGAAAACTACTGTATTGGCCCAGGTCGGGGTTCGGAAGGGAAGTAGAGACGTTTTGGAATGCAGACTTTGATGGAATGGTCTGCGTGTGTCATGTTGCCTTTGGAGAGCCCCTGATTTACCTAAACAGTGGAAACCCCCCACAAATGACACCATTTTGGAAACTAGACCCCCTAAGGAACTTATCTAGGTGTGTGGTGAGCACTTTGAACTCCCCCAGTGCTTCACAGAAGTATATAACGCCCGGGCGTGAAAATAAAAAAATCGTATTTTTTCCACAAACATGATCATTTAGTCCCCATTTTTTTTATTTTCCCAAGGGTACCAGGAGAAAATGGACCCCAAAAGTTGTTGTCCAACTTGTCCTGAGTACCCTGATACCCCTTATGTGGGAGAAAACTACTGTATTGGCCCACGTCGGGGTTCGGAAGGGAAGTAGAGACGTTTTGGAATGCAGACTTTGATGGAATGGTCTGCGTGTGTCATGTTGCCTTTGGAGAGCCCCTGATTTACCTAAACAGTGGAAACCCCCCCACAAATGACACCATTTTGGAAACTAGACCCCCTAAGGAACTTATCTAGGTGTGTGGTGAGCACTTTGAACTCCCCCAGTGTTTCACAGAAGTTTATAACGCCCGGACGTGAAAATAAAAAAATCGTATTTTTTCCACAAGCATGATCATTTAGTCCCCATTTTTTTTATTTTCCCAAGGGTACCAGGAGAAAATGGACCCCAAATGTTGTTGTGCAATTTGTCCTTAGTACACTGATACCCCATATGTGGGAGAAAACTACTGTATGGGCCCACGTCGGGGCTCGGAAGGGAAGTAGTGACGTTTTGAAATGCAGACTTTGATGGAATGGTCTGCGGGTGTCATGTTGCCTTTGGAGAGCCCCTGATGTACCTAAACAGTGGAAACCCCCCACAAATTACACCATTTTGGAAACTAGACCCCCTAAGGAACTTATCTAGATGTGTGGTCAGCACTTTGAAACCCCAAGGGCTTCACAGAAGTTTATATTGCCCGGCTGTGGAAAAAAAAAATCGTATTTTTTCCACAAACATGATCATTTAGTCCCCAATTTTTTTATTTTCCCAAGGGTACCAGGAGAAAATGGACCCCAAAAGTTGTTGTCCAATTTTTCCTGAGTACCCTGATACTCCATATGTGGGAGAAAACTAACGTATGGGCCCACGTCGGGGCTCGGAAGGGAAGTAGTGACGTTTCGGAATGCAGACTTTGATGGAATGGTCTGCGGGTGTCATGTTGCCTTTGGAGAGCCCCTGATGTACCTAAACAGTGGAAACCCCCACAAATTACACCATTTTGGAAACTAGACCCCCTAAGGAACTTATCTAGATGTGTGGTCAGCACTTTGAAACCCCAAGGGCTTCACAGAAGTTTATATTGCCCGGCTGTGGAAATAAAAAAATCGTATTTTTTCCACAAGCATGATCATTTAGTCCCCATTTTTTTTATTTTCCCTAGGGTACCAGGAGAAAATGGACCCCAAAAGTTGTTGTCCAACTTGTCCTGAGTACCCTGATACCCCTTATGTGGGAGAAAACTACTGTATTGGCCCACGTCGGGGTTCGGAAGGGAAGTAGAGACGTTTTGGAATGCAGACTTTGATGGAATGGTCTGCGTGTGTCATGTTGCCTTTGGAGAGCCCCTGATTTACCTAAACAGTGGAAACCCCCCACAAATGACACCATTTTGGAAACTAGACCCCCTAAGGAACTTATCTAGGTGTGTGGTGAGCACTTTGAACTCCCCCAGTGCTTCACAGAAGTTTATAACGCCCGGACGTGAAAATAAAAAAATCGTATTTTTTCCACAAGCATGATCATTTAGTCCCCATTTTTTTTTATTTTCCCAAGGGTACCAGGAGAAAATGGACCCCAAATGTTGTTGTGCAATTTGTCCTGAGTACACTGATACCCCATATGTGGGAGAAAACTACTGTATGGGCCCACGTCGGGGCTCGGAAGGGAAGTAGTGACGTTTTGGAATGCAGACTTTGATGGAATGGTCTGCGGGTGTCATGTTGCCTTTGGAGAGCCCCTGATGTACCTAAACAGTGGAAACCCCCCACAAATTACACCATTTTGGAAACTAGACCCCCTAAGGAACTTATCTAGATGTGTGGTCAGCACTTTGAAACCCCAAGGGCTTCACAGAAGTTTATATTGCCCGGCTGTGGAAATAAAAAAATCGTATTTTTTCCACAAACATGATCATTTAGTCCCCAATTTTTTTATTTTCCCAAGGGTACCAGGAGAAAATGGACCCCAAAAGTTGTTGTCCAATTTTTCCTGAGTACCCTCATACTCCATATGTGGGAGAAAACTAACGTATGGGCCCACGTCAGGGCTCGGAAGGGAAGTAGTGACGTTTTGGAATGCAGACTTTGATGGAATGGTCTGCGGGTGTCATGTTGCCTTTGGAGAGCCCCTGATGTACCTAAACAGTGGAAACCCCCCACAAATGACACCATTTTGGAAACTAGACCCCCTAAGGAACTTATCTAGATGTGTGGTGAGCACTTTGAACCTCCAAGGGCTTCACAGAAGTTTATAACGCCCGGGCGTGAAAATAAAAAAAATCATATTTTTTCCCACAAAAATGATATTTTTGCCCCCAATTTTTTATTTTCCTAAGGGCAACAGGAGAAATAGGACCCCAAAAGTTGTTTTGCAATTTGTCCTGAGTAGGCTGATACCCCATATATGGGGGTAAAACACTGTTTGGGTGCATGGCAGAGCTTGGAAGGGAAGGAGCACCATTTGACTTTTTCAACGCAGAATTGGCTGGAATTGAGATCAGACGCCATGTTGCATTTGGAGAGCACCTGATGTGCCCAAACAGTGGAAACCCCCCAAATTCTAACTCCAACCCTAACCCCAACACACCCCTAACCCTAATCTCAGCCCTAACCCTAGCCCTAACCCTAGCCCTAGACCTAACCCTAGCCCTAGCCCTAACCCTAATGGGAAAATGGAAATAAATACATTTTTTTAGTTTTAATATTTTTCCCTAACTAAGGGGGTGATAACGGGGGGTTTGATTTACTATTTATGGCGGTTTTTATTTTTGGCAGCTGTCACATGCTAAAAGACGCTTTTTATTGTAAAAATAGTTTTTGCATCACCACATATTGAGAGCTATAATTTTTCCGTATTTTGACCCACTGAGTCATGTGAGGTCTTATTTTTTGCGGGACGAGTTGATGTTTTTATTGGTGTCATGTTCGGGCACATGACATTTTTTGATCGCTTTTTATTCTGATTTTTGGGACGCAGAATGAACAAAAACCAGCGTTTCATGAATTTCTTTTGGGGGGTGTGTTTACACCGTTCCGCGTGCGGTAAAATTGATAAAGCGGTTTTATTCTTCGGGTCAGTACGGTTACAGCGATACCTCATTTAGGTCGTTTTTTTATGTTTTGGCGCTTTTATGCAATAAAAACAATTTTATATAAAAAATAATTATTTTTGCATCACTTTATTCTGCGAGCAATAACTTTTTTATTTTTTCTCTGATGATGCTGTGTGGCAGCTTGTTTTTTGCGGGACAAGATGACATTTTCAGCGGTATCATGGATTTTTATATGCGTCTTTTTGATTGCGCGTTATTACACTTTTTGTTCGGCGGTGTGATAATAAATCATTATTTTTTGCTTCGTTTTTTTATTTTTATTTTTTAAGGCGTTCGCTAAAGGGGTTAACTAATGGGACAGTTTTATAGGGCAGGTCGTTACGGATGCGGCGATACCAAATATGTGTACTTTTATTGTTTTGTTTTTTTTATTTCCAAAAAATGAATTTATTAGGGAATATTTTTTTATTTATTTATTTAGCGATTTATTTAAAATTACTTTTACACTTTTTTTTCTTTTTTTTAACTTTATTAGGTTGTCCCAGGGGGACATCACTGTCCTGTGACAGATCGCTGATCTGTCACATCACAGATCTCTGTGACAGATCAGCAATCTGTCACAGGCAGTGCACAGGCTTTCCTCATTCCTGCGCTTTGCAGGCACTGAGGAAGCCAGCTCCCTGCAGGCCCCCGAAGGTCCCCGTCGCCGTCTTGGATCCGGGGACCTGCAGGGAAAGAGCCCCCCGCAGCAGCACTGCACATTGCGCTGCTGTGGGGGGCTCAGGGAAGCACGGAGGGAGCCCCCTCTCTGCCAATGCTTCCCTTTAGTACACCGCGATCGTGTTTGATCGCGGTGTGCAAAGGGTTAACGTGTCGGGCCGGTCCGTGACCGCCCCTGACACATAGTGCCGGGTGTCAGCTATGATAATCAGCTGACACCCGGCCGCCATCAGCGGCGCTCACCACGTGGGCGCCACTGATCGCGCTAGACGTACTATCCCGTCCATGGGCATAGGGGCCCGGGTCCCATGGACGGAATAGTACGTCTGATGTCAGAAAGGGGTTAAACTAATTGTCAGCGTTAGGCAAATGATACAGTCCTGTACTTTATATTGCCACTGCTTGCGTTTTCTGGATTTCCAGTTATTTTATGTCCATTTATCCAGTCAAATTTCATTATGGGCATTTATCTCCAGTTTCCACAGACTTTGTCATTTTGATTTTTCATTATTGCATAATAACAATTTATGATATTGATTGTTTCAAGCCCTATGAGGCTTTTTATTGTAATCATGTTGTTTCATTGTCTGGTATAAGTTTTCCACTTTTTCATGTGTTTTTTGAATTTGTCTATTTGTATATACATGTTTTACGCTCACACCTTAGAATAATTCTGTCAATTGCTTATTCTATGGATGTGCACACTGGTTTAGAGGATTAAAGTGGGGCAAAGTGATTATTTGGGATGTCATGATTAAGGGAGCTTAGTCTCCAGAAACGCGTCGATATCCACACCTATTGGGTATTGTGCTGAAGATTTTATCCTCCATGTAATGACTTTTGTGAATACAAATTTCATCTTCATGGAATCGGTAGAGCTGGACATTTCTTCTTTTCTGCCACCCTTTTATGTCTGTAGGTTTCCTGTCCTTGAAGGGCAGATCCCCTCTCTCGTGGTGCTGTCATGGGCTCCAAAAAACGCCATTACCGGTAAGTAACTAAGTATTTTCCACTCCAATCAGAGCAAAGACCTGTCACGGAGTGATTGGCCCTGTGTGACATGACCCAGCAATCGGTCGGTCACCAAACGACAAACAAACAAGGGGACACCGGGGACACAATTACAATGGTGGACCCTGCGATAGGGACCAGGAAAATAGACACCTCCTGCACTCTCCTGAGGCTATGCCCTGGTCTATCCTGACGTCCCTATACGGTTTCTTTCAAACCGTCGACGAGCAGGATACCTTAGCCCTCACTTCCCCTACACCTATCCCTCAATAGGGAATTGGTAAGTACGGACACTGGTCCCACCGCTGCACTAACACAACACCATGGGAAAATAACAGACAAGGTAAGACAAACAACACTTAGCTTTCTCTGCTGCAATGCACCGAACAGCAGTTAGGCACCAGATCACAGCATTCAGCTGAAGCACCACTGCACTCAGCCAGCTCCTGACTCCAGCTTGGTTGGTCTCCAAAGAGGAAGTGTATTACCAACCGCTAGCTGAAGCATCAGGTGACCTTTTAAAGGAAGGTGGGAGTGGTCACCACCTGCATCAGCAAAATGACCAGACATGTAATTACACCAGCAGCCACCGGGGGGGAAAAACTGATATTAACCCCTGATGGCCTGAAAGGAAAAAAGTTTATATATGAGAATCCTAGATCTTATACAGATCCAAAAAAGGATCGTGACAGTACTCCTCCTTCAATGAGGGGCCTCTGGACCCTCAACACCGCACTTCACCAGAAAACAACCTACAATGAGGACACCTCGATCCACCAGAGTTCACCTCGGTAGTCATCTGACTCTCAGGTTCATGGCAAACGTGGACTGATGGAGGTGACAACGTATTCTCCGTAGGTGCCACAAATATCCAGAACGCCGACCTGGGGAATGAGTTGTGTAGGGCATTACTGGAGGTAACTCCAGCTGGTAAGTCCCCGGGCCGAGAATGGCCGACACCCGATATGACCCGATCACCCGAGATCTCCAGACCCCAGCAGCACATGTTTTTGGTGGACACCCATACGTACGCATTCACACACAGGTCCGGACCTGAACGTTTATTGCCACGCACACGTTTGCTACAAGATGGTGAACTCTTCCCAGAACCGACAACAGAGGCGCCCCCCTGTGTTGTCACCCTCACACCCCCACCATGCTCAGAAGGAACCACCACCTTCCTCTGACCCTTCGTCCTACGAGGACTCCAACACTCAGGGTTAGCTTGTGGTGAGGGTTGAGACTTGCCCATACTCCCTGGCAGCACCTCTGCTGCCCCACACTGGAAAAGAAGGGGATGGTTGTAGAATGACGGCAGAGACAGTAGCCCTTGGGCAGCAGCCCTCATATGACTGATCCCAGCTGACCACTTCCCTAGACCGCCAATCATAACTGGGTTGTGTCTTTTCAACCAATGGAGGCCTAAAACGATAGGTGATGGCATTCCCCCAAGATGTAGCATGACAGGGACTCATGATGAGTCACTATATGCAGATGTATATTATCCACGACTTGGGTCAACCTCCCCTGGCTCAGTGGGACAGAGTCAATGGCCTGGACGCTTAGGGGTTTTGCTAGCATCCTACACCTCAGGCCATGGGTCTGGACAAAGTGAGCATCCACCAGATTGACTCCTGCTCCACTGTCCACAAGCAGCGGTATACCCTCAGTTACCTGGCAAACCACCACTTCTGCTGACAAGGTACACAGAGGGGAAAAAATGGAAGAAATATACACTCTCTGGTCGCCTCCCTCCACATGACCAGGGGGACGCGGCTTCTTAGGTGGTACAGATGTTTTGGCGCGAGCTGGGCAGACACTGATAAAATGACCAGTCTGCCCACAGTAAAAACATGCCCCCACACCACGACGAACTGCAAGCGACACCGTTTTGGAACTAGCTCCTCCCACCTGCATGGGTTTGTCCATCAGCACTGGTGTGTCCTCCTCCCTAACAAGGACTACAGGGGGCACATTTGGTGTATGCCTCTCCCTGAGGCGTCTATCCACCTGGATGGCAAGGGACATGGCGGCCTCCAACGACCTGGGGGCAGCGTACTGCACCAGAGTATCCTGCAACCTTGGGGACAGACCCTGCACAAAATGACTCCTAAGGGTAGGGTCATTCCACTGTGTGTCAGTGGCCCACCTTCTAAACTCTGAGCAGTACTCCTCAGCCGGCCGCCCCCCTGCTTGATTTTACAGAGTCGGGTATCCGCCACGGAGACGCCATAAGAATCTCCATACATCAGCGTGAGAGGTGCTGATGTTAACCCCCAATGGCCTGAAAGGAAAAAAGTTTATATATGAGAATCCTAGAACTGACACAGATCCAATAATGGATTATGACAAGACCAGTGTGATAGTAATAATTAAAGCTGCAGGGAAAAATGTAGTAATATACTTACTAGTGATGAGCGCAAGTGCTCGTAACTTGTGTTTGCCTTGGTTGCTTAGGTATTCAACAAGTTTTACAGGAGCTCCAGTGACATGGTTGAGTCCCCATGGCCGCAAGTTTCGCAGGTGTTAGACAGCCCATGATAGTCAGACAATCCCATCATGTTTTCTGGCTGTCTAACAGCTTCAAAACATACGTCTGCGGGGACACGAAAATGTCACTCAAGCACCCTAAACAAAGCCAAGTAACGAGCACTTGCGCTCATCACTAATGCTTACCATTGGTAGAGTGGTGGTGAGTGGTCTACCAATATAGTGCAGCAATGTACCTTGGAGTCGCACGTTTAATACCACATTCCTGTCTCTCTCTTCACTAAGCAGAATATACCCTCTTTTTAAGCTTAGATGCTGAAAAGGCATTTAATTGCCTCAGTTAGCCATTTTGCTTAAAACTCTTGAAGCATACTACATAAAAGGCACCTTTCTAAGGGTTATTGAAAGTCTGTACTCAAAACCCAGTCACACCCAATATACAGAGCGGCGCTGTAACTGCGCCCCCGGCCCTGACTGACACTGGCTCTACATTGTGGACGGCTGTCAGTCATTATACTCTGTATACTCAGAGCGTGACTAAACCAGCGCTGGTGCCACCGCCCATGACCGAATAAAGAATGCTGGAGGAAAGAAAAAAGATAATTTTCTCCCGGCTGTATTCGGCTGCATGCAGGAGCCAGACAGCATAATAATGCTCTTAGCCTGCAGATTAACCCCATATCTGCAGGTTAACAGCGTTATTCCTGGTGACAGGTTCCCTTTAAAGCTGCTGCAGACCCACAAGGAGATAAAATGATAGAACTAGAGAAAGAAATGGGTTATTCTGCGCTGCCGTGGAGAAAAAAAATGAAAGACGCCCATCCAAATTTGTGGTTTATGAACGTTGCAGTTTGTCCTTATGAAGAAGTTATACTTGTATACTTAGAAACATGTTGACGAATAAAACCACCTAAAATTGGATTGGCATCCTTAATTTTTTTCTCCACGGCAGCACACTTTATGGAGGAATATGGGCTCTGCATTATACTTTATAGAGGACTATAGGTTATGCATTATACTTTATGAAGGACCATAGATATAGACTGTGCATTATACTTTGTAGATGACTATGAGATGCATTATACTATATGGATGACTATGGGTTGTGCATTATACTTTATGGAGGACTATGGGCTGTGCATTATACTATATGGATGACTATGAGATGAATTATACTTTATGGAGGACTGTGGGCTATGCATTATATCTTGTGGAGGTGCACAGCCCCTAATGCACCATATAGTCATCCATAAAGTACAATACACAGCCCATAGTCATCCATAAAGTATAATGCCCAGCATACAGTCATCCATAAAGTACAATGCACAGCCCATAGTCATCCATGTGGTAGTATGGCCATCGTGTACTCACTGATTTAAACTATAAATATTCACCTCCCATTTGCTCCCCCACCAATGCTTCCTATTGTGAAGCTTGTAGCTGACTTCAGTGTGAAAGTGACAAGTGCATGATGTCACTTCCATGCTCCCCCAGTTACGTACACAATGACGTCAGCTGCTGGCCTCGGACTGGCAGGCAGCAAGTGTTGCCGTACAGAGACCTGATGGGCCGAGGACACACATTCAGTTGAATGTTTCTGCTTTCATCTACAGGCCCCCACCCAGACAGGCCCAGTTGCGACCTCTGCAATCTTGATCATTATGCCCCCTGTTCTTCTGCCATTGGATTTTTCTGTAATGACCAACCCTCAAAGTTACCTGATGACCCCAGTCAATCACAGGCTGCAGCTGTCCTGTGAAAGCAGAACAAAAATGCAGTCACTTTTAATGCCAGAATAGACCAGAGTGTCCTGCGCTGGGGAAATTAATTGTTGCTGTGGTTTTGTGCTGGTGTGGCGGAGCGGTCTGGAGTCATGGGGACGCAGTCTTGCAACATGGGGGCTGTGAGACACCATGCCGTCTGCCCTACTGCTGCATTGCCGCTGTGGCGGTGGTCGGCGCACGGCTCTGCTCCTTGGGGCGATGGAGACTCCTTTCATTTGATGTTGGTGCTGTGTGGCGGCCATTGTTGCTGTGGTTTTGTGCTGGTGGAGCAGCGCGGTCAGGAGACTTCGGGCCATCTTCTCTGCTGGTGCGTGGCCGCTGTGGCGGTGGTCGGGGCATGGCTCCACTCCATTAGGGCGATAGGATCCACGACGAGGTTTGCCGTGACGTGGCAGTGGGCTTCATATAGTCTGCTCAGAATGTTAAACTTAGAACTTCATGTTCAGTTATATATATTTTTGCCGAGATGCATTAGATCATTGTATGATTTTTGGAGGTGCTGTCCTCTCTCTTTTCAGCATATTTCATTTACTTCACTTAGTTTCTTTTTCCTTTTGATGTTTATTTCCGGATTATCCAGTTTCTTCACTTTTCTCTAATTCGAGAACTCGCAAGGTGCTTGCGTAGACTTTTTTACATACAGTACAGACCAAAAGTTTGGACACACCTCATTCAAAGAGTTTTCTTTATTTTCATGACTATGAAAATTGTAGATTCACTCTGAAGGCATCAAAACTATGAATTACCACATGTGGAATTATATAATTAACAAAAAAGTGTGAAACAACTGAAAATATGTCTTATATGCTAGGTTCTTCAGAGTAGCCACCTTTTGCTTTGATTACTGCTTGCACACTTGGCATTCTCTTGATGAGCTTCAAGAGGTAGTCACCAGAAATGGTTTTCACTTCACAGGTGTGCCCTGTTAGGTTTAATAAGTGGGAGTTCTTGCCTGGCAAATGGGGTTGGGACCATCAGTTGTGTTGTGCAGAAGTCTGGTGGATACACAGCTGATAGTGCTACTGAATAGACTGTTAGAATTTATATTATGGCAAGAAAAAAGCAGCTAAGCAAAGAAAAACGAGTGGCCATCATTACTTTATAAGAAATGAAGGTCAGTCAGTCTGAAAAATTGGGTAAACTTTGAAAGTGTCCCCAAGTACAGTGGCAAAAACCATCAAGCGCTACAAAGAAACTGGCTCACATGAGGACCGCCCCAGGAAAGGAAGACCAAGAGTCACCTCTGCTGCGGAGAATAAGTTCATCCGAGTCACAAGTCTCAGAAATCACAGGTTAACAACAGCTCAGATTAGAGACCAGGTCAATGCCACACAGAGTTCTAGCAGCAGACACATCTCTACAACAACTGTTACGAGGACACTTTGTGCAGCAGGCCTTCATGGTAAAATAGCTGCTAGTAAATCACTGCTAAGGACAGGCAACAAGCAGAAGAGACTTGTTTGGGCTAAAGAACACAAGGAATGGACATTAGACCAGTGGAAATCTGTGCTTTGGTCTGATGAGTCCAAATTTGAGATCTTTGGTTCCAACGACAGTGTCTTTGTGAGACGCAGAAAAGGTGAACGGATGGACTCTGCATGCCTGGTTCCCACCGTGAAGCATGGAGGAGGAGGTGTGATGGTGTGGGGGTGCTTTGCTGGTGACACTGTTGGGGATTTATTCAAAATTGCAGGCATACTGAACCAGCATGGCTACCACAGCATCTTGCAGCGGCATGCTATTCCATCCGGTTTGCGTTTAGTTGGACCATCTTTTATTTTTCAACAGGACAATGACCCCAAACACACCTCCAGGCTGTGTAAGGGCTATTTGACCAAGAAGGAGAGTGAAGGGGTGCTACGCCAGATGATCTGGCCTCCACAGTCACCAGACCTGAACCCAATTGAGATGGTTTGGGGTGAGCTGGACCACAGAGTGAAGGCAAAAGGGCCAACAAGTGCTAAGCATCTCTGGGAACTGCTTCAAGACTGTTGGAAGACCATTTCCGGTGACTACCTCTTGAAGCTCATCAAGAGAATGCCAAGAGTGTGCAAAGCAGTAATCAAAAGGTGGCTACTTTGAAGAACCTAGAATATAAGACATATTTTCAGTTGTTTCACACTTTTTTGTTAATTATATAATTCCACATGTGTTACTTCATTGTTTTGATGCCTTCAGAGTGAATCTACAATTTTAATAGTCATGAAAATAAAGAAAACTCTTTGAATGAGAAGGTGTGTCCAAACTTTGGTCTGTACCGTATGTATTTCCATGCACCCCTGACCTATCTCCCTCCTTTGGAATGTATGATCTCCTGCACTAAGAGGAATATGATGATAATTAAAAAATGTTTTTGTTCGAAGCCCTAGTTTTGGTCTGACATCCTGTTCAAACTGTATGACAATACCATTATAACTCATTATACTGTTGTTTTTTCCTATGATGGAACATCCTCTGTGAAGACTATTCACGCAAGCATTGTGGACAACATTAAGAATATCAAACAAGCTGATCTACAGTATGATTATTACGATTGTTCTGTGTACCTTTATTATTAAATAAAGGATAGAATCTCCAGCGCTGGACTTCAGTTAAAAATTCATCATTTATTATAAATTCTTAAAATCGGACAGAAAAAAGTATGAATAAGGACATACAGGCAGATGGGGTCTCTGGTGGTCTCCAACCAACGCGTTTCGACCTAGAGGGTCTTACTCATGGTTCACACTAGACCAGTACTGACAACTACAAATAATACAAAGACTGGTAAATCACAGGTGTTGGACAAAAGAATTAATGAAAATAGGGAGTATCCCTACCAGTTAACTCTTGCACTCAGCCTAATGTGGAGCTGAAATATACATTAACCCTTTTACCATTAGTAAATGAAATAATGTAAACAAAAACTTATCGGAAAAAATAAAAACTAATGAAAAGATATCATAAGAATATAATGAATAGCAAAAAAAACCTTCATCAATTAATATAATGTTAATAAACAAAGTAACAATCACAAAAATTATCAGAATAGCCAGAATTAAATAGGACTAAGTAAAATGTACAGAAGAAAATATCAATCTAATTGCAATATTAAATCAAGTCGTTTGTTCAGACCTAATGGTACTCTTGTATTTAATTCTATATAGACTTTCTCTATTGCTATAATTTTGAGACTATCAGTTTTACCTCCATGAACAGTTTTACAATGATAAGAAACTGCTGAGATATTATAATTGTTGCTAGTAGCTTCTGACAAATGTTTCCTAATTCTCTTTTTAAGGGGTCCTATTGTGCAGCCTACATATTGTAGGTTACAAAAAACGCATTCAATAACATATATTACTCCTTCTGAATTACAATTTATGTGAGACTGAATAGGGTATGATATGCCAGTAACACTGGAAGTAAATCTGCTGGTTTTAACCACATAGTTGCAGACTTTACAGGGATGATGTCCACATTTGGAAAAGCCTTTATATGACAACCAAGTATTTTTAGTTCTCCTATTGCTGATAAAAAGACTGGGGGATAAGATATCGCTCAAAGCAGGAGCTGGGTTGACCACTATCTACAACCTTTGGTTATTGATCTTCCAGGATATATCAGAGATACCAAAATGTTAATCTCTGCCCTGGATGATTATCATTGGTCACCAGAATATTCATGGATTACTTGTGATGTGGTGGGTTTATACCCGTCCATACCACACAATGTGATTATCTCTAGTCTCACATTCTTTTTGGACAAATACAGCACATATGTGATAGAAATTCAATCTTTCATTGTGGATGCAGTCTCTTTTCTTCTCTCACATAATTATTTTTCATTTGATGGAATTTTTTTCTTACAAAAACAAGGAGTAAGTATGGGGGGTAAATGTTCCCCAGCTTTAGCTAATATTACAGTAGCTGTTTGGGAAGAGAAATATATCTTATGTAACAATAATCCCTTTTCACAAAATATACAACTATATGGTCGCTTTATAGATGACCTGATTTTGATCTGGAAGGGAGACATCTCAGGGATTAGTGATTTCATTAGCTATATTAATATGAACGAGTTTAATCTTTCATTTACATTTACAGTGTCGGATTTTTCTATCAATTATCTGGATGTGACTTTGTCTGTGAACCCTGACAGCCAAAAGGTCTGCGTTTTTCCTTTCAGAAAACCCACAGATACAAACTCAATTTTACAAGCTTATTCTTGTCACCCCAAGCACGTGGTTAAAAACATTCCAGTGGGAGAATTAATTAGGTTAAAAAGAAATTGCAGCTCACCTATAACATTTGCCAAAGAATCAAACAAAACCCTCTCTACACTTAAGGACAGAGGATATGCTAATTGGATGCTAAGGAAAGCTGATAATATTGTCAGCAGGATCGATAGACACACCCTGCTGAATGAATCTCCTTTGAGCCTTGTACACACTGGAGTTACTGCTAGTAAGAAAAAGAATCGCACACGGGCCTCCTGCAATAATCATGACCGTCCTATAGTTAGTTTTTCTACCATGTACAGTCCACAATTCAATAAGATAACGGACATTGTCAAAAAATATTTACCTATTTTACACAATGATAATAAACTTGGTCAAATTCTGGACAATACCCAGATACGATACATAGCCAGGAAAGCTCCTGCTTTGAGCGATATCTTATCCCCCAGTCTTTTTATCAGCAATAGGAGAACTAAAAATACTTGGTTGTCATATAAAGGCTTTTCCAAATGTGGACATCATCCCTGTAAAGTCTGCAACTATGTGGTTAAAACCAGCAGATTCACTTCTAGTGTTACTGGCATATCATACCCTATTCAGTCTCACATAAATTGTAATTCAGAAGGAGTAATATATGTTATTGAATGCGTTTTTTGTAACCTACAATATGTAGGCTGCACAATAGGACCCCTTAAAAAGAGAATTAGGAAACATTTGTCAGAAGCTACTAGTAGTAATTATAATATCTCAGCAGTTTCTTATCATTGTAAAACTGTTCATGGAGGTAAAACTGATAGTCTCAAAATTATAGCAATAGAGAAAGTCTATAGATCTACTAGGGGAGGTGATTTCAGGAGAAAATTATTAAATCGTGAATCCTTCTGGATTTTTAAATTAAATACAAGAGTACCATTAGGTCTGAACAAACGACTTGTTTTAATATTGCAATTAGATTGATATTTTCTTCTGTACATTTTACTTGGTCCTATTTAATTCTGGCTATTCTGATAATTTTTGTGATTGTTACTTTGTTTATTAACATTATATTAATTGATGAAGGTTTTTTTTTTTTTTTTTTGCTATTCATTTTATTCTTATGATATCTTTTCATTAGTTTTTATTTTTTCCTGTTTTTCCGATAAGTTTTTGTTTACATTATTTCATTTACTAATGGTAAAAGGGTTAATGTATATTTCAGCTCCACATTAGGCTGAGTGTTTTGCAAGAGTTAACTGGTAGGGATACTCCCTATTTTCATTAATTCTTTTGTCCAACACCTGTGATTTACCAGTCTTTGTATTATTTGTAGTTGTCAGTACTGGTCTAGTGTGAACCATGAGTAAGACCCTCTAGGTCGAAACGCGTTGGTTGGAGACCACCAGAGACCCCATCTGCCTGTATGTCCTTATTCATACTTTTTTCTGTCCGATTTTAAGAATTTATAATAAATGATGAATTTTTAACTGAAGTCCAGCGCTGGAGATTCTATCCTTTATTTTGCTTCAGTCAACGCCCCTGATCAAGGTGACGCCGTGCGCAGGAGGATTATGGATCGCAACTGAGACTGGTGAGCTGACCTCCCTTCATTTTCCCTATCCTTCTATAACTTTATTATTAAATGATGTGATTCCTTATTATTATTAATAATTTTTATTTTTCCTCAGTATTATTGCTATTACATGGTCATTTTGTTATACCAGTTTCTCCTACTTTATTGTTGTTCGATATATGAATATATCCTTGAAAAGGTTTATATGCCAAAACGTTTGAGTTATATTTCTGTTTTCCATATGTTGGCTGTGAATTAAAATGTTCACTTTACTCAACTTTACAGGAATTGTCACATTTTGAATGCTGAGGTTATTTTTTGAGAACCTGCTGTTACCATTTCTTCAGCGCACCCACATCTGTATGCAAAAATCTCTGATTGTTTGCATTACAATTTAGGAACTGGCTGATGGAAAAATTCTCTTCCCTGCTGATGGATGAGAACTGCTTACAACCATGTATGACTATTTTGCAACATAAACATTTTGGTCCCCCCACCAACAGGTTCCCATTGGTTTTAGGGGAGGGATAATATCCCCTTACTGACCGCTGACGGGATAGTACGTCAGCGACCAATATCCCCCGCTTTG
Organism: Dendrobates tinctorius; assembly: GCF_039654945.1. NCBI lineage: Eukaryota > Metazoa > Chordata > Amphibia > Anura > Dendrobatidae > Dendrobates > Dendrobates tinctorius. Next base: position 35,124,770 of record NW_027361683.1, read on the forward strand.
AGGTGTGCTCCGAGGGTGAGCCCACCTCAAAGCCGCGACATGTCAGCTTTTTTAAACAGCTGACATGTGCCCGCAATAGGCGAGTGCGGAATCGCGATCTGCCTACTCCTATTAACTTGTTAAATCCCGCTGTCAAACGCTGACAGTGGGCATTTAACTAGAGCTTCCGGCGCAGCCGGATATGAGCACATCAAAGACCTGCGTCACGTGATCGGGGGTCAGCGACGCGTTGCCATAACAACCTGAGATCTCCTCAAGACCTCTATGGTTGTCGATGGCAGATTGCTATTGGCGCCACCCTATGGTCAGCTCTCATAGCAATGCTGTAATTCTACTACATAGAGGTGATCTATGCATCACCTATATGTAGCAGAGGCGATCGAGGCTATTGAAGCATGACAAAAGTAGAAAAAACAAAAACATATTTTTTATATTTTTAAACAAAAATACAAAAGTTTAAATCACCCCTTTTTCACCCCAATCAAAATTAAACAATAAAAAAAATCAAACCTACACATATTTGGTATCGCCGTGTTCAGAATAGCCTGATCTATCAATAAAAAAAAAAGGATTAACCTGATCGCTAAACGGCATAGCGAGAAAAAAATCAAAACGCCAGAATTACGTTTTTTTGGTCGCTGCGACATTGCATCAAAATACAATAACGGGCGATCAAAAGAACGTATTTGCACAAAAGTAGTATCATTAAAAGCATCAGCTTGACAAGCAAAAAAAATAAGCACTCACCCGACCCGAGATCACGAAAAATGGAGACGCTACGGGTCTCGGGGAAAATGACGCATTTTTTTTTTGCAAACTTTGGAATTTTTTTTCACCACTTAGATAAAAGAGAATCTAGACATGTTTGGTGTGTATGAACTTGTAATGACCTGAAGAATCCTAATGGCAGGTCAGTTTTAGCATTTACTGAACCTAGCGAAAATGCCAAACAAAAAGCGAGTGTGGGATTGCACTTTTTTATGCAATTTAACCGCAATTGGAATTTTTTCCCGTCTTCGAGTACACGACATGTTAAAACCAATGATATCAAAAGTACAACTCGTCCCGCCAGAAATAAGCCATCACATGGCCATATTGATGGAAAAATAAAAAAGTTATTGCTCTGGAAAGAAGGGGAGCGAAAAACGAAAAATTGAAAAAAGCTCTGGTCATTAAGGGGATATACAGCTCTGGCAAAAATTAAGAGACCACTGCACAGTTTAAAAAAAAAAAAATCAGCTTCTCTACATGTCTGACAGCCATTCCATTCCAGTGTAAGTTGAATTCCAACCAGAATGCACCGCATTCTACTTAATGTGCTTCTGATTAGGTGATCACCTGAGCCAAATCTTATTTAACGAAGAAAAGTATAAAAAAAACCTGCTGTGGTGTTCACAATCCTCTTGCAATAGGACAAGCTGGATGGGAAAACAAGTGCTAGTAAGATCCCTAAAGTAATAGGAATGAAAAAATAACTTTTAACCATGCCAAAGGAGTTAAAAAGAAAAGTCTAGTGTGGAAAAGAAGGACTCAATTCTGGCTTTACTAGCAGAGGGATACAGTGGGCATCATATTGCCGCTATCCTTTAAAATTTCTAATACGGCAGTCCATTACAACAAGGTCAAGCAGCAGACATTGGGGACAAGAAAGCTATAGATTGGCAGAAGGCGGAAACGACTCTCCACTGACCGGGATGACCGTCAACTTATTCAAATGTCACTCAGCTACTGCAGGATGACATCAAGTGACCTACAAAAGGAATGGCAAATAGCAGCTGGGGTGAAGTACACGGCACGAACAGTTCATCACATGCTCCTAGGGGCAGGGCTCAAGTCATGTAAAGCTAGAAAAAAGCCTTTCATCAACGAGAAGCAAAGGAGAGCCAGGCTCAAGTTTGCCAAAGACCATAAAGATTGGACCATAGAGGACTGGAGTAAAGTAATCTTCTCTGATGAGTCTAATTTTCAGCTTTGCCCAACACCTGGTCATCTAATGGTTAAACGGAGACCTGGAGAGGCGTACAAGGCACAGTGTCTGCTGTGAAATTTGGTGGTGGATTGGTGATGATCTAGGGATACTTCAGCCAGGCTGGAATTGAGCAGGCTAATCTTTGTGTAGGACGTGTAAATCAAACCGCGTACAAGGTTATCCTGGAAAAACAGTTGATTCCCTCTCCTCAGGCAATGTTCCCCATCTCTGAGGACTTTTTTTTCCAGCAGGACAATGCGCCATGCCACACAGCTAGGTCAATTAATGTGTGGATGAAGGACCACCACATCAGATCCCTGTCATGGCCAGCCCAATCTCCAGACCTGAACCCCATTGAAAACCTCTGGAATGTTATCAAAAGGAAGATGGATAGTCACAAGCAATCAAAGAAGAACTGCTTAAATTTTTGTACCAGGAGTGACATAAGGTTACCCAAAAGCAATGTGAAAGACAGGTGGAAAGCTTGTCCGGACGCATGAAAGCTGTGATTAAAAATCATGGTTATTCCACAAAATATTGATTTCTGAACTCTTCCTGAGTTAAAACATAAGTATTGCTGTTTCTAAATGATTATGTTTTCTTCACATTATTTGAGGTCTCCAAGTACTGCATTTTTTTTGTTATTTTGACCATTTCTCATTTTATGAAAATAAATACAAAATTTAGTGCTTGGAAATTCGGAGACATGTTGTCAGTAGTTTATAGAATAAAAGAGCAATTTACATTTTACTCAATAATATACCTATAAAGAGAAAAATCAGACAAACTGAAAATTTTGCAGTGGTCTCTTAATTTTTGCCAGAGCTGTATATAGGAGGCTATGTGCAGGCTCATAATATACTGTGGCGACCAAAAGATTTACTTTTTTTTTAATTTTGATTACTTCTGTCTGGCTGTTGTGATGCCATTTTCCTGGTGATTTTAGCAAACCGGAGCAAATGTTTGTCAGCTATAAGGATGAAAATAGTGTTTGACATTGTTTTATCCCTTTATGTGTTAGTTTTCAACTTTTGCTGGGCCAAATGTTTTGCATATTTTGTCATAGAAGTGAACGACCATGGAAAACTTCCCCCAAAGTTGATCAGGTTATTAAGAAAAAGTCAGTGTCTGATGTCCATAAAAGTGCTGTACAGATTTGGCATGAAATGAATGAAGAATATGGGGTTAAAGTGAATCACCAAACTGTGCTGTGACGAATAAGAGCAGTAGTGCTGAATGCGCGAGTTCCAGTCAAGAAGCCTTTTATCTCTACAAAGAACCGGAAGGTCCGAATCCAAGTTCAATCTGGTAAAGATGGCAAGCATTATATATACTGCCCAAGTGGAAAACATAATGATGTAAGGTACCAAACACCTACAGTGAAACATGGTGGTGACAATGTCATGGTTTAGGCCTGCTTTTCTGCATCTACCATTGGCCATCTGAAAAGAATTGATGGGAATATGAATGCTACCATGTATAAGGATATATTGGAGAATGTAATGCTGCCACATGGTAAAGCCAAAGTAGACGGGCTGGAAATTCCAGCAAGACAATGATCCTAAGCGCACATCCAATTTAGTCAAAAATTGGTTAGGAAAGAGAAATGTTTGCCTGCTGCAATGGCCAAGCCAATCATTTAAAGCCCACAGAGCACCAGCCAGAAGTAATCATACTTTTTAAAAAATGCTAAACTTTTGGTCACCACTGTATATAGGAGGCTATGTGAAGGCTCATAATGTATATGGGGGCTATATGTAGGCTCATAATGTGTATAGGGGCTATGTGCAGGCTTATACTGTATTTAGAGAACAATATGGGAGTTCATACTGTATATAGGAGGCTATTAGATCAATACAACAGTAACACCTATGGGACTGATACACATATAATAATTAACATATCAAATTAGTGATTATATATAAATCAAGTTAACATCCCCGGTGCTCTAGTAAGTGAGCAGAACCCACTCAGAATGAAGGAAAAAAACGATCACCCAAAACAATGGAAGGCCAAGAAAGTCCAGACAAGGAATGTACAGATGAAATATATGCCTTTATTAAATAATGGTAGCAACAGTAGTACTGAATTAAAACATGTGCACGTATCAGGACAAGATATACAAGATTAAAAAATATAGAAAAAATATATAGAATGCTACGTATATAAAATCAATATTGCAAACGGCGGACCCAAGGATAAAAAAGAGAGACAGGACCATAATAAATTAAATTATGTCTGGGCACATTACTCAAAATATTCAAAGTACCTCCAAAGATTCAATGAAATTTTTATTTTATTTTTTTAAATAAATAAACAAGTGTTTATAATTAAATATTCTCAAAAAAGTGAAGGGGAGACCGCTTCTAGTGAAAACGAATAAAGTGCAGCTGTGTCAAAATGAGCAACAGAGACTCCATACAGCATTCAAGGTGCATAGTGCTAAAGTGCCAATATGAAAAGAAAAAAATGGAAGTGTATACCTTTAAGGTCCACCAGGTCCCAATGACGCGCACACCCCGATGTGCTTCTTGGAAATGGATTCCTTCATCAGAAGAATATGTGCAGGCTCATATATATATACATATATATATATATATATATATATATATATATACTAGCTGAAGAGCCCGGCGTTGCCCGGGCATAGTGACTAACTACAGTTAGTTCTAACAAATTATAATGATTATCTCTATATATAAAAGTGAATATATGTATGTGTGTATCACCAACCAATCATGAAGCATCTTTCATTTCACCAGAGCTGTTCAAAAGAAGCTCAGCTGTGATTGGTTGCTATGATCAACAGTTTGCCTTGCAACCAATCACTAAGCATCTCTCATTTCACCAGAGCTGGTTAAAAGTAGCTGAGCTGTGATTGGTTGCTATGAGCAAGTTTTCCCACTTGACAACACCTCAGCAGACACTGACATGGTGGGAGAAATCTAGCATCCCTGGGAACATAAGCTTCCAGCCATTGTTTTCCCCCCAGAAAGGAGCACACCCGTGTGGTAACATTAAGTGACACGCATGAATGTAGGAAAGTGCACATATTAAATGTCATGTGGATGTAATATTTTCTCACAGACACTTTTATGCATTATTGATGTGTTACTGTGCTCTGATGCTGTGAGTTTTTTTTAAAGTGCTACTTTCCCCATAATTCACCTGAATATACCCATATAACACGTAATGCTTTTCCCATAACAACCCATTAAATATGATACTATACTGCATACAGATGCTGTACATCCATGAGCAACTCAGCCAGAAAAATTACAAGTTGATGGTGCATGAAAATGTGTATGAAGGTTTCTCTACTGTACTAATGTATAAGGTTTGTGACTGTCCATTGGAGAAAAGCATGACTGTGATATTTATGGTGGCAGATAAGTGAGAATATCAGCCTGATCAGTAGAAAACCTTGGATCTTAGTGAACCATGTTTCTATTTTACTGGCTTTGACGGGCTGATGTGGGATATTAGGGGTAGTAGTCCGGTAGCTCTGGCTGAGAGGATGATGTGGGATATTATAGTGAATGTGGCTATGCGGAGTGGGCGGGGCTCTACACTAAGCTTTATATATATAGATATAATCATTATAATTTGTTATAACTAACCGTAGTTAGTTACTATGGCCGGGCAGCGCCGGGCTCTTCAGCTAGTATCTATATATATATAAAGCGGAGTGTAGAGCCCTGCCCATTCCGCATAGCCACATTTACTATAATATCCCACATCATCCCGTCAGCCAGAGCTACCGGACTACTACCCCTAATATCCCACATCGTCCCACAGAATGCTGTAGATAAGCCCCTGATGGCGGTGCCAGCAGCTCAAATTCGAAAAAAGGGGTGACAGATTCCCTTTAATAGAAGCCTGGGGTCAGAATCAGAGCACTGAGGGATTTGCCCTAACTTCCATACCAGAGATCCCTTTAAGAGAGACATGGGGTCAGAACCATAGCGCTTAGTGGAATTGCCCTAACTTCCATGCTAATGATCCCTTTCGGAGACCCTGAGATTCAGAACCACAGAGCTGAGTGGAAAGGTCCTAACTTCCATACTGGGGATCTCTTGAAGAGAGGCCTGAGGTCAAAACCAAAGTGCTGGATGGAATTGCCCTGACTTCCATACCAATGATCCCTTTAATAGAAGTCTGGCATCAAAACCAAAGCGCTAGATGGATTTGTCCTAAATTCCATACCGGAGATCCCTTTAAGAGGGAAGATGTGCCTATGGGATGGAGGATGTGTGATGGGTATATAGGCATGGGAGGGGGGATTCATTTCTGTCTTGTGCTCTCTGCTCCTTTCTGGGGGGCAGATAATTGCTGGGATCTTATGTCCCCGGGGATGCTAGATTTCTCCCACCCGGTCAGTGTCTGCAGAGGTGCTGTCGAGTGGGAAAACTGTTGTATGTATTTAAAAACCTGACTATGTGTATAGTACCTATATGTGCAGGATTCAGAAAGGTAATGATCAGGTTTTTAAATACATTGGTTAGGGACTGCTCTGATATGGGTATACTTGACGTTTGGTAGAGTGGCTTAGTATACATTTTTTGCAAAAAACGTAACAACCAAATACCCTGTTTTATTATCATCATTTTACTAGCACTTGCTGTTTACTGTTACATTTTTACAACAGAATATGTTTGTTATACTGGGTTTTTCTGTGTTTCGGTCTTTTGGTGGTGTAAACACTGTCCTACAGACTTGTTCACTGTGTGTATGGCCCATGTGTTTATATTCAGTTGGTTTCTTGTTTTTGCGAGATTAGGGAGGTCTCCACCCCTCCCTTGTGGGCCATGCACATATAAGCTGTCTTCCACAGCGTGTCCACATTGGACATTACCTTTCTGAATCCTGCTCATATAGGTACTATACACATGGTCAGGTTTTTAAATGCATCTGTGTTTTTCTGTGTTTCGGTCTTTTGGTAGTGTGAACACTTTCCTACAGACTTGTTCACTGTGTGCATGGCCCATGTGTTTATATTCTAAATCCTATTGAGCATCTCTGGAAAGAGCTGAAAAATGCCGTCTGGAAAAGGCAACCTTCAAACACAAGATAACTGGAGCAGTTTGCTCTTGAGTGGGCCAAAATACCTGTCAAGATGTGCAGAAGTCTCTGACAGTTACAGGAATCGTTTGATTGCCTCAAAAGGTTGTGCAACAAAATATTAAGGTAAGGGTACCATCATTTCTGCCCAGGCCTATTTCATGAGTTTTATTTTTTTTTTAAATTCTGTGGAAGCATGGTTGAAAAGCAATGTCTGACTTTCATTTGTTCTTTTTCATAGATTTTTTAATGTGTTATTGCTTTTGTCAGATTCAAGTTATTTCTGTCACCATTGTGGGTTTTTTCTGTCATTAAACAAAGGGTACCAACAATTTTGACCATGTGTGTATTTTAAACAGGGGTTTGGCCGTCACAGCAATCACATCTGAGTGCGCCCAAAATTCTGCCATTTCTGGGCTACTGTAAAATTTGTTGGAGTGTTTTATGCAAGTTATGGACACAAGTTTGCTGACAAAAATAATTGCTACCTATAGTCCAGCTATTTTAAACAGTCATTTGTAGTGACAGTGCAAAATATTGTCCTCCATTTAAAATGGGCAAGGCGGATTGCAAGGGACAGGGAACTGGACGTGATGGTGATGGTGCATGCAGAGGCCGAGGTCAAGCTGAAATTGTGCCACAACAAACACCCACATCTTCTTGCCAGACATTCCTGTCCCAGTTACTAGGAGACCGCAGTAGAACACCACTATTGAACCCAGAGAAGTGTCAAAAGATTGTTGGTTGTATAGCAGATAATGCTTTTAGCCACTTTGCCTCCACCACCAACCTGTCTTCCACACTGCAAGTCTAAGTAGCCGTGAGTCTGGACCACATATTCCTCACCCTGTTCGTCCTTCCACCCACCATGCCGTGTGCCCAGAGACAACTGATCCCACAATTGGACACTCTGTAGCTGTTCACTTTTCCATTTATAGATTGGGGACTCTTACCTGGCCCACTTGAAGAGGGGCAAGAGGAGATGGCATGTAGCGATGTCCAAATATTTGAGCAGCCACGGTCTTACGAAGGCGAAGGTGGGAATGTGTCACAAGAGGTGGATGATGATGAGACACAATTGCCAGAAAGTCAGGAGGAGGCAGGGTCGTCTTATTTCGCTTTAATTATTGTATTGTTAACGTTGTTACTTATGACTGTTGTGTTTGAAACTGTTCAACTGTAAAGCGCTGCGGAATATGTTGGCGCTATATAAATAAAGATTATTATTATTAGGAGGACCAGGGTACGGAAGGGGAAGACGAGGTGGTTGATGACATAGTAACTGACCCAAGCTGGCAGGAGGACATGCACAGTGAGGACAGCAGCACACAGGGGGAGGGAGTCATAGCACCCCAACAGGCAGGAAGAAGCAGTGTGGTGGCCGCAGACAGAAGGCAGGCAACCATTCCCCGTAACACCAACACAACGGAAGTTGCCAGTCTAACTGTTAGGTCTTCTCGAGTCTGGTTGTTTTTTAAAGACTCTGCCGATAACCCCAAAAAGGCCATTTGCACCACCTGCCATGCCAGCATCACCAGGGGTAGCAAAACTACCAGCCTGACCACCCCCAGCATGATCAGGCACATGGCAGCAAAGCATCCGACTTTGTGGGCCGAACTCCAGGGTCCACGAACAGTGTCTACGGGTTACACCACTGCTTCTTCCGCTGTTGTGCGTGAAAGCCAATCCCCTGTCCATGATGCATGTGGAGATGCCTCCTGCCCTGCACCTGTCATTGCACACACTTAATTAGCACCATCATCAAGCACGTCCTTGTCCCAGTGCAGTGTTAGGTTGTCCATACCCAGTCCTTGGAACGCAAGCACAAATACACAGCCAATGCCCCACAGGCCACACTACTAAACTCACACATTTCTCGTCTGCTTGCACTCCAAATTTTGCCTTTTAATCTCGTGGAGACGGAAGCTTTCTGCAACCTGATGGCGGCAGCTGTCCCTCGGTACTCGGTCCCCAGCCGCCACTATTTCTCTCGGTGTGCTGTCCACGCATTACACAAGCAAGTGTCCCACAACATTAGCCATGCCCTCAACAAGGCAGTTACTGGGGAAGTCCATCTAACCACGGACACGTGGACAAGTGCTTCTGGGCAGGGACGGTACATTTTGCTGACTGCACACTGGGTTAACATAGTGGAAGCCAGGACCCGGTCGGACCTTGGGATGGAACACGTCCTCCCAACACCGAGGATTGCGGGCCCTACGTCAATCAAGGTTGCCCCCACAGTCTACAGCTCCTGCACCTCCTCCTCCTCAGCCTCCATCTCTGAAATGACCACATCAGTCACAAGCTGGAAGCACTGCAGCACTGCCTCAGCCTAGCGGCAACAAGCTGTGCTGAAGCTAATATGCTTAGGTGACAAGCCGCACAATTCTGAAGAGTGTGCACAGCTCTGAAAGAACAGATAGATCTTTTGCTGACACCGCTGAACCTACAGCCAGGAATGGTCGTGTGTGACAATGGCCTGAACCTGGTGGTGGCTTTGAGGTGAGGCGAGCTCACACACCATGTTCTCGGAGACTTTTCTCAGACCCTCCCATGGCACTGGCCCTGAGGCGCGGGTACTCTCACAAGGAGTGCAAAGTTTTGGAAGATGCTGAGGGAGTACCTTGCTGACCGTGCCGTCCTCCATGATTCCTCTGTACCTGATAATTATTGGGTATCCAAGCTGGACATGTGGCATAAACTGGCTTTATATGCCTTGGAGGTCCTGGCCTGCCCTGCAGCTAGCATATTTAGTGCCACTGATGGAATTATAACTGATAAGCGCATCCGCCTGTCAACTGAAAATGCTGACAAGCTGACTCTTATAAAAATGAGCAAGGGCTGGATTATCTTTCCATCAATTTTGGCCGTGTGAGGGCTTGTTTTTTGGGGCCGAGTTCTACTTTTGAACGACAAAATTGTTTTTTACATATCGTGTACTAGAAAGCAGGAAAAAATTCCAAGTGCTGTGAAATTGCAAAAAAGTGCAATCCCAAACTTGTTTTCTGTTTGGCTTTTTTACTAGGTTCACTAAATGCTAAAACTGACCTACCATTATGATTCTCCAGGTCATTATGAGTTCATAGACACCAAACATGTCTAGGTTCCTTTTTATCTAAGTGGTGAAACAAAATTCCAAACTTCGTTAAAAAAAGAAATTGCAACATTTTCCGAGACCCGTAGCATCTCCATTTTTCGTGATCTCGGGTTGGGTGAGGGCTTATGTTTTGCATGCCGAGCTGACGTTTCTAATAATACTATTTTGTTGCAGCTACAATGTCGCGGCGACCAAGAAAACGTAATTCTGGTGTTTTGAATATTTTTCTTGCTACGTCATTTAGCGATCAGGGTGATTTGAACTTTTATATTTATTTTATATTTTTAAGAACTTTTTCTACTTTTGGCATGCTTCAATAGTCTCCATGGGAGACTAGAAGCTGCCACTACCCGATTGGCTCTGCTACATAGAGGCGATGAGCAGATTGCCCCTATATAGCAGATTTACTCACTTACTATGAGCGCCGACCACTGGTTGACGCTCATAGCAAGCCGGCACTGGCAACCATAGAGGTCTCCAGGAGACCTCAGGTTGTCATGCCGATACACCGGTGACCCGCCATCACGTGACGTGGGTTACCGGTGAGCGTATTTCCGGTGCACTTGCCGGAAGCGCTTGTTAAATGCCGCTGTCAGCGTTTGACAGCAGCATTTATCTAGTTAATAGCAGCGGGTGGATTGCGATTCCACCCGCTGCTATTGTCGGCACATGTCAGCTGTTCAAAACAGCTGGCATGTTCCGGGAAAGATATGGGCTCACCGCAGGTGCCCACATCAAAGGGAGGGAGTCTGACATTGGCGTACTATTAAGCCCGATGTTGGAAAGGGGTTAAACCTATAAAAAATGTAGAACTATATTGGTGAGGCCGTGTTCACATGTAGCGGAAATCCTGTGTTCTTCCTGCTTTTTTTCTGTACTTGTCCCCAACACAAAATGCAATAACAATTTTCTCTGATTAATGCGAGTTTGCTGCGTTTATTTTATGCGTTTTCCCGCTTATTTGATGCAATTTTGGGGCAGATATGAAGCAGAGTTTTTAACACTTTTTTTTGCGCTTAAAAATACAACTGTGTTTTTTTCTTCATCCTTTTTTTTTCTTCATGCGTTTTTTTTTTTTTTTTTCAGAAGAAGCCTACAGAGAAAAAGTAATAGAGGGAAAGTCACAGGGAAAAGTCAGCTCACCGTATATTGCAGCACCTTGCTGGATGAAGTAACATCGCCCGGAGCCGTCTCAGTCTGATGTCAGCAAATGAGAAAAAGGTGGGGAAAAATCTCCAGCAATGAAATCAGTGAAACAATTTTTATTTAAAAAGATATCAAAAATTTTCTTAAGTACAATAGTGCATAAAAAAAGACATGGATCCTGGACACCACAATCTGAAATGAACAACCGACGCATTTCAGCTACGAGCCTTAATCATGTATGTAACACCCTGGACTGACCAGGTTTGTAATCTAGGTCACAAGATTATACTACATAGGTGTGAGCTAATGAAAGTGACAAGAACACCTGAAAAGTTAACTCTATGAAGTGCCGAAAAAATGTAATGCATAGAATTATGGAGAACAATAAAAAACACACTCACCATAAATGTAAGAAAACAGTATGAAAAGAAAGTATTAACAGCTAAAAACAGAAAACATCACAAATAGAAAAAATGCTTAAACTTAATCATATTGTAAAATAAGATCTTGTCATAACTTCATACCATGGGGAACTCTGGTCTGTAACTTAAAAATCCAAAAAGGTTCACGGTTCAACAATTTTCACCTCAAGTCACCTCCCCTTTTTGGTCTGTAAACTTTTTCTGTGCCATAAAATTTTAGGGAGCTCACAGATTTGGGAAAAATATTTAAAGAATGCTGGTATGCCAAGTTTTCATATTCACCACATCAGACTTATGCGGTTTTTCAGTGGTCCAGTAGTACAACCTGTGTATTGGATATTGCATTGTTCACATTTAATGATATAAATAACGCCTGTTGTATTACAATTTATAAAACTATTGATAGAAAATTCTTTATTTGTAGTGATAGATTTCAATTTCTGTTTGTTTTGAACTACGTGTGAGCATGCTTTGCAGGGAGTATGTCCGCATCTGAAAAAACCCTTTTGCAAATAACCAGGTAGGCTGATGTGAGGATGCTTAATTGGAATAATAACTGGGTGAGAGAATATCCTCAAGTGTAGGTGCTTTTTTAGCATCAAAGCGCACTTCAGTTTTTTTCAAAATATCAGTAAGTTTAGGGTCTTCATTTAGCATCGGCGTATGATGTTAGTAATTTCAGTATACTGGGAACTTTATTCAGTGGAAAAGTAATAAACTTATTATTGTTGTTAGTTTTGGGTTTATCTAATAATAGGTTCTGTCTGGTTTTTTTTTTTTACAGCTGCATCAGTTTTTCTAAGGGTACGGTTGGAATAACCTCTGTGTTGTAATCTACAAATAGTTTTGCTAGCCTATATTGTAAGTTGATGGCACGGAAGAGTTTCCAAAATGGAATTGCTGTCTGTGGGTTTTTTAAAAGGAGAAATAGTGATAGACCCCATATTTATTGGCAAGGCAGGCAGATGCCCGGTGGCTCTGAAATACAAAATGGGCCGCCGGCCCTTTAAAACTTCTGACTAGGCCCTCTGCACGCACTCTCTATCTTGTTGCACGTGCTGACAAGGGCAGCGGCGGCCCCCATTCATGCTTGCGCGTGGCTGTGGTCCTTGTCAGTGCCGGCAAGCAGGAGAGCGCGCACACACAGGACCTAGTCACAAGTTTGAAAAGGCTGCCGCGGGGCGCACAGGACGACTGCCTCTCTCTGTCTGACGATGGCCAGTACTAGCATCAGAGAACAGTGGAGAGAGCCAGTAGCAATCAAAATGAAATGTCAGCACGCTGGATACCTACCTGTGTGTTCCCAGGGAGAGATAGGAAGTAGCTCTAGTAATCTCGGTGACTGCTTCTCCTGCTCTGATCTGTTTCCCCGGCAGATAAAGAGAGATTGAGGATGTGCCGGGACAGTGCTGTGAGCAGGAGAAGCTGATTAGCTCCATATGGACATCAGTCTCCCCTGCACCACAGAGGAGAGTGTGTGATGTGTGTGCGTGATACTTGGGTGTGAGATTTGTTTATATGTGGTAGCTGTAGTATGTATATGTGCAGGGTCAGACTGGTGTGTCTGGGGCCCACCAGGGTAATGAATTCTAGGGGCCCACCATACAGCTATATGCAAATATCTGTCAGTCATTATCCCCATTATACAAAAGCATCGGCTGTAAAAAATAGGCGGCTCCTGCACATCTACTGTGTGCCCCCATAACTGGGATGTATAATTTTGGTAGTTTACTTTAATGGGGTTCTTTGGTTGAAACAAGCTATCACTGATCCATGGGCTCCACAGGATAGCAGATAGGTCCGACCATTAGAAACTGCACCGATTGGAAGAATGGCAAAGTTTTATCGTTGATAGGGCACTTATCCCCATTTTAAAATGGAGCGGCAGGTGGGATGTCTGACCGCAGCTCCATTCATTCTCTTTGGGGCTTCTAGAAAAAAAGTGCAGCCACGGAGGGAATGAATGGATCAGCGGTCAAGTCAGACATGCCACTCCAATTTAATGGGGATGAAAAGTTCCACATTTTGCCAAATGGGTCCCAGCAGTCAGACCCCCACCAATCAATAGGTTATCACTTATCCTGTGAAAAGGTGATTACTTTTTTCCACAGGAAACCCCTGTAAGTGCATCTCTGCAGCTGTGGACAAAGTATTTAATCTCTAATGGAAATAAAGAATCTTCTCCTAATTAATATCAAGAGAACAAATGACCGCCATACACAACACAATCCCCTATACCAAGACCAATACCACCACATACAGGGGAAAAATACCACCACACCATGACCAGACCACATAGTGACCGAATAATACTACACACAAGGGACAAATACCGCCACACCATGACTAGACCACATAGTGACCGAATAATACTACTTACAAGGAAAAATACTGCCACACCATCAGCAGACCACATATTACCACCACATAGTGACCGAATAATATGACATATTACCAGCATTAGGGACCAAATAATACCACATACAAGGAGAAATACTGCCACACCGTGACCTGACCACAAATTACCACCACATACTGACTGAATACAACAATACTGATTATGAATACAAACCATAATGCTAACAACACTGTTATTACCACCAGTCACATTATACACAGGAGCTCTGTATATAGTGTAAATGCACAGGTAATACAGTGATCACCAGTGACATTATACCCAGGATCTCTGTATATAGTGTCAGTTTACAGCTAATACAGTGATCACTAGTGACATTATACACAGGAGCTCTGTTTATAGTGTCAGTGTACAGGTAATACAGTGATCACCAGTTACATTATACACAGGAGCTCTGTATATAGCGTCAGCGTACAGGTAATACAGTGATTACCAGTGACATTATACACAGGAGCTCTGTACACAATGTATAGTGTGTGTGTACATGTAATACACTGACTCACCAGTGACGTCTGTAGTTCAAGTCCTTCATCTTCGCTTTTCTTCTTCAACCAGCACAGACCACCATCACTTCTTCCAGCCAGGACTCGTCTCTGCAAAAAATAACACAGTCATCAATAGCTGATCACTTCCAGAGCACGTTCCCCACTTTTTCCTTGACTTCTACACTACGTCAGATGAAGAAGAAAAGCAACATAGTACTGCCCTGCACAGTAACAGGACCTCCATTTTGTTCCCTACATGGAAAATAGTTTCCTAAAAAGTAAATTATATGACATTAGTAATAATGTCCCTAATTGGACCCTAAAGAAATTATGTTCCCCACTTGTCGCCATAAACTAATATATCATGTTCCTCATTCTGGCCCTCGAACAGTAATTAAGTCATCCTGGCCCCCTTTATTTAATAATCTCACCCAGCATGGCCCCCTATATTTTATAATATGCCCCCTCCTGGCCCCCTTTATTTTATAATATGCCCCAGCTTGGCCCCCTTTATTTTATAATATGCCCCAGCCTGGCCCCCTATGTCCCTTGTCCTTCCTGGCCCCCAGATATCCATCCCGCTTCCCCAGCTAAACATACTGGCCCACATATGTCCCATGTCCTGCCCCCCATATATATGCATCCTGCTCCCCCCATATATATGCTTCCTGGTCTCTTGTACTACCCCCCCATATATCCATCCTGCCCCCCCATATATATGCTTCCTGGTCTCTTGTACTGCCCCCCAAATATAACATCCTGGCCCCAAATATATGCAACCTGGCCCCCCCATATATATCCATCCTGCCCCCCATATATATGCATCCTGGCTCCCCATATATCCATCCTGGTCCCTTGGCCTGCCCCTCACCCATATATCCATCCTGGCCCCCCATATATGCATTCTGGCCCCCTCATATATGTCCATCCTGCCCCCCATCCATATATCCATGCCACCTCCCCATATATCCATCCTGGCCCCTTGTCCTGCCCCCCATAAATCCATCCTGCCCCCCCCCGTATGTGTATCCATCCTGGCCCCTTGTCCTGCCCCTGGACCCCATGTGTATCCATCCTGGCCACCCCCGTATGTGTATCCATTCTGGCCCCCTTCCCCCCGTATGTGTATACATCCTGGCCACCCTGTATATATATCCATCCTGGCCCCCTTCTCCCATATATATATGCATCCTGGGCCCCTTCCCCCTGTATATATATCCAATCTGGGCCCCTTCCCCCTGTATATATATCCATCCTGGGCCCCTTCCCCCTGTAAACATATCTATCTTGGACCCCTTCCCCCTGTATATATATGCATCCTTGGCCCCTTCCCCCTGTATGTATATACATCCTGGGCCCCTTCCCCCTGTAAACATATCCATCCTGGCCCCTTCCCCCTGTATATACTGTATATCCATCCTGGGCCCCTTCTCCCTGTTTATATCCATCCTGGCCTCTTCCCCCTGTAAACATATCCATCCTGGCCCCTTCCCCCTGTATATACTGTATATCCATCCTGGGCCCCTTCTCCCTGTATATATCCATCCTGGCCTCTTCACCCTGTATATATATCCATCCTGGGCCCCTTCTCCCTGTATATATCCATCCTGGCCTCTTCCCCCTGTATATATATCCATCCTGGGCCCCTTCCCCCTGTATGTGTGTGTGTGTGTGTGTGTGTGTGTGTGTGTATATGTGTGTATATATATATATATATATATAAATCCTGGGCCCCTTCTCCCTGTATACACTATCATTCAAAAGTTTAGGGTCACTTGGAAATTTCCTTATTTTTTAAAGAAAAGCACAGTTTTTTCCAATGAAGCTAACATTAAATGATTCAGAAATACACTCTATACATTGTTAATGTGATAAATGACTATTCTAGCTGCAAACGTCTGGTTTCTAATGCAGTATCTTCAAAGGTGTATAGAGACCCATTTCCAGCAACCATCACTCCAGTGTTCTTATGGTACTTTGTGTTTACTTACTGTGTAAGAAGGCTAATGGATGGTTAAAATACCCTTGAAAACCCTCATGCAAGCATGTTAGCACAGCTGAAAACAGTGTGGCTGATTAGAGAAGCTATAAACCTGACCTTCCTTTGAGCTAGTTGAGAATATGGAGCATTACATTTGTTGGTTCCATTAAACTCTCAAAATGGCCAGAAAAAAAGAACTTTCATGTGAAACTCAACAGTCTATTCTTGTTCTTAGAAATGATGGTTATTCCATGCGAGAAATTGCCAAGAAACTGAAGATTTTTTTTTTGAGGGGGGGGGGTCTCCAAGGTTGGGTCAATATTTTCCACAACAGCTAGCCTTAGGAAGTGATACTTTTGTAGATTATGTCATTGCCTTACTAAAGAACTGTCACTAACACATGCACGAGTTTTATCATCCATTCCAGATCCAGATTCCAGTGAAGGGACTCATACTTTCCAACCTGGTGACTATGCACTGGTAAAGAAGTTCATCAGAAAGACGTCCCTGGATTTGAGATTTGAGGGTCCCTACCAAGTGCTTTTGAGAACTCTTACTTCGGTCAAACTTGAAGAAAGACCGACTCACTGCAAGAAGTTCAGACCTCCATCAGAACCTTCCACATAATGTTGCTTGTTGTGTTAATTTCTTTTCAGGGTGGCTGATGACCTCCTGAATCCATCTCTCACACTGTAAACTTGTCAGACAGGTAGGGACAGAGCAGGATCTGACCTGCTTGTCAAAGTCCAGCTACAAATGGAGGTTTTCCACAAGGGAAAACTTGTCTCAAACTGGTGAAGACTCCAATTCCCCCCTCCCGGATGAGACGGTCAGATCTAGGGTGTTTACATCAGGGTTAGTCATATGTGTATTCTTTGTAACCACGGTGATGGGAGATTGAAGAGTAATGGACTCAGCAGGTAGGAAAGTCCCGAGGACGCGGGTAGCGTGCTCCTATATACCTCTTGATATACCCATAATTGGTCACACATTCTCTGGTGTCTATAGCATCTGTATTGTCATGATGCTTCTGATGTCATAGTGACACTTAACACTGATGGGTTAGGGAACCACAGTAGGATCAAGAAAAAAGGTTAATAAAGTATTTAGGGGGGACTGTTGAGGAGAGCCTTAAGATCAAATACTTAATTAACCTCAAGACATGAGATTGAGAGGAACTACCCATAAAGTGTATTATTTCACCTTACATCAGCTTTTTCAGATCAAAGTGTGACACTAAAGATGGCTGCCATTTCCTGTTTCACCACACACCATGTGTTCCATGTGCTGGTATCCAAGATGACGCCCACCCTGATGACCTCATAGATCCGCCCACGATGATGCCCACTCAGATGACCTCATGGACCAACCCAGCCTGATGACCTCATGGATCCGCCCATGGACTAGCTCACTGCCAAACCCACTAACCAATGGAATACATCCGATCACTCTTGTTTTAGAGATAACCGAGCCCTCTTACAGGGGATATATAAATCTATGTTCAGATTAATAAAGCTCTCTTGGAGCTGTGCCATAGATTGATCAAAGAGAGGTTGCATCCAACTGTGTCTCTGGTGTGATTTCTTTAGTGCGCACTGATCAATATCCATTGGGCCAGGAGCAGGCAACTAGTGAACATATCTAATTGTTCAACCTAACATTTCCATTTCAGAAACCTTCCAAATAATAATAATGCTTTTATTTTGTTTGTGTTTTCTTCTACATTACTTTTTCTTTACCCCATTCATGTAAAAAATCCTTAATAAACTACTTTAAAATAAGGCAGCCACTGTGCACCCAAGAATGCTGCTGATTTGGGAAGTTTTGGTGCTTTTTTTCTCTCTTGCCTTTATTTATTTATTTTACTAATTTATGTAGCGCCATTATTTCCACAGCATTTTACAGACATTATTGCCTTCTATGTGAGATTAAAATAAAATACATGTAAAAAACTGCAGTTGCTTTTTTAACTGCAGAGTCAAAGCTTTTCTGTACTATCAAAACACATTAAAAACGTGCCTTCACATCTGCAGCAAAAATGCATCAAATAAGGGGGAGAAGATTGTTATTGTGCCATTTGGTGCGGATCTTGCAGAAAACAAAAACACAGTATTTATGACTCGCCCCCAGAGGCCGTGGGGTACTCGGGGCCGGGCCCGTTGATTTCAATGGGAGATATCACAGTGACAGTGGCAGTGACAAGGTCCGTGGCCTCAGGTCGTCAATGTAAAAGGGGTAGAGTGATGGGGATAAAGTTATTGAGATGATTCGTGACGCCACCTGTGGTTTCTGGTCAGTTTGACCAGCGCTGCAGGGTTGCTTCTCTAGGACAGATGTTGTGGTGCAGCAATGATGTTGAAGCTCCCCACAGGTGGAGCTGTAGTCCCAGGACAGTAGTAATAGGTGTTGAGGTAAATGGTGTAGTGTTAGGCATGGAGATGTAGCAGTGCTGGACGAGTGGTGCAGGAATAAGTGGAGGACACAAGGGCTTGCAGTTCCAAAGGCTTTACTCACAGTCTGGTGCACACAGATGCCCGCTTCAGTGCAGTGTCCTCCAGGTCAGGGGCTCAGCCAACTCCCAAGCAAGATAAAGTACACCGTTCCAACACTCCGCCAACATGTGCCTTCTCTGAATGTCTCCTTAATAACGCTTAAACTGAAGTACTTGTAGTTGTGTATTAAACTCAAAGTTCCTCCTTCCATATGTTACTTGGAACTCCACTTGTACGGCAGACAGTTGTAGCCCGCTTCGGGGACTTCTTACTATCAGGTCTCGGCTCACACACATTGCTATTGTGCCCCCGAGTCTTAGGTGGGAATAAAGTGGTGACAACTTCTATTCCTCCGGTTTCTGCTGCAGGACCATCAGCATCCATACAACTTCGGATACCGGACTCCGAACCATGCTCTTTAACTTAAGGAAGGGCTCTGCTCTCACCCTTGTCCTCGATTCTCTTCTCTCCATGTTCCATACTAATCTATCTTCCTTCTGAAGAATTAGGCTTTCTCTTGCTCTTTCCCGTGCCAACAGCTCCGACTCCCAACAGTCTGCTGCTGCACTTGCTTCCGCTCCATCCCTCTCTGGGGATCTTCTCTCACTAACTGACCCTTTCCTAACATTCTCCCGCTCTCTTGTGCAGTCTAAGCTCCACCCGCTTCCCCAGCACCCTTCGTGAACCAAAGCAGCTGACTTACAGGGTGCTCCGCTATTCTAAAATGTCTGTGCTGGGTGCAGGTGTTGGAGTGTGGTCAGGTGTCTCCACCTTACCTGGATAGTGGGGTACCACACCTCAGGAGGAGGTGCAGTACCTCTGTGGTGACTGAACCCTCAGGGGCGCCACATTTACGTATTGTGTGAACTTGGCCTTACAGGCACAAAAAAAACAGAAGTCGTATAGTGAAGCTACATATGGTTGAGAAGTTTCTGGTTGCTCCGTCTGTGAATGAAGGAACAAAAAATAATCCACAGGTCACAACTAGAAATAAGCAGGACTCACAGATGACTTTGCTCCACTCCTGGATAATCAAAAGCTGCGCCGGGGACGCCAGAAAGTTAGAGATTTGCGGGCCTTTTGTCCATGCACAAGGTACCACTGACCTGGAAGGAAGCTGGACCAGAGACTAGTGAATCGATCCGCTCATCTCTAGTCCCAACAGTCCCGGTGTTACACCGCTCCGCCATACTCACCCGGCCTCCGCTCCCACGCCGCAGTCGGTCTCTGCTCCCACGCCGCAGCCTCTCTCCACCCGACGGCCGCGGCAGTCATCTGAGACGGGCTCGCGACCGATGCCTTCCCTGCATGCTATGCGCAAGCGCCATAGGCCGCGGCCGCGCCTCCTTCCTGCTTCTTATGCTCCGGCTGTGCCCTGACCCGGAAGCACCTTTGGACCAATGGCTGACCAGACGGGGCCATATCAGGCTGCTTCCCCCTGAGGGAGGCGCCTGATCGTTGTGTTTCCTAACACTCTGGCTTCGCTTCATCGTGTGCACTCTGCTCCCGCAGTTCCAGTCTCGGCTGCTCCTCGCAGCAGCTTCTCAGTCCTGCTACCCGTGTTCCTTGTTCTCTTCCGCAGTTCTGTCTCCTGTGTTCCTGCTGTCCTGCTCCAGTCCTGCCTCCAGTGCTCCTGCCGTCCTGCTCCAGTCTAGCCTCCAGTGTTCCTGCCGTCCTACTCCAGTCCTGCCTTCAGTGTTCCTGCCATCCTACTCCAGTCCTGCCTTCAGTGTTCCTGCCGTCCTACTCCAGTCCTGCCTTCAGTGTTCCTACCGTCCTACTCCAGTCCTGCCTTCAGTGTTCCTGCCGTCCTACTCCAGTCCTGCCTTCAGTGTTCCTGCCGTCCTACTCCAGTCCTGTCTCCAGTGTTCCTACTCCTGTCATTCCTTCTCGCTCCAGTTTTCTGTCTCACTGCATTCCGGCCTCCTGGTTTCAGTCTTGTTCTGTCATTCTTTACTCCAGTCTCAATCTTACTCCGGTACATCCTGAGCCGCCCCCCCTCGGTACCGGCTACCGTGGTACTGGAAACCCTGGGCCTGCTCCTAACGGTCCCTGTATAGGGGTCGGTTCCACCTGGCAGCTCGCCCGGGGTCCCTCGGTGCCACGGTCCAGAGGGTCGACTCCCGGAGTTTCCTGCTCCAGACCACCCACGCTAACACCCGGATACTGATGACAGTCCTGGATTTGAGTCTACGCCCTGCAGTCTTGGGCGTCTACTGAATTTCCCTCACTACCAGCGCCCCTCTGACAACTCCTCCTGACAGGGTAGAAAGAAATGGTAAATGGGCGTGGATTGGGGTGCGACCAGGTGCGTGGTCAAAATGTGCCACGACACACTGCATTATCTATCCCTCTCTTTGTTCTTCAAGACTTGAGACGTATGTCTATCACATGATCTATCATAGGGTGCCATGAGACATGTCACGTGATACATTGGGTACCTGAGGGGCCCACACCTTCTAAGCTGTCCGGGGCCCTGGCTACTCTTAATCCGCTCCTGCTCGGAGCTTGTCTATTTTGATCCAATTTTGAGGATCAGAATAGGACATGCTCAATGGGTCTGCTATACATTGTGTCATACTTAATTACATAATTTCCTCTTTTTTAATATATACTAGCTGAAGAGCCCGGTGTTGCCTGGGCAGAGTAACCAACTGTGGTTAGTTATAACAAATTATAATGATTATATTGCACACAAAAACCGCGCATCTAATCCTATTCTGTGTGATACTGACTGCTGAGCCGTGTATCTAATCCTATTCTGTGTGATACAGTCTGCTGAGCCGTGTATCTATTCCTATCTTGTGTGATACTGACTGCTGAGCTGTGTATCTAATCCTATCCTGTGTGATACTGCCTGCTGAGCCATGTGTCTAATCCTCTCCTGTGTGATACTGACTGCTGAGCTGTGTATCTAATCCTATCCTGTGTGATACTGACTGCTGAGCCGTGTATCTAATCCTATCCTGTGTGATATTGGGCTCCCACTGCAGTCTGTGTCAGAGGGTGGTCTGTGTTGACACGGTAATAAATTGTGTTATTTCCAGCTTTACAGAAGGACGATAACACCATAGAAATGATAAGAATAATAGGCCTCAGTTACCACAACTGTCTACAAAGAAAACTGTTAACTGTTGCTGATAGCAGCCAATCACAGCTCATTTTTCATCTTTTAAACAGCTCTGGGACAGCGTGGCGAGTTTTGAGTGGCGACTTTTCTGTTTCGACTTTTATGTGGCGAGGTTGGTGTATGCGTGGTGAAATGTGTGCTGAGCGTGGTATATGTGTTGAAGCACGTGGTAGTGTGTGGCGCATTTTGTGTGTGTGTTAATATCTCCGTGTGTGGTGAGTATCCCATGTCAGGGCCCCACCTTAGCAACTGTACGGTATATACTGTTGGGCGCCATCGCTCTCATTCTTTAAGTCCCCCTTGTTCACATCTGGCAGCTGTCAATTTTCCTCCAACACTTTTCCTTTCACTTTTTCCCCATTATGTAGATAGGGGCAAAATTGTTTGGTTAATTGGAACACGCGGGGTTAAAATTTCGCCTCACAACATAGTCTATGACGCTCTTGGGGTCCAGACGTGTGACTGTGCCAAATTTTGTGGCTGTAGCTATGACGGTGCAGATGCCAAAACATACATACACTTTTTCCCCATTATGTAGATAGGGGTAAAATTGTTTGGTGAATTGTAACGCGCGGGGTTAAAATTTCGCCTCACAACATAGCCTATGATGCTCACGGGGTCCAGACGTGTGACTGTACCAAATTTTATGGCTGTAGCTGCGACGGTGCGGATGCCAATCCCGGACATACATACATACATACACACCAACATTGAGCTTTATATATTAGACTAGATTATGGCCCGATGCTATCGCATCGGGAGGATGCGATAGCATCACACCTCTTGCCATGTTAACCCTCAACACACACACTCCTCTCACCTTTCACCATCTCCACTCACTCTTTCACTCCACATACGACCCCTTCTCTCACTCCGTCTCTCATACTCACGCCGTCATCGCCGCTGCTCCACGATCCCAGACATCTTCTTCTGCCGGCGCCATCCTGGATCCAGACGTTGTCCACGCCGGCGACATGTTCTTGCGGCGACGCCATCTTGAGTATCGCGGGATTTCGCCGATCCAAAATAGCGTCGCCGCAGGAACATGTCGCCGGCGTGGATGCCGGCGGGATCCAAAATGGCGTCGGCGAAATCTCGCGAGATTTTGCCGACGCCATTTTGGATCCCGATGTCCTTCACGCCGGCGACATGTTCTTGCGGCGACGCCATCTTGACTATCGCGGGATTTCGCCGATCCAAAATGGCGTTGCCGCAAGAACATGTCGCCGGCGTGGAGGACGTCTGGATCCAGGATGGCGCTGGCGGAAGATGTCGGGGATCGTGGATCAGCGGCGATGACGGCGTGAGTATGAGAGACGGAGTGAGAGAAAGGGTCGTATGTGAAGTGAAAGAGTGAGTGGACGTGAGTGGAGATGGTGAAACGTGAGAGGAGTGTGTGTGTTGAGGGTTAACATGGAAAGAGGTGTGCGGTGACATCACCGGTTACAACTGGACGGAAGTTGTTACAACCGGAAGCTGCTTAGGGCATTTATTATTATAGATATGTTTTGTATGGGGTGATTCCTTATTATGTAGCGTCCTCTGCTGTTATCTACAGCGCCATTCAATTATTACATAGTATTAGCTTTTGTTATGTATAACATCGTCCCTTACATAGCATATGCCCATTGTTTTAATTATTCACAGCGCCTTCTCTTTATCACATAGTCATCTCTTGTTAGATATAAAATGACTACTGATGGAGCAGCATCTGATCAGAAGACCAGTTCATCAACCGCCTCTATTAGAAAAGAAGCTTTCCCATGTTATATCTAACAAGACAGGACACTATGAAATAAAAAAAAACAGAGCTCTATAAATAACAAATATAAGAAAAGAATCCAATGTGTAAGGAATGATGTAGTATATAACGAGATGGGGAACTGTGTAATAAGGGGTGTCAATATACATAATGAGAGGAGCCTACGTAACAATACATTATATACAGCAGGTGAAATAGGTATTGAACAAGTCACCAATTTTCTAAATGTATTTCTGAAGGTGCTGTTGACATGAAATTCTCACCAGATGTCGGTGATAACCCATCCAATCCACACAGGCAAAGAAATCAAAACATAGATGTCTATGAAGTAAGTTGTGTAATAATGACAAACTACCTCTTCAGCTTCTGCTGTACTCCGTTTACGTCAGTCCAACTCATTTGTGGGACAATATGCGGTACGCTTTTGTACTCTGGTGTCCGAACTCGGGTGAAATAATGAATCTTTGATGGCGACATTCTGTGAGGGGCTTTCCGGAAACATTAAATATGAGCTAGCTGGTCGAGACCTACCAACTATCTTCGACGACCTTCGTTTCCAAGAGCGTGCTCGTGTGGTGGCACGTGAAAGAGGATCGCGGCACCTGGCTCTGTCCTTTCAAAGACCACTTGTTCCTCTACCCTTCCTTGTTGAGGCCTCACCGGAACCCATGCCACGCAGGTCAACGGCTTTGCCCTCGCCAGTCAGCGACAGAGGGATCGCCTTGCTAAAGGCCAGTACCTGTATTGTGGAGACATAGGCCACTTCATTCGCGCCTGTCCATTGAAGCCAGAAAACTCCAGCGGCTGGGGTCGGTAGGAGAGGCTACCCTAGACAGAAAAGACACCTCTTTACCCCTGATTCTTACTGTGGCTGTGACAACCGGTGAATCCCAGTTTATTGAGACAGTGTACAAATTTCGGACGTTCCTTTATGCCTGTTCGTCCTTATCCAAGATGGAGTCTTGTATCTCACCTTGTCATGGAACTTCCTGTCTGTTCTGATTATTTAAGTCTGGGCCGTGTGTTCCTCTTTGCCTGAGTATTTTGTTGCTGTTGACTCCTGAGCTCCTGCCTGTCTACTAGTGGACTCCCTACTGCTGCTGCTGCTCGTTACTCTGTGCTCTGCCTCTTCACGTTAAGCTGCCCAGGATCCTCTGTGTGTCTCCCTGATGCTGTCTGTGCTTAACTACTGTCTGGACTTCTAGTGTGGAACTATTCGCCTCTGGATCTGCTGTGGCCTGTAAAGAGTCCTGACATCACCATCTCCTCTAGATCTGTGTTTGTTGGGCTGCGGTTCTGGACTTGTGCAGGACTTTCAGCCCAAAAAGGTACATATAGTAACTTTCTCCAGTTAATGCGACTCCCGTATAATGCTGGTCTTCTACGATTAAGTGCTGTGTGCATTTCCACCCCGATGATTGCTGGACTTCTACACGTTAGTGCTGTGTGCGTGCTCATTCACAATATAGCTGGACTTCCTCATTAAACGTGGTGTGCTTACTCTCAAACTTACTTCTGGACTCCCACGTTTAGTGCCTTGTGCACACCTGCGTCATATTGCTGTTGGACTGGTTCATATTAGCGGTCACGCCTCACTCTTCAGTTACACTGGACAATTCCATATTGTGCTGTGCATTCGTTACTGTTGCAGGAAGTGCTCTGATAATTTTGCTTTACTTGCATCATTCAGAAATTG
Organism: Dendrobates tinctorius; assembly: GCF_039654945.1. NCBI lineage: Eukaryota > Metazoa > Chordata > Amphibia > Anura > Dendrobatidae > Dendrobates > Dendrobates tinctorius. Next base: position 35,150,430 of record NW_027361683.1, read on the forward strand.
TGCTGTGTTTTCGTTACTATTGCAGGAAGTGCTCTGTTAGTTTGGTTTCACTTGCATTATTCTATATTGTGCTGCGTTTTCATTACTAGTGCAGGAAGAGCTCTGTTAGGCTAATTTCACACTTGCTTTTTTTTGCAGCGTGTTTTTCCCGCAAAAAAACGCATTGAAAAAACGCATACAAACGCATACAAATGCTGCGTTTTTTTCAAGCATTTTTATGAGCATGCATGAAAAAAACGCAGCGTTTTTATGCGTTTGTATGCGTTTTAGTGCGTTTTTACCGCGTTTGCGTTTTTTTCCAACATTAGGTGGCCCCTCACACTAACCCAAACCATGACTTTACTAACCCTAACCCTGACCCTAACCCTAACCCTAACCCTAACCCTAACCCTGACCCTAACCCTGACCCTAACCCTAACCCTATCCCTAACCCTGACCCTAACCCTAACCCTAACCCTGACCCTAACCCTAACCCTTAACCAAACCATACTAACCCTAACCCTAACCCTGACCCTAACCCTAACCCTTAACCAAACCATACTAACCCTAACCCTAACCCTGACTTTAAACCCTAGCTAACTCTAACCCTAGCCCTAAACCCCCTTAACTAACCCTAACTCTAACCCAAACCCCTAAATTCCATTGTCCAACTAATGGTAAAAAAAAAAACGCATGCGCAAAAAAAGCATACATAAGCATGCCAATGCGCACATATGCGCACCCATAGACTTATAATGGGTGTCTTGCTGTAAAAAAACGCATTGCGCGCGCATGCGTTTTTTTGAGGCAAGTCGGACGCCCAAAAAATGCAACAGGATGCATTTTGTGTGCCCGAGCACATACCGCAAAAAAACGCATGCGCGGAAAAACGCATACAAACGCATGTGTATGCGCACATAAGCGCATCCCATGCAAGGTATAGGAAAAAAAAACGCATGCGTTTTTTAGCGCTAAAATCCCGCGAAAAAAAACGCAAGTGTGAAACCAGCCTTAGTTTTGTTTCTCTTGTTAATATACTCATTTGCATCAACTTTGGTCTCAGTTTTGTATTATCCCACTCAATCAGATTCCGTAGTACCCATATAATTGTTACAGACAGCGTATTTGGATTCCAGGGCCCGCAGAAAATTTTATCCTCCAGGCTGTAGTGGATTGCTTCCAAATCCCAGTTCGTCCGCTCCAAAACCCTCTGGCTATAACATCTGTCGATGGGACAACTCTTCGGGAGAGCTGCTTGAGTTCCATATTGGGATGCTTCATACTGAGAAGATAGTCTTCTATGTTCTTTCCCACATGTCTCACACCTTTCCCTTAGGTCATGGCTATGACAGCACGAATCTGTTTGGACTGGGCAACTGGAGAGGTGGGGACATTCCTGTCATGAGAGGTGTCTGGCTTCAGTACGTCCGGCAAAGGTCCCGTCTTCTGCAGCATCGCTGCCTGGTTTGCTGTCTGCATATTGGTCCTTTGCCGATGTATTCAACAAAAAGGAAGCAGAGACTTTGCCACCCCACAGGCCATATGACTGCCCTATCAACTTAATTCCCAGATCTACACCTCCTAGAGTTTGAATTTACCCTCTGTCCCCAGCTGAGACTCAAGCTATGTTGGACTACATTCAGGAGAATTTGGCCAGGGGGTTCATTCAGAAGTCCTCCTCTGCTGCTGGGGCCAGGTTTTTCTTCGTTAAAAAGAAATACGGATCACTCTAACCCTGTATAGTCTATCGGGGTCTCAACCAGATCACGGTGAAAAATAAATACCCTATCCCATTGATCCCTGAGTTGTTTGACCAATTAAGAGGTGCCAGGATCTTCACCAAATTAGATTTAAGGTGCCCCTACAATCTAATCCGCATTCGCTGGGTAGTCGAATGAAAGACAGCTTTCAACAACAGGAACGGACATTATGAATACCAAGTGACGCACTTTGGTCTCAGTTTTTCAAGAGTTCATCAATGATATCTTCCGGGACCTGCTTTATTCCTGCATTGCGTATGTGGACGATATTTTGGTATTTTCCCCGGATCTGGCCTCCCACAGATGAGCAGTTTGGCAAGTTCTTCAGCGTCTTAGGGAGAATTGACTCCACGCCAAGTATGAGAAATGCGTTTTTGAACTGTCCGCCCGTCCCTTCTTGGGTTACATTATCTCATATACTGACTCAGGATGGATCCTGAGAAAGTCTCATCCATCCTTAAATGGCCCCTGCCCGTTGGAGTCAAAGCAGTACAGAGATTCCTTGGCTTTGCTAACTATTATCAACAATTCATTCCTCACTTCTCCACTCTGACCGCTCCCATCTCAACTATGACCCGAAAAGGAGCCGATCCAAAGAACTGGTCCTCCGTGGCTGAGGAGGCCTTCCGCTCTCTTAAACGGTCCTTCTCCAGCGCTCCCGTCCTGCATCGTCCGGATCTGAACAAACAGTTCTTCATAGAGGTGGATGCATCCTCGTTAGGGGCTGGAGCTGTGCTCACTCAGTGTCACGATCCATTTTTGGATCTGTGTCAGAGTCTGGACTCTATTATGTAAACCTTTTTCCTTTCTGGCCCTCGGGGGTTAATGTGGGTTTTTGCCCCCGGTGCCACTGGTGTTACTACAAGTTTAGTGAGTCTGCTGCTGGGTTTCCCCCCCGGTGGCCACTGGTGTTACTACATGTTTAGTAGGTGTGACCACTCCCTCCTTCCTATAAAGGGTCATCAGGTGCTGCAACTCACTGTTGGTGATTGTTACACCGCTTCGTCATACTCACCCGGCCTCCGCTCCCACGCCGCAGCCGGCCTCCGCTTCCATGCCGCAGCCAGCCTCCGCTCCCACGCCTCAGCCTCTCTCCACCCGACGGCCACGGTGGTCACCTCTGACGGGCTCGCGGCCGACGCCATCCCTGCATGCAATGCGCATGCACCATAGGCCGCGGCCGCGCCTCCCTGCTGCTTCTTGTGGTCCGGCTGTGCCCTGACCCGGAAGCACCTTCGGACCAATGGCAGACCAGACGGGGCTATATCAGGCCGCTTCCCCCTGAGGGAGGTGCCTGATCGTTGTGTTACCTTGCACACTGGGCCCTGCTTCCTCCTGTGCTCTCTACAGTCTCTCGGTGCCGTCCTCAGTGTTTCCTGCAGCAGCCTCGCAGCCTGTCTTCCGTGTTCGCTAAGAGTTATTCTCAGTCCTACTCCAGTCCTGCCTCCGGTGTTCCTGATCCATCCTGCTCCAGTCCTGCCGTCCTACTCCAGTCCTGCCTCCGGTGTTCCTGTTCCATCCTGTTCCAGTCCTGCCGTCCTATTCCAGTCCTGCCTCCGGTGTTCCTGTTCCATCCTGCTCCAGTCCTGCCGTCCTACTCCAGTTCTGCCTCCGGTGTTTCTGTTCCATCCTGTTGTCCTACTACAGTCCTGCCTCCGGTGTTCCAGTTCCATCCTGCTCCAGTCCTTCCATCCTCCTTTATTCCTGTCTCCTGTGTTCCAACTCTGTCCTGTCATCTACACTTCAGTTCCTCCACATTCCAGTCTATAGTCTTACTCCATTCCTGTCTCCTGTGTGCCAGCCCTGTTCTGTCATCTACACTTCAGTCCCACTGTCCTACTCCAGTCCATCCTGAGCCGCCCCTCTCAGTACCGACTACCGTGGTACTCAAACCTCTGGGGCTGCTCCTAACGGTCCCTGTATAGGGGTCGGTTCCACCTGGCAGCTCGCCCGGGGCCCCTCGGTGCCACAGTCCAGAGGGTCCACTCCTGGAGATTCAGGCTCCTGACCACCCACGCTAACAGTGATATTGTTCGTTTGGAGACCAACCAAGCTGGACTCAGGAGCAGGCTGTGTTCCACTGGAGCTCCAGCTATCCCCTTGTTCTGGTGCCTTAATCTGCTGCTCGGAGCATTAGCAGCAGAGAGAAGCTAAGTCTTGTTTTTTAATTTATTTTACCCTTAAGTGTCTGTCGTATCTTTCCTTGTTTGCTATTTGGTGCAGTACACATTTCTCCTGTTACCTCCTGGGGAGGGGATATGGGGTTTAGCTCAGGGCTAAACAGGAGATAGGGACAGGTTAGGGACTTGGGCCTCACTACCATCAAGTGTATCCCCAAGTTAAGGAGAGTCAGGACACCCCCATAGCCTGAGGGGCAGTTCAGGGGCCCAGGTTCCACTTCTGTTTTCCCCCTACTGCCCTGTGACACTCAGAAATCTTTCTCGGGTCACCGCGTATTGTGCAGTTTCTTCTCTAATGGCTTCTCTGCTCCAGAGCGTAACTACTCCATTGGTGAGTTACTCGCCATTAAGATGGCTTTGGAGGAGTGGCGATAGCTGCTGGAGGACGCAGTCTATCTAGTGGAAATCTACACGGACCATAAGAATCTGGCATACTTCCAGTCCGCCCAGAGACTTAATCCACGTCAAGCCAGGTGGTCTTTGTTTTTTGCCCGCTTTAACTTTTTATTACATTTCAGGTCCAGTGACAAGAATGTCAGAGCTGATGCCCTCTCTCACTCATTTCTGTCCGGGGACCAAGAGGAGGACCCTGAATTTATCGTCGAACCGTCCAAGATGGTTACTGTCACTCCAGTCAGCCTGTCACGAATTCCCCCAGGAAAAACCCTTGTGGCTGAATCCGAGAGTGAGCGAGTTTTGTCATTGGGCCACTCATCTAAGGCCTCTTTCACACTTCAGTTTTTTGCATTAGTCAAAATACGCCAAAAGGACGGATGGCGGATCCGTTGTTAGTACTGATGACAACGGATGCCACCTGTCCGTTTTTTTGACGGATCCGACAAATGAAGAATTTTAAAGGAATCGCAGCCTGGAAAAGGAGAGAGAGAGAGAGAGAGAGAGAGAGAATTTTTTTTTGTCCGGCACCCAGAAAGAATTTCGGGTTAAATGAGTGTCTGGAGGATCCGCCAGAGAAAAAAACGTTGCAAGCTCCGTTTTTAAATCTTTGAGGATGGTGACGGATAGCAACTTTTGGCGGATCCGCAAAAAAAACGGATGCAACGGACGGCAATCCATCACAATCCGCCATTAATGGAAGTCAATGGGGAAAAAATGGATCCTCAAAAGAAAATTGAGGATCCGTTTTTTTCAAAACCTGGCGGATTGTGACTGATTGTAAAAAACTGAAGTGTGAAAGAGGCCTAAGGTGGCTGGTCACGCGGGACGAAGAAAGACACTACAATTGATTTCTCGCCACTACTGGTGACCATAAATGAGGAGGGAGATCTATGCTTATGTGGCTGCCTGTCCGATTTTTGCCCGCAATAAGGTCCCTAGACAACTTCCTATCGGTTCTCTCCTGCCATTACTCGTGCCATCTGGTAAATTGGCAGAACCAAGCAATGGACTTCATTACAGATTTGCCAGTATTCGAGGGTTGCACCGTCATGTGGGTAGTCTGCTCTTCCGTCTGCTCCTGAACTGGCTGACAGCTTCATCAAACATATTTTATGCCTGCACGGATTTCCTCGTCACATTGTGTCCGCTTGAGGTTCACAGTTCACTTGCAGATTCTGGTGAGCTCTCTACTAACATCTGGATATCGTCTTGGATTTCTCCTTGTCCTATCACCCTCAGTCCAATGGGCAAGTGGAGCATGTCAACCAGGTCCTGGACAACTACCAGCGATACTTCATCAATGCCCACCATAATGATTGGGTGAAATTACTTCCCTTTGCTGAGTTCTCGTACAACTATCACATTAGTGAAGCCTCGGGAGAGTCTACTTTGTGTTCAATCGGCAACCCGAGGATCCCCTCCCAGTCAGGGCCGTATTTGCCACTAGGCACTTGAGGGCATGTGCCTAGGGCGCCAGGCTGTGGGGGGGCGTCACCTAAGCAAGGTAGTGGTTTTTTTTTCTTTTTAAGTCGTACCCTCCGAGTGTCCCCCTCCTCTCACACCCGGTGTCTCCCTCATTCTGTGGCCACTGCTATCCTATGACTTCTTCTCATATACCCCCGCTGGGCCGCTCCCGTATATGATCCGCCCACCCTCGGTTGTAGCCCGGAAGCCTCAGGTCTCGGGGCCGCGCCTGAGTGGTCTCCGGCATTATCATTGCTGCACAGGCACGTAGTGCGGGAGGATCAGACAGGAGGACGACTCAAGCCACAAGTGCAGGCGGCGGTGTCCCGGATCGGGCGCAGGAGCGGGCATCACTGCGGTGAGTGACCACGCATGGGGGGAAGGAGCAGGCGACTGCAGACTCTGCTGACAAACTTTCTAGTTGTGGAGTGTGAGGAGCCCGTGCAGGGTGAAGAGGGGCAGGTGTGCAGGTATAGGGGAAGCGGCAGAGCGCGTACCTCTGTTTGCACTCTGCTCTAGAGGTGATATGAAGAGATGGTGAAAGGGAACCCCACCCACAAAAGGGGGGCAGTATGGACTTATGGTAGGGTCTGTACTGAGGGGGCATCCTTTTGTGAAGTATATGTACAGGGTAGAGTGGGAGTGGTATCTGCAGCATGCACACAAGAAAGTGGATGGGTAGGGGTCTTCTGCTTTCAGCATTTGGGGGTCTCCTTGCCCTATTGTGGGGGTCACGTGCTTTCAGCATTTGGGGGTCTCCTTGCCCTATTGGGGTGTCTCCTGCTTTCAGCATTTGGGGGTCTCCTTGCACTATTGGGGGTCTCCTGCTTTCAGCATTTGGGGGACTCCTGCTTTCAGCATTTGGGGGTCTCCTTGCCTTATTGGGTGGGTCTCCTGCTTTCAGCATTTGGGGGTCTCCTTGCCCTATTGGGGGGTCTCCTGCTTTCAGCATTTGGGGGTCTCCTTGCACTATTGGGGTTCTCCTGCTTTCAGCATTTGGGGGACTCCTGCTTTCAGCATTTGGGGGTCTCCTTGCCTTATTGGGGGGGTCTCCTGCTTTCAGCATTTGGGGGTCTCCTTGCCCTATTGGGGGGTCTCCTGCTTTCAGCATTTGGGGGTCTCCTTGCACTATTGGGGGTCTCCTGCTTTCAGCATTTGGGGGACTCCTGCTTTCAGCACTTGGGAGTCTCCTTGACCTTTTGGGGGGTCTCCTGCTTTCAGCATTTGGGGGTATCCTTGCCCTATTTTTTTTTCTCTCTTCAGCCAGAGCAGACTTGTTTTACATATATGAACTGCATATAATCCTACCCTGGTACAATCTCTGCTACAATCCCCGCTTGTTGCCATCTAGTGCAACCTTTCCTTTAATGGTATGCTGCTGATCCACTCAACTTTCCTGCTTTGTGTGTCTATATGAACTGCATATAATCCTACCCTGGTACAATCTCTGCTACAATCCCCGCTTGCTGCCATCTAGTGCAACCTTTCCTTTAATGGTATATAACAGTGCCTCTGAATGTTTGCTAAATTCATTTGTTGCATTGAACTGAATACTAAAGCCCCCGTTACACACTGCGATATCGCTAGCAATATCGCTGCAAAGTCACTGATTTTGTGACGTTGCAGAGATATTGCTAGCGATATCGCTGCATGCGATACTTACCTCCGACAGGCTCCCCCGCTGGTTGTCGCTGATCGCGCGAGAAGATCCTGGACCATTCCTCGGCGGGTGCTTCCTGCTGGGCTTCCTGTGGCACCGACAAGCGACGCGTGGACGCGGGCAGGAGGATGTCAGGATCGCCGCGTCTGACAAGTAAGTAGCGACCCCCATCCCCAGCGATGTCGCTGGTGAGATCTGCCTGAGTGGCATCTCTCTAGCGACCACTTAGCGATCCTGACCGCGTCATATCGCTAGTCGGGATCGCTGGTACATCGCTAGGTGTAACGGTACCCTTACTGCTGTATATCCATGTTGGGGCCAGTAGAGATGTTATCAGGTGTAAGGTGTTACTAGCATATGGATGTTGCCAGGCCCTGTGCCTTTGATTGTATAACCACCCCTGGTGTGCTAGGCAATTTATCCCAAATTAGTTCCCACAATCCCTCTCACCTGAGCCTCTACTCAGTCCTGTATATTTAGATGCCCCTAAGGGGGGGCACGTGTGCGGGGCGGGGACAGGCACGTGTCTCCCTGCAGCATAAGTATCACTGCAGCAAAAGTATCATGAAGATGCAGTTATTACTACGGCTGTTAGTCACGGCAGGAGTCAGGACCCCACACTATGTACCTCTCTCTTTTGGGTATGTCTGCTGAGTAAGCACTTCTTATTACATGTATCTATCTTTTCTATTCACCCTCCTACTCCTTCACCATGCTTAGATATACCCTCACAGTGTTTGCTCCGTTAATCCTTACTCTCCTTCGCTATCCCCAAACCCCAGCACCCTCTAACCAAATAATCATCTCGCTTCCCTCTTTCCTCCCCACCTGACCTCCTCTGCTGAACTGCTCCTCAACCTCAAATCTGTCCTAATTAAACATAAAACAAGATGCCCACTCTCCTTCTCCCACCTGCTCTCCCTTTCTCTGCTTCTCCTCACTGCTGGCGACATATCTCCCAATCCTGGGCCCCCACAGCTCATACCCCCCATTACTACCCCTTACTACCACTCCCTGTCTAATAAGAACTACCGTAATCTTTCCAGCTTAAAACCTGTGCCATTGACACCCAACCCCCTGCCCCCTCTCTCTGGAGCACTTTGGAATGCCCGCTCCATCTGCAATAAGCTTCATGTGATTCATGACCTCTTTCTCTCTCGCAATCTTGCCTTTCTCGGCCTCACAGAAACCTGGCTGACATCCTCTGACACCGCCTCCCCTGCTGCGCTGTGTTACGGCGGCCTCCACTTCACCCACACTCCTCGCCCTGGTCTTCTCCTTTCTTCCAACTGCACCTTTAACCCAATCCCACCTCTTCCCTCCCTAATCCTCCCCTCTTTTGAAGTCCACTCTGTCCGCATCTACTCTCCCTCCAATCTCCAAGTGGCCGTCATATACCGACCTCCAGGCCCGACCACTGCCTTCATTAACCAATTCTCGACCTGGCTTCTTCACTTTCTTTCAACTGACATCCCCACTATCATCATGGGTGACTTTAACATCCCCACTGATACCCTTCAGTCAGTAGCCTCCAAACTCCTGTCCCTTACTTCATCCTTTGGACTTACTCAGTGGTCCAAAGTACTCCTCAGCCACCCACACAGACGGACACACATTAGACCTGGTCTTCACCCGCCTCTGCTCTCTTTCTAACTTCACTACCTCCCCTCTCCCTCTCTCTGATCACCATCTACTCACTTTCTCATCCCTGCCCTCCTCTCCTGGCACCCATGACCAGCAACATGCGCACCCCCGCAGAAACCTTGCACACCTAGACAACCACGCGCTCTTTGACTCTATTCTACCACTGGCATCCATATCCTCACTCCAAGACACAGACAGTGCTGTTATGAATGGGTCACCGAGGAGAAAAAAACAAAACAAGCTAAGTCACAGAAAACCAGAGAGGTTGGTAACCATGCAGAATGCAGATCCCTGATCCTAACCACACAACTAGCAGCAGCCGTGGAGCGTACCTACGATGATCCTAGACGCTTTGCCACAGCCGTAGAACTACATAAGCCTGAAGCAAGAAAAGGGGAAAACTAACTGCCCCAGAGCAGACCCCAAAGGAAAGACAGCCCCCACACATGTATTGACAGTGAAACAAGATGAAAGCACAAACACAGGCTGGAAAATAGGCTGAGCAAACGATGGGGCCCAAACTAACTAGAAAGGATAGGAAAGGAAAGACACTGTCTGCAATCTGCAAAAAACCCTACAAAAATAATGTCCAACACTTCTGATAGCAAAATTAACTCTGAAGTCACTAGACTTCTCCCACTATATCAGCACTCTGAAATATTCTGAGACAGAGCAAAAAGAGGCCAATCTAATAAGGGACAAAAAGCAAATTGGCAAATACAGGTAAATAAGAGTGGAAATTCAGCACAGCCCCAGCCGGGGCTGGCTGACCACACAAAAAACAGAATAGACCAACAAAATCAAGTGTGAACATTAGCAGAAAAACTTAGCTTTAGATGACTGGAACAGAGCTGAAAACCAAGACCTGACAAGCCAGAAGAAATCACCAGCACCAGAATAGGGAGTCGGCTGTCTTAAATCCAGTCTGATTCCTGAGGTCCAATCGTCATCCTCATTATCAGGTGGCAGATCTCTACTGATTAAATCAGCCTCACTACCTCCTGTTACCACCAGAGGGAGCCTGGCAGGAGAACTCACAACTGGTGGACCAGAAAATGAACTCACAACACAGTTCCACTGCTTTCTACAATGCCACTCTCGCATCAGCTATTGACACGGTTGCCCCTCTCGTTCATGGCAGAATGCGACGTACCAACAGACAAACCTGGCACAATAACACCACTAAAAAGCTCTGGCAAGTGTCCAGGGCTGCAGAGCGGCGTTGGAAGAAAAAATTTCGCAAGATGACTTCACTGCATTCAAACAGGCAACACTCGCTTTCAAATCTGCCCTCACCTCTGCTAAACAGGCCTACTTCACAACACTCGTATCTTCCCTATCCTACAATCCCAAACAGTTATTCAAAACTTTCAACTCCCTCCTCCGCCCACCACTGTCCCCTCCAACCTCCCTCATCTCTGCCGAGGACTTTGCCACACACTTCAAAAATAAGATCAACCAAACAAGGCAAGTCTTCATTGTTCAACCACCACCCCCCCTTTTTATACCAGACCAATGCCCAAACCCCATAACCTCCCTCTCCAACATCAATGAAGAGGAGCTTAATTGCCTCTTCTCCAAATCGCACCTCACAACCTGTGCTCTTGACACCATCCCATCCCACCTCCTCCTGTTGTGAATTCCCTGGCTCAGACTTCTGAGCCGAAGCTCCCCTGCTCCCTCCGGTGGTTACTGGAGGTAGTGGAGCTGGCCAGATTGACAGAGGTCTGCCACCTGATGATGATGATGATTGGATGTCTGGGGTTACTGATTGGAGTATTTAAGTCTGCAGACTTCCTTCAATCCTTGCTGGTGATTGCTTTCCTGTGCATTCTGAGGTCTGATGTCTCCTGCCCTGATCCTGCATTGTTCAGCTAAGTGCTCATTTGCTAGTCCTTTGGATCTGATCTGTTTTTGTCTCTCTCTGCTTGTTGTGCGGGTTCTGCTTGCTCCTCTGGGGGGCTGTGCTCCATATGTTACAGCCTGTGTCAGTTTGTTCAGTCCCCTGTTATATTGGTCTCTTTTGCTTTTCATTTAGTTCATACCAGAGTGCTGATATACTGGGGGCGAAGTCGTGTGACTTCAGTGTTTTTTTGTACATCAGACGTGTTGGATTTTTCAGGGTTTTTGTGTGATTACAGACAGTGTCTTTCCTTTCCTATCCTATCTAGTCAGCTTGGGCCCCATCATTTGCTCAGATTATTTTTCTGCCTGCGTTTGTGTTTCATCTTGTCTCACCAAAAATATATGTTTGGGGGCTATCTATTCCTTTTGGGGTCTGCTCCGGGGCAGTTTAGATTTCACCCTTTCTTGCTTTAGGCTTAGTTAGCTCTCCGGCTGTGCCGAGGCGCCTAGGGCATCGTAAGTACGCTCCACGGCTACTGCTAGCTGTGTGGATAGGATCAGGGGTCTGCAATCCACTTAGTTACCAACCTTTCTGGTTTTCTGGTGGCTTAGCCTGTTCTTGCCATCCTCCTTGGTGACCCATTCATAACATCCTCCCCAACCTCATCACCACACTTATCCCATCCCTAACCCACCTCTTCAACCTATCGTTAATGTCCGGTATCTTCCCTTCTGCTTTTAAACATGCCACAATCACGCCTATCCTTAAAAAGCCAACCCTCGACCCAACGGCTATGTCCAGCTATCGCCCAATATCACTGCTCCCATTCGCTTCCAAACTCCTGGAGCTGCACGTCCATGCTGATCTTTCCTCCCACCTCTCATCTAACTTGCTCTTTGACAATCTACAATCTGGTTTCCGCCCCATCACTCCACTGAGACAGCCCTGACTAAAATTACGACCTACTTACAGCCAAAGCAAACAGACAATACTCTATACTCTTTCTTCTAGACCTGTCCTATGCATTCGACACAGTTGACCACTGCCTCCTACTACAGATCCTCTCCTCCTTTGGCATCAAAGACCTCGCCCTATCCTGGATCTCCTCATACCTTTCAAACCACACATTCAGCGTCTCCCACTCCCACACTACCTCCTCATCCCACCCTCTCTCTGTTGGGAGTCCCCCAAGGCTCTGTTCTAGGACCCCTACTCTTCTCAATTTATACCTTTGGCCTGGGTCAACTCAAAGTCCCATGGATTCCAGTACCACCTTTATGCTGATGACACTCAGATCTACCTCTCTGACCCAGACGTCACCTCTCTGCTGTCCAGAATACCGGAGTGTCTATCAGCCATATCCTCCTTCTCCTCTCGCTTCCTCAAGCTCAATGTGGACAAATCTGAACTCATCATCTTTCCTCCATCTCACAGATCTTCCTTACCTGACCTATCTATCACAATTAATGACATCATACTTTCCCCAGTAACGGAAGTCCGCTGCCTCGGAGTAACTCTTGATTCTGCCCTGTCCTTCAAACCGCACATCCAAGCTCTTTCTACCTCCTGTCGCCTCCAGCTCAAAAATATTTCCAGAATCCGTCCTTTCCTCAACCATCAATCTACTAAAATGCTTGTGCATGCCCTCATCTCCAGCCTCGACTACTGCAACATCCTTTTCTGTGGTCTCCCTGCTAACACCCTCACACCTCTCCAGTCCATCCTTAACTCTGCTGCCCGACTAATTCATCTTTCTCCTCGCTACTCCTCCGCTTCTCCCCTCTGCAAATCTCTTCACTGGATTCCATTCCCTCAGCGTATCCAGTTCAAATTACTAATACTGATCTACAAGGCCAACTATAACCTGTCTCCTCCATATGTCTCTGAACTAATCTCCCGATACCTTCCCTCACGTAATCTACGGTCATCCCAAGATCTCCTTCTCTCCTCCACACTTATTCGCTCCTCACCCAACCGCCTCCAAGACTTCTCCCGAATAGCCCCCATCCTCTGGAATTCTTTGCCCCAACATGCCCGACTATCAACCACATTCGGATCCTTCAGACGGAACCTGAAAACCAACCTCTTCAAGAAAGCCAACAGCCTGCAGTGACCCCACTACCTCCTCACCACTACTGGAGATATCACCTCAACCAACAACGGAATTGCTACAACCCACCAACCTACTGTCTCCTTCCCCACCATCCTGTAGCATGTAAGCCTGAAAGGGCAGGGTCCTCTCCCCTCTGTATCAGTCTGTCATTGTAAATTTGTTTACTGTAAGTGATATCTGTATTTTGTATGTAACCCCTTCTTATGTACAGCACCATGGAATCAATGGTGCTATATAAAAAAATAATAATAATCTTTGCACTATGCAGTGACTGTCGGGGTGTGAGCCCCCTTAACCATAAGGGTATGTGCACACGCTGCGGATTTAGAAGCGGATCCACAGCGTTTTTGGATGCGCGGAATTGCATGAAATCTGCAGTGTAGTCTATGTGAATTTGAAGTTTGGTGTGCACATGCTGTGGAAAAATACTTACGGATTTGCAGAGTTTTTTTTTCCGCAGCATGTCAATTCTTTTTGCGGCTCTGCAGTGTTTCTACACCCATTGACTTGCATTGAGTCAGTCAAATCCGCATCAAAACCTGCAGATTTGCTGCGGATGTGCATCCAAGAAACGCTGCAGATAGGGAGGAGGAAGAGTGTGTGGGCAGAGACTGTGTAGTGAATATGTGCGGGTCTGTGTGCGGGTGTCTGTGTATCTATGTGTGTGTCTCCGGGTCTGCGTGCGGGTGTATGCGCGGCTGTGTGTGTGTGTGTGTGTGCAGGTCTGTGTGTAGGCAGGCATCTTCCGATGGGACTATTAATCCCATTCGGCTATGTCTGCTACAGTGACATCAGTAGCCGATGATGGGACAGTAGTAGTCCCATCATCCGGCTACTGTGTTGAATAGTACAAAAAAAAAACCACATACACACATAGAGTACCATACTGCTAATCGCCGATGCCCTCGATCCCCTGTAAAAAAAATAAAATAATAAACTCAACCGTATACTCCCTGATCCGACATAATCCATATAATAACGACTGTCCCATGACGATCTCCCATGGAGAGCTGTCACATCGGCAGATGTGACCACTCTTCCGGGGCCTCCGGTGATACAATGAGGCAGGTAATCTTCCGCAGTGCATCACTCCGCCGTCAGGTCACCGGAGTTCGTCCTGTCACGTGCGGCAACGCTGCGTGGGGAAATTCTCACGCAGAATTGCTGTCAAGTGAGAGGATTAACTCCAGTGAGACCTCAGAGATAACACTGCAAGAGCCATTGTCTCCTTTCAGTGTGTCACTGGATGCCCTGTAGAGCTGTCACATCTCCTGCCTGATGTGACAGCTCTATAGGGGAGATCGTTGTGGGACACTCGTTATTACATGGATTACGTTGGAACAGGGAGTATACGGTTGAGTTTATTTTATTTTTTTTGCAGGTGATTGAGGGCGTCGCAGGAATTAGGCGTATAATAAAGATGGGAAAATGTGTTGTGTTTTATTTAATTAAAAATACTTTATTCTGGCTGTGTGTTTACTTTACCCATTTACAACTATAGGATTAGTAATGGATAGGTGTCTTATTGACGCCTCTCCAGTACTAACCGGGCTTGATGTCACCTTACAGTACAAAGGTGACATCAACCCCCTATTACCCCATGTGTCACCGCTACAGGGCAATGGGAAGAGAGAGGCTTTGTTCCAGAGTTGGCGCATCTTAGAGATGAGCCATTTCTAGGGTGGCTGTGAGCTGGTGATTGTAGCTGGGGGGGGTCAATAGCCATAGTCCTACCCTAGGTTATGAATATCAGCCCACAGCTGTCTAAATAGCCTTTCTGGCTATTAATTATAGGGGGACCACACGTCATTTATTTGGGGGGTCCTCCTATTTTAACAGCCAGTAAAGGCTAAATATACAGCTGCGGGCTGATATTCATAGACTGAGAAGATCCATGGTTATTACCCACTTCCAAGGCTATAGACATTGGCCCCGGGTCGCTGCCTTTCCCTCTCTGGGGCAGAAATTTTTTTTCTTCCATTTTTTTTTAAATTAAACAGATATTGCGTTTAAGGCCGGGGTCACACTTGCGAGAAGCTCGCACGAGTCTCGCACCTTAATACCCGACACTGCCGCCGGCACTCGGGACTGGAGTGTGTGGCTGCATGTATTTCTATGCAGCTGAATGCTTCGGTACGAGTGCCGGCGGCAGTGCCGGGTATTGAGGTGCGAGACTCGTGCGATTTTCTCGCAAGTGTGACCCCGGCCTAACGCAGATTTTTTCTATTTATAGATATTCACTTATATTTGTTTTATGTGTGTAAACATTACCTTAGAACATGGTATGTGATATTATGGTGTTCAATGGAGTATGTAAGAGAAGAGGTTGGACAAAGAAATTACATCACAATTCTTTTTTTTTTTGTTTAATAACATATTTATTTGGCTTACAAAAACGCATACAAATCTGCATGAAAATTCGCATCAAAAATGCATGGATTTTTACCTGCGTTTTCTGCCAAGAGAGGTAGAATCTGCGCAGAAAATTCCACAGGCAAATCTGCAACGTGTGCACATACCCTAAACCTGCCAGTGATGAGACATGTGAGCTCTTAGACACATGTGCTGACTGCATCTGGGGGGCTGTGTAGGAGCATCCCCTATAAGGACCAATAATCACCCACTTATATCACATCTTAGAAATTAAAACTAGTGTCTGTCTCAAATGAATATATGTATTAACTTGAAAATAAAATCCCATATTATAGATTATTTTATAGGTCATTTTATTACTTTTAAAACTTTTATTGGACACATCTCGTCACTTCCACATCCCTGATGATGACGCCTTTAATTGTCCTTTTGCTCATTGTGTACCTGAACCTGTCGGCCTGATAAGATGGATATAACCCTTATTGATTCCGGTCCCCGTTGGATATTTTGCATCCTTTTTAGGGATGAACTAGCAAAGTGCAGGGACAGGTAGTGATGGCTACTTGCGGACATGTGTGGTACTTGTGGTTTTGCACTTGCTGTGAGACAAAAAAACACCGCTAGCATTGTTTCTTTCTGTTGCTGCATGTACCGCATTTGCCAGATTTCGGCAAAACCAAAAATGCCGTGCATGTCCGATAAGGAAAGAATGAGGCCGAACACAGTGATCCGTTACGCGGCAGATGGGGAAAAAGTGTCGGATCTGCCGCAAATGTCAAAAATCGCTGATGTGAAAGTAGCCTAAGTCACTGCCGACTGTGTCTGCATTAGTCATACTCACCAATGAGGGAAGCAGCACTAAAAGTGCCTAGGGCAGCATAAACTCTAAATACGGCACTGCAGACACAGCTACCCTTCTTGCCACAGCTCGCATTGATGTGCTATCATAAATGAGCTGCACTACCTGATCAACTTCTGTGGGTTGTTTACACCGCCTCATGCTACTCTAAGTACCTCAAGGGGTGAGAGGAATGAGAAAATGCAAAAGTGACCAAAACAACAGCAAAAAAGGATGAGAACAAAGAAATGGTCTGTGGTCACCACTGCAGAACCATTCCTTTTACAGGGGTTGCCCTGCTAATTGCCTATAATTTCTACCACAATCAGTGCTGCTTCATTACTGGACAGGTTGGTTTCATGTAACTGTGATTGACTTAGAGTTACATTGTGTTCCCTTTATTTTTTGAGCAGTGTATAATATATGTGTGTATGTATATATATGTATATATATGTGTGTATATATATGTGTGTGTATATAGTATATATATGTATTGTGAGAATCATGTGGGAATAGTGGATGAGGGCAGGTATATCTCGCCCAGATACCTTTCCTATGTGGCCTAGTCTGGTCAGTATCGCACCTGGTTACTAATGAATAATGGGAGGCGGATATAAAAGGATGCCAGGTGATTGTGTGAGTGTCTCAGCCTGGGGACACAGAGAGTCTGTCTGTGTGAGAGACACACGTGAGTGGAAGCAGTGCCCACTGTAACTGTGGTTTGGCTGGATGGGAGGAGCCCACCAGTTGGTAGTTAGGTCGGATCTTGTTTAGTTAGTGCCGGACAGGCAAGGATTTGTTTTATGCTTTATTTCCTTTATGCATTGCTTTCACCTTTAATAAACCTGACCCAGTGTCAGTTATACCCGGACCCCGGCTTGTGCGCCTGAGTTTCATGCTAAACGCACGTGACCTTTGACCCCAGCAAAGGCGATTCCGGAGTGTTTTATCACATTGTGGTGGAGAACGCGGGCATCACGTTGGAAGCATGAGCATGGAGGACGTGGTGAAAGCGCTGGTACAGTCCACCGCCATCCAGCAAGAAGCTAATCGGGTGATGATGGCCCAGCTGAAGGAGTTGGTGGACAAGACAGCTACCGATCGTTCGCTTCTCCAGCAGGTGGCGCAGCGCCTGGCAAGCTTACCTGAGGTTAACCTGGAAGCCGAGTCGAGAGTGATTCACGTGAGTCGGTACTGGCAGAAGATGACGACCGAAGATGACGTCGAGGCATACCTGACCACGTTTGAACGGACGGCGGTGCGAGAAAAATGGCCGAAGTCACGATGGGCAGGCCTGATTGCCCCGTTTCTTTCCGGTGAGGCCCAAAAGGCTTATTATGACTTAGAACCTGAAGCCGCGCAGGACTTTGACAAACTGAGAGCCGAGATCTTGGCCCGGCTTGGAGTGACGACCGCTGTCCGTGCACAGAGAGTGCATCAATGGACTTATCAACCGGATAAACCACCGCGTTCACAGATGTTCGACCTGATCCACGTGACGAAGAAGTGGCTACAACCCGAGGTGCTGACAGCGCCAGAGATAATCCAGAGAGTCGTCATGGACAAGTACCTGAGAGCTCTACCGACAGCCCTGAGGAAGTGGGTAAGCCATGGAATTCCTACAACGGCAGATCAACTGGTGGATCTGGTTGAACGTTACTCCATGGCGGAAGGACTCCGAGACGACGCTACCACACCTCGTTCTTCATCATCTCCACGTGGAACCGGTAAGACTGTTCCAGGGAGTAGGGGAGAAGGAAAAATCCCTAAGACAGTGAGGGAGGAAAACGGGACTGCCCGCACTGCAAGGCCGAGAGTAACGAACTATGGTCTAAGCAAGGGGCCCGTTAGGTGTTTCCGCTGCCAAGAGAGGGGCCACATTTCTGCGAACTGTCCGGTCACTGCTGAACCCATGCAGTGCGACGTCACAGACTCTAAAAACCGCATGTCTATGGTTGCACGGGTAGTGAGTGTGAGTGCCGGTCAAAGGGATGTGGAAAAACACTTGTGTGATTTAACTGTTGATGGCAAAAATGTGGTGGCATTGATAGACTCGGGAAGTGTGGTGACTCTGGTGAAGGCCAGTCTGGTGTCAGCCCCGACTGGACCATCAGACAAATTTTCTGTAACGTGTGTGCATGGAGACACCTGTTCGTACCTCACCACGGTCATATGCATTACTACTTCCTATGGGTCTGTGCAACATAAAGTGGGACTCGTTCCTGCGTTATTGCATGATGTTGTCTTGGGCCGGGATTTTCCCCACTTCTGGCAGTTGTGGGAGAATCGGTTAATGCCCCAGGGTAGCAGGGTACGTGACTTCTCCCAGGGCGAGTGTGGGACCCGAACCCCTGGAAGAGGTCCCCCAGGAAGACTCTTGGGGAGAGTCTGCTGGAAATGACCTGCAGTTCCCATTTTCAGTCTTGGCGGGTGATATGGAGGAGACCAGGGAAGAGGAGGAGGCCGACAGCCGTCCACCTCCCCGTTTGCCGGATTTGGAAGTCCAGAAAGATGACTTCCAAAGCGAGCAAATAAAGGATCCTACCCTTTCTCAGGCTAGGACAAATGTAAAAGTGATAAATGGGGTACCTGTAGAACCTGGCTCTAGGCTAGCATATCCTTACATGGTCCTGGAGAATGACTTGCTATATCAGATAGAGAAAAAGGGGGAAGACTCAGTGCAACTGTTAGTCATGCCAAAACCCTACCGGCGGCAAGTGCTGGACCTGGCCCACGGACATGTGATGGGAGGTCACCTGGGAGTCCAGAAAACCACCGAAAGGATATTACACTGTTTTGTTTGGCCAGGCATGCATCACGATATTCGTGTATATTGTGAGTCTTGTCCTGACTGCCAAGCCTCTGCACCTAAGCCCCGGTTCTGTAGCCCTTTGGTACCCCTACCTATTATTGAAGTCCCGTTTGAGAGGATTGGGATGGATTTAGTTGGGCCCCTTCCACGGTCTGCACGTGGACACCAACATATCCTGGTCATCTCGGATTATGCCACTCGTTACCCAGAGGCCATCCCTTTGCGTAACACAGCCACAAAGATGATTGCCAAGGAACTGGTGCGTGTGTTTAGTCTGGTCGGTATACCAAAACAGATACTCACCGACCAGGGGACCCCCTTTATGTCCAGGGTAATGAAGGAGCTCTGCCGGTTGTTACAAATCGAACCGTTACGCACATCCGTGTATCACCCTCAAACAGACGGGTTGGTCGAACGGTTCAATAAAACTCTGAAGCAGATGCTGAGAAAGGTGATAGGCAAGGATGGGAAGAACTGGGACTATTTACTTCGGTATTTGCTTTTTGCCATCAGGGAAGTACCCCAGTCTTCCACGGGATTCTCGCCTTTCAAGTTATTGTACGCCCGACGTCCTCGCGGACTGTTAGACGTCGCAAAAGAAACCTGGGAGGGTCAGGTCACTCCGTTTAAAACGGTGATAGATCACGTAACACAAATGCAGGACCGCATTGCGGCTGTTATGCCTATCATCAAAGAACACATGATGCAGGCTGAAGGAGCCCAAAAAGAATCTATGATAGGGGCGCCAAGATCCGTACGTTTCCACCCGGAGATAGGGTGTTGATCCTGGTCCCCACGTTGGACAGTAAGTTCCTGGCAAAGTAGTAGGGCCCCTTTGAGATTAAGGAAAGAGTTGGTGAAGTAAACTACAAAGTATACCAGGCAGGTAAACGGAAACCTGAACAGATTTTTCATGTAAATCAGATAAAACCCTGGAAAGATCGGTCTGCCTTGTCAGCGGAGCTGGCCCGTCCCGTCTGCTCGCATACCGTACCGGAGGTACGGGTGGCAGAGACTCTCTCTGAGCGGCAAAAGACTGAGGTCAGGCAGTTTCTACTTCACAACCAAAAGTTTTTCTCAGAAAAACCCGAGCAGACTACGCTAATGAAACATGACATCGTAACCGAACCTGGTGTCACAATTCACGTAAAACCCTACCGAATCCCGGAAGCGCGCCGTGAAGCCGTTTCCCGAGAAGTGAAGGCAATGTTAGAGTTAGGAGTCATTGAGGAATCGCACAGTGCTTGGTCCAGCCCGATTGTGCTAATTCCTAAACCAGACGGCACCATCCGGTTCTGCAATGACTTCAGGAAACTGAAGGCGGTCTCAAAATTTGATGCCTACCCTATGCCCCGGGTCGACGAGTTAATAGATCGGTTAGGAAAAGCCTGGTATATTACGACCCTAGACCTAACAAAGGGGTATTGGCAGATCCAGAGAAAAGACGGCATTTGCTACGCCGGAAGGTTTATTTCAGTATGTGTATATGCCGTTTCGACTGCACGGAGCACCGGCGACCTTCCAGAGACTGATGGATCGAGTCCTGAGGCCACATAGGCAATACGCTTCGGCCTATTTGGATGACATTGTCATTTACAGCTTGGACTGGGAGACTCATCTCCAGAAAGTACAAGCTGTGATTGACGACCTGTGGGAGGCAGGTCTAACCGCGAACCCCAAGAAATGTCACATCGGGCTAGAAGAAGCCCGGTATTTGGGGTATGTAATTGGGAGGGGTATTGTTAAACCCCAGGTCGATAAGATTCAAGCGGTTCAGGACTGGCCGCAACCTGTCAACAAGAAGCAGGTGCAAGCCTTTCTGGGGATCGCCGGCTATTATCGCCGGTTCATACCCAATTTTGCAGCCATCGCTACCCCCCTGACGGATCTTACCAAAGGGAAAGACTCCGTCATGATTAAAAGGAATTTAGTGGCTGAAGAAGTCTTCCATAGTCTAAAATGGGCACTTTGCTCTCAACCCGTACTGGTGACTCCGGACTTCCGCAGCGAGTTTGTGGTACAAACGGATGCCTCTGATACCGGTATCGGGGCCGCACTGTCACAAGTGAGGGACGGAGTGGAACACCCAGTCCTCTATCTCAGCAGGAAGCTGAATAAACATGAGCAAAAGTATGCAATTGTAGAAAAAGAGTGCCTAGCCATTAAGTGGGCTCTAGAGGCCCTCAAATATTACCTGGTGGGCCGAAAGTTCAGGCTGATCACTGACCATGCCCCTCTCAAGTGGATGCACTTGCACAAGGAACGGAATAGCCGGGTGACCCGGTGGTTCCTTGCCCTGCAGGCCTACACTTTTACGGTGGAGCACCGCCCAGGGGTACAGATGGGGAATGCAGACGCCCTGTCCCAAGTGCACTGTTTGGCGGG
Organism: Dendrobates tinctorius; assembly: GCF_039654945.1. Taxonomy (NCBI): domain Eukaryota; kingdom Metazoa; phylum Chordata; class Amphibia; order Anura; family Dendrobatidae; genus Dendrobates; species Dendrobates tinctorius. The sequence continues at coordinate 35,171,880 of NW_027361683.1, forward strand.
TGACATTGCTCGACCGGAGTGGTCTGAGCAGAGGGGGGGGGATATGTGAAAATCATGTGGGAAGAGTGGATGAGGGCAGGTATATCTCGCCCAGATTCCTTTCCTATGTGGCCTAGTCTGGTCAGTATCGCACCTGGTTACTAATGAATAAAGGGAGGCGGATATAAAAGGATGCCAGGTGGTTGTGTGAGTGTCTCAGCTTGGGGACACAGAATCTGTCTGTGTGAGAGACACACGTGAGTGGAAGCAGTGCCCAATGTAACTGTGGTTTGGCTGGATGGGAGAAGCCCACCAGTTGGTAGTTAGGTCGGATCTTGTTTAGTTAGTGCCGGACAGGCAAGGATTTGTTTTATTTCCTTTATGCATTGCTTTCACCTTTAATAAACCTGACCCAGTGTCAGTTATACCCGGACCCCAGCTTGTGCGCCTGAGTTTCATGCTAAACGCACGTGACCTTTGTCCCCAGCAAAGGCGATCCCAGAGTGTTTTATCACAGTATGTATATATACAGTATATATATATATATATATGTATACGTATATATGCATATATATACAGTAGGGGAAATAAGTATTTGATCCCTTGCTGATTTTGTAAGTTTGCCCACTGTCAAAGACATGAACAGTCTATAATTTTAAGGGTGGGTTAATTTTAGCATTCAGAGATAGAATATCAAAAATGAAATCCAGAAAATCACATAGTATAAATTATATACATTTATTTGCATTTTACAGTGAGAAATAAGTATTTGATCCTCTATCAACCATTAAGAGTTCTGGCTCCTACAGACCAGTAAGACACTCCTAATTATTATTATTATTATTATTATTTATTGTTATAGCGCCATTTATTCCATGGCGCTTTACATGTGAGGAGGGGTATACATAAAAACAAGTACAATAATCTTAAACAATACAAGTCATAACTGGTACAGGAGGAGAGAGGACCCTGCCCGCGAGGGCTCACAATCTTCAAGGGATGGGTGATAATACAGTAGGCGAGGGTAGAGCTGGTCGTGCAGCGGTTTGGTCGATCGGTGGTTACTGCAGGTTATAGGCTTGTCGGAAGAGGTGGGTCTTCAGGCTCTTTTTGAAGGTTTCGATGGTAGGTGAGAGTCTGATATGTTGTGGTAGAGAGTTCCAGAGTAGGGGTGATGCGCGAGAGAAATCTTGTATGCGATTGTGGGAAGAGGAGATAAGAGGGGAGTAGAGAAGGAGATCTTGTGAGGATCGGAGGTTGCGTGCAGGAAAGTACCGGGAGACGAGGTCACAGATGTATGGAGGAGACAAGTTGTGGATGGCTTTGTATGTCATGGTTAGGGTTTTGTAATGGAGTCTCTGGGCAATTGGGAGCCAGTGAAGGGATTGACAGAGGGGAGAAGCTGGGGAATAGCGGGGGGACAGGTGGATTAGTCGGGCAGCAGAGTTTAGAATAGATTGGAGGGGTGCGAGAGTGTTTGAGGGGAGGCCACAGAGCATGAGGTTGCAGTAGTCAAGGCGAGAGATGATGAGGGCATGGACTAGGGTTTTTGCAGATTCTTGGGTGAGGAATGAACGGATGCGTGAAATATTTTTGAGTTGAAGTCAGCAGGAAGTGGAAAGGGTTTGGATATGTGGTTTGAAGGAGAGATCAGCGTCAAGGATTACTCCGAGGCAGTGAGCTTGTGGGACTGGGGAGAGTGGGCAGTCATTTACTGTAATTGATAGGTTCGTAGGGGGGGTCACGTGAGATGGGGGAAAGATGATGAATTCTGTTTTGTCCATGTTGAGTTTCAGATATCTAGTGGAGAAGAAGGATGAAATAGTGGACAGACATTGAGGGATTCTGGTTAGTAGGGAGGTGATATCTGGTCCAGAGATGTAGATCTGTGTGTCATCAGCATAAAGATGATACTGAAAGCCATGAGATTCTATGAGCTGTCCCAGGCCAAAGGTGTAAATAGAGAACAGCAGGGGCCCAAGGACTGAACCTTGTGGGACTCCGACAGATAGGGGGCGAGGTGAGGAGGTGGTGTGTGAGTGGGAGACGCTGAATGTCCGGTCTGTTAGGTATGATGAGATCCAGGAGAGGGCCAAGTCTGTGATGCCGAGGGATGAGAGGGTCTGTAATAATAGGGAATGGTCCACTGTGTCAAAGGCAGCCGACAGGTCCAGGAGGAGGAGGACAGAGTAGTGTCGCTTGCTCTTGGCAGTTAAGAGGTCATTGGTGACCTTAGTAAGGGCAGTTTCAGTGGAGTGGTGTGACCGGAAGCCAGATTGTAAGCGGTCGAAGAGGGAGCAAGAAGAGAGATGGGAGGACAGTTCAAGGTAGACGTGTTGTTCCAGTAGCTTGGAGGCGTATGGGAGAAGTGATATAGGGCGATAGCTAGATACAGAGGATGGGTCAAGAGAGGGCTTTTTGAGGATAGGTGTGATGGAGGCATGTTTAAAGCTTGAGGGGAAAACACCAGTTGTTAGTGATAGGTTGAAGAGATGGGTTAGGGTTGGGATGAAGACTGTGGTGAGGTTTGGGATGAAGTGGGATGGGATCGGGTCGAGTGCACAGGTGGTGAGATGTGATCTTGAGAGTAGAGTGGAGAGTCGATCTTCTGTAATGGTGGAGAAGTTGGTTTTGAAGGTGGAGGGCTGGGAAGTTGGGAGGAAGGGCTCTGGGGGTTGTTGACCAAAACTGTCCCTGATGTTATCAATTTTCTGCTTGAAAAATGAGGCAAAGTCTTCAGCTGAGATGAGTGGGGAGGGAGGAGGTGCTGGGGGGCGGAGGAGAGAATTGAAGGTGTTGAATAACTGTTTAGGGTTGTGAGACAGGGAGGATATGAGAGATGAGAAGTAGGTTTGTTTAGCTGTGGCGAGTGTGGTCTTGAAAGTAGTGAGGGACTGTTTGAATGAGATGAAGTGCTCGTTGGAGTGGGATCTTTTCCATCTGCGCTCAGCAGCCCTGGAAGCTCGCCTCAGCTCTTTGGTCAGGCTGGTGTGCCAGGGCTGTCTGTTGATTTTGCGAGTTTTGGTATGTGTAAGTGGGGCAGCGGATTCCAAAGCTACAGCTATTGTGGTGTTATATAGAGCGGCAGCGTCATCCGCATTGTGTAAGGAACTTATATCTGTAAGAGGGAGGAGGGATTCAGAGAATGAGTGTAGGTCAAGGTGTTTAAGATTCCTGCGAGGGTGTGAAAGTTTGTGGGGTGGGGATTGTAGACATGGAGTGAAGAGGGAAGAGAATGTGAGCAGGTTGTGGTCAGAGAGAGGAAGAGGTGAGTTAGAGAGGTTAGATAGGGAGCAGAGGCGGGTGAAGATGAGGTCCAGTGTGTGGCCATCTTTGTGGGTGGCTGTAGAAGACCATTGAGTGAGGCCGAAGGAGGAAGTGAGAGATAGAAGTTTAGTGGCAACTTGTTCAACTTGTTCAACTTGTTTAGTGGCAACTAATCAACTTGTTACCTGCATTAAAGACAGCTGTCTTACATAGTCACCTTCATAAAAGACTCCGGTCCACAGACTCAATTAATCAGTCCGACTATAACCTCTACAACATGGGAAAGACCAAAGAGCTTTCTAAGGATGTCAGGGACAAGATCAGAGACCTGCACAAAGCTGGAATGAGCTACACAACCATAAGTAAGATGCTGGGTAAGAAGGAGACAACTGTTGGAGCAATAGTAATAAAATGGAAGAAATTCAAAATGACTGTCAATCGACATCGATCTAAGGCACCATGCAAAATCTCCCCTCATGGGGTATCCTTAATCATGAGGAAGGTGAGAGGTCAGTCTAAAACTACACGGGAGAACTTGTTAATGATCTCAAGGCAGCTGGGACCACACTCACTGTTATGATCCCTAAGGATGCTGTTAGGATCCCCAAGGGTGAACCCACTGGACCGCGGCAACGAACCTCCCCCGGACAAGCGGACCAGGTGGACCACCCCCTATACAGGGAGCATTAGGGGCAGGCCCAGGGGAAACTATTACCGTGGCAGCTGGTACTCGGGGCAAACACAGGAGACACAGCAGGAGACTGGAAACGCAGGTGGGGGAACAGGCAAGACAAGGACCACGGAATACGGAGAGGACGGAGATACAGGCTTGCACGGCTGGAACACGGGAACACGGGCCGGACGGAGACACAGGCTGGAAGACACAGAGAGACATGGGAATGGAGCGAGGCACGGGCAGGCGAGCACTAGGAGAGACAAATGGAGAACGACAATCAGGACGGAGGAAATAGGGAGCAGGAGATGGCGGCAGGGAGGATGGAGGTCACAGGCAGGCATGGGGCCAGGATCACTAGTATAGCATAAGTGCCGATCAGGCACCGCTAGAAGGAAGAGGCGGCCTGATAAGGGAATGTGCAGTGATACTTCCGGGTCAGGGTCCTCTAGAGCATAGAGTAAGCCGGGAGGAGGGGCCGGTCTCACAGAGAGCGGTGTGCGCGTGCGCGGTAAGGCCTGCTGTGTGCGAGCGCCCGACAGGGAGCAGACGCTGCTGCTGGAGCTGAAGAGAGGACGGGGACGCGCCAGGACGCCGAGGACCGGTGAGTATGACGGGACACGGGGGGCGGCGGCGCGCGATGATCAGACAGGCGGCAGCGTGACAGTACCCCCCTCCTTACGCGCCCCCTTCCCAAGACTGGAAAGAAATCTTGCCAAAACCCGAGAAGCTTGGATGTTCTCCCGAGGCTCCCAAGATATCTCCTCTGGACCAAAACCCTTCCAATCCACCAGGAAAAAGATCTTCCCTCTTAGACTTTTCATGGCGAGAATGTCTTTAACCTCAAAGACATCATCAGTGGAAATAGGCCATGGAGAATGAGTAGTAGAGGCATGGAATTGGTTGAGAACCACTGGTTTCAGAAGAGAAACGTGGAACGAATTGGGGATACGGAGCGAGGCGGGGAGCTTCAACTTGTAAGAGACAGTACCAAACAAAGAAGCAGTCAAAAAATCCATAAAACTATGATATTTATTAAAGATAATATTAAAACATTAATAGATATGGACACACAGTGTTTGGACAGGGAAAAGGAACAGCATATAAATGAACACAATGGTCATGAAGGGCCAACTAGGCTGCAAACACCCCGCCAGGATAGTAAAATGCAGAGCTAGATGGTATAGCTAATAAGAGTTAAGGGGTTATATAAAATATAATAAGACAAATCATACAGCAAGTGCTACAATCCTTCATAAGAAGTATACCCTGACAAAGTGCAAATGCGCACATGCAAAATTGATGTATAATACACGTCATACTAATGACATAATAAATTGCATTACTATACCTGAAGTACGGGGGGAAGCAGCAAGGTCGGTCCTATCCCCGACGCGCGTTTCGGAGCTAGAAAAACTCCTTCCTCAGGGGGCGTGGAGAGTAGTATACCCATCGGGCTTTATATTGCACGCCCGCCGGAAGTCATCAAGGCGCGCGCTGCCCGCCATTGGCCAGCTGGTTCAGTGCTGCGGCAGAGCCGGAAACGCGCGGGCCCACGTGATCCAGCTCTCCGAGCAGAGAACGCCCACCGGCCAACAGACGGGCAAGGCGCACGCGCAGAGACGACAACAGGCTAAAGCGGCCATATTTAAACAGGGCAAAGGATGGGGCAAACAAAAAATATTAATAACAACTAAATATTTTGTGGAATGTGGCGAAATACAGTGTTGAATGACAGACCAGTAGCCAAGTAATATTAATAACAAATAAACAGAATTTGCACTAAATATATAGCACTGGCCTATAGAAACAACAGATGGCCGAAGCCACAGGTAAACGGCCGCATATTAGGTGAATATATATGTACTAATTCAATGAAAAAAGATTATTTGGCTGATAATTGACCAGATCCTAAAACTAAATCTGTAGTGTACAGGACCTGGTCTCCATATATAGATGCAATTATCAAAATTTACATACAAGATTAACATACAAAATTCACTGTATGGCAAGATATAATGAAACCATCAAAACAAGCCACCCACACACAAGAGGTAAATTGTATAGAAATTACCCCATAACATAAAAAGCTACAAAACACAGGAAAATATGATACTACAAATAATACAAAATACACTGAGCTGTTATATAATATAGACAGTGACAGAGACAATATCCCTGTAATATTAAATATATACAGCCCCAAAAACGCATGTTACATATGAAAATTATGTATTTAAATACACTAGGAAGTGATACAAAGATCTCAAAATTGTGTCAAAAGAATAAAACAACAAAAATATAGCATCCATTTAGTAGCTTGATGTTGCCAGACGATCTACGAACTCTTTCCACCGTTACGGATAACATCCAGTCGTATTCAGAATACTATAATAATAAAAACAAAGTTTAAAAGCAAATAGTAGAACCACAGTGCCCACAAATACAGGCTCAAAAAGGCAACTACAAATATGGGGCATAAGAAATATTTTCATTAAGGCCACGTGGATGGATAGTATCCAAAGTCCAAATCCATCTCGTTTCAGACCTCGCCAAGCGATTAGACAATTTGCCACCCCTTATATTAATATTAAGAGCTTCAATGCCCCTTACTTTAAGGAGTGTAGCATTACACTGATGGAATTGCTTAAAATGCCTGGGCAAGGTCTTTAGACTTAAATCATCATCACACGTGGCAGCAGCCACTATACCTAGGACATGTTCCCTCGTGCGTACCTTTAACTGCCGTGTGGTCATCCCCACATAGATTAGACCACAGGGGCAAGTAGCATAATAAATCACGTACCGACTGGTACATGATATATGCTGCTTGATAGAAAATGTCCTGGTACCATCATGATTGGTGAAAAGAGTACTCCTCTCAATATTAGGACAGGCTATACATCTGCCACAGGGAAAACAACCATTTCTCATTGGTATATCATCCAGAAAAGTACGTAATGGACGATCAACATAGTGACTTGACACCAGCTGATCACGTAAATTCCTTGCCCTTCTAAAAGTAATAGATGGATATTCCGGGAGGAATTTATTCAAAATTGGAGACATCCTGGGGCTGTGGGAGAGGGACCTCTTCCTGTCTGATAAACAGGGGTTGATCGAGCGTGTCCAATTATGGGCACGCTATATCGACGATATCTTCTTTATCTTTCAGGGCAGCTCCATCGACCTTCTACAATTTATATCTGATTTGAACAACAATGATCTTAACATTAGGCTTACTTTGACTTGGGATCTGTCAAGGATCAATTTTTTGGATGTCTCCATTAGAAAAGATACAGAAGGCACCATCCAGACGGATATTCACCGTAAGGAAACATCTAGTAACACCTTACTTCACGCCTCATCTTGCCATCCGCGTCATCTTATTAAGGCTATTCCAGTGGGGCAATTTTTACGTCTCCGTCGTATCTGTTCCACTGATATGGATTTTGAATATCGTGCTAATGAGCTGAAAGCTCGCTTTCTATCTCGTGGATACAGTAGACGGAGTGTTAAGAGGGCCTATCAACGTGCTAAACATATGAGTCGTAATGATTTATTATATGGGTGGCGCAATAAGACGGAGGGGAGTGATGTTGTTCGATTCATCACTTCCTTTCATCCCCAGCATAAGATGATGCTTGACGCAATGAGTAAGGCGTGGCCGATCCTTGCGGTTGATCCAATTTTGAATAAATTCCTCCCGGAATATCCATCTATTACTTTTAGAAGGGCAAGGAATTTACGTGATCAGCTGGTGTCAAGTCACTATGTTGATCGTCCATTACGTACTTTTCTGGATGATATACCAATGAGAAATGGTTGTTTTCCCTGTGGCAGATGTATAGCCTGTCCTAATATTGAGAGGAGTACTCTTTTCACCAATCATGATGGTACCAGGACATTTTCTATCAAGCAGCATATATCATGTACCAGTCGGTACGTGATTTATTATGCTACTTGCCCCTGTGGTCTAATCTATGTGGGGATGACCACACGGCAGTTAAAGGTACGCACGAGGGAACATGTCCTAGGTATAGTGGCTGCTGCCACGTGTGATGATGATTTAAGTCTAAAGACCTTGCCCAGGCATTTTAAGCAATTCCATCAGTGTAATGCTACACTCCTTAAAGTAAGGGGCATTGAAGCTCTTAATATTAATATAAGGGGTGGCAAATTGTCTAATCGCTTGGCGAGGTCTGAAACGAGATGGATTTGGACTTTGGATACTATCCATCCACGTGGCCTTAATGAAAATATTTCTTATGCCCCATATTTGTAGTTGCCTTTTTGAGCCGGTATTTGTGGGCACTGTGGTTCTACTATTTGCTTTTAAACTTTGTTTTTATTATTATAGTATTCTGAATACGACTGGATGTTATCCGTAACGGTGGAAAGAGTTCGTAGATCATCTGGCAACATCAAGCTACTAAATGGATGCTATATTTTTGTTGTTTTATTCTTTTGACACAATTTTGAGATCTTTGTATCACTTCCTAGTGTATTTAAATACATAATTTTCATATGTAACATGCGTTTTTGGGGCTGTATATATTTAATATTACAGTGATATTGTCTCTGTCACTGTCTATATTATATAACAGCTCAGTGTATTTTGTATTATTTGTAGTATCATATTTTCCTGTGTTTTGTAGCTTTTTATGTTATGGGGTAATTTCTATACAATTTACCTCTTGTGTGTGGGTGGCTTGTTTTGATGGTTTCATTATATCTTGCCATACAGTGAATTTTGTATGTTAATCTTGTATGTAAATTTTGATAATTGCATCTATATATGGAGACCAGGTCCTGTACACTACAGATTTAGTTTTAGGATCTGGTCAATTATCAGCCAAATAATCTTTTTTCATTGAATTAGTACATATATATTCACCTAATATGCGGCCGTTTACCTGTGGCTTCGGCCATCTGTTGTTTCTATAGGCCAGTGCTATATATTTAGTGCAAATTCTGTTTGTTATTAATATTACTTGGCTACTGGTCTGTCATTCAACACTGTATTTCGCCACATTCCACAAAATATTTAGTTGTTATTAATATTTTTTGTTTGCCCCATCCTTTGCCCTGTTTAAATATGGCCGCTTTAGCCTGTTGTCGTCTCTGCGCGTGCGCCTTGCCCGTCTGTTGGCTGGTGGGCGTTCTCTGCTCGGAGAGCTGGATCACGTGGGCCCGCGCGTTTCCGGCTCTGCCGCAGCACTGAACCAGCTGGCCAATGGCGGGCAGCGTGCGCCTTGATGACTTCCGGCGGGCGTGCAATATAAAGCCCGATGGGTATACTACTCTCTACGCCCCCTGAGGAAGGAGTTTTTCTAGCTCCGAAACGCGCGTCGGGGATAGGACCGACCTTGCTGCTTCCCCCCGTACTTCAGGTATAGTAATGCAGTTTATTATGTCATTAGTATGACGTGTATTATACATCAATTTTGCATGTGTGCATTTGCACTTTGTCAGGGTATACTTCTTATGAAGGATTGTAGCACTTGCTGTATGATTTGTCTTATTATATTTTATATAACCCCTTAACTCTTATTAGCTATACCATCTAGCTCTGCATTTTACTATCCTGGCGGGGTGTTTGCAGCCTAGTTGGCCCTTCATGACCATTGTGTTCATTTATATGCTGTTCCTTTTCCCTGTCCAAACACTGTGTGTCCATATCTATTAATGTTTTAATATTATCTTTAATAAATATCATAGTTTTATGGATTTTTTGACTGCTTCTTTGTTTGGTACTTTCTAGTAAATGTGCAGTTGTCCTGCATTTGTCCTGCTTCAATTATGTGGATCATGATATATGATTTATATTATTGATCCTCTTTTATGGCCATTACACAATTTTTTGATATTTGGCCTCCACATATGTCTATTACTCTTTTACTAACTTGTAAGAGACGTAGTTGATGCGAGTAAAGACCTCGAAGGGTCCAATATACCGGGGACCCAATTTGTGCGAAGTGATCTTCAGGCGGATGAATTTGGAAGATAACCACACTCTATCGCCAGGATGATAGAGAGGTGGGTCCAAGCGCCTCTTGTCTGCGTGCTTTTTCAAATGATCGCATGCCTTGTATTTCATGCTGGCTTTTAACCTCATTTGTATGGATTAAGTGAATAAAGAATTATATTTTCACTACATCGTGGAGCTGGACATTTATCTTCATTATCTTAGACCAAAGGATCGTCTCGCTCCCAGAGAGGGTTAACCCATGCCAACGCTTCGTCCTCCAAGTGGAATACCACAAAGGCCACTTTAGCTCGATCGGTGGGGTATTGTTGAGGCAGCAATTCAAAATGCAACTGGCACTGGTTTAGGAACCCCCGGCACAATTTGGGGTCTCCGCCATACCGCGGAGGTTTAGCTAAACGGGGCGGTGGGTGTGGAACGGAGGCCTGAACTGGGGCAGCGTTGGCGGACTGGAGAGAGGAGTCTGTTATCCACCGAGGCCATATAATTTAAGATATGGGCCTGAGTATCGTGTTGGTGGGCGAGCTCCTGCTGGAGACTGGCCAGCTGGGATGCTTTCCCGGGATCAGAGGGCTGTAATGCCGAGAGCCGGGACTCCATGGTCTTTACAAAGGCTATGATCAGGGTCTGTTTTTCTTGTAGGAACGCTAGTTCCTTTTGGGCGGGGGCTGAAGTACCAGCGAGGTCAATGGCCTGATCATGCTGTTAGGATCCCTAAGGGTGCTGTTAGGATCCCCAAGGGTGAACCCATTGGACCGCGGCAACGAACCTCCCCCGGACAAGCGGACCAGGTGGACCACCCCCTATACAGGGAGTGTTAGGGGCAGGCCCAGGGGAAACTATTACCGCGGCAGCTGGTACCCGGTGCGAACACAGGAGACACAGAAGGAAACTGGAAAGGCAGGCGGGGGAACAGGCAAGACAAGGACCATGGAATACAGAGAGGACGGAGATACAGGCTGGCATGGCTGGAACACGGGCCGGACGGAGACACAGGCTGGAAGACACGGAGAGACACGGGAACTCAGACTGGAGGGAGGCACGGGCAGGTGAGCATTAGGAGAGACAAATGGAGAACGACAATCAGGACGGAGGAAATAGGGAACAGGAGATGGCGGCAGGGAGGACGGAGGTCACAGGCAGACGTGGGGCCAGGATCACTAGTATAGCATAAGTTCCGATCAGGCACCGCCAGGAGGAAGAGGCGGCCTGATATGGGAATGTGCGGTGGTACCTGAAACATGCCTGCATCGCCCTTCATCTGTGTTTGCTGGTTGGGCAGTGTGTGGAGGTTTAACCTGAGATGTCTGTGTTCAGACATGGTTGGCCTTTATCTGCACTTGTTTCATCTGGCTGCACGGGAGCGATTCAGACATGTTTCAGGTACATTTGTAATAGATATGGTCTTGCTTTTAAAATATTCAGGAGGCCGTAATGGCACAGTGAGTAATAAAAAATGTAGAGTAGGACCCCCCACATGAGATTGCCTTGGCGCGGCGGGGTGGCTCAATGTATTGATCAATATTTTGCCAAATGTCTCATTTTCATTACAGTTAGATGTCAATATGTGCATTGCACTTCATGTTATGCGTTCTTACCATGGGCAGCGCTGGCTTCTCTCTTTTTATATTTGCATATTGCGTCGTGGCTGACCACCGTTGCCGTGCGCGCTGGATTATGTTCGCCATTTTTGCTGTATTCATTGTGATGGATCTAAGCTGCTGTGCACACACACAGCAGCCCCGCCCTGCCCCAGGCTTTATAATTTGTACATCTGTGTCTGAGCCTGCATCGCCCTTCATCTGTGTTTGCTGGTTGGGCAGTGTGTGGAGGTTTAACCTGAGATGTCTGTGTTCAGACATGGTTGGCCTTTATCTGCACCTGTTTCAACTGACTGCACGGGAGCGATTCAGACATGTTTCAGGTACATTTGTAATAGATATGGTCTTGCTTTTAAAATATTCAGGAGGCCGTAATGGCACAGTGAGTAATAAAAAATGAAGAGTAGGACCCCCCACATGAGATTGCCTTGGCGCGGCGGGGTGGCTCAATTTATTGATCAATATTTTGCCAAATGTCTCATTTTGATTACAGTTAGATGTCAATATGTGCATTGCACTTCATGTTATGCGTTCTAACCACAAGCAGCACTGGCTTCTCTCTTTTTATGTTAGCTGTGTTTTCCTGCCGTGGTTAGTTATGTCCGCCGTGGTTAGCTGTATGTGCATCTACGGCGTTGTAACAGTACTTCCCCCTTTACATACCCTTCTTTTGAGGATAGAAAGAAACTTCTCTAAGATACGAGGGGCAGTGATGTTCTCCCAAGGTTCCCACGACTTGTCCTCAGGACCTAACCCTATCCAATCGATCAAAAAGAAGGTTTTCCCTCTCACCTTTTTCATGGCGAGCATATCCCTCACCTCAAAAATGTCCTCATGGCTAACAGGATTAGGAGTGTGACAGATAGAGGAATAATAGTGATTAAACACCACGTGTTTGAGGAGGGAGACATGGAAGGTGTTGGAAATACGGAGCGAGGCAGGCAACGTCAACTTGTAGGCCATGTCATTTATTCGTCCCAAAATCTCAAAGGGACCGATGTATCGAGGACTCAACTTGTAGGAAGGACTTTTAAGCCTGATAAACTTGGAAGATAGCCATACTTTGTCACCGGGAAGGTACGGAGGTGGGTCCAAACATCTTTTGTCAGCATGTCTCTTCATCCTGTCACCAGCTTTGACAAGTGCTTCTTTGGTCTCCTCCCAAATTTTAGAGAACTCCACGGACAAGGAGTCAGCTGTTGGTACACCCGAGACTGGTGGAACCGGCAGGGGCATATTAGCATTTTGCCCCGAGACAATGAAAAAAGGAGACTTGTTGGAGGAGTCACTAGGATAATTGTTATAGGCATAATTCGGCCCAAGGAAGAAGACAGACCCAATTATCCTGGTGAGCATTTGAAAAATGGCCAAGGTACAATGTCAAGATCTGGTTGGTATGTTCCACCTGACCGTTGGTCTGGGGGTGATAGTCCAAAGAAAAATCCAAAGTCACGTTCATAAGCTTGCATAGAGCTCTCCAAAACCGAGAAGTAAACTGAACTCCTCTGTCGGAAACAATGCGTTACGGGAATCCATGAATGCTGAAGGTATGAGCAATAAAAGTCTTGGCCAACTCGGAGGCAGAGGGCAAACCCAGCAGAGGGATAAAGTGAGCCATCTTAGAGAACCGATCCACGACCACCAAGATTACCGTACAACCACAGGATAGAGGGAGATTTGTGATGAAATCCATGGCGATATGTTGCCATGGGGCTGAAGGTATCGGGAGAGGATGCAAAGTACCAGAGTGAAGTTGCCTCGGAATCTTGTTCTTGTCGCATGAGTGACATGAAGATATAAACTCCTCGATGTCTTGGCGTAAAGAGGACCACCAATAGTGGCGAGATATGTGAGAGTTAGTCTTCTTTATCCCCACATGACTGTCAATCTTGGATGAATGGCCCCAAAGCAGCACTTTCTTTCTGTTATTCTCGGCGACAAACATCCTCCCCGGGAGTAAGTTAGCAAGACCTAGGGGAGTCAACGTTATAATCTTGGAGGGATCGATGTTGTGAGAAGGATCCTCCTCTGCATCAGCTGGCTGGAAAGACCTAGACAAAGCATCGACCTTGACGTTATAATGGCCTGATCGGAAGTGAAATTAAAAATCGAAGCGGGCAAAGAAAAGCAACCATCTGGCCTGCTGGGGGTTAAGTTTTTGAGCCGACCGGATGTAGAACAGATTCCTGTGGTCGGAGAAAATTGCAAAAGGATGGGTCACCCCCTCTAGAAGGTACCACCATTCCTCAAGAGTCAGTTTGATGGCCAACAACTCTCTGTCTCTGATGGAATAATTGCGCTCAGCAGAAGAAAACGCCTTGTAGAAAATACCGCAGGTGACTAAGCGACCGGAAGAGGATCTTTGGAGAAGCACTGCTCTAGCTCTCGTGGAGGAGGCATCCACCTCGAGCATGAACGACTTGTTAGTCTCATGACGATGAAGCACAGGGGCGGCTGCAGAGGCTTGCTTTAGAGACAAAAAGGCATCTTTAGCCTCCAGAGACCAGATGTGGGAGTTGGCTCCCTTACGGAAAAGAGCCGAGATATGCTTAGATAGCGAGGAAAAATGTGAGATGAACTGCCTGTAATAGTTCACGAATCCAAGAAACTGTTGGATGGCTTTTACCCCGAGAGGCAGTGGCCATTTGATTATGGCTGATACTTTCTCCAAATCCATATTCAGGCAGGATTCCGAGATAATGTGTCCCAAAAATGGTAATGGGGTTTGCTCAAAGACACACTTCTCGAACTTGGCATAGAGACGGTTCTCTCTTAAACGTAACAGCACTTGGCAAACGTCTTGCCGATGAGATGACAGATCCAGAGAGAACAAGAGAATATCTTCCAAATATGCTACAACGCAGTAATACAGGAGGTCTCAAAAAATGTCATTAACAAACTCCTGAAATACAGCGGGTGCGTTGCAGAGGCCAAAGGTCATGACCAGGTACTCGTTATTTCCTTCCCGCTTATTAAACGCGGTCTCCCACTCGTCACCAGCGTGGATACGGATCAGGTTGTAGGCACCATGAAGGTCTAGTTTGATGAAAATCCGTGCTCCCCTCAAACGATCAAAAAGCTCCAGAATTGGTGGTAGAGGATGCCTGTTCTTGACCGTGATGTTATTCAAGCCTCTATAGTACAGGGTCGAAGGAAACCGCCCTTCTTTTTAACAAAGAAGAAACCTGCGTCTGCGGGAGAGGAGGACTTTCGAATAAAGCCCCTGGCCAGATTTTCTTGGATATAGTACGATATGGCCTGGGTCTCCACCGAAGGGAGCAGGTATATTCTGCCTCTAGGAGGGGTCGAACCATCAATGAGTTCAATCGGGCAGTCATTTGGCTGATGCGGAGGACTCTCTGCCTCCTTCTTGTTGAAGACATCCGAGAAGGGCCAGTAGACAGCGGGTAATCCAACGGGAACAGAAGGAGACAGTGTCATCCCAATGGGTCGAACTGGCAGCCGGCACCTCTCCTGGCAGTACTGACCCCAGCGAAGTATGTTACCAGAGCGTCAATCATAGGTTGACTCATGTGTCCTTAGCCAGGGAAGACCAAAAAGAAGAGCGTGGGCCATGTCAGATACAAAATAGATGGCAATCCTCTCCCGATGCAGAACCCCAACTTGCAACTTCAGCTCCTTGGTAACCGTAGTAACCGCCTCAGGTAAAGGCCTTCCATCCACAAAAGCAATCCAACGAGGATTCTCCAGGGTCCTAACTGGGATCTGGTACTTCTCAACTTCTTCAAGCCTGAGAAAGTTCCCTGTCACGCCCGAATCCACGTAAACCACCTCAGAATAGCGTTTAGGACCTGAGAACCACTGAAAGGTCAGTGTTAAAGGTAGATAGGAATCACATACACCTATGGAGGCCTCTCTTACCTGTCTTAAGTAGAGGAGTTTCCGGGCCGCACTGGGCAGGAACGAAGCAAGTGAGAACCATCTTCACAGTATAGACATAAGCCTTGCACGCGTCTCTCACAACGGCATTGCTCCGCCATTTTAAGACGATCCACCTGCATAGATTCAGCAGCTGCTGCGGAAGAAGACACCGCAGAACCTGGGCTAAGATGCCTGTGGATAGTTAGAGATGAGATAGTAGGTCTCCAATCTCGAGCAGCCTCAAGAGAACGCTCCTGAAATCGTAAATCAATACGTGTAGCAAGAGAAATCAAATCCTCGGGAGAGGTTGGAGTATTTCGACCAGCGAACCAGGAGTCCACCCCAACTTTTAAGCCAGAGTGCGAAAACGAATGGCGTATTGCCCAACAGTAAGTGAACCTTGGCGGAGATTAAAGAGGGACTCAGTAGTAGAGGCCAGACAACCTGGTTCATCAAACACTCTGTGGAAGGTTTCCAAAAATTTTGCAACGTAGAGACTATGGGATCGTCTAGCTCCCACACGGGATTTATCCAAGCCAACGCCTCACCCTCCAGATGTGAAGCCACAAACGCCACCTTAGCCCGATCAGTGGGGTATTGCTGTGGCAACAACTCAAAATGCAGACGACACTGATTTAAAAAATCCCTGCAAAGCTTGGGGTCGCCTTTAAACTGGGGCGGTTTACCAAGGCCGGTGGGGGATGAGTAGTATAGTCAGGGGTACGGGCTGACGACTGCACCAAAGTCGAGGTGGCAGATTGAAGAGAGAGCAGACAGTCATCCACAGAGGCCATATTACTCAATATGTGGGCCTAAGTGTTGCGCTGCTGAACAAGCTCCTGCTGGAGACTAGCAAGCTGAATAGCATTCCCTGGGTCAGCGGCTTGTAAAGCGGACCATCGGAAACCCATGGACTTCATGAAGGACATAATGCGACCCTGATTCTCCCGCAAAAATATCCACTCTTTTTGGGCAGCAGAGGCACCAGCGGGATCCATGACCTGATTATTCTGTTACGACTCTTGGAGTGGACCCTCTGGGCTGAGATACCACCCTGAGTGAACTGACCTACTGGAACCACCCCCTATACAGGGATCATCAGAGTCAGCACCAGTGGGGTAAAGTATTGCAACTGCTGGTAAGTGTAGACTGACTGAGCACAGTAATAATATCAAACTGTGGAATGACTGTCTATACAATTTACACTAGTCTGTGGACTGACGGACCACAATGTTCATGATAAATTGTATACCAGCTCATCCTAGCATTTACACGAGGTGATGACTAATTAAACACAGTATTTATACTAGACAGAGGACCAACTGATTACAATATTAACATTTCACTATGGAGTGACTGACAGCAACATTTACAATATACTGTGGACAGACTGACTACAGCTTTGACAATAAACTGTGGATAGATTGACCACATTCACTATCTCTGAGATAAGTAATTTTGGCCCTAGGGAGTTATACTTATTGGTGTGTATAGCATGTAGCAGAAACATATTATCATACGTTTGTCTTTTTACAGGTTACTGCTCTAATTGACATAATGAAGGGTAAAATTTTTCTTTGTGGACTCCAGCAAGCCAATTGGAAGAATCACATAAAAGGTAATTAATTTTCAAATTATTACTGATAATTGTTGGTCTAGGCTTGAGTTCTAGATCTGCGGAGGTGTAATAACACCTTCCTGATACATGTCAATATACTATAGGTGTTATCTTTTATGTATATCTTCTATACACAACTCTTAGTATAACACCACTTTATCTCAGGTACAGAGATAGGGAACATTTTTTCTCATTATCAACTTTCTTCCAAATTGGGAGTACCCTCTTATATTTCATAAAATACACTTGTTTCAGCGGTGAAACAATCAATACCTTGATTACACGAGACTGACCCCAGCATTCACACTAGACCGCAGCCTGACAGAACACAGCATTTACACTATGTGACCATAAACTGAGGAAAGTATTTATAAAAACTGTCGACTGACTATTCACAGTAGACTGCACTAATTGTCCAAAGAATTTACACTAGGTGTGGACCGACTGAGCACAGTATTAATACCTGACTGTGGACTGACTGTCTATATAATTTAAACTAGTCTCTGGACTGACTGACCACAACATTCACAGTAGACTGTACACTAATTAACCATATAATATACGCTAGGTGTGGACTGACTGAGCACAGTATTAATACCAGACTTAGGACTGACTTACCACAATATTTACAATACATTGTGCACCGACTGACCATAGCATGTACACTAAGTGTAGTCTGACTGAGCACAGTAAAAATATCAGACTGTGGAATGACTGTCTATACAATTTACACTATTTTGTGGAGTGACAGACCACAATATTCACTATAAATTGTAGACCAGTTCATCCCAGCATTTACACTAGATGTGGACTAATTAAACACAGTATTTATACTGGACGGAGGGCCAACTGATTACAATATTTACTCTTCACTATGGACTGACAAAAACATTTAAGAGTATACTTCCATACACAACTCTTAGTATAACACCACCTTATCTCAGGTACAGAGTTAGGGAACATTTTTTCTCATTATCATCTGTCTTCGAAATTGGGAATACCCTCTTATATTTCACAAAATACACTTGTTTCAGCGGTGAAACAATAAATACCATGATTACACGAGACGCAATGGGAACACGCTGGATACAGTAAAGCGCAGAGCATGCACTGGGAAGCAAGTAGAGAAACAGGAGAATACTGAGCGTGCACTAGGAAGCAAGTAGAGAAACAGGAGAATACAGAGCTTGCACTGGGAAGCACGCTGAGATGCGGAGAGTGCAGAGCGCGCACTAGGAAGCAAGCTGAAATACAGGAGAATACAGAGCGTGCAATGGGAAGCATGTTGAGATACAGAGAGTGCATAGCGTGCACTGAGACACACGCTGTAGGACCTTAGCATATAAAAGCACCCGCACTGAGACCTGCACAGATGCGGAAGTAGTAATCAGTGGCTTCCTCTAGCAGATAGCATCCTGAAATACCTGTTGCTGTGGCCAAGAATGAGGTACTTCTGGGTCAGACAGCATAATGATCGGAGGAAGTGCGCCGCTGAGGCCTAAGCAGCCGGGTGCGTGTTCTTGGTGGATGGGATCCCTGACGTGCCAGCCAAGCCAGAAGTTGAGGAGAGACCTCTGGAAGAGCCCGAAAAGCGGCACGCCGAGTGAGGTAAGTATCCTGCTGCTGGGGGGCGTGCGGCATTGTAACAGTACCTCCACCTTTACATCCCCTCCTTTTGAGGCTAGAAAGAAACCTCTCTAAGATACGAGGGGCAGTGATGTTCTCCCAAGATTCCCATGACCTGTCCTCAGGACCAAACCCTATCCAGTCGATCAAAAAGAAGGTTTTCCCTCTCACCTTTTTCATGGCGAGTATATCCCTCACCTCAAAAATGTCCACATGGCTAACAGGATTAGGAGTGTGACAGATAGAGGAATAATAGCGATTAAACACCATGGGTTTGAGGAGGGAGACATGGAAGGTGTTGGAAATACGGAGCGAGGCAGGCAACGTCAACTTGTAGGCCACGTCATTGATTCGTCCCAAGATCTCAAAGGGACCGATGTATCGAGGACTCAACTAGTAGGAAGGACTTTTAAGCCTGATAAACTTGAAAGATAGCCATTCTTTGTCACCGGGAAGGTACGGAGGTGGGTCCAAACATCTTTTGTCAGCATGTCTCTTCATCTTGTCACCAGCTTTGACAAGTGCTTCTTTGGTCTCCTCCCAAATTTTAGAGAACTCCAAGGACAAGGAGTCAGCTGTTGGTACACCGAGACTGGTGGAACCGGCAGGGGCATATTAGCATTTTGCCCCGAGACAATGAAAAAAGGAGACTTGTTGGAGGAGTCACTAGGATAATTGTTATAGGCATAATTTGGCCCAAGGAAGAAGACAGACCCAATTATCCTGGTGAGCATTTGAAAAATGGCGAAGGTACAATGTCAAGATCTGGTTGGTATGTTCCACCTGACCGTTCGTCTGGGGGTGATAGTCCAAAGAAAAATCCAAAGTCACGTTCATAAGCTTGCAGAGAGCTCTCCAAAACCGAGAAGTAAACTGAACTCCTCTGTCGGAAACAATGCGTTACGGGAATCCATGAATGCTGAAGGTATGAGCAATAAAAGTCTTGGCCAATTGGGAGGCATAGGGCAAAACCGGCAGAGGGATAAAGCGAGCCATCTTAGAGAACCAATCCACGACCACCAAGATTACCATACAATCACAGGATCGAGGGAGATTTGTGATGAATTCCATGGCGATATGTTGCCATGGGGCTGAAGGTACCGGGAGAGACTGCAGAGTACCAGAGTGAAGTTGCCTCGGAATCTTGTTCTTGTCGCATGAGGGACATGAAAATATAAACTTCTCTATGTCTTGCCGTAAAGAGGACCACCAATAGTGGCGAGATATGAGAGAGTTAGTCTTCTTTATACCTGCATGACCGGCAATCTTGGATGAATGGCCCCAAAGCAGCATTTTTTTCTGTTATTCTCGGCGACAAACGTCCTCCCCAGGGGTAAGTTATCAAGGCCTAGGGGAGTCAACGTTATAATCCTGGAGGGATCGATGATGTGAGAAGGCTCCTCCTCTGCATCAGCTGGCTGGAAAGACCTAGAAAAAGCACCGACCTTAACGTTAAAATGGCCTGATCGGAAGTGAAATTCAAAATCAAAGCGTGCAAAGAAAAGTGACCATCTGGCCTGCCGGGGGTTAAGTCTTTAAGCCGACCGGATGTAGGACAGATTCTTGTGGTCGGAGAAAATTACGAAAGGATGGGCCGCCCCCTCTAGAAGGTACCACCATTCCTCAAGAGTCAGTTTGATGGCCAACAACTCTCTGTCTCTGATGGAATAATTGCGCTCAGCAGAAGAAAATGCCTTGTAGAAAATACCGCAGGTGACTAAGCGACCGGAAGGGGATATTTGGAGAAGCACTGCTCCAGCTCCCGTGGAGGAGGCATCCACCTCGAGCATGAACGACTTGTTAGTCTCATGACGATGAAGCACAGAAGCGACTGCAGAGGCTTGCTTTAGAGACAGAAAGGCATCTTTAGCCTCCAGAGACCAGATGTGGGAGTTGGCTCCCTTACGGACAAGAGCCGAGATAGGCTTAGATAGCGAGGAAAAATGTGGGATGAACTGCCTGTAATAGTTCACGAATCCAAGAAACTGTTGGATGGCTTTTACCCCGAGAGGCAGTGGCCATTTGATTATGGCTGATACTTTCTCCGAATCCATGTTCAGGCAGGATTCCGAGATAATGTGTCCCAAAAATGGTAACAGGGTTTGCTTAAAGACACACTTCTCGAACTTGGCATAGAGACGGTTCTCTCTTAAACGTAACAGCACTTGGCGAACGTCATGCTGATGAGATGACAGATCCGGAGAGAAAACGAGAATATCGTCCAAATATACTACAACGCAGTAATACAGGAGGTCTCGAAAAATGTCATTAACAAACTCCTGAAATACAGCGGGTGCGTTGCAGAGGCCAAAGGTCATGACCAGGTACTCGTAATTTCCATCCCGCGTATTAAACGCGGTTTTCCACTCCAGCGTGGATACGGATCAGGTTGTAGGCACCATGAAAATCTAGTTTGATGAAAATCCGGCTCCCCTCAAACGATCAAAAAGCTCCAGAATTGGTGGTAGAGGATACCTGTTCTTGACCATGATGTTATTCAAGCCTCTATAGTCAATACAGGGTCGAAGGAAGCCGTCCTTCTTTTTAACAAAGAAGAATCCCTTGTCTGTGGGAGAGGAGGACTTTTGAATAAAGCCCCTGGCCAGATTTTCTTGGATATAGTACGATATGGCCTGGGTCTCCACTGAAGAGAGCAGGTAAATTCTGCCTCTAGGAGTGGTCGAACCAGGAATGAGTTCAATCGGGCAGTCATACGACTGATGCGGAGGACTCTCTGCCTCCTTCTTGTTGAAGACATCCGAGAAGGGACATTAGACAGCGGGTAATCCAACGGGAACAGAAGGAGTCAATGACATCCCAAAGGGTCGAACTGGCAGCCGGCACCTCTCCTGGCAGTACTGACCCCAGCGAAGTATGTTACCAGAGCTTCAATCATGGGTTGGCTCATGTGTCCTTAGCCAGGGAAGACCAAGAAGAAGAGCGTGGGCCATGTCAGATAGAACATAGATGACAATCCTCTCCTGATGCAGAACCCCAACTTGCAACTTCTGCTCCTTGGTAACCTTAGTGACCGCCTCAGGTAAAGGCCTTCCATCCACAGAACCAATCCAACGAGGATTCTCCAGGGTCCTAACTGGGATCTGGTACTTCTCAACTTCTTCAAGCCTGAGGAAGTTCCCTGCCACGCCCGAATCCACGTAAACCACCTCAGAATAGCGTTTAGGACCAGAGAACCAGTGAACAGTCAGAGTTAAAGGTAGATAGGAATCACATACACCTATGGAGGCCTCTCTTACCTGGCCGCACTGGGCAGGAACGAAGCAAGTAAGAACCATGTCCACAGTATAGACGTAAGCCTTGCACGCGTCTCTCACGACGGCATTGCTCCACCTTTTTAAGACGATCCACCTGCATAGATTCAGCAGCTTCTGCGGAAGAAGACACCGCAGAACCTGGGCTAAGATGCCTGTGGATAGTTATAGTTGAGATAGTAGGTCTCGAATCTCGATCAGCCTCAAGAGAACGCTCTTGAAATCGTAAATCAATACGTGTAGCAAGAGAAATCAAATCCTCGAGAGAGGTTGGAGTATTTCGACCAGCAAGCCAGGAGTCCACCCCAACATTGAAGCCAGAGTGCGAAAACGAATGGCATATTGCCCAACAGTAAGTGAACCTTGGCGGAGATTAAAGAGGGACTCAGTGGTAGAGGCCAGGCGACCCGGTTCATCAAACACTCTGTGGAAGGTTTCCAAAAAAATTAGCAGCTGAGACACTATGGGATCGTCTCGCTCCCACAAGGGATTTACCCAAGCCAACGCCTCACCCTCCAGATGTGAAACCACAAACACCACCTTAGCCCGATCAGTGGGGTATTGCTGTGGCAACAACTCAAAATGCAGATGACACTGATTTAAAAAATCCCTGCAAAGCTTAGGATCGCCATTAAACTGGGGCGGTTTACCAAGGCGAGGTGGGGGATGAGGAGTAGAGTCAGAGGTACGGGCCGACGCCTGCACCAAAGTCGAGGCGGCAGATTGGAGAGAGCAGAAGGTCATCCACAGAGGCCATATTACTCAATATGTGGGCCTGAGTGTTGCGCTGCTGAACAAGCTCCTGCTGGAGATTAGCAAGTTGAATAGTATTCCCTGGGTCAGCGGCCTGTAAAGCGGACCATCGGAAATCCATGGAGTTCATGAAGGACATAATGCGACCCTGAATATCCACTCTTTTTGGGCAGCAGAGGCACCAGCGGGATCCATGACCTGATTATTCTGTTACGACTCTTGGAGTGGACCCTCTGGGCTGAGATACCAACCCACCCTGAGTGAACTGACCTATTGGAACCACCCCCTATACAGGGAACATCAGGGTCAGCACCAATGGGGTAAAGTATTGCAACTGCTGGTAAGTGTAGACTGACTGAGCACAGTAATAATATCAAACTGTGGAATGACTGTCTATACAATTTACACTAGTCTGTGGACTGACGGACCACAATGTTCATGATAAATTGTATACCGGCTCATCCTAGCATTTACACGAGGTGATGACTAATTAAACACAGTATTTATACTGGACGGAGGACAAACTGATTATAATATTAACATTTCACTATGGAGTGACTGACAGCAACATTTACAATATACTGTGGACAGACTGACTACAGCTTTGACAATAAACTGTGGATAGATTGACCACATTCATTATCTCTGAGATAAGTAATTTTGGCCCTAGGGAGTTATACTTATTGGTCTGTATAGCATGTAGCAGGAACATATTATCATACGTTTGTCTTTTCACAGGTTACTGCTCTAATTGACATAATGAAGGGTAAAATTTTTCTTTGTGGACTCCAGCAAGACAATTGGAAGAATCACATAAAAGGTAATTAATTTTCAAATTATTACTGATAATTGTTGGTCTAGGCTTGAGTTCTAGATCTGCGGAGGTGTAATAACACCTTCCTGATACATGACAATATACTGTAGGTGCTATCTTAAATGTATATCTTCTATACACAACTCTTAGTATAACACCACTTTATCTCAGGTACAGAGATAGGGAACATTTTTTCTCATTATCAACTTTCTTCCAAATTGGGAATACCCTCTTATAATTCATAAAATACACTTGTTTCAGCGGTGAAAAAATCAATACCTTGATTACACGAGACTGACCCCAGCATTCACACTAGACCGTAGTCTGGCAGAACACAGCATTTACACTATGTGACCATAAACTGAGGAAAGTATTTATAAAAACTGTCGACTGACTGACCACAACATTCACAGTAGACTGTGCACTAATTGACCAAAGAATTTACACTAGGTGTGGACTACTGACTGAGCACAGTATTAATAACAGACTGAGGAATGACTTACCACAACATTTATAATAGATTGTGCACCGACTGACCATAGCATTTACATTAAGTTTGGACCGACTGACCACAATAATAATACCTGACTGAGGACTGACTGTCTATATCATTTAAACTAGTCTGTGGACTAACTGACCACAACATTCACAGTAGACTGTACACTAATTAACCATATAACATACACTAGGTGTGGACTGACCTAGCACAGTATTTATATTTGTTTTGGGACTGACTTACCACAACTTTTACAATACATTGTGTACCGGCTGACCATAGCATGTACACTAAGTGTAGACTGACTGAGCACAGTAATAATATCAGACTGTGGAATGGCTGTCTATACAATTTACACTATTCTGTGGAGTGACAGACCACAATATTCACTATAAATTGTAGACAAGCTCATCCCAGCATTTACACTAGGTGTGGACTAATTAAACACTGTATTAATACTGGACAGAGGGCTGACTGTTTACAATATTTACACTTCACTATGGACTGACAAAAACATTTAAGAGTATACTGTGGACTGACTGACTACAGCTTTGACAATAAACTGTGGATAGATTGACCACATGTATTATCTCTGAGATAAGGAATTTTGGCTCTAGTGAGTTATACTTATTGGTGTGTAGCATGTGCAGGAACAGATTATCATACGTTTTGTCTTTTACAGGTTACTGCTCCCATTGACATAATGAAGCGTAAAATTTTTCTTTGTGGGCTACAACAAGACAATTGGAAGAAATACATAAAAGGTAATTAATTTTGAAATTAATTACTGATAATCGTTGATCTAGGCTTTATTTCTAGATCTGCGGAGGTGTAATAACACCTTCCTGATACATGACAATATACTGTATGTGTTATTTTAAATGTATATCTTAGTATAACACCACCTTATCTCAGGTACAGAGTAAGGGAACATTTTTTCTCATTATCATCTGTCTTCGAAATTGGGAATACCCTTTTACATTTAATAAAATACACTTGTTTCAGCGGTGAAACAATTAATACCATGATTACACGAGACACATTGGTAACATGCTGGATAGAGGATGATGCAGAGCATGCACTGGTAAGCAAGCAGAGATACAGGAGAATACAGAGCGTGCACTGGGAAGCACACTGAGATACAGAGAGTGCAGAGCGCGCACTAGGAAGCACGCTGAGATACAGAGAGTGCAGAGCGTGCACTGTGGAGCACGCTGAGATTAAGAGAGTGCAGAGCTTGCACTGGGGAGCACGTTGAGATACAGAGAGTGCATAGCGCGCAGTGAGACGCACGCAGCACGCTGTATGACCTGAGCATATAAAAGCACCCGCACTGAGACCTGCACAGATGCCGAAGTAGTAATCAGTCGCTTCCTCTAGCAGGAAGCAGCCTGAAATACCTGTTGCTGTTGCCCAGAATGACGTACTTCAATCAGGCAGCATAATGATCGGAGGAAGTGCGCTGCCGCGGCTTAAGCAGTCGTCTGCGTGTTCCTGGTGGATGGGATCCCTGACGTGCCCGTCAAGCCGGAAATTGAGGAGAGACCCCCGGAAGTGCCCGGTCAGCGGCACGCCGAGTGAGGTAAGAATCCTGCAGGTGGGCGGCTCGCGGCGTTGTAACAGTACCTCCCCCCTTTACATCCTTTCCTTTTGAGGCTGGAAAGAAACCTCTCTAAGATACAAGGTGCAGTGATGTTCTCCCAAGGTTCCCACAATCTCTCCTCAGGACCAAACCCTTTCCAATCGATCAAAAAGAAGGTTTTCCCTCTCACCTTTTTCATGGCGAGTATATCCCTCACCTCAAAAATGTACTCATGGCTAACAGGACTAAGAATGTGAAAGATAGAGGAATGATAGTGATTAAACACCACGGGTTTGAAAAGGGAGACATGGAAGGTGTTGGAAATACAAAGCGAGGCAGGAAACTTCAACTTGTAGGCCACGTCATTGATTCGTCCCAAGATCTCCAAGGGACCGATGTATCGAGGACTCAACTTGTAGGAAGGATTTTTAAGCCAGATAAACTTGGAAGATAGCCATACTTTGTCACCGGGAAGGTACGCAGGTGGGTCCAAACATCTTTTGTCAGCATGTCTCTTCCTCTTATCACCGTCTTTGACAAGAGCTTCTTGGGTCTCCTCCCAAATTTGAAAAACTCCACTGACAAAGAGTCAGCTGTTGGTACACCCGAGACTGGTGGAACTGGCAGGGGCATATTAGGATGTTGTCCCGAGACAATGAAAAAAGGAGACTTGTTGGAGGAGTCACTAAGATGATTGTTATAGGCAAATTCGGCCCAAGGAAGAAGACAGACCCAATTATCCTGGTGAGCATTGGAAAAATGTCGAAAGTACGATGTGAAGATCTGCTTGGTATGTTCCATCTGACCGTTGGTCTGGGGGTGAAGGGCCAAAGAAAAATCCAAAGTCACGTTCATAACCTTGTACAGAGCTCTCCAAAACCGCGATGTAAACTGATCTCCTCTGTCAGACACAATGTGTTACGGGAATCCATGAATGCTGAAGATATGAGCAATAAAAGTCTTGGCCAATTCGGAGGCAGAGGGAAAAGCCGGCAGAGAAATAAATTGAGCCTTTTTAGACAACCGATCCACGACCACCAAGATTACCGTACAACCAGAGGATCGAGGGAGATTTATGATGAAATCCAAGGCGATTTGTTGCCATGGGATTGAAGGTTTCGGGAGAGGCTGCAGAGTACCAGAGTGAAGTTGCCTCGGAATCTTGTTCTTGTCGTATGAGGGACATGAAGATATAAACTCCTCGATGTCTTGGCGTAAAGTGGACCACCAATAGTGGCGAGATATGAGAGAGTAAGTCTTCTTTATCCCCGCATGACCGGCAATCTTGGATGAATGGCCCCAAAGCAGCACTTTTTTTCTGTTATTCTCGGCGACAACATCCTCCCCAGGGGTAAATTGGCAAGATCTAGGGGAGTCAACATGATAATCCTGGAGGGATCGATGATGTGAGAAGGATCCTCCTCTGCATCAGATGGCTGGAAAGACCTAGACAGGGCATCGGCCTTGATGTTACTATGGCCTGATCGAAAGTGGAGTTCAAAATCGAAGAGGGCAAAGAAAAGGGACCATCTGGCCTACCGGGGATTAAGTCTTTGAGCCAACCCAATGGACCACAGAATCTAGTGGTCGGAGAAAATTACGAAAGGATGGGCCGCCCCTTCAAGAAGGTACCGCCATTACTTAAGAGTAAGTTTGATGGCCAACAACTCTCTGTCTCTGATGGAATAATTGTGCTCAGCAGAAGAAAACGCCTTGGAGAAAATACTGCAGGTGACTAAGCAACCGGAAGGGGATCTTTGGAGAATCACTGCCCCAGCTCCCGTGAAGGAGGCATCTGTTACAGAACCACTTAGCCCCCAGAATATGTTGTGCAGTTATATGGATGTATAATAGGTTCTATGAGAGATGCATGTCCCTAATGCATCAGCATTCCCCCTTTTGTCCGCCCTCCCCCCACCTTTGTAATTTCCACTGTAAACATCGGCAGGCTCCGGCCTTCTGTGGCTTTTGTAATGCATGTCTTGCCTGCCCTCTGTATCTGTGTGATATATTCTGTGTCCTGTGAGTAAAGGGTTGTCAGACTGGAAATACATGGAGAAGCAGTGATCTTTCATATGCGTCCATGTAACCCAGGGATTCCAGCCAGCGTCATTCATTCAGACTCCAGCCAACGCAGAGCGGACCTCCCAAAACACGGGGTGGTACTGAAAGAGGTACCCCAGCTTGGTAGACCCCGTTACACTGGTGGCAGACAGCGCGATTTGATACCCCTTCTACAGGAAAGGAATGAATGGAAAATAACTACCAGAAGTTAAAGAGGACAACATTAAAAGATCTGGTGGAAGCCTGAGGGTTGATCGCCAGCAACAAAACAAAAGCGGATTTGATAGCAGCCATCATGGAACACGACAGTGCAGCGCCCACAAATGTGAACATGGAGGAGACCGAATTCCAGAGGGAGGTAAAGAACAGACTGGCGTTCTGTGGCCCAAACCCTGCGGTAGAGATCATACGAGAGGTGATGGCTGATGTGCATACTGATCTGAAGGAAAGGATGGCCGAGCGGACCAGGATAGAGCTAGCCAAGATGGAGATGGCAGAACAGACCAAAGTGGAGCTGGCCAAGATGGAGATGGCAGAGTGGAGAGAGGAGAGCCAGCGAGCAGGGGGAGCTCTGGCCTTCGACCGGGAACCTTCAACAGTGAGCCACAAAAAGATCCAGTATAATGCCTTCCGACAGTTGGGGGAGGCAGAGGAAGACATTGATGGCTTTCTGCAGGACTTTGAGCGGCAGTGTGCCCTTCATCAAGTGAAGCTGGAGGAACGGGTTTAGATTCTGGCCACCAAGCTGACAGGCCGAGCAGCAGACGCCTATCGCACGGTACCTGAAGACTGTATGGACTATGAGCGGATCAAAGAAGTGATCTTGGCCCGGTATGCGCTGACACCAGAGGCCTATTGCCAAAAGTTCCGTGGACTTATAAAACGCGTAACCAATACCCACGCTGAATGGGCCTGTAAATTACGGCGGTCACTGCTACAGTGGGTACAAGGGAGCCAAGCAACCACTAAGTAGGATGTCCTACAGCTCTTCCTGTTAGAACGATTCTTTAATGGACTAAACCCCGAGACACAGGAATGGCTTTGGGACAGGCGGCCAATGACTCTTGAGGAAGCCGCTCGTCTGGCCGATGAACATCATGATGCCAGGAGGCCACAGTTCTCCGGATCAAAGGTGGTCACTAGGGGCCCGCCCATGGACCTGGAGGACCCCAAACCACCGAAGACTGTAGGGGGACCAGCTAGAAACCCGGCCTACCACAGTCCATCTGGGGCGCGATGTCACACCTGCCATCAGCTGGGCCACCTGCAAAGACAATGCCCCATCCGGACTCAGCATACCCAGTGGCCAAAGGCGGGAACAGCTATCTTCAGCCGGGCTGCTGTACACTGCTACCAAGGCGAAGCTGACCCGGCATTGGGGGCTACGACTAACCAAGGGGTGGAAGAGATGGAGGAAGTGCTGCATGAAGTAGACCCCGTGCAGGCAGCCCGGGCAGATAATCGACAACAGCATCGATAGGTCGTGTGGGTTAATGGGAAACGTATGCAGGGACTAAGAGATTCCGGAGCAACTTTGACCCTTGTGAAGCCTCATCTCGTCCGGGACCAAGAGAAGACGGACCGGGCAGTGGCAGTCCGTGTAGCAGGGGGAGCTATACATCGACTACCCACTCCCAGGATTCACCTGAACTGGGAAGTCGGGGATGGCCTTGTTGAGGTCGGCTTGATGGAGGATTTGCCTGCAGACGTCTTACTGGGAGATGACTTGGGGCCCATGTTGTCTGCATTCTCGGTGGCCCCTCAGGCTGAGACCTTTCCTGTGACCACCCGGAGACAAGCTCGAGCTGCGGAGGCGGAATCACTCTCAGAGGAGGCCCAGGTAAGACATCTCAGCCCTGCACGTATTCCCATAGCCAGACACATTTCTTGAGCCACCCCAGATGAATTTAAGAGGGAGTTACTTGAGGATCCTTCATTAGAGGGATATCGTGGGAAGGCACAGGAAGGGAGAGGAGTACTGGAAGGGGAACAGTTTGTATGGAAGCAGGGACTCCTCTACCGGATCACAGAGCAGCACTACACAGGGACGAGCCCCACTATAAAACAACAGCTGGTAGTTCCCAAGAAGTATAGGCAGGAGCTACTGCGAATCTCTCATGATATACCCTTGGCCGGGCACTTCGGCGTCAGTCGCATCAGGCATCGTCTGACACAAAACTTCTTTTGGCCGGGGGTAACCTATGATGTTCGTCAGTACTGCCAGACCTGTGACAGTTGTCAGCGCATTGGCAAGAGGGGGGATCGATGCAAGGCCAAATTACGCCCCCTCCCCATTGTGGAGGAACCATTTAGCCGAGTAGCGGTCGATCTGATAAGACTGTTAGCCAAACCCAGTCCGTCCGGGAAAAAGTATATATTGACTGTGGTAGATTATGCCACACGGTATCCAGAGGCGGTTGCGTTACCTAACATACTGGCAGAGACGGTGGCGGCCGCCCTGCTCCAGGTTTTCTCACGGGTTGGATTTCCCCGGGAGATTATCTCGGACCAGGGTACCCAGTTTACAGCAGAGGTGACCAACCAACTGTGGAAGCTGTGCGGCGTAAAGTCCATTAGAAGCGCCACGTACCACCCGCAAACCAATGGGTTGTGTGAACGCTTTAACGGGACATTAAAACAGCTCATTGGGACTTTTACCAGGACCTACAGGGACTGGGAGAAATTCTTGCCACACCTCCTGTTTGCCTATTGGGAGGTGCCCCAAGAATCCACGGGGTTCTCCCCGTTCGAGCTGGTATACGGGAGACGGGTAAGGGGACCCCTAGACTTAGTGCTGGAACACTGGGAAGGGGAGGGCCTCATAGAAGGGGTACCTATTGTACCCTATGTGCTGGAATTCCGGCACCGCCTACAGGAGTTGACTCAGGCTGTACGTGAGAACATGTAGGCGACCCAGTGGCGCCAGCGCATATGGTACGATCGGAGGGCCAGAGAGCGCACTTTTTAAATAGGACAGAAGGTCCTGGTGATAGAGCCCACTAAGCAGAATAAGTTTCAAGCTGCATGGCAGGGGCCCTACCAGGTAGTGGGGAAAATAGCCAACACAACCTATAATGTCGCCGATTGTGACGACCCCAGGGTTATCCGCATGTTCCATGTGAATATGCTGAAGCCCTACCGGGAGCGCCCTGAAGAGGTAGTGGCCATCTGTGCACCTGAAGCAGAGGATTTAGCCTGACTTCCCTTGCCGGATGTCTTAGGGGAAAGGACTCAGTCTAAAACATGGGACCAGGTACACTTGGGTGAAGACCTAGGCCCCCGGGTGAGACAGCAGGCGGAGGCGTTGTTGAGGCTGCGACAGAGGATGTTTTCAGAGAGACCGGGGTACACTCGCCTGGCACAACACAAGGTTGAGACCCAGGATCAGACCCCCTGCGACAAAACCCCTTCCGCGTCCCTGAGTCTGTACGAAAGGGGATGCGACAAGAGATACAAGAGATGTTGCGTTTAGGGGTCATTGAAGAGTCAGATAGTCCCTGAGCATCCCCCGTAGTGTTAGTGCCCAAGAAGGATGGGACTACATGGTTTTGTGTAGACTATCGTAAGCTCAATGAGAAAACAGTGACGGATGCATATCCCATGCCGCGTGTGGACGAGTTGTTAGACCGGCTGGCGGGGGCAAAGTATTTGACCACCATCGATCTATGCAAAGGCTACTGGCAGATTCCCCTTAGCCCTGACGCTATTCCCAAGTCGGCATTTGTCACCCCGTTCGGCTTATTCCAGTTTCGAGTTATGCCATTCGGGATGAAGAATGCCTCGGCGACCTTCCAAAGGCTGGCTGACCAGCTTCTGGATGGTCTCCAGGACTATGCTTGTGCCTACCTGGACGACATCGCCATCTACAGTGCGACATGGGAAGAGCATCTAAATCACCTAGAGACAGTATTGGACAGGATCCACCAGGCCGGAATCACCCCGAATCCAAACAAGTGTCACGTGGGCAAAGCAGAGGTTCAGTATTTAGGGCATTGGGTGGGAAGTGGGAAACAGCGACCAGAACCAGCCAAGATTGAGGCCATAGCCAAATGGCCCATCCCACGCACTAAAACCCAGGTCATGGCGTTTCTAGGGACAGCGGGGTATTACAGGAAATTCGTTCCCAATTACAGCAGCGTAGCCAAGCCCCTCACTGATTTGACCCGTAAGAACCAACCCCGCCAGGTAACCTGGACCTCAGAGTGTGAGGAAGCCTTCCGCCAACTAAAGGACGCCCTCACCAATACCCCTGTATTGGCCGCACTCGATCCAACTAAACGTTTTCTTGTTCATACGGACGCTTCTATGTTTGGATTGGGGGCAGTACTGAGCCAGGTCGGGCCGGACGGCCAAGAACACCCGGTAGCTTACCTGAGTCGGAAACTACTGCCCCTTGAAGTAAGCTATGCGGCCATCGAGAAGGAGTGCCTGGCGGTAGTATGGGCACTCAAGAAGTTGTAAACCATATTTGTATGGACGACAGTTTTTCCTTCTAACAGACCATAATCCCCTAGTCTGGCTTAATCGGGTCTCCGGAGACAACGCCAGATTGCTGCGGTGGAGTTTAGCCCTACAACCTCTGGACTTCACCATCCACTACAGACCCGGCAAACAAAACGGTAACGCCGATGGACTAAGTCGACAAACGGAACTTGTACTAACCCCATAAACTTCGGTCATCCCCAAACCGATCCGTTGAGGATCAGACTTTGAATGCCGATCGCGTCGCTGAAAAGGGGAGCCGTGTTACAGAACCACTTAGCCCCAAGAATATGTTGTGCAGTTATATGGATGTATAATAGGTTCTATGAGAGATGCATGTCCCTAATGCATCAGCATTCCCCCTTTTGTCCGCCCTCCCCCCACCTTTGTAATTTCCACAGTAAACATTGGCAGGCTCCGGTCACCTGCGGCTTTTGTAATGCATGTCTGGCCTGCCCTCTGTATCTGTGTGATATATTCTGTGTCCTGTGAGTAAAGGGTTGTCAGACTGGAAATACATGGAGAAGCAGTGATCTTTTATATGCGTCCATGTAACCCAGGGATTCCAGCCAGCATCATTCATTCAGACTCCAGCCAACGCAGAGCGGACCTCCGAAAACACGGGGTGGTACTGAAAGAGGTACCCCAGCTTGGTAGACCCCGTTACAGCATCCATCTCAAAAAAGAACAGCATGTTAGTCTCAGGACCATGAAGCACAAGAGCGGTGTCACGATCCATTTTTGGATCTGCGTCAGATTCTGGATTCTCTGATATAACCTTTTTTCCTTTCAGGCCATCGGGGGTTAATGTTAGTTTTTGCCCCCTGTGGCCGCTGGTGTTACTACAATTTTAGTTATTTTCCTGGTGGCTTTTCCCCCTCAGTGGTCACTGGTGTTACTACATGTGCAGTTAGTCAGCAGGTGGTGACCACTCCCCTTCCTAATATAAGGTCCCCAGATGCTGCAGTTCTCTGTTGGTCATACTAGTCATTTGCTAACCAACCTTGGTGAAGACTGTACCTACCTGGTGCAGAGGGGGTTCAGCTTATCTGGAGCAGTGGTGTTGCTGCTTGTTGCTGATCGGGTGCCTTTCTCTGCTGCTTGGAGCATTGGCAGCAGATAAAGCTAAGTTTTGCCTTTTAGTTTATTTCACCCTCTGGTGTCTGTATTATCTTTCCTTTGGTTTTTGTTGCAGTACATTTCATTCCCTGTCTCACGTCCTGGGGAGGGGGTTGGGTGTTTAGCTCAGGGCTAAACAGGAGATTGGGACAGTTCAGGGACTTGGGCCTCACTACCATCAAGTGTACCCCCAAGTTAAGGAAAGTCAGGGCCCCCTTAGCCTGAGGGGCAGATCAGGGGCCCAGGTTCCTCGTCCCCTGTGTTCCTACTACTGCCCCGTGACATTATTACCAACCCCCAGCCGCCCATTTTTTTCTGGTGAGCCATGGCCTAAAAGAAGACCTTTGTCCAATTGCTGCAGACTCTCACTGAGGAGCGTGGGGTACTGCGTGGTGTGGTGGAGCAGCAGCTGCAGCAGTTGTTGGGGTTCAGGGCCTCAGCTCAGGTGCAGGCTCAACCAGAACCCAAGTTATCTCTCCCATACAGGTTTTCTGGAGGGAGAGATAATTTCTTGGAGTGAGGAACAACGGGTGGGATTCATCATATCCCTCCTTAAAGGTGATGTCCTATCCTGGGCCTTCTCCCTGCTAGCCGATTCACCATCTCTACGGTCGGTGGACGAGTTTTTTGCAGCTTTGGCGAATATACCCCCTGTGGTCCTCGCTAGGGAGGAGGACTCACTGGTACAGGCGGACGAGCCCAGGTAGGTGGAAGGAGTTGGTTCCCCAGCGGTGTTGCCTGTGGTCCATCGTGGTGTGGGATCATGTTTTTGCTGAGGGCAGACTGGCCATTTTTTCAGGGTCTGCCCTGCTCACGCCATAAGTATGTACCACCCAAGAAGCCGCGTCCCCCTGGTCGTGTGTAGGGAGGCGACCAGGGAGTGTATATTTCCTCCATCTTGCTCTCTCAGTGTACTATATTAGCAGAAGTGGTGGTTGGCGGAGTACCTGAGGGCATACCGGTGTTTGTGGACAGTGGAGTGGGAGTCAATCTGGTGGACGCTCACTTTGTCCAGACTCATGGTCTGAAGTGCTGGACACTGGCCAAACCCCTAAGCGTCCAGGCCATTGACTCTGTCCCACTGAGCCAGGGGAGGTTGACCCATGTCATAGAAAATATACATCTGCGTATAGGGACTCAGCATGAAGTCCTTATACTTCTCGAACTTGGCATAGTGACTGTTCTCTCTTAAACGTAACAGCATTTGGCGAATGTCTTCTCGATGAGATGACAGATCCGGATAGAAAAAGAGAATATCGTCCAGATATACTACAACACAGGAGTACAGGAGGTCTCGAAAAATGTCATTAACAAACTTCTGAAATACAGCGAGTGCGTTGCAGAGGCCAAAGGGCATGACCAGGTACTCGTAATGTCCATCCCACGTATTAAATGCGGTCTTCCACTCGTCACCAGCGCAGATACGGATCACGTTGTAGGCACCACAAAGTCTAGTTTGGTGAAATCAATAAACTGTGAATAGTTTAACTCCCTAGGGCCAAAATTACTTATCTCAGAGATAATGAAAGTGGTCATACTTATTAGTGTGTATAACATGTAGCAGGAATATATTATCATACGTTTGTCTTTTTAAAGGTTACTGCTCCCATTGCCATAATGAAACGTAAAATTTTCCTTTATGGACTCCAACAAGACAATTGGAAAACTCACATAAAATGTTGATTTTGAAATTAATTACTGATAATCGTTGGTCTAGGCTTGAGTTCTATATCTGCGAGGGTGTAATAACACCTTCCTGATACATGACAATATACTGCATGTGTTATTTTAAATTTATATCTTCTATACACAACTCTTAGTATAACACCACCTTATCTCAGGTACAGAGTTAGGGAACATTTTTTCTCATTATCATCTTTCTTCCAAATTGGGAATACCCTCTTATATTTCATAAAATACACTTCAGCAGTGAAACAATCAATACCTTGATTACATGAGATTGACCCCAGCATTCACACTAGACCGCAGCCTGACAGAACACTGCATTTACACTATGTGACCATAAACTGAGGAAAGTATTTATAAAAACTGTCGCCTGACTGACCACAACATTCACAGTAGACTGTGCACTAATTGACCAAAGAATTTACACTAGGTGTGGACTGACTGAGCACATTATTAATACCTGACTGTGGACTAATTTGCCACAACATTTACCATAAATAGTGTAAATGCTATGGTCAGTCGGTGCACAAAGTGTGGAACGACTGAGCACAGTAATAATATCAGTCTGTTGACTGACTGTCTATATCATTTAAATTAGTCTGTTGACTGACTGACCACAACATTCACAGTAGACTGTACACTAATTGACCATATAACATATAATAGGTGTGGACTGACCTAGCACAGTTTTTATACTAGTTTTGGGACTGACTTACCAAAACATTTGCAATATACTGTGCACCGACTGACCATAGCATGTACACTAAGTGTAGTCTGACTGAGCACAGTAATAATATCAGACTGTGGAATGACTGTCTATACAATTTACACTATTATGTGGAGTGACGGACCATAATATTCACTATAAATTGTAGCATTTATACTAGGTGTGGACTAATTAAACACAGGATTTATACTGAACGGAGGACCAACTGATTACAATATTTACACTTCACTATGGACTGACTGACAGCAACATTTACAATATACTGTGGTCAGGCTGACTACTGCTTTGACAATAAACTGTGGATAGATTGACCACATTCATTATCTTTGAGATACGAAATTTTGGAAACTAATATCCCCCCATTGCTGACTTCTCTGGCCATTGTCCTGTCCTCTTCTTTCTGCCTTTGTCTGTCCAGCCTCTCCATTATAGATAATTTTTTTCCCCAATTTTACATATAACTATTTATAAAAAACACACAGTTCTTCTCATTTTCACACTGGTCACTAGGTGTAATAATACGTGTTTTTTTTGTTTGTTTTTTTTTACTGACAATTTTTATTGAAACCTTAATAACAAACATGTAACATTTTAAATGACAAAAATACAACCTTTATATTACAGAAAATGCAGAAAGAGAATGTTAGGGGGGATAACTAGAGCGAGGGGGGGCAAAAGGTGGAAGCTTGTCCAAGAGGTAGAGGTATTTTGCCTAAATGCGGAGGTTTGTTAGGGAGAATGAAAAGTTGTAGATGGGGTGGTGCAGCGAAGGTTGTGTGGCTGCTGTATTCGGCCCAGGGTGACCTGATTTTATCATGTTTATCTACCTTGTCGGTTAATATAGCAGTTTCTCATTGATCATACTGTATACTAGGAGATTTGTATCTTCACTTCCATGAGGTCTAAACCTGGTTTTCTCCAGGTATAAGCAATGGTCTGTTTAGTAGAAAGGAGAATGAAGGAAATTAGAGTGTGGGAATGTTTAGAGATAGAGGATGCACTTATTTAACAAGGCCACTCAGGGGTTTTTTGGATATGGCCCATGACTGAGAGGATGAGAGCTATACTCTAATCCAAAGTTTATGTGCTTCGGGAGAAAGCCACCATGTACAGCAGTGTTCAAAGCAATAGCAGTCCAATATGACTAACCAGGTTAATCACAGTTTTTGGTACAAATTATTTTACCACACGTCAAACAATTTACTAGTTGGTGCAGTAGATTATAGGAAAACCAATACATTTGACATTCATGATCTCCATGATTTTGAGTCCGTGTATGAGAATAATTAATTGAAAGGAGGGGTGTTCAAAATAATAAGTGTGGAGATCAATTAGTGAGGTCATTCATGCTGTGAAGAACCAGGTGTGAATCAGGAGGCCCTTATTTAAGCCATTTACCCCCAATTGTGATTTGCATATTAATGACCAGGCCAATTTTTACATTTCTGATCACTGTCCCTTTATGAGGTAATAACTCTGGAACGCTTCTACGGATCCTGGTGATTCTGACATTGTTTTCTGATGACATATTGTATTTCATGATAGTGGCAACATTTCTTTGACATGACTTGCGTTTATTTGTGAAAATAAATGGAAATTTGGTGAAAATTTTGAAATTCTTTCACTTTGACTTTTCATGCCCTTAAATCACAGAGATATGTCACTCAATAAGTAACATTTTCCACATGTCTACTTTACATGAGCACAATTTTGCAACCAAAATTTTTTTTTCTTAGGAAGTTATAAGGGTTAAAAGTTGACCAGCAATTTCTCATTTTTACAACACTTATTTTTAGGGACCACATCACATTTGAAGTCACTTTGAGGGGTCTATATGATAGAAAATACCCAAAAGTGACATCATTCTATAAACTCCACCCCGCAAGGTGCTCAACACCACATTCAAGAAGTTTAATAACCCTTCAGATGTTTCAATGGAATTTTTGGAATGATAAAAACAATGAACATTTAACTTTTTTTCACAAAAAAATTACTACAGGTCTAATTTTTTTATTTTCCCAAGAGTAATAGGAGAACTTGGACCCCAAAAGTTATTTTTCATTTTGTCCTGAGTACGCTCATACACCATATGTGGGGGTAAACCGTAAACCACTGTGTGAGCACATGGCAGAGCTCGGAAGGGAAGGAGCACCGTTTGACTTTTTCAACGTAAAATTGGCTGAAATTGAGATTGGATGCCATGTCGCGTTTGGAAAGCGCCGATGTGCCTAAACAGTGGAAACCCCCCAATTCTAACTCCAACCCTAAGCCCAACACACCCCTAACTCTAATCCCAACCCTAACCATAACCCTAACCGCAAACCTAACCCTAACACACCTCTAACCATAATCCCAACCCTAACCCTAACTCTAATGGGAAAATGGAAATAAATACATTTTTTTATTTTATTATTTTTCCCTAACTAAGGGGGTGATAAAGGGGGATTTGATTTACTATTTATAGTGTGTTTTTATGTTGGCAGCTGTCACACGCTAAAAGACGCTTTTTATTGCAAAAAATAGTTTTTGCATCACCACAAGCAGCTAATCATGAATTCTTTTGGGGGGGCGTTTATACCATTCCGCATGTGGTAAAATTGATAAAGCAGTTTTATTCTTTGGGTCAGTATGATAACAGCGATACCTCATTTATATCTTTGTTTATGTTTTGGCGCTTTTATACAATAAAAAATATTTTATATAAAAAATTATTTTTTTGCATCGCTTTATTCTGCAAGCTATAGCTTTTTTACTTTTTCGCTGATGACACTGTATCATGGCTCGTTTTTTGTGGGAGAAGATGACGCTTTCAGCGGTACCATGTTTATTTATATCCGTCTTTTTGATTGCGTGTAAATCCACTTTTATGATGATAAAGCATTGTTTTTTTGCCTTGCTTTTTTTTTTTTTAAGAGGTTCACTAAAGGGGTTAACTAGTGGGACAGTTTTATAGGGCGGATCCTTATGCACATGGCGATACTAAAAATGTGTACTTTTATTGTTTTTTTAATTTACATAAAGAAATGCATTTATTGGGGAATACCTTTTTTCTTTATTTAGGAATTTTTTAAAATTATTTTTACACATGTTAATTTTTTTTTAACTTTTTTCCTTTGTCCATATTTATCAGCGATCTGACACTTTGCAGAGCACTGTGTTAGATCAGTGATCTGACAAGTAGTGCAGGAGGCTTGCCGGTGCCTGCTCTCAGCAGATGCTCACAAGCCACCTCCCTGCAAGACCCGGAAGGACCCCGTGCCCATATTGGATCCAGGGTCCTGCAGGGATGAGGCCCTTGGAACAACGCAATCACAGAGAAGCACGCAGGGAGCCCCCTCTCTGCGCGATGCTTCCCTATGCCACCAGAATGCTGCAATCATATTTGATCACAGTGTGCCGGGGTTAAAGTGCCGGGAGCGGTCCCTGAGCACTCCTGGCACATAGTGCCTGGTGTCATCTGCGATAATCAGCTGACACCCAGCCATACTATCCCGTCCACGGTCATACGGGCCCGGGTCACATGGACGGGATAGTATGTCATATGTCAGAAAAGAGGTTAAAAACAACAGTATCACTGTGCTTGATTGGCCAGCAAACTCGCCTGACCTTAACCCCATAGAGAATCTATGGGGTATTGTCAAGTGGAAGATGAGAGAAACAAGACCCAGCAATGCAGACGAGCTGAAGGCTGCTATCAAAGCAACCCGGGCTTCCATTACACCTCAGCAGTGCCACAGGCTGATCGCCTCCCTGCCACGCCGCATTGATGCAGTAATTGATGCAAAAGGAGCCCCGACCAAATATTGAGTGCATTTAGTGAACAAACATTTCAGTAGGCCAACATTTCAGATTTTTAAATCAATTTTTCAAGCTTGAATTATAAAAGTATTCTAATTTACTGAGATAATGACTTTTGGGTTTTCATTGGCTGTAAGCCATAATCATCAACATTAACAGAAATAAACACTTGAAATACGTCACTCTGTTTGCAATGACTCTATGGCCAGGGTCAGACTTGCTGCATGTATTTCTATGCACCTGAACGCTCCGATCCGAGTGCCGGCGGCAGTGCCTGGTATTGACATGCGAGACTCGTCTCAGTTTCTCACAAGTCTGACCCCGGCCTATATATTATATGAGTTTCACTTTTTGTATTGAAGAACTGAAATAAATTAACTTTTTGATGATATTCTAATTTTGTGAGATGCACCTGTATATAGGATGATGGTCCCATTTGTATAGTATAATGGCCCCAGTTCCCTCATATATACTGTATAGTATGATGGCCCTAGTTCCCCCCATACATATAGTATGACAGTTTTTTTTCTGCAGTTAAAACCTGAAATGGCTTTTTCGCTGCTTTTCTTGCCGCTTTCTTTTGCAGCGTTTTTCAGGATCCCCAAGTTCAGCTTTGCTTCCACTATACAAGCATGAACAATACAAGGTGTCAGGCCACCAATGCAAAACATATGTGAAACCATAAAACCATTTTTGAAAAAAAAAAAGGAAATTTGATCAAATTATTGAGTGGAAAAAGATTTTTGTGTCAGAAAAAATAGTGACGATTCTGAACATAGAAGTTCATATGAATTCACAAACAATACCCAATTGCAAATGTAACTCATTGGCAGCGCACTGAGCTGGCAGGCATTGTTTAATTTCACACATCGGTCGAGAATCTTCTACAAACACTGCAAAAATGATGGCGGTGTTTTTTTGCTGTGTTTTTGCTGCTTTTCTGCACTTACTCATTGCTTTCTATGGGTGAAAAACCCTGAAAGAATTGCAATGCCGCCGTTTTTAAAAAAGCAGCAGTTTTCCAATTCAGATTGGAAAAAAACAGCGATGTGTTTGCATGAGATTTCCGGACTCTCGTAGCTTTCGCTGGTTCTGTAAAAAGCGGCTTTTAATTTGCATAAAAAAACACAGCAAAAATGCAATGTGTGCATTGCCTGTATCTGCTTATGTGGTCCGAATATAAAGAACTGTAAACCTTATTTTTCTGATTTCGGCATTTCGTGACGGAGCCATCATTGCCAAGGACTTTACCTACAGGGGATCTTGAACCTATCTTTTTATTAATTCCTATAACATGTTGAATGCATCATTCAATGAAGCTGTGATCAGACATCTCTCCAATAAAGAGGCTGTGTGCATTGTAGTTATTATAAGGGAAGGTGTGTGGTCACGTGGGTTTTATTAACCCCTTAAATATCTGCCCTTACAATGTCTTGACCATTGTCCACCATAGTGACACTTATTGTGACCATCCAGTGTCCTTTTTCCTGCATCCTCTGCTGGTCTTCACTGATGATGTCACAGAGCGGTGATGTCACAATTACTTAGAACTTTCAGCTCTCTACGTTCCGATCAGTTGAGCAGTTGATGTCATTTTAGAGAAGCATGAAGATGTGGAGGAGGTGACGCAGCACGGGTAATCACTCTATATAATTATATTTATCAGAATACCTGCTAATGCTAAGCCGGCAAGTGACACTACTGTAATTAAGGACTCATATATCTAAAGAAAAATGTCCTTGGGTCAGATTGCTTCCAAACATCATCATTCATTTTTATCATAGGATGGATGATAATGTCTTGGTCACTGGGGATCCAACAACAAGGATCGCCCTCGATCTCGACAATGCAGAGCAGAGGTCCAGCATGTAGATCTCTGCTTCATTCATTGTCTAAGGGACTGCCTGTATTCATTGATCTCCAGCAGTCCCCCAGAGAATGAATGGAGCTGAGTGGGCTTAGTTGCTGATTTTGGGAAAGAAGACTATTTATTGTCGCAGACACATTTGATACACGGCGGCCAGAATGCTTTTTTCTGTGTTTGAGCAATCCTCACAGTCCATATCAATGTTAAATATGCTCAGAAATAAATTACTGTGCCCGTGTTTCCGTAGCTCTTCTAAGGCCACGTTCACATGTTCAGTATTTGGTCAGTATTTTACCTCATTATTTATAAGCCAAAATCAGGGGTGGAACAATCAGGAAAAGTATAATGGAGACACGTCACCACTTCTGTATTTATCACCCTCTCTCCTGGTTTTGGCTTACAAATACTGATATAAAATACTGGCCAAATACTGAATGTGTGAACATGGCCTTAAGCAAAAATCTGTTTGCTTTGATGACCAACTCTTCTGTAATAATACTGCTAGAACTTGGGACGGAGGGAACAAATTCAGCTTTTTTTTAATTTAAAAAATGGATCAATCTTTAAATTTTGTACAAATGTATGTTTAAATCAAATACTCTAAAGCAAATTAAAGCTTAAACAGTTACAGAACATTAGTAAATTGCAGGTAAGATAGCAGCACGCTTTACCCAACCCCCATACCAAATTGTCCCCATCTTCTTTTACGATGTCATACAGGCTTGACATCATATACCGTATGCTAGAACCTGCTGCTGTAGAGTTACAGTTTAGGCCATTATCATCACACCCAATCAGTAGGGGTGAAACAGGACAAGATGACACAGAAGCCGGGCCGGCTCCAGGTTTTCATGAGCCCCAGGCAAAAGAGTCTCAGTGGGCCCCT
The DNA here is from genome assembly GCF_039654945.1 of Dendrobates tinctorius. Lineage (NCBI taxonomy): Eukaryota > Metazoa > Chordata > Amphibia > Anura > Dendrobatidae > Dendrobates > Dendrobates tinctorius. The sequence goes on from NW_027361683.1 coordinate 35,214,061, forward strand.
TTAACAACACATACCACAATACATGATGCACAGATACAGCAGAGAAATATAGGTATAGTACAATGCCAAAGATTTCACTTGCTTCTTGCATTACATGAGTGATATCTATTGTAAATTCCACAATAGGTCAGAAACCGGACAGTATAATACCCCATATACTATTATGGGCACCACATAGTCCTCCATACAGAATAATAAGCCCCATATATTGCTCCATACAGTATTATGGGCATCACATAGTGCTCCATACAGAATAATAATCCCTATATATTGCTCCATACAGTATTGTGGGCTTCACATAATGCTCCATACAGAATAATAAGCCCCATATATCGCTCCATACAGTATTATGGGCGCTATATTTTGCTCCATACAGTATTATGAGCCTCATATATTGCTCCATACAAAATAATGGACCCATGTAATGCTCCATTCAGTATAATGAGACACATATAATGCTCCATACAGTATAATAAGCCCATATAATACGCCATACAGTAAAATGAGCCCCATATATTGCTCCACTCAGTATTATGGGCACCATATATTGATCAATACAGAATAATGGGCCCCACATAATGCCCCATACACTATAATGAGCCACATATAGTGCTCCATACAGAATAATGAGCCCCATATATTGCGCCATACAGTATATAATAGGCCTCATATATTGCTCCATACAGTGTAATGAGTCCCATATATTGCTCCATACTGTATAATGGGCCCCATATAATGCTCCATAAAGAATAATGAGCGCCATATATTGCTCTATACATAATGGGTCCCAGACAATATTCCTTACAGTATATGATGGGCACCATATATTGCTCCAAATATATTAGGCCCCATATAATGCTCCATACAGTATAAAATGGGCCCCATAGAGTATAATTAGCCCCATATATTGCTTCATACAGTATAATGAGTCCCATATAATGCTCTATGCAGTATATGATGAGCCACATATATTACTGCATACAGAATGGTCCCCATATAATGCTCCATATATTGTGCCCCATATACTGCTCCATATATAATGGGTCCTATATGATGCTCCACGATGAGCCTCATATATTGCTCCATATTTAATGTGCCCCGTATATAATGCTCCAGTGTATGATGTGCCCATATACGATGCTCCAGTGTATGATGGGCCCATGTAATGCTCCATATATAATGGGCCTCTTATATGATGCTCCAGTGTATGAGTGGCCCATATAGTGCTCCATATATAATGGGCCTCATATGTGATGCTTCAGTGTATGATTGGCCCATATATGATGCTCCAGTGTATAATGGGCTCCATATATGATGATCCTGTGTATGATGGGCTCAACTAATGTTCCATATATAATGGGCCCCATAAATGATGCCCCAGTTTATGATGGGGCAATATAATGCTCCATTGTTTAATGGGCCCATATATGATGCTCCAGTATTTGATGGACCCCATATATGATGCTCCAGTGTATAATGGGCCCCATATATGATGCTCCAGTGTATAATGGGCCCCAAATATGATGCTTAAGTGTGTAAGTAGGCACCATATATGATGCTCAAGTGTATAATTTTCCACATATATGATGATCCAGGGTATAATGGGTCCCATATATGATGCTTTAGTGTATAATGGTCAACATATATGGTGCTCCAGTCTATAACGGGCTCATATATGATGCTCCAGGGTATAATGATCCCCATATATATTGCACTATGACTGTTCAGGCAGAGGGCGCTCAGATGTGACATCATTACACCTTCTGACCTGAACGTCACAGTCAGGAGATGCGGTTGACACCTCAGCGGTGGAGCGGGGAGAGGTAAGTATCACAAGTGCAGGGGCCTTGAGCAAGCTAGGGGGCCCGCTCACGATCGGCAGCACTGGCATAGACATCGGGCACCTATAGTGCACCGGTGTCCCCGATGGTGAGTGGGCCACCTCCTACTGAGGGCCCTGGCAGATAAGTAATTCCTAATTATCAATCAGAATAGATTTCAGACCGAGGTCTCAATCTCAATTGTATATAAAAATAATAAGAGCTTAAAGAAACTAAACTATGCAATGGGGCAATAAGATAGGAGAACGAAGGAAATAGGAAAAGGAAACAAATACACAGGGGCATACATAGGATTTATTTGTCAGGGTCACAGAAGAGCATAACTCAGAACTTTGCATTCCTTGCAAAGTAATTTTCCTCCTATTAAAGCCTCAGTGCTCCCATGCATTAAAATAATAATAAATAATAATAATCTTTATTTATATAGCGCCAACATATTCTGCAGCGCTTTACAGTTTAACCGTTTCAAACACTACAGTCATAAGTAACAACGTTAACAATACAATAATTAAAGCAAAATAAGACGAACCTGCTCGTGAGAGCTTACAATCTACAATGAGGTGGGGGAGATACAAAGTACAGGTGTGTATTTACAATGATGGTCCAGCCATCTTGAGGGAGTGAAGGATAGATAGAGATAGTTTATGGGCTACACACACTTACACATAAAATGACTTTGATTAGGGAACATGATAGGCCGCTCTGAACAAATGTGTTTTGAGGGAGCGCTTAAAAGTTGTGTATGGTCCTAATTTCTTGGGGTAGAGCATTCCAGAGGATTGGTGCAGTGCAGGAGAAGTCTTGGGGGTTGAGAGTGGAAGGTACGGATTAGTGCAGAGGTTAGTCGAAAGTCGTTTGCAGAGCGCAGCGATGGGCTAGGCGATAGACAGAAATGAGGGAGGAGATTTAAGGGGGTGCCGCACTGTGGAGAGCTTTGTGGGTGAGAACAAGTACTATGAATTGGATCCTGTAATGAATGGACAGCCACTGTAATTTTGGCCCAGGTGAGTTATACTTATTAGTGTGTATAGCATGTAGCAGGAACATATTATCATACATTTGTCTTTTTACAGGTGACTGAATCCCATTAACATAATGAAATGTGAAATTTGTCTTTGTGGACTCCTAGAAGACAATTGGAAGAATAACATAAAAGGTAATTAATTTTCAAATTATTTACTGATAATTGTTGGTCTAGGCTTTAGTTCTAGATCTGCGTAGATGTAATAACATTTTCCTGATACATGACAATATACTGTGTGTGTTATTTTATATGTATATCTTCTATACACAACTCTTAGTATAACACGACCTTATCTCAGGTACAGAGATCGGGAACATTTTTTCTCATCATCACCCGTCTTCCAAATTGGGAACACCCTTTAATATTTCATAAAATACACTTGTTTCAGCATTGAAATAATCAATACCTTGATTACACGAGACTGACCACAGAATTCACACTAGACGCAGCCTGACAGAACACAGCATTTACACTATGTGACCATAGACTGTGTTACGACTCCTGGAGTAGACCCTCTGGGCCGAGATACCAACCCATCTTGAGCCAGCTGACCTAATGGAACCACCCACTATACAGGGAGTGTCAGGGGCAGACCCAGGGGGTAAAGTACCGCAAATGCTGGTACCAGGAGGCCAGCTCGAAGGAGACCAAAAGGGCTACGACAAACTGGGGTGCACGCAGGGTCTAGAAGAGCCCCGAGCGCGCATTGGGAACTAGATACAGAAAAGCGGAGAGCATGCACTGTGAAGCACGCTGAGATACAGGAAAGTGCAGAGCACGCACTGAGAGGAACGCAGAGATACAGAAGAGTGCAGAACATGCACTGAGAAGCACGCTGAGATACAGCAGAAGGCAAAGCGTGCACTGGGACGCACGCTAAGATACAGAGAATGCAGAGCGTGCACTGGGAAGCACGCTGAGATAGAGAGTGCAGAACACACACTGATAAGCACGCTGAGATACAGAGAGTGCAGAACGCATACTGGGAAGCACGCTGAGATACAAAGAGTGCATAGTGCGCACTGGGAAGAACGCTGAGATACAGAGAGTGCAGAGCACGCACTGGGATGCATGCTGAGATACAAAGAGTGCAGAGTACGCACTGTGGAGCACGCTGAGATACAGAGAGTGCAGGAGGCGCACTGGGAAGCACGCTGTGGGACCTGAGCATAGAAAAGCACCCGCACTGAGACCAGCACAGATGCGGAAGTAATAATCAGGTGCTTCATCATCTAGCAGGAAGCAGCCTGAAATACCTTTTGCCGTTGCCCAGAATGAGGTACTTCCGGGTCAGGCAGCATAATGATCGAAGGAAGCGCGCCGCCACGGCCTAAGCAGCCGGGTGCGTGTTCTGGGTGGATGGGATCCCTGACGTGCCCGCAAAGCCGGAAGCTGAGGAGAGACCTCCGGAAGAGCCCGGTCAGCGGCATGCCGAGTAAGGTAAGTTTCCCGGAGCTGGGGGGTGCGTGGCGCTGTAACAGTGCCTCCCCCTTTACATCCCCTCCTCTTGAGGCTGGAAAGAAACCTCTCTAAGATACGAGTTGCAGTTATGTTCTCCCTAGGTTCCCACGACCTTTCCTCAAGACCAAACCCTTTCCAATCAATCAAAAAGAAGGTAGTCCCTCTCACCTTTTTCATAGCGAGTGTATCCCTCACCTCAAAAATGTCCTCATGGCTAACAGGACTAGGAGTGTGACAGATAGAGGGATGATAGTGATTAAATACCACGGGTTTGAGGAGGGAGACATGGAAGGTGTTGAGAATACAGAGCGAGACAGGCAACTTCAACTTGTTGGCCACATCATAGTCCCAAGATCTTGAAGGGACCGATGTATCGAGGACTCAACTTGTAGGAAGGATTTTTCAGCAGGATAAACTTGGAAGATAGCCTTACTTTATCACCGGGAAGGTACGCAGGTGGGTCCAAACATCTTTTGTCGTCATGTCTCTTCATCCTGTCACCGGCTTTGACAAGAGCTCCTTTGGTCTCCTCCCAAATTTTAGAGAACAACACGGACAAGGAGTCAGCTGTTGGTACACCCGAGACTGGTGGAACCGGCAGAGGCATATTAGGATGTTGTCCCGAGACAATGAAAAAAGGAGACTTGTTGGAGGAGTCACTAGGATAATTGTTATAGGCATAATTCGGCCCAAGGAAGAAGACAGACCCAATTATTCTGGTGAGCATTGGAAAAATGGCGAAGGTATGATGTCAAGATCTGATTGGTATGTTCCACCTGACCGTTGGTCTGGGGGTGATAGTCCAAAGAAAAATCCAAAGTCACGTTCATAAGCTTGCAGAGAACTCTCCAAAACCGAAAAGTAAACTGAACTCCTCTGTCGGAAACAATGCGTTAAGGGAATCCATGAATACTTGAGGTATGAGCAATAAAAGTCTTGGCCAATTCGTAGTCAGAGGGCAAACCCGGCAGAGGGATAAAGTGAGCCATCTTAGAGAACCGATCCATGACCACCAAGATTACCGTACAACCACAGGATCGAGGGAGATTTGTGATGAAATCCATGGCGATATGTTGCCATGGGGCTGAAGGTACCAGGAGAGGATGCAGAGTACCAGAGTGAAGTTGCCTCGGAATCTTGTTCTTTCCGCATGAGGGACATGAAGATATAAACTCCTCGATGTCTTGGCATATAGAGGACCACCAATAGTGGCGAGATATGAGAGAGTAAGTCTTCTTTATCCCTGCATGACCGGCAATCTTGGATGAATGGACCCAAAGCAGCACTTTCTAAGTGCAAGACCTAGGGAAGTTAAGGTTATAATACTGGAGGGATCGATGATGTGAGAAGGATCCTCCTCTGCATCAGCTGGCTGGAAAGACCTAGACAAAGCATCAACCTTGACTTTAAAATGGCCTAATCGGAAGTGAAGTTCAAAATCGAAGCAGGCAAAGAAAAGGGACCATCTGGCCTGCCGGGGGTTAAGTCTTTGAGCCGACTGGATGTAGGACAGATTCTTGTGGTCGGAGAAAATTACGAAAGGTTAGGCCACCCCCTCTAGAAGGTACCACCATTCCTTAAGAGTCAGTTTGATGGCCAAGATCTCTCTGTCTCTGATGGAATAATTGCGCTCAGCAGAAGAAAACGCCTTGTAGAAAATACCGCAGGTGACTAAACGACCGGAAGGGGATCTTTGAAGAAGCACTGCTCCAGCTTCCGTGGAGGAGGCATCCACCTCGAGCATGAACGACTTGTTAGTCTCATGTCGATGAAGCACAGGGGCAGCTGCAGAGGCTTGCTTTAGAGACAAAAAGGAATCTTTAGCCTCCAGAGACCAGATATGGGAGTTGGCTCCCTTACGCGCAAGAGCCAAGATAGGCTTAGATAGCGAGGAAAAATGTGGGATGAACTGCCTGTAATAGTTCACGAATCCAAGAAACTGTTGGATGGCTTTTACCCCGAGAGGTAGTGGCCATTTGATTATGGTTGATACTTTCTCCGAATCCATGTTCAGTCAGGATTCCGAGATAATGTGTCCCAAAAATGGTAACGGGGTTTTCTCAAAGACACACTTCTCGAACTTGGCACAGAGACTGTTCTCTCTTAAGTGTAACAGCACTTGGCAAACATCTTGCCGAGGAGATGACAGATCCGGAGAGAAAAAGAGAATATCGTCCAAATATACTACAACGCAGTAATACAGGAGGTCTCGAAAAATGTCATTAACTCCTGAAATACAGCGGGTGCGTTGCAGTGGCCAAAGGTCATGACCAGGTACTCGTAATTTCCATCCCGCGTATTAAACGCAGTCTTCCACTCGTCACCAGCATGGATACGGATCAGGTTGTATGCACCATGAAGGTCTTGTTTGATGAAAATCCGTGCTCCCCTCAAACAATCAAAAAGCTCCAGAATTGGTGGTAGAGGATACCTGTTCTTGACCGTGATGTTATTCAAGCCTCTATAGTCAATACAGGGTCGAAGGAAGCCGTCCTTCTTTTTAACTAAGAAGAAACCCGCGTCTGCGGGAGAGGAGGACTTTCGAATAAAGCCCCTGGCCAGATTTTCTTGGATATAGTACGATATGGCCTGGGTCTCCACTGAAGATAGCGGGTATATTCTGCCTCAAGGAGGGGTCGAACCAGGAATGAATTCAATCGGGCAGTCATACGGCTGATGCGGCGGACTCTCTGCCTCCTTTTTGTTGAAGACATCCGAGAAGGACTAGTAGACAGCGGATAATCCAATGGGAACAGAAGGAGGCGGTGACATCCCAAAGGGTCGAACTGGCAGCCGACACCTCTCCTGGCAGTACTGACCCCAGCGAAGTATGTTACCAGAGCGTCAATCATGGGTTGGCTCATGTGTCCTTAGCCAGGGAAGACCAAGGAGAAGAGCGTGTGCCATGTCAGATACAAAATGGATGGCAGTCCTTTCCCCATGCAGAACCCCAACTTGCAACTTCAGCTCCTTGGTAACCGCCTCAGGTAAAGGCCTTCCATCCACAGAAGCAATCCAATGAGGATTCTCCAGGGTCCTAACTGGGATCTCGTACTTCTCAACTTCTTCAAGCCTGAGAAAGTTCCCTGCCACGCCCGAATCCACGTAAACCACCTCAGAATAGCGTTTAGGACCTGAGAACCACTGAACAGTCAGGGTTAAAGGTAGATAGGAATCACATACACCTATGGAGGCCTCTCTTACCTGTCTTAGGTAGAGGAGTTTCCTGGCCGCACTGGACAGGAACGAAGCAAGTGAGAACCATCTTCACAGTATAGACATAAGCCTTGCATGCGTCTCTCATGACGGCATTGCTCCGCCATTTTAAGACGATCCACCTGCATAGATTCAGCAGTTGCTGCGGAAGAAGACACCGCAGAACCTGGGCTAAGATGCCTGTAGATGGTTAGAGATGAGATAGTAGGTCTCCAATCTCGAGCAGCCTCAAGAGAACGCTCCTGAAATCGTAAATCAATACGTGTAGCAAGAGAAATCAAATCCTCGAGAGAGGTTGGAGTATTTCGACCAGCGAGCCAGGAGTCCACCCCAACTTTTAAGCCAGAGTGCGAAAACTAATGGCGTATTGCCCAACAGTAAGTGAACCTTGGCGGAGATTAAAGAGGGACTCAGTGGTAGAGGCCAGGCGACCCAGTTCATCAAACACTCTGTGGAAGGTTTCCAAAAATTTTGCAACTGAGATACTATGGGATCGTCTAGCTCCCACAAGGGATTTATCCAAGCCAACGCCTCACCCTCCATATGTGAAACCACAAACGCCACCTTAGCACGATCAGTGGGGTATTGGTATGGCAACAACTCAAAATGCAGACGACACTGATTTAAAAAATCCCTGCAAAGCTTGGGATCGCCATTAAACTGGGGTGGTTTACCAAGGCCGGTGGGGGATGAGGAGTATAGTCAGGGGTACGGGCCAACGCCTGCACCAAAGTCGAGGCGGCAGATTGAAGAGAGAGCAGACGGTCATCCACAGAGGCCATATTACTCAATATGTGGGCCTTAGTGCTACGCTGCTGAACAAGCTCCTGCTGGAGACTAGCAAGCTGAATAGCATTCCCTGGGTCAGCGGCCTGTAAAGCGGATCATCGGAAATGCATGGACTTCATGAAGGACATAATGTGACCCTGATTCTCCCGCAAAAATATCCACTCTTTTTGGGCAGCAGAGGCACCAGCGGGATCCATGACCTGATTATTCTGTTACGACTCTTGGAGTGGACCCTCTGGGCTGAGATACCAACCCACCCTGAGTGAACTGACCTATTGGAACCACCCCCCTATACAGGGATCATCAGAGTCAGCACCAGTGGGGTAAAGTATTGCAACTGCTGGTAAGTGTAGACTGACTGAGCACAGTAATAATATCAAACTGTGGAATGACTGTCTATACAATTTACACTAGTCTGTGGACTGACGGACCACAATGTTCATGATAAATTGTATACCGGCTCATCCTAGCATTTACACTAGGTGATGACTAATTAAACACAGTATTTATACTGGACAGAGGACCAACTGATTACAATATTAACATTTCATTAAGGAGTGACTGACAGCAACATTTACAATATATTGTGGACAGACTGACTACAGCTTTGACAATAAACTGTGGATAGATTGACCACATTCATTATCTCGGAGATAAGTAATTTTGGCCCTAGGGAGATATAATAATAATAATTTTTATAGCGCCGACATATTGCGCAGCACTTTACATTTCAGAGGGGATTTGTGCAGACAATAGACATTACAGGATAACAATAATCACATAAAGTAGATTATAACAAATACCAAGAGGAAAGAGGACCCTGCTCGCAAGCTTACAGTCTATGAGGAAAGAGGTAGACACGAAAGGTGGTTGGGAGTGGTAACAGTTGCTCTGATTGTATGGACCAGCCATAATGTTAAGTGTGTAACAGTACAACACAGAGGGCTAATGGATGCATAAAGCATGAGTTATACTTATTGGTGTGTATAGCATGTAGCAGGAACATATTATCATACGTTTGTCTTTTTACAGGTTACTGCTCTAATTGACATAACGAAGGGTAAAATTTTTCTTTGTGGACTCCAGCAAGACAATTGGAAGACTCACATAAAAGGTAATTCATTTTCAAATTATTACTGATAATTGTTGGTCTAGGCTTGAGTTCTAGATCTGCGGAGGTGTAATAACACCTTCCTGATACATGACAATATACTGTAGGTGCTATTTTAAATGAATATCTTCTATACACAACTCTTAGTATAACACCACTTTATCTCAGGTACAGAGATAGGGAACATTTTTTCTCATTATCAACTTTCTTCCAAATTGGGAATACCCTCTTATATTTCATAAAATACACTTGTTTCAGCGGTGAAACAATCAATACCTTGATTACACGAGACTGACCCCAGCATTCACACTAGACCGCAGCCTGACAGAACACAGCATTTACACTATGTGACCATAAACTGAGGAAAGTATTTATACAAACTGTCGACTGACTGACCACAACATTGCCAGTAGACTGTACACTAATTGACCAAAGAATTTACACTAGGTGTGGACTGACTGAGCACAGTATTAATACCTGACTGTGGACTGACTGTCTATATAATTTAAACTAGTCTCTGGACTGACTGACCACAACATTCACAGTAGACTGTGCACTAATTAACCATATAATATACACTAGGTGTGGACTGACTGAGCACAGTATTAATACCAGACTTAGGACTGACTTACCACAACATTTACAATAGATTGTGCACCGACTGACCATAGCATTTACATTACGTTTGGACCAACTGACCACAGTAATAATACCAGACTGTGGACTGACTGTCTATATCATTTAACCCCTTAAGCCCCAAGGGTGGTTTGCACGTTAATGACCAGGCCAATTTTTACAATTCTGACCACTGTCCCTTTATGAGGTAATAACTCTGAAACGCTTCCATGGATACCAGTGATTCTGACAATGTTTTCTCGTGACATATTGTACTTCATGTTAGTGGTAAAATTTAATTCAAGTAACTTGCGTTTATTTGTGAAAAAAACGGAAATTTGGCGAAAATTTTTAAAATTTCGCAATTTTCCAACTTTGAATTTTTATGCCCTTAAATCACAGAGATATAGCACACAAAAAACTTAATAAGTAACATTTCCCACATGTTTACTTTACATCAGCACAATTTTGAAACCAAAATTTTTTTTTGTTAGTAAGTTATAAGGGTTAAAAGTTGACCAGCGATTTCTCATTTTTGCAACACCATTTTATTGTTATGGACCACATCACATTTGAAGCCACTTTGAGGGGTCTATATGATAGAAAATACCCAAAAGTGACACCATTCTAAAAACTGCACACCTTAAGGTGCTCAAAACCACATTCAAGAAGTTTATTAACCCTTTAGGTGCGTCACAGGAATTTTTTGAATATTTAAAAAAAAAATGAACATTTAACTTTTTTTCACTAAAAAAATATTTCAGGTTCAATTTTTTTTAATTTACCAAGTGTAACAGGAGAAATTGGACTGCAAAAGTTATTGTGCAATTTGTCGTGAGTACGCCGATACCTGATATGTGGGGGGGAGCCACTGTTTCGGCGCATGGCAGACCTCAGCAGGGAAAGAGCGCCATTTGACTTTTTCAATGCAAAATTGGCTGGAATTCAGATCGGACGCCATGTCGTGTTTGGAGAGCCCCTGATTTACCTAAACAGTGGAAACCCCCCCAAGTGACCCCATTTTGGAAACTAGACCCCCCAAGGAACTTATCTAGATATGTGGTGAGAACTTTGAACCCACAAGGGCTTCGCAGAAGTTTATAACGTACAGCGGTACAATTAAAAAATCATATTTTTTCCACAAAAATGATCTTTTCACCCCCAATTTTTATTTTTCCAAGGGTAATAGGTTCATAAAAGTTATTGTGCAATTTGTCCTGAGTACACTGATACCCCATATGTGGGTGTAAATGACTATTTGGGCGCATGGCAGAGCTTGGAAGGGAAGCAGCGCCATTTGACGTTTTTGGCTGGAATTGAGATCGGTCACCATGTCGCGTTTGGAAAGCCCCTGATGTACCAAAACAGTAGAAACCCCCCACAAATGACACCATTTTGGAAACTAGACCCCCCAAGGAACTTATCTAGATGTGTGGTGAGAACTTTGAACCCACAAGGGCTTCACAGAAGTTTATAACATACAGCCGTACAATTAAAAAATCATATTTTTTCCACAAAAATGATCTTTTCACCCTCAATTCTTATTTTTCCAAGGGTAACAGGACCCTAAAAGATATTGTGCAATTTGTCCTGAGTGCACTGATACCCCACATGTGGGGGTAAACCACTATTTGGGCGCATGGCAGAGCTCGGAAGGGAAGCAGCGCCATTTGACGTTTTTGGCTGGATTTGAGATCGGACACCATGTCGCGTTTGGAAAGCCCCTGATGTACCAAAACAGTAGAAACCCCCCATAAATGACACCATTTTGGAAACTAGACCCCCCAAGGAACTTATCTAGATGTGTGGTGAGCACTTTGAACCCCCCAATGCTTCACAGAAGTTTATAACGCCCGTGCGTGAAAATACAAAAATCGTATTTTTTCCACAAACATGATCTTTTAGTCACCAATTTTTTCATTTTCCCAATGGTACAAGGAGAAATTGGACCGCAAAAGTTGTTGTCCAATTTGTCCTGAGTACGCTCATACCTTATATGTGGGAGAAAACTACTGTATGGACACACGTCGGGGATCGGAAGGGAAGTAGTGACGTTTTGGAATGCAGACTTTGATGGAATGGTCTGCGGGTGTCATGTTGCTTTTGGAGAGCCCCTGATGTACCTAAACAGTGGAAACCTCCCACAAGTGACCCCATTTTGGAAACTAGACCCCCTAAGGAACTTATCTAGATGTGTGGTGAGCACTTTGAACCCCCCAGTGCTTCACAGAAGTTTATAACGACCGGGCGTGAAAATAAAAATATCGTATTTTTTCAACAAACATCATCTTTTAGTACCCATTTTTTTTTATTTTCCCAAGGGTAACAGGATAAATTGGACCCCAAAAGTTGTTGTCCAATTTGTCCCGAGTACGCTGACTCCCCATATGTGGGAGAAAACTACTGTATGGGCACACGTCGGGGGCTTGGAAGGGAAGTATTGACGTTTTGGAATGCAGACCTTGATGGAATGGTCTGCGGGTGTCATGTTGCCTTTGGAGAGCCCCTAATGTACCTAAACAGTGGAAACTCCCCACAAATGACCCGATTTTGGAAACTAGACCCCCTAAGGAACTTATCTAGATGTGTGGTGAGAACTTTGAACCCCCAAGGGCTTCACAGAAGTATATAATGCCCAGGCATGAATATAAAAAAATCGTATTTTTTCCACAAACATGATCAATTAGTCTCCAATTTTTTTATTTTCCCAAGGGTAACAGGAGAAATTGGACCCCAAAAGTTGTTGTCCAATTTGTCCTGAGTACGCTGATACCTCATATGTGGGAGAAAACTACTGTATGGGCACACGTCGGGGCTCAGAAGGGAAGTAGTGATGTTTTGGAATGCAGACTTTGATGGATTGGTCTGCGGGTGTCATGTGCATTTGGAGAGCCCCTGATGTGCCTAAACTATTGAAACTCCCCACAAGTGACCCCATTTTGGAAACTAGACCCCCCACGGAACTTATCTAGATGTGTGGTGAGCACTTTGAACCCCCAAGTGCTTCACAGAAGTTTATATCGCCTGGGCGTGAAAATAAAAAAATCATTTTTTTCCACAAAAATGATATTTTTGCGCCCAATTTTTTATTTTCCTAAGGGTAACAGGAGAAATTGGACCCCAAAAGTTGTTTTGCAATTTGTCCTGAATATGCTGATACCCTATATGTGGGGGTAAAACACTGTTTGGGCGCATGGCAGAGCTTGGAAGGGAAGGAGCACCATTTGACTTTTTCAACGCAGAATTGGCTGGAATTGAGATCAGACGCCATGTTGCATTTGGAGAGCCCCTGATGTGCCCAAACAGTGGAAACCCCCCAATTATAACTCCAACCCTAACCCCAACACACCCCTAACCCTAATCTGAGCCCTAATCCTAGCCCTAACCCTAGCCCTAACCCTAGCCCTAACCCTAGCCCTAACCCTAGCCCTAGCCCTAACCCTCACCCTAACCCTAATGGGAAAATGGAAATAAATACTTTTTTTTAATTTTATTATTTTCCCCTAACTAAGGGGGTGATAACGGGGGTTTTGATTTACTATTTATGGCGGTTTTTATGTTTGGCGGCTGTCGCACGCTAAAAGATGCTTTTTATTGTAAAAATAGTTTTTGCATCACCACATATTGAGAGCTATAATTTTTCCGTATTTTGACCCACCGAGTCATGTGAGGTCTTATTCTTTGCGGGACGAGTTGACGTTTTTATCGGTACCATATTTGGGCACGTGACATTTTTTGATCACTTTTTATTCCGAGTTTTGGGACGCAGAATGAACAAAAACCAGCGTTTCATGAATTTCTTTTAGGGGGGTGCGTTTACACCGTTCCGCGTGCGGTAAAATTGATAAAGCAGTTTTATTCTTCGCGTCGGTACGGTTACAGCGATACCTCATTTAGGTCTTTTTTTATGTTTTCTCGGTTTTTTGCAATGAAAACAATTTTATATAAAAAATAATTATTTTTGCATCGCTTTATTCTGCGAGCTATAACTTTTTTATTTTTTTGCGGATGATGCTTTATTGCGGCTCGTTTTTTGTGGGACAAGATGACGTTTTTAGCGGTACCATGGATATTTATATGTGTCTTTTTGATCGCGTGTTATTGCACTTTTTGTTCGGTGGTATGATAATAAATCATTATTTTTTGCTTCGTTTTTAATTTTTATTTTTTAAGGGGTTCGCTAAACGGGTTAACTAATGGGACAGTTTTATAGGGCGGGTCGCTACGGATGCGGCGATACCAAATATGTGTACTTTTATTGTTTTTTTTTTTATTTTCAAAAAATGAATTTATTGGGGAATATTTTTTTTTTTACTTTATTACATAGTCCCAGGTGGGACATCACTGTCCAGTGACAGATCGCTGATCTGTCACATCACAGATCACTGTGACAGATCAGCAATCTGTCACAGGCAGTTCTTCAGACTTCCTCATGCCTGCGCTTTGCAGGCAGTGAGGAAGTCAGCTCCCTACAGGCCCCCGAAGGCCCCCGTCGCCATCTTGGATCCGTAGGACAAGAGCCCCCCGCAGAAGCGCTGCACATTGCGCTGCCGTGGGGGGCTCAGGGAAGCACGGAGGGAGCCCCCTCCCTGCCGAAGCTTCCCTTTAACTCCCGGTACACCGCGATCGTGTTTGATCGCGGTGTACAAGGGGTTAACGTGTCGGGGGCGGTCCGTGACCGCCCCTGACACATTGTGCCAGGTGTCAGCTGTGATAATCACGTGGGCGCCGCTGATCGCATTAGACGTACTATCCCATCCTTGGGAATTAAGTCCCAGGGCACATGGACGGGATAGTACGTCTAATGGCAGAAAGGGGTTAAACTAGTCTGTGGACTGACTAACCACAAAATTCACAGTAGACTGTGCACTAATAAACCATATAATATATATTAGGTGCGGACTGACTGAGCACAGTATTAATACCAGACTTAGGACTGACTTAACACAACATTTACAATAGATTGTGCACCGACTGACCACAGTAATAATATCAGACTGTGGACTGACTGTCTATATCATTTAAACTAGTCTGTGGACTGACTGACCACAACATTCACAGTAGACTGTACACTAATTGACCATATAACATACACTAGGTGTGGACTGACCTAGCACAGTATTTATACTAGTTTTGGGACTGACTTGCCACAACATTTACGGTACATTGTGCACCGACTGACCATAGCATGTACACTAAGTGTAGTCTGACTGAGCACAGTAATAATATCAGACTGTGGAATGACTGTCTATACAATTTACACTATTATGTGGAGTGAAAGACCACAATATTCACTATAAATTGTAGACCAGCTCATTCCAGCATTTACACTAGGTGTGGACTAATTAAACACAGTATTTATACAATATTTACTCTTCACTATGGACTGACAAAAACACTTAAGAGTATACTGTGGACTGACTGACTACAGCTTTGACAATAAACTGTGGATAGATTGACCACATGTATTATCTCTGAGATAAGTAATTTTGGCTCTAGTGAGTTATACTTATTGGTGTGTATAGCATGTAGCAGGAACATATTATTATACGTTTGTCTTTTTACAGGTTACTGCTCCCATTGACGTATTGAAGTGTAAAATTTTTCTTTCTGGACTACAGCAAGACAATTGGAAGAAATATATAAAAGGTAATTAATTTTCAAATTAATTACTGATAATCATAGATCTAGGCTTTATTTCTAGATCTGCGGAGGTGCAATAACACCTTCCTGATACATGACAATATACTGTATGTGTTATTTTAAATGTATATCTTCTATACACAACTCTTAGTGTAACACCACCTTATCTCAGGTACAGAGTTAGGGAACATTTTTTCTCATTATCATCTGTCTTCGAAATTGGGAATACCCTCTTATAATTCACAAAATACAATTGTTTCAGCGGTGAAACGATTAATACCATGATTACACGAGACGCAATGGGAACACGCTGGATATAGTAAAGCGCAGAGCATGCACTGGGAAGCAAGTAGAGAAACAGGAGACTACAGAGCGTGCACTGGGAAGCACGCTGAGATGCAGAGAGTGCAGAGCGCGCACTAGGAAGCAAGCTGAAATACAGGAGAATACAGAGCGTGCAATGGGAAGCACACTGAGATACAGAGAGTGCAGAGCGCGCACTAGGAAGCACGCTGAGATACAAAGAGTACAGAGCGTGCACTGTGGAGCACGCTGAGATACAGAGAGTGCATAGCGCGCACAGAGACGCACGTTGTAGGACCTGAGCATATAAAATCACCCGCACTGAGACCTGCACAGATGGGGCAGTAGTAATCAGTGGCTTCCTCTAGCAGATAGCATCCTGAAATACCTGTTGCTGTGGCCAAGAATGAGCTACTTCCGGGTCAGACAGCATAATGATCGGAGGAAGTGCGCCACCGCGGCCTAAGCAGCCGGGTGCGTGTTTCTGGTGGATGGGATCCCTGACGTGCCCGCCAAGCCGGAAGTTGAGGAGAGACCTCTGGAAGAGCCCGGTCAGCGGCACGCCGAGTGAGGTAAGTATCCTGCTGCTGGGGGGGGCGTGCGGCGTTGTAACAGTACCTCCCCCTTTACATATCCTCCTTTTGAGGATAGAAAGAAACTTCTCTAAGATACGAGGGGCAGTGATGTTCTCCCAAGGTTCCCACGACCTGTCCTCAGGACCAAACCCTATCCAATCGATCAAAAAGAAGGTTTTCCCTTCTCACCTTTTTCATGGCGAGTATATCTCTCACCTCAAAAATGTCCTCATGCCTAACAGGATTAGGAGTGTGACAGATAGAGGAATAATAGCGATGAAACACCACGGGTTTGAGGAGGGAGACATGGAAGGTGTTGGAAATACGGAGCAAGGCAGGCAACGTCAACTTGTAGGCCACGTCATTGATTCGTCCCAAGATCCCAAAGGGACCGATGTATGGAGGACTCAACTTGTAGGAAGGACATTTAAGCCGGATAAAGTTGGAAGATAGCCATACTTTGCCACCGTGAAGGTACGGAGGTGGGTCCAAACATCTTTTGTCAGCATGTCTCTTCATTCTGTCACCAGCTTTGACAAGTGCTTCTTTGGTCTCCTCCCAAATTTTAGAGAACTCCACGGACAAGGAGTCAGCTGTTGGTACACCCGAGACTGGTGGAACCGGCAGGGGCATATTAGCATTTTGTTCGGAGACAATGAAAAAAGGAGACTTGTTGGAGGAGTCACTAGGATAATTGTTATAGGCATAATTCGGCCCAAAGAAGAAGACAGACCCAATTATCCTATTGAGCATTTGAAAAATGGCGAAGGTACGATGTCAAGATCTGGTTGGTATGTTCCACCTGACCGTTGGTCTGGGGGTGATTGTCCAAAGAAAAATCCAAAGTCATGTTCATAAGCTTGCAGAGAGCTCTTCAAAACCGAGAAGTAAACTGAACTCCTCTGTCGGAAACAATGCGTTACGGGAATCCATGCATGCTGAAGGTATGAGCAATGGAAGTCTTGGCCAATTCGGAGGCAGAGGGCAAACCCGGCAGAGGGATAAAGTGAGCCATCTTAGAGAACTGATCCACGACCACCAAGATTACCGTACAGCCACAGGATCGAGGGAGATTTGTGATGAAATCCATGGCGATAAGTTGCCAAGGGCTGAAGTTACTGGGAGAGGCTGCAGAGTACCAGAGTGAAGTTGCCTCGGAATCTTGTTCTTGTCGCATGAGGGACATGAAGATATAAACTCCTCGATGTCTTGGCGTAAAGAGGACCACCAATAGTGTTGAGATATGAGAGAGTTAGTCTTCTTTATCCCCGCATGACCGGCAATCTTGGATGAATGGCTCCAAAGCAGCACTTTCTTTCTGTTATTTTCGGCGACAAACGTCCTCCCCGGGGATAAGTTAACAAGACCTAGGGGAGTCAACGTTATAATCCTGGAGGGATCGATGATGTGAGAAGGATCCTCCTCTGCATCAGCTGGCTGGAAAGACCTAGACAAAGCATCGACCTTGACGTTAAAATGGCCTGATCGGAAGTGAAATTCAAAATCGAAGCGGGCAAAGAAAAGGGACCAACTGGCCTGCCGGGGGTTAAGTCTTTGAGCCGACCGGATGTAGGACAGATTCTTGTGGTCTTAGAAAATTACGAAAGGATGGGCCGCCCCCTCTAGAAGGTACCACCATTCGTAAAGAGTCAGTTTGATGGCCAACAACTCTCTGTCTCTGATGGAATAATTGCGCTCAGCAGAAGAAAACGCCTTGTAGAAATTACCGCAGGTGACTAAGCGACCGGAAGGGGATCTTTGGAGAAGCACTGCTCCAGCTCTCGTGGAGGAGGCATCCACCTCGAGCATGAACCACTTGTTAGTATCATGACGATGAAGCATGGGCGGCTGCAGAGGCTTGCTTTAGAGACATCTTTAGCCTCCAGAGACCAGATGTGGAAGTTGGCTCCCTTATGGACAAGAGCCGAGCTACGCTTAGATAGCAAGGTAAAATGTGGGATGAACTGCCTGTAATAGTTCACGAATCCAAGAAACTGTTGGGTGGCTTTTACCCCAAGAGGCAGTGGCCATTTGATTATGGCTGATACTTTCTCCGAATCCATGTTCAGGCAGGATTCCGAGATAATGTGACCCAAAAATGGTAACGGGGTTTGCTCAAAGACACACTTCTCGAACTTGGCATAGAGACGGTTCTCTCTTAAACGTAACAGCACTTGGCGAACGTCTTGCCGATGAGATGACAGATCCGGAGAGAAAAAGAGAATATCATCCAAATAAACTACAACACAGTAATACAGGAGGTCTCGAAAAATGTCATTAACAAACTCCTGAAATACAGCGAGTGCGTTGCAGAGGCCAAAGGTCATGACCAGGTACTCGTAATTTCCATCCCGCATATTAAACACGGTCTTCCACTCGTCACCAGCATGGATACGGATCAGGTTGTAGGCACCATGAAGGTCTTGTTTGATGAAAATCCGTGCTCCCCTCAAACGATCAAAAAGCTCCAGAATTGGTGGTAGAGGATACCTCTTCTTGACAGTGATGTTATTCAATCCTCTATAGTCAATACAGGGTCCACGGAAGCCGTCCTTCTTTTTAGCAAAGAAGAAACCCGCGTCTGCGGGAGAGGAGGACTTTCGAATAAAGCCCCTGGCCAGATTTTCTTGGATATAGTACGATATGGCCTGGGGCTCCACTGAAGAGAGCGGGTATATTCTGCCTCTAGGAGGGGTCAAACCAGCAATGAGTTCAATCGGGCAGTCATACGGCTGATGCGGAGGACTCTCTGCCTCCTTGTTGAAGACATCCAAGAAGGGCCAGTAGACAACGGGTAATCCAACGGGAACAGAAGGAGGCAGTGACATCCCAAAGGGTCGAACTGGCAGCCGGCACCTCTCCTGGCCCCAGCGAAGTATGTTACCAGAGCATCAATCATGGGTTGGCTGATGTGTCCTTAGCCAGGGAAGACCAAGAAGAAGAGCGAGGGCCATGCCAGATAGAACATAGATGGCAATCCTCTCCCGATGCAGAACCCCAGCTTGCAACTTCTGCTCCTTGGTAACCTTAGTGACGGCCTCAGGTAAAGGCCTTCCCTCCACAGAAGCAATCCAACGAGGATTCTCCAGGGTCCTAACTGGGATCTGGTACTTCTCAACTTCTTCAAGCCTGAGGAAGTTCCCTGCCACGGCCAAATCCACGTAAACCACCTCAGAATAGCGTTTAGGACCTAAGAACCACTGATCAGTCAGGGTTAAAGGCAGATAGGAATCACATACACCTATGGAGGCCTCTCTTACCTGTCTTAGGTAGAGGAGTTTCCTGGCCTCACTGGGCAGGAACGAAACAAGTGAGAACCATCTCCACAGTATAGACATAAGCCTTGCACGCGTCTCTCACGACATCATTGCTCCGCCATTTTAAGGCGATCCACCTGCATAGATTCAGCAGCTGCTGCGGAAGAAGACACCGCAGAACCTGGGCTAAGATGCCTGTGGAAGGTTAGAGATGAGATAGTAGGTCTCCAATCTCGAGCAGCCTCAAGAGAACGCTCCTGAAATCGTAAATCAATACGTGTAGCAAGAGAAATCAAATCCTCTAGAGAGGTTGGAGTATTTCGACCAGCGAGCCAGGAGTCCACCCCAACTTTGAAGCCAGAGTGCAAAAACGAATGACGTATTGCCCAACAGTAAGTGAACCTTGGTGGAGATTAAAGTGGTAGACTCAGTGGTAGAGGCCAGGCGACCCGGTTCATCAAACATTCTGTGGAAGGTTTCCAAAAAAATTTGCAGCTGAGACACTATGGGATCGTCTCGCTCCCACAAGTGATTTACCCAAGCCAACGCCTCACCCTCCATATGTGAAACCACAAACGCCACCTTAGCACGATCAGTGGGGTATTGCTGTGGCAACAACTCAAAATGCAGACAACACTGATTTAAAAAATCCCTGCAAAGCTTGGGATCACCATTAAACTTGGGTGGTTTACCAAGGCGAGGTGGGGGATGAGGAGTAGAGTCAGGGGTACGGGCCGATGCCTGCACCAAAGTCAAGGCGGCAGATTGAAGAGAGAGCAGACAGTCATCCACAGAGGCCATATTACTCAATATGTGGGCCTGAGCGTTGTGCTGCTTAACAAGCTCCTGCTGGAGACTAGCAAGCTGAATAGCATTCCCTGGGTCAGCCTGTAAAGCGGACCATCGGAAATCCATGGACTTCATGAAGGACATAATGCGACCCTGATTCTCCCTCAAAAATATCCACTCTTTTTGGGCAGCAGAGGCACCAGCGGGATCCATGACCTGATTATTCTGTTACGACTTTTGGAGTGGACCCTATGGGCTGAGATACCAACCCACCCTGAGTGAACTGACCTATTGGAACCACCCCCTTTACAGGGATAATCAGGGTCAGCACCAGTGAGGTAAAGTATTGAAACTGCTGGTAAGTGTAGACTGACTGAGCACAGTAATAATATCAAACTGTGGAATGACTGTTTATACAATTTACACTAGTCTGTGGACTGACGGACCACAACGTTCATTATTAATTTCTATACCGGCTCATCCTAGCATTTACACTAGGTGATGACTAATTAAATACAGTATTTATGCTGGACGGAGGACCAACTGATTACAATATTAACATTTCACTATGGAGTGACTGACAGCAATATTTACAATATACTGTGGACAGACTGACTACAGCTTTGACAATAAACTGTGGATAGATTGACCACAGTCATTATCTCTGAGATAAGTAATTTTGGCCCTAGGGAGTTATACTTATTGGTGTGTATAGCATGTAGCAGGAACATATTATCATACGTTTGTCTTTTCACAGGTTACTGCTCTAATTGACATAATGAAGGGTAAAATTTTTCTTTGTGGACTCCAGCAAGACAATTGGAAGAATCACATAAAAGGTAATTAATTTTCAAATTATTACTGATAATTGTTGGTCTAGGCTTGAGTTCTAGATCTGCGGAGGTGTAATAACACCTTACTGATACATGACAATATATTGTAGGTGCTATGTTAAATGTATATCTTCTATGCACAACTCTTAGTATAACACCACTTTATCTCAGGTACAGAGATAGGGAACATTTTTTCTCATTATCAACTTTCTTCCAAATTGGGAATACCCTCTTATATTTCATAAAATACACTCAATACCTTGATTACACGAGACTGACCCCAGCATTCACACTAGACCGCAGCCTGGCAGAACACAGCTTTTAGAAAAGATAACCCCGGCACACTCATATGAATTTTAAGAGAAAGATGCACATAGCTGCTAATAATTTTTTTATTCAGAATTTTGAGCGGACCTAAAAAATGAATGAAAAATACAGATAAAATTATCCAACGTTTCGGCTCGCAGGCCTTTGTGAAGGAATTATCTGTAAACAGATAGAAGACAAAACGGGTCCTAAATGCTGACTGGATCTATGTTCAATAGTGACCCATAAGAGTCACCTACTATTCCGTGAGTACATATCATGACCGTCAGGGGAAAGTGCGGTAACGTGGTGCATAGCTTTTACACTATGTGACCATAAACTGAGGAAAGTATTTATAAAAACTGTCGACTGACTGACCACAACATTCCCAGTAGACTGTACACTAATTAACCATACAATATACACTAAGTGTGGACTGACTGAGCACAGTATTAATACCAGACTTAGGACTGACTTACCACAACATTTACAATAGATTGTGCACCGACTGACCATAGCATTTACATTAAGTTTGGACGGACTGACCACAGTAATAATACCAGACTGTGGACTGACTGTCTATATAATTTAAACTAGTCTGTGGACTGACTGGCCACAACATTCGCAGTAGACTGTACACTAATTGACCATATAACATACACTAGGTGTGGACTGACCTAGCACAGTATTTATACTCGTTTTGGGACTGACTTACCACAACATTTACAATACATTGTGCACTGACTGACCATATCATGTACACTAAGTGTAGTCTGACTGAGCACAGTAATAATATCAGACTGTGGAATGACTGTCTTTACAATTTACACTATTATGTGGAGTGACAGACCACAATATTCACTATAAATTGTAGACCAGCTCATCCCAGCATTTACACTAGGTGTGGACTAATTAAACACAGTACTTATACTGGACGGAAGACCAACTGATTACAATATTTACTCTTCACTATGGACTGACAAAAACATTTAAGAGTATACTGTGGACTGACTGGCTACAGCTTTGACAATAAACTGTGGATAGATTGACCACATGTATTATCTCTGAGATAAGTAATTTTGGCTCTAGTGAGTTATACTTATTGGTGTGTATAGCATGTAGCAGGATCAAATTATCATGCGTTTGTCTTTTTACAGGTTACCGCTCCCATTGACATTTTGAAGTATAAAATTTTTCTTTGTGGACTACAACAAGACAATTGGAAGAAATACATAAAAGGTAATTAATTTTCAAATTAATTACTGATAATTAGAGTTGAGCGATACCGTCCGATACTTCAAAGTATCGTATCGGATGGTATCGGCCGATCTTTAAAAAAAGTATCGGTATCGCCGATTCCGATACCGGAAGTCCCATTCAAGTCTATGGGACTTCCGGTATCGGAATAAGAAAAACCCTTTCCTGCCCTTGTACAGCCTCTCTGGGGTCTGTACGGGCCTTTCGGGGGGCTGTGCCGGCCTGCCAGGGGGTCTGTGCAGGCTCCGGTGGTCTGTGCCGGCCTGCCGGGGGGCTGTACCGGCCTGCCGGTGGTCTGTGCAGGCTCCGGTGGGCTGTGCCGGCCTGCCGGGGGGCTGTGCCGGCCTGCCGGGGGGCTGTGCAGGCTCCGGGGGGCTGTGCCGGCCTGCCGGGGGGCTGTGCCGGCCTGCCGGGGGGCTGTGCAGGCATCGTCCGATGGGACTACAAGTCCCATCGGGCGATGCCTGCTACCATGACAGTGATTGACACATTAGCCAATGATGGGACAGTAGTAGTCCCATCATCCGGCTAATGTGTTAAATGTAAAAAAAAAAAAAATTACATGCTACATACATACAACATGCATACTACATACATGCTACATTCATACGACATAAATACTACATGCAACATACATACTACATATATACTACATACATACTACATACATGCTACATTCATACTACATAAATACTACATGCAACATACATACTACATATATACTACATACATACTACATACATGCTACATTCATACTACATAAATACTACATGCAACATACATACTACATATATACTACATACATACTACATACATGCTACATTCATACTACATAAATACTACATGCAACATACATACTACATATATACTACATGCATGCTACATACATACTGCATGCTACATACATACTACATGCTACATACATACCACATATATACTACATACATACTACATACATACTACATGCATGCTACATGCATGCTACATACATAACACATATATACTACATGCATGCTACATACATACTACATGCTACATACATACTACATATATACTACATGCATGCTACATACATACTACATACATACTACATACATACTACATGCATGCTACATACATACTACATACATACTACATGCTACATACATACCACATATATACTACATACATACAATACATTCATACAATACATACATAGACATACAGTACATATAACATAGAGTAACATACTTACCAATACTTGTCACATTGTTCCCCGAAGCCATTGTCGTCTACGGAATAAATATTAACATAACAAACCACAAAAATACTCACCCACGATCCGAAGCAGTCCACGAGTGTGTCCCACGACGATCTTGGGTAGAGAACTGCAGCATCAGCTGTTGCTGCCGTTCTCTACGGGCTGCAGGAATCCAATGACGGAAGGTAGGTATCCTTCCGCACTGTATTCCTCCGCCACTTAAAAAAAAAAAAAAGTCCCTAGTCTCACTTTATGCCATTGCTGTGTGGGAATTTCCCACGCAGCAATGGCATAAAGTGAGACTAGGGACTTTTTTTTTTTTTTAAGTGGCGGAGGAATACAGTGCGGAAGGATACCTACCTTCCGTCATTGGATTCCTGCAGCCCGTAGAGAACGGCAGCATCATCTGATGCTGCCGTTCTCTACCCAAGATCGTCGTGGGACACACTCGTGGACTGCTTCGGATCGTGGGTGAGTATTTTTGTGGTTTGTTATGTTAATATTTATTCCGGAAAAGACAATGGCTTCGGGGAACAATGTGACAAGTATTGGTAAGTATGTTACTCTATGTTATATGTACTGTATGTCTATGTATGTATTGTATGAATGTATTGTATGTATGTAGTATATATGTGGTATGTATGTAGCATGTAGTATGTATGTAGTATGTATGTAGCATGCATGTAGCATGCAGTATGTATGTAGCATGCATGTAGTATATATGTAGTATGTATGTAGCATGCATGTAGTATATATGTAGTATGTATGTAGTATGTATGTAGCATGCATGTAGTATATATGTAGTATGTATGTAGCATGTAGTATGTATGTAGTATGTATGTAGTATGTATGTGGTATGTATGTAGCATGTAGTATGTATGTAGCATGCATGTAGTATGTATGTAGCATGCATGTAGTATGTATGTAGTATGTAGTATGTATGTAGTATGTAGTATGTATGTAGTATGTATGTAGCATGCATGTAGTATGTATGTAGTATGTATGTAGCATGTATGTAGTATATATGTGGTATGTATGTAGCATGTAGTATGTATGTAGTATGTATGTAGCATGCATGTAGTATATATGTAGTATGTATGTAGTATGTATGTAGCATGCATGTAGTATATATGTAGTATGTATGTAGCATGTAGTATGTATGTAGTATGTATGTAGTATGTATGTGGTATGTATGTAGCATGTAGTATGTATGTAGCATGCATGTAGTATGTATGTAGCATGCATGTAGTATGTATGTAGTATGTAGTATGTATGTAGCATGTAGTATGTATGTAGTATGTATGTAGCATGCATGTAGTATGTATGTAGTATGTATGTAGCATGTATGTAGTATATATGTGGTATGTATGTAGCATGTAGTATGTATGTAGTATGTATGTAGCATGCATGTAGCATGCAGTATGTATGTAGCATGCATGTAGTATATATGTAGTATGTATGTAGCATGCATGTAGTATATATGTAGTATGTATGTAGCATGCATGTAGTATATATGTAGTATGTATGTAGTATGTATGTAGCATGCATGTAGTATATATGTAGTATGTATGTAGCATGTAGTATGTATGTAGTATGTATGTAGCATGCATGTAGTATGTATGTAGTATGTATGTAGTATGTATGTAGTATGTGGTATGTATGTAGCATGTAGTATGTATGTAGCATGCATGTAGTATGTATGTAGCATGTATGTAGTATGTATGTAGCATATATGTAGTATGTATGTAGCATGTAGTATGTATGTAGTATGTATGTAGCATGCATGTAGTATGTATGCAGTATGTATGTAGCATGTATGTAGTATATATGTGGTATGTATGTAGCATGTAGTATGTATGTAGTATGTATGTAGCATGCATGTAGCATGCAGTATGTATGTAGCATGCATGTAGTATATATGTAGTATGTATGTAGCATGCATGTAGTATATATGTAGTATGTATGTAGCATGCATGTAGTATATATGTAGTATGTATGTAGTATGTATGTAGCATGCATGTAGTATATATGTAGTATGTATGTAGCATGTAGTATGTATGTAGTATGTATGTAGCATGCATGTAGTATGTATGTAGTATGTATGTAGTATGTATGTGGTATGTATGTAGCATGTAGTATGTATGTAGTATGTATGTAGCATGCATGTAGTATGTATGTAGTATGTATGTAGTATGTATGTGGTATGTATGTAGCATGTATGTAGCATGTAGTATGTATGTAGCATGCATGTAGTATGTATGTAGCATGTATGTTGTATGTATGTAGTATATATGTAGTATGTATGTAGCATGTAGTATGTATGTAGTATGTATGTAGTATTTTTTTTTTTTTTTTTTTTTAACATTTAACACATTAGCCGGATGATGGGACTACTACTGTCCCATCATTGGCTAATGTGTCAATCACT
Source organism: Dendrobates tinctorius (assembly GCF_039654945.1). Classification (NCBI taxonomy): domain Eukaryota; kingdom Metazoa; phylum Chordata; class Amphibia; order Anura; family Dendrobatidae; genus Dendrobates; species Dendrobates tinctorius. The sequence goes on from NW_027361683.1 coordinate 35,240,749, forward strand.
GTCATGGTAGCAGGCATCGCCCGATGGGACTTGTAGTCCCATCGGACGATGCTTGCACAGACCCCCGGACATCAGCACAGCCCCCCGGCAGGCCGGCACAGCCCCCCGGCAGGCCGGTACAGACCCCCACAGGGTGCACAGCCCCCCGGCAGGCCGGCACAGCCCCCCGGCAGGCCGGTACAGACCCCCACAGGGTGCACAGACCACCGGCAGGCCGGCACAGTCCCTCGGCAGGCCGGTACAGACCCCGGGCAGTCCACACAGCCCCCCGGCAGGCCGGCACAGCCCCCCGGCAGGCCGGCAGAGACCCCCGGAAGGCCCGAAATGACGGCGCATCATGATGCGCACACACCGCGCATCATGATGACGTCAGTCTGTCAATCAACTTTGAACTTCCGATTCCGATGCCGAATTCCGATATTGAAAAAATATCGGAAGTCGGTATCGGAATTCCGATACAGCAAGTATCGGCCGATACCCGATACTTGCGGTATCGGAATGCTCAACACTACTGATAATCATTGATCTAGGCTTTATTTCTAGATCTGCGGAGGTGTAATAACACCTTCCTGATACATGACAATATACTGTATGTGTTATTTTAAATGTATATCTTCTGTACACAACTCTTAGTATAACACCACCTTATCTCAGGTACAGAGTTAGGGAATATTTTTTCTCATTTTCATCTGTCTTCGAAATTGGGAATACCCTCTTATATTTCACAAACTATACATGTTTCAGCGGTGAAACAATTAATACCATGATTACACGAGACACAATGGGAACACGCTGGATATAGTAAAGCGCAGAGCATGCACTGGGAAGCAAGCAGAGAAACAGGAGAATACAGAGCGTGAACTGGGAAGCACGATGAGATGCAGAGAGTGCATAGCACGCACTGAGACGCACGCTGTAGGACCTGAGCATATAAAAGCACCCGCACTGAGACCTGCACAGATGCGGAAGTAGTAATCAGTGGCTTCCTCTAGCTGATAGCATCCTGAAATACCTGTTGCTGTGGCCAAGAATGAGGTACTTCCGGGTCAGGCAGCATAATGATCGGAGGAAGTGCGCCGCCGTGGCCTAAGCAGCCGGGTGCGTGTTCCTTGTGGATGGGATCCCTGATGTGTCCACCAAGCCGGAAGTTGAGGAGAGACCTCCGGAAGAGCCCGGTCAGCGGCACGTCGAGTGAGGTAAGTATCTTGCTGCTGGGGGGCGTGCGGCGTTGTAACAGTACCTCCCCTTTATATCCCCTCCTTTTGAGGCTAGAAAGAAACTTGTTATGATTGAGTCACCGAGGAGGAAAAAACAAAACACAAGCTCAGCCCAGAAAATCAGAGAGGTTGGAAACTAGCGGAAACTAGCAGTAGCCGTGGATTGTTCCTACGGTGATCCTAGACACCTCGTCACAGCCGGAGATCTTAATAAGCCTAAAGAGAGAAAAAAGAAAAACTGACTGCCCCAGAGCAGACCCCAAAGCAATAGGCAGCCCCAAACATATAATGATGGTGAAACAAGATGAAAACACTAACACAGATAGAAAGATAGGTTGAGCAAACGATGGGGCCCAAGCTAACTAAAAAGGACAGGACAGAAAAGCTGCTGTCTGCAATCCGAGAAAACCCTGCTAAAAATATTACCAACACAACTGATAAGCAAAAAGGACCCTGAAGTCACTAGACTTCAAACCCTATATCAGCACTCAGAATATTCTGAAAGCAGAGCAAAAGAGAACACTGATCAAGGAATAAGAATCCAGCACACCTCCGTCCGGGGATGGCTGAACTCAAAAAAACAAGGTAAACAAAACCAAAACCAATAAGTTCAATAGCAGAGCCAAAACTTATCTTTGGGAAGCAGGAATCAGACTGGTCTCCAAGAATCCAGCAGAGAAATCACCAGCAATTCAGAAGGGCGTCGGCTGCCTTATATCCAGTCTGAAGTTCCTGTTACCCAGTCACAATCCACCTGATCAGGTGTTTGGTTTCTTTCATCCAAATTAGCCTCACTATCTTCCTTCACCAGAAGAGGGAGATCCTCGGACACAAAAGGTGAATGAACAGATGAGCTCACAACAGTACCTCCCCCTTGAGGAGGGGTCACCGAACCCTCATCCTAGCCACCAGGCCGATCAGGATGAGCCCGATGAAAAGCACGCACCAATCTTTCGGTATGAATATCAGAGGCAGAGACCCAGGAATTATCCTCCTGACCATAACCCTTCCACTTAACCAAATACTGGAGTCTCCGTCTAGCCAGACGGCAATCCAGTATCTTCTCTACCTCATATTCCATGTTACCTTCAACCAACACAGGGTCAGGAGGTGCCGCCATAGGAACCACTGGTTCAACAAACCTCTTCAACAAGGACTTATGAAACACATTATGAATCTTAAATGTGACAGGAAGAGCCAACCGAAAAGAGACCGGATTAATAATCTCCAAAATTTTGTAAGGTCCATTAATCTAGGTTTAAACTTTGGAGAAGCCACTTTCATAGAGATATTCTTTGATGACAACCAGATCAGAGCACCGACCTTAAACCGGGGACCAATGGTCCTATGCCGGTTAGAAAACCGCTGGGCCTTTTCCTGGGAAAGAGACAACTTATCCACCACTTGGTCCCAAATCTGCTTCATTCTTTCCACCACAGTGTCAACTCCTGGACAGGCAGAAGACTCCACCTGCCCTGAAGAAAATCGAGGATGAAACCCAAAGTTACAGAAAAAGGGTGACATCAAAGAGGCAGAACTAGCTCTATTATTTAAAGCAAATTCGGCCAAGGGTAAAAATGAGACCCAATCATCCTGATCAGCAGATATAAAACATCTCAAATAAGCCTCCAAAGTCTGGTTTGTTCTCTCCGTCTGCCCATTGGTCTGAGGGTGAAATGCAGAGGAGAAGGACAACTGAATTCCCTACTTGGAACAAAAGGTCCTCCAGAATCTAGAGACAAACTGAACTCCTCTGTCCGATACAATGTTCTCAGGAATCCCGTGCAAGCGAACCACCTGTTGCAAAAACAAGGGCACCAACTCTGAGGAAGATGGCAACTTAGGGAGTGGTACAAGATGGACCATCTTAGAGAATCTATCACAAATCACCAAGATAACAGTCATCCTCTGAGAGACAGGCAGATCAGAAATAAAATCCATTGAAATATGGGTCCATGGCCTCCTGGGCACCGGCAAAGGCATCAACAACCCACTAGAACGAGAACAAGGCTTAGATCGGGAGCAAGTCCCACAGGACTGCACAAAATTTCTGACATCACGAGACAAGGCAGGCCACCAAAAAGACCGACTCACCAAATCTCTAGTACCAAAAATACCTGGATGACCAGCCAACGTGGAGCAATGAACCTCAGACATCACTTTCCTCCTCCACTGGTCAGGAACATACAACCTACCACTGGGACAACGCTCAGGCTTATCCTACTGAAACTTCTCCAGAGCACGTCTCAAATCAGGCGAGATGGCAGAAAGAACCACCCCCTCACCTAAGATAGTAGCAGGCTTGGTCACAATAGGAGAATCAGCCAAAAAACTCCTAGAGAGGGCATCAGCCTTAATGTTCATAGTACCCGGAAGAAAGGAGACCACAAAATCAAAACGTGTGAAAAACAAGGCCCACCTGGCCTGTCTCGGATTCAAGCGTTTAGCCGACTCAAGGTAGATCAAATTCTTGTGATCAGTGAGGACCACAACTTGATGTCTAGCTCCCTCCAACCAATGTCTCCACTCCTCAAATGCCCACTTCATGGCCAACAGTTCTTGATTCCCCACATCATAGTTGCGTTCCGAAGGAGAGAACTTTCGGGAAAAGAAGGCACAGGGGTTCATTTTAGATGTTACAGGATCTTTTTGGGACAAAACAGCTCCTGCACCAGTCTCTGAAGCATCCACCTCCACCTGAAATGGAAGTGAGACATCGGGTTGTCGCAAAACCGGGGAAGTGAACCTCTGCTTCAGCTCCTGAAAAGAAGAAACAGCCTCTGGAGACCAATTCAGCAAATCAGCGCCCTTCTTAGTCAAATCAGTCAATGGTTTGGCAATAACAGAAAAATTGGCTATAAACTTCCCATAAAAATTAGCAAACCCCAAAAACTTCTGGAGAGCCTTCAAAGAAGTGGGCTGCACCCAATCATAAATGGCATGTACCTTGGCCGGGTCCATTTCAATAGTTGACGGAGACAAAATAAATCTCAAAAATGAAATCCTCTGTACACCAAAAAGACATTTCGATCCCTTAACATACAGGGAGTTTTCCCTCAAAATCCGGAACACAGTCCGAACATGTTCCACATGAGAGTCCCAATCCCTGGAAAAGATCAAAATATCATCCAAATAGATGATCAGAAACTTATCCACAATGTCCCGGAAAATATCATTCATGAAGCACTGGAAGACAGAAGGGGTGTTAGTGAGCCCAAAAGGCATCACCAGGTACTCAAAATGTCCCTCCGGAGTATTAAACGCTGTCTTCCATTCATCCCCATGCTTAATGCGAATAAGATTATACGCCCCCTGAGGTCAAGCTTGGTAAACCAGCAAGCACCTTCAACTCTAGAAAATAGGTCAGAAATCAGGGGTAATGGATACTGATATTTAACAGTAATTTTGTTAAGGGAGCGATAGTCAATACAGGGCCTCAATGAACCATCCTTCTTGGCCACAAAAAAACAAACGAGCACCCAAGGGTGAAGAGGATGGTCTAATATGACCCTTCTCCAATGACTCCTTAATATAAGAACGCATAGCCTCATGTTCGGGTACAGATAAATTAAAAAGTCGACCCTTGGGAAATTTACACCCCGGACTCAGCTCAATTGCACAGTCATAACTCCTATGAGGAGGCAAAGACGCAGACTTACTCTCACTAAACACATCATAAAAATCAGCCAAATAGTCAGGAACCTCATGCGACTGGGGAGAGGTGGAGAAAACAGGAGTGTCACTAAGAGCACACCGACAACCCCAACTCACCACAGACACAGATTTCCAATCCAAAACTGGATTATGGATTTGCAACCAGGGGAACCCCAGCACGATGGTATCATGCAAATTGTGCAACACCAAAAATCTGCAATTTTCTTGATGGTCTGGGGCGACCCGCATTACCACCTGGGTCCAAAACTGAGGATTATTCTTCGCCAAAGGAGTAGCATCAATACCACTCAAAGGAATAGGCGTCCGCAGGGGTGTCATAGGGAAACCACAACGTTTAGCAAAATCCAAATCCATTAGGTTCAAGGCCGCTCCTGAATCCACAAAGGCTTTAGCAGAAAATGTGGACAGGGAGCAGATCAGAGTAATTGCCAGAAGAAACTTTAGTTTGTACACCACCTACAGCAAATGTGTGTGCAAAACGTTTTTCTCGTTTAGGGCAGACAGAAATAATATGAGAGGCATCTCCACAGAAAAAACACAGCTTATTACGCCTTCTAAACTCCTGACGTTGCGCCCTAGACAAAACTCTATCACATTGCATAGGTTCAGACATTTGTTCAACAGGTGGCAGAATTTCCCGTGTAATTTTACGTTCACGTAAACGCCGATCAACCTGAATGGCTAATGACATAGAATCGTCAAGACCAGAGGGAACAGGAAATCCCACCATAGTATCTTTTACAGTTTCTGACAAACCCTTCCGAAAGAGAGCTGCCAAGGCACCATCATTCCAAGTGGTGAGGACCGCACACTTTCGGAATTTTTGACAGTACAGTTCTGCAGAATCTTGACCCTGGCTCAATGCCAACAGAGTTTTGATCAATCGCATTAGGTTCATGATACAACAACCCCAAGGCCTGAAAAAATGTGAGAGATAACAATTTTAACCTGCTGCGCAGAGCTCCCCGATGAGTTAGGATTCAAGGCAAGAAATAATTTACAATTATTCTTAAAATTCAAAAACTTAGACCGATCCCCAAAAAACACATCAGGAGTGGGGATTTTTGGTTCAGCAGCATGTGAATGAGCAAGATAGGTGGAATTTCCTTGCACTTCAGCAGCAAGCTGCTCCACACGATCAGACATTGCTTAAACTCCATCAGAAAAAAAAAATATTCCTCTACGGCCTCAGAGAAAAAGAGGAAAAAATATACACAAAAAAAAACTTCTGACACTTTTTTTTTTAACAATTCCTTCCTCCTTTTGAGTACCCTAGAATCTGCGGTTTGGCTGGTGATTCTATTATGATTGAGTCACCAAGGATTAAAAAACAAAACACAAGCTCAGCCCAGAAAATCAGAGAGGTTGGAAACTAGCGGATTGCAGACCCCTAATCCTATCACACAACTAGTAGTAGCCGTGGAGTGTTCCTATGGTGATCCTAGACACCTCATCACAGCAGGAGATTTTAATAAGCCTAAAGAGAGAAAAGAGAAAAACTGACTGCCCCAGAGCAGACCCCAAAGCAATAGGCAGCCCCACACATATAATGACGGTGAAACAAGATGAAAACACTAACACAGATAGAAAGATAGGTTGAGCAAACGATGGGGCCCAAGCTAACTAAAAAGGACAGGACAGAAAAACTGCTGTCTGCAATCCGAGAAAACCCTGCTAAAAATATTACCAACACAACTGATAGGCTAAAAGGACCCTGAAGTCACTAGACTTCAAACCCTATATCAGCACTCAGAATATTCTGAAAGCAGAGCAAAAGTGAACACTGATCAAGGAATAAGAATCCAGCACACCCCCGGCCGGGGATGGCTGAACTCAAAAAAACAAGGTAAACAAAACCAAAACCAGTAAGTTCAATAGCAGAGCAAAAACTTATCTTTGGGAAGCAGGAATCAGACTGGTCTCCAAGAATCCAGCAGAGAAATCACCAGCAACTCAGAAGGGCGTCGGCTGCCTTATATCCAGTCTGAAGTTCCTGTTACCCAGTCACAATCCACCTGATCAGGTGTTTGGTTTCTTTCATCCAAATCAGCCTCACTACCTTCCTTCACCAGAAGAGGGAGATCCTCGGACACAAAAGGTGAAAGAACAGATGAGCTCACAACAGAAACCTCTATAAGATACGAGGTGCAGTGATGTTCTCCCAAGGTTCCCACGACCTCTCCTCAGGACCAAATCCTATCCAATCGATCAAAAAGAAGGTTTTCCCTCTCACCTTTTTCATGGCGAGTATATCCCTCACCTCAAAAATGTCCTCATGGCTAACAGGATTAGGAGTGTGACAGATAGAGGAATAATAGCGATTAAACACCACAGGTTTGAGGAGGGAGACCTGGAAGGTGTTGGAAATACGGAGCGAGGCAGGCAATGTCAACTTGTAGGCCACGTCATTGATTCATCCCAAGATCTCAAAGGGACCAATGTATCGAGGACTCAACATGTAGGAAGGACTTTTAAGCCAGATAAACTTGGAAGATAGCCATACTTTGTCACCGGGAAGGTACGGAGGGTGGGTCCAAACATCTTTTGTCAGCATTTCTCTTCATCCTGTCACCAGCTTTGACAAGTGCTTCTTTGGTCTCCTCCCAAATTTAGAGATCTCCACGGACAAGGAGTCAGATGTTGGTAAACCCGAGACTGGTGGAATCAGCAGGGGCATATTAGCATTTTGTCCCGAGACAATGAAAAAAGGAGACTTGTTGGAGGAGTTACTAGGATAATTGTTATAGGCATAATTCGGCCCAAGGAAGAAGACAGACCCAATTATCCTGGTGAGCATTTGAAAAATGGCGAAGGTACGATGTCAAGATCTGGTTGGTATGTTCCACCTGACCGTTGGTCTGGGGGTGATAGTCCAAAGAAAAATCCAAAGTCACGTTCATAAGCTTGCAGAGAGCTCTCCAAAACCGAGAAGTAAACTGAACTCCTCTGTCGGAAACAATGCGTTACGGGAATCCATGAATGCTGAAGGTATGAGCAATAAATGTCTTGGCCAATTCGGAGGCAGAGGGCAAACCCGGCAGAGGGATAAAGTGAGCCATCTTAGAGAACCGATCCACGACCACCAAGATTACCGTACAACCACAGGATAGAGGGAGATTTGTGATGAAATCAATGGCGATATGTTGCCATGGGGCTGAAGGTACCGGGAGAGGCTGCAGAGTACCAGAGTGAAGTTGCCTCGGAATCTTGTTCTTGTCGCATGAGGGACAGGAAGATAAAAACTCTTCAATGCCTCAGTGTAAAGAGGACCACCAATAGTGGCGAGATATGAGAGAGTAAGTCTTCTTTATCCCTGCATGACCGGCAATCTTGGATGAATGGACCCAAAGCAGCACTTTCTTTCTGCTATTCTTGGCGACAAACGTCCTCCACGGGGGTAAGTTAGCAAGACCTAGGGGAGTGAAGATTATAATACTGGAGGGATCAATGATGTTAGAAGGATCCTCCTCTGCATCAGCTGGCTGGAAAAACCTAGACAAAGCATTGACCTTGACGTTAAAATGGCCTGATCGGATGTGAAGTTCAAAATCGAAGCGGGCAAAGAAAAGGGACCATCTGGCCTGCCGGGGGTTAAGTCTTTGAGCCGACCGGATGTAGGACAGATTCTTGTGGTCGGAGAAAATTATGAAAGGATGGGCCGCCCCCTTTAGAGAGTACCACTATTCCTTAAGAGTCAGTTTGATGGCCAACATCTCTCTGTCTCTGATGGAATAATTGCGCTCAGCAGAAGAAAACGCCTTGTAGAAAATACCGCAGATGACTAAACGACCGGAAGGGGATCTTTCTAGAAGCACTGCTCCAGCTCCCGTGTAGGAGGCATCCACCTCGAGCATGAACGACTTCTTAGTCTCATGACGATGAAGCACAGGGCGGCTGCAGAGGCTTGCTTTAGAGACAAAAAGGTATCTTTAGCCTCCAGAGACCAGATGTGGGAGTTGGCTCCCTTACGCACAAGAGCCAAGATAGGCTTAGATAGCGAGGAAAAATGTGGGATGAACTGCCTGTAATAGTTCACGAATCCAAGAAACTGTTGGATGGCTTTTACCCCTAGAGGCAGTGGCCATTTGATTATGGCTGATACTTTCTCCGAATCCATGTTCAGTCAGGATTCCGAGATAATATGTCCCAAAAATGGTAACAGGGTTTGCTCAAAGACATACTTCTCAAACTTGGCATAGAGACGGTTCTCTCTTAAACGTAACAGCACTTGGCAAACATCTTGCCGATGAGATTACAGATCCGGAGAGAAAAAGAGAATATCGCCCAAATATACTACAACGCAGTAATACAGGAGGTCTCGAAAAATGTCATTAACAAACTCCTGAAATACAGCGGGTGCGTTGCAGAGGTCAAAGGTCATGACCAGGTACTCGTAATTTCCATCCCGCGTATTAAACGCGGTCTTCCGCTCGTCACCAACATGGATACGGATCAGGTTGTAGGCACCATGAAGGTCTAGTTTGATGAAAATCCATGCTCCCCTCAAACGATCAAAAAGCTCCAGAATTGGTGGTAGAGGATACCTTTTCTTGACCGTGATGTTATTCAAGCCTCTATAGTCAATACAGGGTCGAAGGAAGCCGTCCTTTTTAACTAAGAAGAAACCCGCGTCTGCGGGAGAGGAGGACTTTCGAATAAAGCCCCTGGCCAGATTTTCTTGGATATAGTACGATATGGCCTGGGTTTCCACTGAAGATAGCGGGTATATTCTGCCTCAAGGAGGGGTCGAACCAGGAATGAATTCAATCGGGCAGTCATACGACTGATGCGGCGGACTCTCTGACTCCTTCTTGCTGAAGACACCAGAGAAGGGCCAGTAGACAGCGGGTAATCCAACGGGAACAGAAGGAGGCAGTGACATCCCAAAGGGTCGAACTGGCAGCCGGCACCTCTCCTGGCAGTACTGACCCCAGCGAAATATGTTACCAGAGCGTCAATCATGGGTTGGCTCATGTGTCCTTAGCCAGGGAAGACCAAGAAGAACAGCGTGGGCCATGTCAGATACAAAATAGATGGCAATCCTCTCCCGATGCAGAACCCCAACTTGCAACTTCAGCTCGTGGGAACCTTAGTGACCGCCTCAGGTAAAGGCCTTCCATCCACAGAAGCAATCCAACGAGGATTCTCCAGGGTCCTAACTGGGATCTGGTACTTCTCAACTTCTTCAAGCCTGAGAAAGTTCCCTGCCACGCCAGAATCCACGTAAACCACCTCAGAATAGCGTTTAGGACCTGAGAACCACTGAACAGTCAGGGTTAAAGGTAGATAGGAATCACATACTCCTATGGAGGCCTCTCTTACCTGTCTTAGGTAGAGGAGTTTCCTGGCCGCACTGGGCAGGAACGAAGCAAGTGAGAACCATCTTCACAGTATAGACATAAGCCTTGCACGCGTCTCTCACGACGGCATTGCTCCGCCATTTTAAGACGATCCACCTGCATATATTCAGCAGCTGCTGCGGAAGAAGACACCGCAGAACCTGGGCTAAAATGCCTGTGGATGGTTAGAGATGAGATAGTAGGTCTCCAATCTCTAGCAGCCTCAAGAGAAGGCTCCTGAAATCGTAAATCAATACGTGTAGCAAGAGAAATCAAACCCTCGAGAGAGGTTGGAGTATTTCGACCAGCGAACCAGGAGTCCACCCCAACTTTGAAGCCAGAGTTCGAAAATGAATGGCGTATTGCCCAACAGTAAGTGAACCTTGGCGGAGATTAAAGAGGGACTCAGTGGTAGAGGCCAGGCGACCCGGTTCATCAAACACTCTGTGGAAGGTTTCCAAAAAAATTTGCAGCTGAGAGACTATGGGATCGTCTCGCTCCCACAAGGGATTTACCCAAGTCAACGCCTCACCCTCCAGATGTGAAAACACAAACGCCACCTTAGCCCAATCAGTGGGCTATTGCTGTGGCAACAACTCAAAATGAAGACAACGCTGATTTAAAAAATCCGTGCAATGCTAGGGATCGCCTTTAAACTGGGGCGGTTTACCAAGGCGAGGTGGGGGATGAGGAGTAGAGTCAGGGGTACGGGCCGACGCCTGCACCAAAGTCGAGGCGGCAGATTGAAGAGAGAGCAGACGGTCATCCACAGAGGCCATACTACTCAATATGTGGGCCTGAGTGTTGCGCTGCTGAACAAGCTCCTGCTGGAGACTAGCAAGCTGAATAGCATTCCCTGGGTCAGCGGCCTGTAAAGCGGACCATCGGAAACCGATGGACTTCATGAAGGACATAATGCGACCCTGATTCTCCCGCAAAAATATCCACTCTTTTTGGGCAGCAGAGGCACCAGCGGGATCCATGTCCTGATTGTTCTGTTACGACTCTTGGAGTGGACTCTCTGGGCTGAGATACCAACCCACCCTGAGTGAACTGACCTATTGGAACCACTCCCTATACAGTGATCATCAGGGTCAGCACCAGTGGGGTAAAGTATTGCAACTGCTGGTAAGTGTAGACTGACTGAGCACAGTAATAATATCAAACTGTGGAAAGACTGTCTATACAATTTACAATAGTCTGTGGACTGACAGACCACAATGTTCATGATAAATTGTATACCGGCTCATCCTAGCATTTACATTAGGTGATGACTAATTAAATACAGTATATATACTGGACGGAGGACCAACTGATTACAATATTAACATTTCACTATGGAGTAACTGACAGCAACATTTACAATATACTGTGGACAGACTGACTACAGCTTTGACAATAAACTGTGGATAGATTGACCACATTCATTATCTCTGAGATAAGTAATTTTGGCCCTAGGGAGTTATACTTATTGGTGTGTATAGCATGTAGCAGGAACATATTATCATACGTTTGTCTTTTTACAGGTTACTGCTCTAATTGACATAATGAAGGGTAAAATTTTTCTTTGTGGACTCCAGCAAGACAATTGGAAGAATCACATAAAAGGTAATTAATTTTCAAATTATTACTGATAATTGTTGGTCTATGCTTGAGTTCTAGATCTGCGGAGGTGTAATAACACCTTCCTGATACATGACAATATACTGTAGGTGCTATCTTAAATGTATATTTTCTATACACAACTCTTAGTATAACACCACTTTATCTCAGGTACTGAGATAGGGAACATTTTTTCTCATTATCAACTTTCTTCCAAATTGAGAATACCCTATTATATTTCATAAAATACACTTGTTTCAGCGGTGAAACAATCAATACCTTGATTACACGAGACTGACCCCAGCATTCAGACTAGACCGCAGCCTGACAGAACACAGCATTTACACAATGTGACCATAAGCAGAGGAAAGTATTTATAAAAACTGTCGACTGACTGACCACAACATTCACAGTAGACTGTGCACTAATTGACCAAAGAATTTACACTAGGTGTGGACTGACTGAGCACAGTATTAATACCTGATTGTGGACTGACTGTTTATATACTGTAATTTTCGCTTTATAAGACGCACCTGCTTATAAGACGCACCTAGGTTTTAGAGGAGGAAAATAAGAAAAAAAATATTTTGAGTCAAATAATGTGCAAAACCTTTAATTAAATAACAAAATATTATTTTAACATAGTAGACTCAACAGCAGCATTGTTGGTAACATGTAAGAACAGTCCCATGTACTGTAAGTAACAGCAAAAACCATGTTCTGGCTAACAATTGGGGAGAAACGTTAATCGTCAGACAGCACAATCTTCTAGTCAGAGAATCCCAGGAATTCCTCATCCCTGCTGTCAGAGTCTAGGAAGCTCAGGTCCTCACAATCATTGGTTTCACTTTCTTCACTGTCCTCATATAGCGCACCATCTTCGGTGCCATCTAAGGCATTGCTAATCCCACATTTTTTGAATGAACGTATAACTATTTCATCCTTCACTGATTGCCATGATGTTTTCACCCACTCACAAACTTGAGTGATAGTGGGCCTCTTCATGCGTCCAGTTGGTGTCAGGTCATGATTGCCAGCAGCCATCCATTTATTCCACTCTTCTCGCATGTAGACTTTAAACGGCTTGTTTATAGAAACATCGAGAGGTTGTAGCTGGCTGGTAAGCCCCCCTGGAATTACCGTGAGATGGGTCTTCACTTCTTTAAACACTTTTTTTGTGTTTTCAGTAATATGTGCCCTGAACTGGTCTAGCACTAACAGGGATGTTTTTTTCAGAAGCCCTTCAGGACGTTTCGACCACACTTTGTCAACCCACAATCTCATTCCGTTCTCGTCCATCCATCCTTTCTCGTGAACGTGCACAACAACTCCTCGTGGGATAGCTTCTTTGGGCATGTTCTTTCTTTTAAAGATTAACATTGGTGGCAGTTTCGTGCCATCGGCACAGCAGGACAACACAACTGTGTAGTGGTTTTTTTCGTGTCCTGCAGTTTTTACCGTGATGGGGTTTTGGCACCCTTTGCATCAACAGTCCTGTTGGATGGCACGTCAAAGGTTAGAGGGACTTCATCCATATTCCCAATCTGGCCTAATTCATAACCATTTTTCTTTCTGCTGTCAATTACAAACTTGTGGAATGACAGAATCTTGGCTTCATATTCTTGTGGCATTTTTTGGGCAATTCTAGTTTTGGTGCGCATAGCAAGGCCACATCTCTTCATGAATCTGAAACACCATGCTGGTGATCCAGTGAAGTCATTGATGCCTTTCTCAGCAGCAATCCGCTTGGCTCCGAATAGGATCATTTTTGTTGAGACCGAAAGGCCATTATTTCTGTGGCGTATGATCCACTCTTTTACGTCCACGTCTAACTGTGGCCACTTTGCACCACGCCTACGTAGACCAGATCTGCTTTTTCCTGCTTTTTGCATCTCATCCTCCTGCTTCCTCCACTCTCTTATCATATTTTCAGTTGGAGGCGGTCCAAAATGTCTCTCCGCTGCTCTGTTCCCATGCTCTTTAGCGTATTTTACAACCTCCAGTTTAAAGGGAATTTTGTATGCAAGCCTTTTCTGCTTTGACATGCTTGAACCATGCATTATATGCAGCAGCCAACTGTACGGTATTTTTCTGCAACAAAATACAGTATTGAAACAACTGTCAGCTCTGTCATTCATAGTTATGGGGCAACTGAGAGCAAGAATGAATACGGTACTCTTGCTGTAGAAAAGACATGGGCTGCACATCCAAAAATACGGTAACAAGTTGATCTAGTGGGGTTAAGCAAAAATGTACTGTATTCATCTGAACAAGAAGTTTTTAGTTTACGGTAACATTATGATCAGACATATAAAGCCTACTGCCAAGTGACGGTGAATGTGTCCATAACTTTAAATATTGTAACCATAAAGCTGTGGAGCAATGTGCCGACCACCACAACGACAATGAGCAGGTGGGTACCTGGTGCCCTACAGTACCCATGCTGCAAGGCAAGGGGTTCCACCTATTTTTACTCACTAAGGCCGGGATCACACAGAGTTAAACGGCCGAGTCTCGCATGGTAATACCCGGCGCTGGCGCCGGGACTCAGGAGCGGGGCGTGCGGCCGCATAGCAATACATGGAGCTGCACGCCCCGCTCCTGAGTCACGGCGGCAGCGCCGGGTATTACCATGCGAGACTCGGCCGTTTAACTCGCATGTGTGATCCCGGCCTAAAAGGTTCGCCGTCATGTGCTAGCGGCTTCATACAGTCTAATCAGAAAGTTAAACTAAGAACCTAATGTTTAGTTTCATTTTGCCTAGTGGCATTAGATCAACTTATGATTTTAGATGTGTGGTCCATGTCTTTTCTACACCTATGATGAATGAAAAACATTGTTATGGGAGATGTGTTGTGACGCACTGTTATGAGAGATCTGTGGTGATGCACTGTTTGAGAGATCTGTGGCGATGCACTCCTATGCGGGATCTGTGACGCACTGTTATGGGAGATGTGTGGTGACGCACTGTTATGGGGATCTGCGTATGACGCACTGTTATGGGAGATCTGTGGTGATGCACTGTTATGGGAGATCTGTGGAGACGCACTGTTATGGGAGATCTGTGGTGACGCACTGTTATGGGAGATCTGTGGTGACGCACTGTTATGGGAGATGTGTGGAGACACACTGTTATGGGGGATCTGTGGTGACGCACTGTTATGGGGATCTGTGGATGACGCACTGTTATGGGGGATCTGTGATGACGCACTGTTATGGGGATTGGTGGATGATGCACTGTTATGGGAGATGTGTGGAGACACACTGTTATTGGGATCTGTGGTGACGCACTGTTATGGGAGATGTGTGGAGACACTGTTATGGGGGATCTGTGGTGACGCACTGTTATGGGGGATCTGTGGATGACGCACTGTTATGGGGATCTGTGATGACGCACTGTTATGGGGGATCTGTGGTGACGCACTGTTATGGGAGATGTGTGGAGACACACTGTTATGGGGGATCTGTGGTGACGCACTGTTATGGGAGATGTGTGGAGACAGACTGTTATGGGGGATCTGTGGTGACGCACTGTTATGGGGATCTGTGGATGACGCACTGTTATGGGGGATCTGTGATGACGCACTGTTATGGGGATTGGTGGATGATGCACTGTTATGGGAGATGTGTGGAGACACACTGTTATTGGGATCTGTGGTGACGCACTGTTATGGGAGATGTGTGGAGACACTGTTATGGGGGATCTGTGGTGACGCACTGTTATGGGGGATCTGTGGAGACGCACTGTTATGGGAGATCTGTGGTGACGCACTGTTATGGGAGATCTGTGGTGACGCACTGTTATGGGAGATGTGTGGAGACACACTGTTATGGGGGATCTGTGGTGACGCACTGTTATGGGGATCTGTGGATGACGCACTGTTATGGGGGATCTGTGATGACGCACTGTTATGGGGATTGGTGGATGATGCACTGTTATGGGAGATGTGTGGAGACACACTGTTATTGGGATCTGTGGTGACGCACTGTTATGGGAGATGTGTGGAGACACTGTTATGGGGGATCTGTGGTGACGCACTGTTATGGGGGATCTGTGGATGACGCACTGTTATGGGGATCTGTGATGACGCACTGTTATGGGGGATCTGTGGTGACGCACTGTTATGGGAGATGTGTGGAGACACACTGTTATGGGGGATCTGTGGTGACGCACTGTTATGGGAGATGTGTGGAGACAGACTGTTATGGGGGATCTGTGGTGACGCACTGTTATGGGGGATCTGTGGATGACGCACTGTTATGGGGGATCTGTGATGACGCACTGTTATGGGGGATCTGTGGTGATGCACTGTTATGGGAGATGTGTGGAGACACACTGTTATGGGGGATCTGTGGATGACGCACTGTTATGGGGATCTGTGGTGACGCACTGTTATGGGGATCTGTGGATGACGCACTGTTATGGGAGATCTGTGGAGACACACTGTTATGGGAGATCTGTGGTGACGCACTGTTATGGGAGATGTGTGGTGACGCACTGTTATGGGGATCTGCGGATGACGCACTGTTATGGGGGATCTGTGGTGACGCACTGTTATGGGGATCTGTGGATGATGCACTGTTATGGGAGATCTGTGGAGACACACTGTTATGGGAGATCTGTGGTGACGCACTGTTATGGGAGATGTGTGGAGACACACTGTTATGGGGGATCTGTGGTGACGCACTGTTATGGGGATCTGTGGATGACGCACTGTTATGGGAGATCTGTGGAGACACACTGTTATGGGAGATCTGTGGAGACGCACTGTTATGGGGGTATCTGTGGATGACGCACTATTATGGGGGATCAGTGGATGATGCACTGTTATGGGAGATCTGTGGAGACACACTGTTATGGGAGATCTGTGGTGATGCACTGTTATGGGGATCTGTGGTGACGCACTGTTATGGTGATCTGTGGATGACGCACTGTTGTGGGGATCTGTGGTGATGCACTGTTATGGGGATCTGTGGTGACGCACTGTTATGGGGATCTGTGGATGACGCACTGTTATGGGGATCTGTGACGCACTGTTATGGGAGATCTATGGAGACACACTGTTATGGGGATCCTTGGTGACGCACTGTTATGGGGATCCTTGGTGACGCACTGTTATGGGGATCCTTGGTGACGCACTGTTAGGCTGGAGTCACACTAACCTGCGCAAAATACGGTCAGTATTTTACATGCGTAATACGGATGACAGACCCCTAAATAGTGCTCCGCATGTCATCCGTAATCAAGGTGTGGTCGCGTATTTTGCGCATGTCAGCATCCGTATGTAATCCGTATGTAATCCGTATGGTGAGATTTTCTCGCAGGCTTGCAAAATGGACATATAATGGAGCCCTATGACAGGGTTTCTAAAGACACCTGGTGCGTATTTCTCGCAAGTCACATGTGTGGTCCGTGTGTAATCCGTATTTTTTGCGCACCCATAGACTTGCATTGGCGTATTACGGCCGTAGTACGCTGACAATCGCAGCATGCTGCGAGTGGCACGGAGCGTAGGATATGGAGGAGAAATATACGCCTGGTGCGAGTGACCCCATAGAAAATCATTGGTCCGTGTCTAATGCGTGCTTTTTGCGCCTCTCACTCTCCCGTATTCCTCGCCAGTGTGACTCCGGCCTTATGGGGATCCTTGGTGACGCACTGTTATGGGGATCTTTGGTGACGCACTGTTATGAGGATCCTTGGTGACGCACTGTTATGGGGATCTGTGGTGACGCACTGTTATGGGGATCCTTGGTGATGCACTGTTATGAGGATCCTTGGTGACGCACTGTTATGGGGATCTGTGGTGACACACTGTTATGGGGATCTGTGGTGACGCACTGTTATGGGGATCTGTGGTGATGCACTGTTATGGGGATCTGTGGATGACGTACTGTTATGGGGATCTGCGGATAACGCACTGTTATGGGGATCTGTGAATCACAGTACAGCGTGTGTAGTAGTGACTACCACCCCCCTCATCATTAGGAATACACCCATGTACTGTATACATGGGTGTATTCTGAAAGACGAGGAAGGTGGTAGTCACAGTTGCAATAAACACTTTGGGCACTATCCCTAATATGGCTACAACCCCATCATCCATCAGAATACACCCATTGATACGGTATTCTGAATGATGATGGGGGTTGTATTTCCCTTCAATGTGTGCACTGCCTCACCTCTCCCAAGGATCTAGGAATAATGTGAGGTAAAATGAAAGTGCTACACTATACCTGATTGATGGAGGCAGCCCAGCAACAGATCCCTCCACCAATCAATATCCATCCCTGCAAACGAGGAGGAGGAGAAACATGCTTCTCTCCCTCCTCTGCCTTAGGGCTCCGTGTGCAGCCGAGCCTCCTGATCCTTCTGCCAGCTTTTAGCCACAGCGCATGCGCAGATCGAGTTCAGTGACCGAGCTCCATCTGCGCATGTGCCGGGTCGGCGGCCATTTTCTTGTAGTCCTGCAGACACAGGCTGTTATACCGGTATTTCATCGGAAACCGGAAACTCACAGCTTGTTCCCGGAACTGTCATGGCGCCGACCTGCACTATCCCGCCCGCGTAACCGCCGGTTAACCCACAGCGATACCCCCAGCTCCAGGCCTGCTGCATTGCCCCACCGGAGACCCTGAGATGTACCAGGCTGCTCAGCAGCTGCCGCGGCCATCGCTAACGCTGCCATCGCTACCGCAGCCGCCACTGCCACCGCAAAAGTAAGTTTTTCCCCCCGATTTTTATCACTATACGATTGTAAGACGCACCCCCATTTCCCCCACAATTTGGGGGAAACAAAAGTGCGTCTTACAATCCGAAAAATACGGTAATTTAAACTAGTCTCTGGACTGACTGACCACAACATTCACAGTAGACTGTACACTAATTAACCATATAATATACACTAGGTGTGGACTGACTGAGCACAGTATTAATACCAGACTTAACACTGACTTACCACAACATTTACAATAGATTGTGCACCGACTGTCCAAAGCATTTACATTAAGTTTGGACCGACTAATCACAGTAATAATACCAGACTGTGGACTGACTGTCAATATCATTTAAATTAGTCTGTGGACTAACTCACCACAACATTCACAGTAGACTGTACACTAATTGATCATATAACATACACTAGGTGTGGACTGACCTAGCACAGTATTTATACTAGTTTTGGGACTGACTTACCACAACATTTACAATACATTGTGCACCGACTTACCATAGCATGTACAATGAGTGTAGTCTGACTGAGCACAGTAATAATATCAGACTGTGGAATGACTGTCTATACAATTTACACTAGTCTGTGGACTGACGGACCACAATGTTCATGATAAATTGTATACCGGCTCATCCTAGCATTTACACTAGGTGATGACTAATTAAACACAGTATTTATACTGGACGGAGGACCA
Organism: Dendrobates tinctorius; assembly: GCF_039654945.1. Lineage (NCBI taxonomy): Eukaryota > Metazoa > Chordata > Amphibia > Anura > Dendrobatidae > Dendrobates > Dendrobates tinctorius. Next base: position 35,260,007 of record NW_027361683.1, read on the forward strand.
ACTGATTACAATATTTACTCTTCACTATGGACTGACAAAAACATTTACAATATACTGTGGACAGACTGACTACAGCTTTGACAATAAACTGTGGATAGATTGACCACATGTATTATCTCTGAGATAAGTAATTTTGGCCCTAGGGAGTTCTACTTATTGGTGTGTATAGCATGTAGCAGGAACATATTATCATACGTTTCTCTTTTCACAGGTTACTGCTCTAATTGACATAATGAAGGGTAACATTTTTCTTTGTGGACTCCAGCAAGACAATTGGAAGAATCACATAAAAGGTAATTAATTTTCAAATTATTACTGATAATTGTTGGTCTAGGTTTGCGTTCTAGATCTGCGGAGGTGTAATAACACCTTCCTGATACATGACAATATACTGTAGGTGCTATCTTAAATGTATATCTTCTATACACAACTCTTAGTATAACACCACTTATCTCAGGTACAGAGATAGGGAACATTTTTTCTCATTATCAACTTTCTTCCAAATTGGGAATACCCTCTTATATTTCATAAAATACACTTGTTTCAGCGGTGAAACAATCAATACTTTGATTACACGAGACTGACCCCAGCATTCACACTAGACCACAGCCTGACAGAAGACAGCATTTACACTATGTGACCACAAACTGAGGAAAGTATTTATAAAAACTGTTGACTGACTGACCACAACATTCACAGTAGACTGTACACTAATTGACCAAAGAATTTACACTAGGTGTGGACTGACTGAGCACAGTATTAATACCTGACTGTGGACTGACTGTCTATATAATTTAAACTAGTCTCTGGACTGACTGACCACAATATTCACAGTAGACTGTACGCTAATTAACCATATAATATACACTAGGTGTGGACTGATTGAGCACAGTATTAATACCAGACTTAACACTGACTTACCACAACATTTACAATAGATTGTGCACCGACTGTCCAAAGCATTTACATTAAGTTTGGACCGACTGATCACAGTAATAATACCAGAATGTGGACTGACTGTCTATATCATTTAAATTAGTCTGTGGACTAACTCACCACAACATTCACAGTAGACTGTACACTAATTGATCATATAACATACACTAGGTGTGGACTGACCTAGCACACTATTTATACTAGTTTTGGGACTGACTTACCACAACATTTACAATACATTGTGCACCAACTGACCATAGCATGTACACTAAGTGTAGTCTGACTGAGCACAGTAATAATATCAGACTGTGGAATGACTGTCTATACAATTTACACTATTATGTGGAGTGACAGACCACAATATTCACTATAAATTGTAGACCAGCTCATTCCAGCATTTACACTAGGTGTGGACTAATTAAACACAGTATTTATACTGGACGGAGGACCAACTGATTACAATATTTACACTTCACTATGACCTGACAAAAACATTTAAGAGTATACTGTGGACTGACTGACTACAGCTTTGACAATAAACTGTGGATAGATTGACCACATGTATTATCTCTGAGATAAGTAATTTTGGCTCTAGTGAGTTATACTTATTGGTGTGTATAGCATGTAGCAGGAACATATTATCATACGTTTGTCTTTTTACAGGTTACTGCTCCCATTGACATACTGAAGTGTAAAATTTTTCTCTGTGGACTACAACAAGACAATTGGAAGAAATACATAAAAGGTAATTAATTTTCAAATTAATTACTGATAATCATTGATCTAGGCTTTATTTCTAGATCTGCGGAGGTGTAATAACACCTTCCTGATACATGACAATATACTGTATGTGTTATTTTAAATGTATATCTTCTATACACAACTCTTAGTATAACACAACCTTATCTCAGGTACAGAGTTAGGGAACATTTTTTCTCATTATCATCTGTCTTCGAAATTGTGAATAGCCTCTTATATTTCACAAAATACACTTGTTTCAGCGGTGAAACGATTAATACCATGATTAAACGAGATGCAATGGGAACACGCTGGATACAGTAAAGCGAAGAACATGCACTGGGAAGCAAGTAGAGAAACAGAAGAATGCACAGCGTGCACTGGGAAGCACGCTGAGATGCAGAGAGTGCAGAGCGCGCACTAGGAAGCACACTGAAATACAGGAGAATACAGAGCGTGCAATGGGAAGCACGCTGAGATTCAGATATGTGCAGAGCTTGCACTGGGGAGCACGTTGAGATACAGAGAGTGCATAGTGCGCATTGAGATGCACGCTGTTGGACCTGAGCATATAAAAGCACCCACACTGAGACCTCCACAGATGCGGAAGTAGTAATCAGTGGCTTCCTCTAGCAGATAGCATCCTAAAATACCTGTTGCTGTGGCCAAGAATGAGGTACTTCCGGGTCAGGCAGCATAATGATCGGAGGAAGTACGCTGCCGCGGCCTAAGCAGTCGGGTGCGTGTTCCTGGTGGATGTGATCCCTGATGTGCCTGCCAAGCCGGAAGTTGAGGAAAGACCTCCGGAAGAGCCAGGTCAGCGGCACGCCGAGTGAGGTAAGTATCCTGCTGCTGGGGGGCGTGCAGCGTTGTAACAGTACCTCCCCCTTTACATCCCCTGCTTTTGAGGCTAGAAAGAAACCTCTCTAAGATACGAGGTGCAGTGATGTTCTCCCAAGGTTCCCATGACCTCTCCTCACAACCAAACCCTATCCCATCGATCAAAAAAAAGGTTTTCCCTCTCACCTTTTTCATGGCGAGTATATCCGTCACCTCAAAAATGTCCTCATGGCTAACAGGATTAGGAGTGTGACAGATAGAGGAATAATAGCGATTAAACACTACGGGTTTGAGGAGCGAGATATGGAAGGTGTTGGAAATACGGAGTGAAGCAGGCAACGTCAACTTGTAGGCCACGTCATTGATTGGTCCCAAGATCTCAAAGGGACTGATGTATCGAGGACTCAACTTGTAGGAAGGACTTTTAAGCCGGATAAACTTGGAAGATAGCCATACTTTCTCACTGGGAAGGTACGGAGGTGGGTCCAAACATCTTTTGTCAGCATGTCTCTTCATCCTGTCACCAGCTTTGACAAGTACTTCTTTGGTCTCCTCCCAAATTTTAGAGAACTCCACGGACAAGGAGTCAGCTGTTGATACACCCGAGACTGGTGGAACCGGCAGGGGCATATTAGCATTTTGTCCCGAGACAATGAAAAGAGGAGACTTGTTGGAGGAGTTACTAGGATAATTGTTATAGGCATAATTCGGCCCAAGGAAGAAGACAGACCCAATTATCCTAGTGAGCATTTGAAAAATGGCGAAGGTACAATGTCAAGATCTGGTTGGTATGTTCCACCTGACCGTTGGTCTGGGGGTGATAGTCCAAAGAAAAATCCAAAGTCACGTTCAAAAGCTTGCAGAGAGCTCTCCTAAACCGAGAAGCAAACTAAACTCCTCTGTCGGAAACAATGCGTTACGGGAATCCATGAATGCTGAAGGTATGAGCAATGAAAGTCTTGGCCAATTCGGAGGCAGAGGGCAAACCCGGCAGAGGGATAATGTGAGCCATCTTAGAGAACCGATCCACGACCACCAAGATTACCGTACAACCACAGGATCGAGGGAGATTTATGATGAAATCCATGGCGATATGTTGCCATGGGGCTGAAGGTACTGGGAGAGGCTGCAGAGTACCAGAGTGAAGTTGCCTCGGAATCTTGTTCTTGTTGCATGAGGGACATGAAGATATAAACTCCTCGATGTCTTGGCGTAAAGAGGATCACCAATAGTGGCGAGATATGAGAGAGTTAGTCTTCTTTCTCCCCGCATGACCGGCAATCTTGTATGAAGAAAACGCCTTGTAGAAAATACCGCAGGTGACTAAACGACCGGAAGGGGATCTTTGGAGAAGCACTGCTCCAGCTCCCGTGGAAGAGGCATCCACCTCGAGCATGAACGACTTGTTAGTCTCATGACGATGAAGCACAGGGGCGGCTGCAGAGGCTTTCTTTAGAGACAAAAAGGCATCTTTAGCCTCCAGAGACCAGATGTGGGAGTTGGCTCCCTTATGGACAAGAGCCGAGATAGGCTTAGATAGCGAGGAAAAATGTGGGATGAACTGCCTGTAATAGTTCACGAATCCAAGAAACTGTTGGATGGCTTTTACCCCGAGAGGCAGTGGCCATTTTATTATGACTGATACTTTCTCCGAATCCATGTTCAGGCAGGATTCCGAGATAATCTGTCCCAATAATGGTAATGGGGTTTGCTCAAAGACACACTTCTCGAACTTGGCATAGAGACGGTTCTCTCTTAAACGTAACAGCACTTGGCGAACGTCTTGCCGATGAGATGACAGATCCGGAGAGAAATTAAACGCGGTCTTCCACTCGTCACCAGCGTGGATACGGATCAGGTTGTAGGTACCATGAAGGTCTAGTTTGATGAAAATCCGTGCTCCCCTCAAACGATCAAAAAGCTCCAGAATTGGTGGTAGAGGATATCTGTTCTTGACAGTGATATTATTCAGGCCTCTATAGTCAATACAGGGTCGAAGGAAGCCGTAGACAGCGGGTAATCCAACGGGAACAGAAGGAGGCAGTGACATCCAAAAGGGTCGAACTGGCAACTGGCACCTCTCCTGGCAGTACTGACCCCAGCGAAGTATGTTACCAGAGGCGTCAATCATGGGTTGGCTCATGTGTCCTTAGCCAGGGAAGACCAAGAAGAATAGCGAGGGCCATGTCAGATACAACATAGATGGCAATACTCTCACGATGCAGAACCCCAACTTGCAACTTCAGCTCCTAGGTAACCTTAGTGACCCCCTCAGGTAAATACCTTCCATCCACAGAAGCAATCCAAAGAGGATTCTCCAGGGTCCTAACTGGGATCTGGTACTTCTCAACTTCTTCAAGCCTGAGGAAGTTCCCTGCCACGCCTGAATCCACGTAAACCACCTCAGAATAGCGTTTATGACCTGAGACCCACTGAACAGTCAGGGTTAAAGGTAGATAGGAATCACATACACCTATGGAGGCCTCTCTTACCTGTCTTAGGTAGAGGAGTTTCCTGGCCGCACTGGGCAGGAACGAAGCAAGTGAGAACCATCTCCACAGTATAGACATAAGCCTTGCATGCGTCTCTCATGACGGCATTGCTCCACCATTTTAAGACGATCCACCTGCATAGATTCAGCAGCTGCTGCGGAAGAAGACACCGCAGAACCTGGGCTTAGATGCATGTGGATGGTTAGAGATGAGATAGTAGGTCTCCAATCTCAAGCCGCCTCAAGAGAACACTCCTGAAATCGTAAATCAATACGTGCAGCAAGAGAAATCAAATCCTCGAGAGAGGTTGGAGTATTTCTATCAGCGAGCCAGGAGTCCACCCCAACTTTGAAGCCAGAGTGCAAAAGCGAATGGCGTATTTCCCAACAGTAAGTGAACCTTGGCGGAGATTAAAGAGGGACTCAGTGGTAGGGGCCAGGTGACCCGGTTCATCAAACACTCTGTGGAAGGTTTCCTAAAAAATTTCCAACTGAGAGGCTTTGGGATTGTCTTGCTACCACAAGGGATTTACCCAAGCCAACGCCTCACCCTCCAGATGTGAAACCACAAACGCCACCTTAGCCCGATCAGTGGGGTATTGCTGTGGCAACAACTCAAAATGCAGATGACACTGATTTAAAAAATCCCTGCAAAGCTTGGGATCGCCATTAAACTGGGGCAGTTTACCAAGGCGAGGTGGGGGATGGGGAGTAGAGTCAGGGGTACGGGCCGACGCCTGCACCAAAGTCGAGGCGGCAGATTGAAGAGAGAGCAGACGGTCATGAACAGAGGCCATACTACTCAATATGTGGGCATGAGTGTTGCGCTGCTGAACAAGCTCCTGCTGGAGATTAGCAAGCTGAATAGCATTCCCTGGGTCAGCGGCCTGTAAGGCGGACCATCGGAAATCCAAGGACTTCATGAAGGACATAATGCGACCCTGATTCTCCTGCAAAAATATCCACTCTTTTTGGGCAGCAGAGGCACCAGCGGGATCCATGACCTGATTATTGTGTTACGACTCTTGGAATGGACCCTCTGGGCTGAGATACCAACCCACCCTGAGTGAATTGACCTATTGGAACCACCCCCTTTACAGGGATAATCAGGGTCAGCACCAGTGAGGTAAAGTATTGAAACTGCTGGTAAGTGTAGACTGACTGAGCACAGTAATAATATCAAACTGTGGAATGACTGTTTATACAATTTACTAGTCTGTGGACTGACGGACCACAATGTTCATGGTAAATTGTATACCGGCTCATCCTAGCATTTACACTAGGTGATGACTAATTAAACACAGTTTTTATACTGGACGGAGGACCAACTGATTACAATATTAACATTTCACTATGGAGTGACTGACAGCAACATTTACAATATACTGTGGACAGACTGACTACAGCTTTGACAATAAACTGTGGATAGATTGACCACATTCATTATCTCTGAGATAAGTAATTTTGGTCCTAGGGAGTTATACTTATTGGTGTGTATAGCATGTAGCAGGAACATATTATCATACGTTTGTCTTTTTATAGGTTATTGCTCCCATTGACATAATGAAACGTAAAATTTTTCTTTCTGGACTCCAACAAGACAATTGGAAGAATCACATGAAAGGTTGATTTTGAAATTAATTACTGATAATTGTTGGTCTAGGCTTGAGTTGTAGATCTGCAGAGGTGTAATAACACCTTCCTGATACATGACAATATACTGTATGTGTTATTTTAAATGTATATCTTCTATACAGAACTCTTAGTATAACACCACCTTATCTCAGGTACAGAGTTAGGGAACATTTTTTCTCATCATGATCTTTCTTTCAAATTGGGAATACCCTCTTATATTTCATAAAATACACTTGTTTCAGCAGTGAAACAATCAATACCATGATTACACGAGACTGACCCCAGCATTCACACAAGACCGCAGCCTGCCAGAACACAGGATTTACACTATGTGACCATAAACTGAGGAAAGTATTTATACAAACTGTCGACTGACTGACCACAACATTCACAGTAGACTGTGCACTAATTAACCATATAATATACACTAGGTGTGGACTGACTGAGCACAGTATTAATACCTGACTGTGGACTAGTTTACCACAATATTTACAATAAATAGTGTAAATGCTATGGTCAGTCAGTGCACAAAGTGTGGAACGACTGAGCACAGTAATAATATCAGTCTGTGTACTGACTGTCTATATCATTTAATCTAGTCTGTGGACTGACTGACCACAACATTCACAGTAGACTGTACACTAATTGACCATATAACATACACTAGGTGTGGACTGACCTAGCACAGTATTTATACTAGTTTTGGGACTGACTTACCACAACATTTACAATATACCGTGCACCGACTGACCATAGCATGTACACTAAGTGTAGTCTGACTGAGCACAGTAATAATATCAGACTGTGGAATGACTGTCTATACAATTTACACTATTATGTGGAATGACGGACCATAATATTCACTATAAATTGTAGCATTTATACTAGGTGTGGACTAATTAAACACAGGATTTATACTGAACGGAGGACCAACTGATTACAATATTTACACTTCACTATGGACTGACTGACAGCAACATTTACAATATACCGTGGTCAGGCTGACTACAGCTTTGACAATAAACTGTGGATAGATTGACCACATTCATTATCTTTGAGATAAGAAATTTTGGAAACTAATATCCCCCCATTGCTGACTTCTCTGGCCATTGTCTTGTCCTCTTCTTTCTGCCTTTGTTTGTCCAGCCTCTCCATTATAGATAAATTTTTTTCCCAATTTTACATATAACTATTTATAAAAAACACACAGTTCTTCTCATTTTCACACTGGTCACTAGGTGTAATAATACGTGTTTTTTTGTTTGTTTTTTTTTACTGACAATTTTTATTGAAACCTTAATAACAAACATGTAACATTTTAAATGACAAAAATACAACCTTTATATAACAAAAAATGCAGAAAGAGAATGTTAGGGGGGATAACTCGAGCGAGGGGGGGGCAAAAGGTGGAAGCTTGTCCAAGAGGTAGAGGTATTTTGCCTAAATGCGGAGGTTTGTTAGGGAGAATGAAAAGTTGTAGATGGGGTGGTGCAGCGAAGGTTGTGTGGCTGCTGTATTCGGCCCAGGGTGACCTGATTTTATCATGTTTATCTACCTTGTCGGTTAATATAGCAGTTAGTTTCTCATTGATCATACTGTATACTAGGAGATTTGTTTCTTCACTTCCATGAGGTCTAAACCTGGTTTTCTCCAGGTATAAGCAATGGTCTGTTTAGTAGAAAGGAGAATGAAGGAAATTAGAGTGTGGGAATGTTTAGAGATAGAGGATGCATTTATTTAACAAGGCCACTCAGGGGTTTTTTGGATATGGCCCATGACTGAGAGGATGAGAGCTATACTCTAATCCAAAGTTTATGTGCTTCGGGAGAAAGCCACCATGTACAGCAGTGTTCAAAGCAATAGCAGTCAAATATGACTAACCAGGTTAATCACAGTTTTTGGTACAAATTATTTTACCACACGTCAAACAATTTACTAGTTGGTGCAGTAGATTAAAGGAAAACCAACACATTCGACATTCATGAACTCCATGTTTTTGAGCCCGTGTATGAGAATAATTAATTGAAAGGAGGGATGTTCAAAATAATAAGTGTGGAGATCAATTAGTGAGGTCATTCATGCTGTGAAGAACCAGGTGTGAATCAGGAGGCCCTTATTTAAGCCATTTACCCCCAATTGTGATTTGCATATTAATGACCAGGCCAATTTTTACATTTCTGATCACTGTCCCTTTATGAGGTAATAACTCTGGAACGCTTCTACGGATCCTGGTGATTCTGACATTGTTTTCTGATGACGTATTGTATTTCATGATAGTGGCAAAATTTCTTTGACATGACTTGTGTTAATTTGTGAAAAAAAATGGAAATTTGGCGAAAATTTAGAAATTTTTTCACTTTGACTTTTCATGCCCTTAAATCACAGAGATATGTCACTCAATAAGTAACATTTTCCACATGTCTACTTTACATCAGCACAATTTTGGAACCAACATTTTTTTTTCTTAGGAAGCTATAAGGGTTAAAAGTTGACCTACAATTTCTCATTTTTACAACAACATTTATTTTTAGGGACCACATCACATTTTAAGTCACTTTGAGGGGTCTATATGATAGAAAATACACAAAAGTGACACCATTTTATAAACTCCACCCCACAAGGTGCTCAACACCACATTCAAGAAGTTTAATAACCCTTCAGATGTTTCACAGGAATTTTTGGAATGATAAAAACATTGAACATTTAACTTTTTTTCACAAAAAAATTACTTCAGGTCTAATTTTTTTTTTTCCCAAGAGTAACAGGAGAACTTGGACCCTAAAAGTTATTTTTCATTTTGTCCTGAGTACGCTCATACCCCATATGTGGGGCTAAACCACTGTGTGAGCGCATGGCAGAGCTCGGAGGGAAGGAGCGCCATTTGACTTTTTCAGCGCATAATTTGCTTGAATTGAGATTGGGTGCCATGTCGCGTTTGGAAAGCGCCTGATGTGCCTAAACAGTGGAAACCCCCCAATTCTAACTCCAACCCTAACCCCAACACACCCCTAACTCTAATCCCAACCCTAACCATAACCCTAACCACAAACCTAACCCTAACACACCTCTAACCATAATCCCAACCCTAACCCTAACTCTAATGGGAAAATGGAAATAAATACATTTTTTATTTTATTATTTTTCCCTAACTAAGGGGGTGATAAAGGGGGATTTGATTTACTATTTATAGCGCGTTTTTATGTTTGGCAGCTGTCACACGCTAAAAGATGCTTTTTATTGCAAAAAATAGTTTTTGCATCACCACAACCAGCTAATCATGAATTTCTTTTGGGGGGGCGTTTATACCATTCCTCATGTGGTAAAATTGATAAAGTAGTTTTATTCTTTGGGGGTCAGTACGATAACAGCGATAACTCATTTTTATCTTGTTTTATGTTTTGACACTTTTATACAATAAAAAATATTTTATATAAAAAATTATTATTTTGCATCGCTTTATTCTGCAAGCTATAGCTTTTTTACTTTTCCGCTGATGACACTGTATGGTGGCTCGTTTTTTGTGGGACAAGATGACGTTTTCAGCGGTACCATGTTTATTTATATCCGTCTTTTTGATCGCGTGTAAATCCACTTTTTTGATGATAAAGCATTGTTTTTTTGCCTTGCTTTTTTTTTTTTTAAGAGGTTCACTAAAGGGGTTAACTAGTGGGACAGTTTTATAGGGCGGGTCCTTATGCATATGGCGATACTAAATATGTGTACTTTTATTGTTTTTTTTAATTTACATTAAGAAATGCATTTATTGGGGAATTCCTTTTTTCTTTATTTAGGAATTTTTTTAAATTCTTTTTACACATGTTAATTTTTTTAAACTTTTTTCCTTTGTCATATATATCAGCGATCTGACACTTTGCAGAGCACTGTGTTAGATCAGTGATCTGACAAGTAGTGCAGGAGGCTTGCCGGTGCCTGCTCTCAGCAGATGCTCACAAGCCACCTCCCTGCAGGACCCGGAAGGACCCCGTGGCCATATTGGATCCAGGGTCTTGCAGGGATGAGGCCCTTGGAACAACGCAATCACAACGTGTTGTTCTGAGGGTCACAGAAAAGCACGCAGGGAGCCCCCTCTCTGCGCGATGCTTCCCTATGCCACCGGAACGCTGCAATCATATTTGATCACAGTGTGCCGGGAGCGGTCCCTGACCACTCCTGGCACATAGTGCCTGATGTCAGCTGTGATAATCAGCTGACAACCAGCAATACTATCCTGTCCACGGTCATACGGGCCCGGGTCACCTGGACGGGATAATACGTCATATGTTAGAAAAGAGGTTAAAAACAACAGTATCACTGTGCTTCATTGGCCAGCAAACTCGCCTGACCTTAACCCCATAGAGAATCTATGGGGTATTGTCAAATGGAAGATGAGAGAAACCAGACCCAGCAATGCAGACGAGCTGAAGGCTGCTATCAAAGCAACCCGGGCTTCCATTACACCTCAGCAGTGCCACAGGCTGAACGCCTCCCTGACACGCCGCATTGATGCAGTAATTGATGCAAAAGGAGCCCCGACCAAATATTGAGTGCATTTAGTGAACAAACATTTCACTAGGCCAACATTTCAGATTTTTAAATCATTTTTTCAAGCTTGTATTATAAAAGTATTCTAATTTACTGAGATAATGACTTTTGGGTTTTCATTGGCTGTAAGCCATAATCATCAACATTAACAGAAATAAACACTTGAAATACGTCACTCTGTTTGCAATGACTCTATGGCCAGGGTCAGACTTGCTGCATGTATTTCTATGCACCTGAACGCTCCGATCCGAGTGCCGGCGGCAGTGCCTGGTATTGACATGCGAGACTCGTCTCAGTTTCTCGCAAGTCTGACCCCAGCCTATATATTATATGAGTTTCACTTTTTGTATTGAAGAACTGAAATAAATTAACTTTTTGATGATATTCTAATTTTGTGAGATGAACCTGTATATAGGATGATGGTCCCATTTGTCCCCATTTGTATAGTATAATGGCCCCAGTTCCCTCATATATACTGTATAGTATGATGGCCCTAGTTCCCCCCATACACATAGTATGACAGTTTTTTTTCTGCAGTTAAAACCTGAAAGCCGGTTTTGATGGCTTTTTTGCTGCTTTTCTTGCCGCTTTCTTTTGCAGCGTTTTTCAGGATCCCCAAGTTCAGCTTTGCTTCCACTATACAAGCATGAACAATACAAGGTGTCAGGCCACCAATGCAAAACATATGTGAAACCATAAAACCATTTTTGAAAAAAAAAAGGAAATTTGATCAAATTATTGAGTGGAAAAAGATTTTTGTGTCAGAAAAAATAGTGACGATTCTGAACATAGAAGTTCATATGAATTCACAAACAATACCCAATTGCAAATGTAACTCATTGGCAGCGCACTGAGCTGGCAGGCATTGTTTAATTTCACACATCGGTCGAGAATCTTCTACAAACACTGCAAAAACTGATGGCGGTGTTTTTTTGCTGTGTTTTTGCTGCTTTTCTGCACTTACTCATTGCTTTCTATGGGTGAAAAACCCTGAAAGAATTGCAATGCCGCCGTTTTTAAAAAAGCAGCAGTTTTCCAATTCAGATTGGAAAAAAACAGCGATGTGTTTGCATGAGATTTCCGGACTCTCGTAGCTTTCGCTGGTTCTGTAAAAAGCGGCTTTTAATTTGCATAAAAAAACACAGCAAAAATGCAAAGTGTGCATTGCCTGTATCTGCTTATGTGGTCCGAATATAAAGAACTGTAAACCTTATTTTTCTGATTTCGGCATTTCGTGACGGAGCCATCATTGCCAAGGACTTTACCTACAGGGGATCTTGAACCTATCTTTTTATTAATTCCTATAACATGTTGAATACATCATTCAATGAAGCTGTGATCAGACATCTCTCCAATAAAGAGGCTGTGTGCATTGTAGTTATTATAAGGGAAGGTGTGTGGTCACGTGGGTTTTATTAACCCCTTAAATATCTGCCCTTACAATGTCTTGACCATTGTCCACCATAGTGACACTTATTGTGACCATCCAGTGTCCTTTTTCCTGCATCCTCTGCTGGTCTTCACTGATGATGTCACAGAGCGGTGATGTCACAATTACTTAGAACTTTCAGCTCTCTACGTTCCGATCAGTTGAGCAGTTGATGTCATTTTAGAGAAGCATGAAGATGTGGAGGAGGTGACGCAGCACGGGTAATCACTCTATATAATTATATTTATCAGAATACCTGCTAATGCTAAGCCGGCAAGTGACACTACTGTAATTAAGGACTCATATATCTAAAGAAAAATGTCCTTGGGTCAGATTGCTTCCAAACATCATCATTCATTTTTATCATAGGCTGGATGATAATGTCTTGGTCACTGGGGATCCAACAACAAGGATCGCCCTCGATCTCGACAATGCAGAGCAGAGGTCCAGCATGTAGATCTCTGCTTCATTCATTGTCTAAGGGACTGCCTGTATTCATTGATCTCCAGCAGTCCCCCAGAGAATGAATGGAGCTGAGTGGGCTTAGTTGCTGATTTTGGGAAAGAAGACTATTTATTGTCGCAGACACATTTGATACATGGCGGCCAGAATGCTTTTTTCTCTGTGTTTGAGCAATCCTCACAGTCCATCATATCAATGTTAAATATGCTCAGAAATAAATTACTGTGCCCGTGTTTCCGTAGCTCTTCTAAGGCCACGTTCACATGTTCAGTATTTGGTCAGTATTTTACCTCAGTATTTATAAGCCAAAATCAGGGGTGGAACAATCAGGAAAAGTATAATGGAGACACGTCACCACTTCTGTATTTATCACCCTCTCTCCTGGTTTTGGCTTACAAATACTGATATAAAATACTGGCCAAATACTGAATGTGTGAACATGGCCTTAAGCAAAAATCTGTTTGCTTTGATGACCAACTTTTCTGTAATAATACTGCTAGAACTTGGGACGGAGGGAACAAATTCAGCTTTTTTTTAATTTAAAAAATGGATCAATCTTTAAATTTTGTACAAATGTATGTTTAAATCAAATACTGTAAAGCAAATTAACGCTTAAACAGTTACAGAACATTAGTAAATTGCAGGTAAGATAGCAGCATGCTTTACCCAACCCCCATACCAAATTGTCCCCATCTTCTTTTACGATGTCATACAGGCTTGACATCATATACCGTATGCTAGAACCTGCTGCTGTAGAGTTACAGTTTAGGCCATTATCATCACACCCAATCAGTAGGGGTGAAACAGGACAAGATGACACAGAAGCCGGGCTGGCTCCAGGTTTTCGTGAGCCCCGGGCAAAAGAGTCTCAGTGGGCCCCTTTAACAACACATACCACAATACATGATGCACAGATACAGCAGAGAAATATAGGTATAGTACAATGCCAAAGATTTCACTTCTTACATTACATGAGTGATCTATTGTAAATTCCACAATAGGTCAGAAACCGGACAGTATAATACCCCATATACTATTATGGGCACCACATAGTCCTCCATACAGAATAATAAGCCCCATATATTGCTCCATACAGTATTATGGGCATCACATAGTGCTCCATACAGAATAATAAGCCCCATATATTGCTCCATACAGTATTATGGGCATCACATAGTGCTCCATACAGAATAATAAGCCCCATATATCGCTCCATACAGTATTATGGGCATCACATAGTGCTCCATACATAATAATAAGCCCCATATATTGCTCCATACAGTATTGTGGGCTTCATATAATGCTCCATACAGAATAATAAGCCCCATATATCACTCCATACAGTATTATGGGCGCTATATTTTGCTCCATACAGTATTATGAGCCCCATATGTAATGCTCCATTCAGTATAATGAGACACATATAATGCTCCATACAGTATAATAAGCCCATATAATACGCCATACAGTATAATGAGCCCCATATATTGCTCCACTCAGTATTATGGGCACCATATATTGATCAATACATAATAATTGGCCCCACATAATGCCCCATACACTATAATGAGCCACATATATTGCTCCATACAGAATAATGAGCCCCATATATTGCGCCATACAGTATATAATAGGCCTCATATATTGCTCCATACAGTGTAATGAGTCCCATATATTGCTCCATACTGTAGAATGGGCCCCATATAATGCTCCATAAAGAATAATGAGCGCCATATATTGCTCTATACATAATGGGTCCCAGATAATATTCCTTACAGTATATGATGGGCGCCATATATTGCTCCAAATATATTAGGTCCCATATAATGCTCCAAACAGTATAGAATGGGCCCCATAGAGTATAATGAGTCCCATATAATGCTCTATGCAGTATATGATGAGCCACATATATTACTGCATACAGAATGGTCCCCATATAATGCTCCATATATTGTGCCCCATATAATGCTCTATATATAATGGGTCCTATATGATGCTCCATGATGAGCCTCATATATTGCTCCATATTTAATGTACCCCGTATATAATGCTCCAGTGTATGATGTGCCCATATACGATGCTCCAGTGTATGATGGGCCCATATAATGCTCCATATATAATGGGCTTCATATATGATGCTCCAGTGTATGATTGGCCCATATATGATGATCCTGTGTATGATGGGCTCAACTAATGTTCCATATATAATGGGCCCCATAAATGATGCCCCAGTTTATGATGGGGCAATATAATGCTCCATTGTTTAATGGGCCCATATATGATGCTCCAGTATTTGATGGACCCCATATATGATGCTCCAGTGTATAATGGGCCCCATATATGATGCTCCAGTGTATAATGGGCCCCAAATATGATGCTTAAGTGTGTAAGTAAGCACCGTATATGATGCTCAAGTGTATAATTTTCCACATATATGATGCTCCAGGGTATAATGGGCCCCATATATGATGCTTCAGTGTATAATGGTCAACATATATGGTGCTCCAGTCTATAATGGGCTCATATATGATGCTCCAGGGTATAATGATCCCCATATATATTGCACTATGACTGTTCAGGCAGAGGGCGCTCAGATATGACATCATTACACCTTCTGACCTGAACGTCACAGTCAGGAGATACGGTTGACACCTCAGCGGTGGAGCGGGGAGAGGTAAGTATCACAAGTGCAGGGGCCTTGAGCAAGCTAGGGGGCCCGCTCACGATCGGCAGCACTGGCATAGACATCAGGCACCTATAGTGCACCGGTGTCCCCGATGGTGAGTGGGCCACCGCCTACAGAGGGCCCTGGAAGATAAGTAATTCCTAATTATCAATCAGAATAGATTTCAGACCGAGGTCTCAATCTCAATTGTATATAAAAATAATAAGAGCTTAAAGAAACTTAACTATGCAATGGGGCAATAAGATAGGAGAACGAAGGAAATAGGAAAAGGAAAGAAATACACAGGGGCATACATAGGATTTATTTGTCAGGGTCACAGAAGAGCATAACTCAGAACTTTGCAGTCCTTGCAAAGTAATTTTCCTCCTATTAAAGCCTCAGTGCTCCTATGCATTAAAATAATAATAAATAATAATAATCTTTATTTATATAGCGCCAACATATTCTGCAGCGCTTTACAGTTTAACCATTTCAAACACTACAGTCATAAGTAACAACGTTAACAATACAATAATTAAAGCAAAATAAGACGAACCTGCTCGTGAGAGCTTACAATCTACAATGAGGTGGGGGATATACAAAGTACAGGTGTGTATTTACAATGATGTATTTACAATGATGGTCCAGCCATTTTGAGGGAGTGGAGGATAGATAGAGATAGTTTATGGGCTACACACACACTTAAACATAAAATGACTTTGATTAGGGAACATGATAGGCCGCTCTGAAAAAATGTGTTTTGAGGGAGCGCTTAAAAGTTGTGTATGGTCCTAATTTCTTGGGGTAGAGCATTCCAGAGGATTGGTGCAGCGCAGGAGAAGTCTTGGGGGTCGAGAGTGGAAGGTACGGATTAGTGCAGAGGTTAGTCGAAAGTCGTTTGCAGAGCGCAGCGATGGGCTAGGCGATAGACAGAAATGAGGGAGGAGATTTAAGGGGGTGCCGCACTGTGGAGAGCTTTGTGGGTGAGAACAAGTACTATGAATTGGATCCTGTAGTGAATGGACAGCCACTATAATTTTGGCCCAAGTGAGTTATACTTATTAGTGTGTATAGCATGTAGCAGGAACATATTATCATACGTTTGTCTTTTTACAGGTGACTGAATCCCATTAACATAATGAAATGTGAAATTTGTCTTTGTGGACTCCAAGAAGACAATTGGAAGAATCACATAAAAGGTAATTAATTTTCAAATTAATTACTGATAATTGTTGGTCTAGGCTTTAGTTCTAGATCTGCGTAGATGTAATAAGATCTTCCTGATACATGACAATATACTGTGTGTGTTATTTTATATGTATATCTTCTATACACAACTCTTAGTATAACACCACCTTATCTCAGGTACAGAGATAGGGAACATTTTTTCTCATCATCACCCGTCTTCCAAATTGGGAACACCCTTTAATATTTCATAAAATACACTTGTTTCAGCATTGAAATAATCAATACCTTGATTACACGAGACTGACCACAGAATTCACACTAGACGCAGCCTGACAGAACACAGCATTTACACTATGTGACCATAGACTGTGTTACGACTCCTGGAGTAGACCCTCTGGGCCGAGATACCAACCCATCCTGAGCCAGCTGACCTAATGGAACCACCCACTATACAGGGAGTGTCAGGGGCAGACCCAGGGGGTAAAGTACCGCAAATGCTGGTACCAGGAGGCCAGCTCGAAGGAGACCAAAAGGGCTACGACAAACTGGGGTGCACGCAGGGTCTAGAAGAGCCCCGAGCGCGCATTAGGAACTAGATACAGAAAAGCGGAGCGCATGCACTGTGAAACACGCTGAGATACAGGAAAGTGCAGAGCAAGCACTGAGAGGAACGCAGAGATACAGAAGAGTGCAGAACATGCACTGAGAAGCACACTGAGATACAGCAGAAGGCAAAGCGTGCACTGGGACGCACGCTAAGATACAGAGAATGCAGAGCGTGCACTGGGAAGCACGCTGAGATAGAGAGTGCAGAACACACACTGATAAGCACGCTGAGATACAGAGAGTGCAGAACGCATACTGGGAAGCACGCTGAGATACAAAGAGTGCATAGTGCGCACTGGGAAGAACGCTGAGATACAGAGAGTGCAGAGCACGCACTGGGATGCATGCTGAGATACAAAGAGTGCAGAGTACGCACTGTGGAGCACGCTGAGTAACAGAGAGTGCAGGAGGCGCACTGGGAAGCACGCTGTGGGACCTGAGCATAGAAAAGCACCCGCACTGAGACCAGCACAGATGCGGAAGTAATAATCAGGTGCTTCATCTAGCAGGAAGCAGCCTGAAATACCTTTTGCCGTTGCCCAGAATGAGGTACTTCCGGGTCAGGCAGCATAATGATCGGAGGAAGCGCCACCACGGCCTAAGCAGCCGGGTGCGTGTTCTGGGTGGATGGGATCCCTGACGTGCCCGCAAAGCCGGAAGCTGAGGAGAGACCTCCGGAAGAGCCCGGTCAGCGGCATGCCGAGTAAGGTAAGTTTCCCTGAGCTGGGGGGTGCGCGGCGCTGTAACAGTGCCTCCCCCTTTACATCCCCTCCTCTTGAGGCTGGAAAGAAACCTCTCTAAGATACGAGTTGCAGTGATGTTCTCCCTCTCACCTTTTTCATAGCGAGTGTATCCCTCACCTCAAAAATGTCCTCATGGCTAACAGGACTAGGAGTGTGACAGATAGAGGAATGATAGTGATTAAATACCACGGGTTTGAGGAGGGAGACATGGAAGGTGTTGGGAATACAGAGCGAGACAGGCAACTTCAACTTGTTGGCCACGTCATTGATTAGTCCCAAGATCTTGAAGGGACCGATGTATCGAGGACTCAACTTGTAGGAAGGATTTTTCAGCTGGATAAACTTGAAAGATAGCCTTACTTTATCACCGGGAAGGTACGCAGGTTGGTCCAAACATCTTTTGTCGTCATGTCTCTTCATCCTGTCACCGGCTTTGACAAGAGCTCCATTGGTCTCCTCCCAAATTTTAGAGAACTCCACGGACAAGGAGTCAGCTGTTGGTACACCCGAGACTGGTGGAACCGGCAGGGGCATATTAGGATGTTGTCTCGAGACAATGAAAAAAGGAGACTTGTTGGAGTCACTAGGATAATTGTTATAGGCATAATTCGGCCCAAGGAAGAAGACAGACCCAATTATCCTGGTGAGCATTGGAAAAATGGCGAAGGTATGATGTCAAGATCTGATTGGTATGTTCCACCTGACCGTTGGTCTGGGGGTGATAGTCCAAAGAAAAATCCAAAGTCACGTTCATAAGCTTGCAGAGAGCTCTCCAAAACCGAGAAGTAAACTGAACTCCTCTGTCGGAAACAATGCGTTAAGGGAATCCATGAATACTGAAGGTATGAGCAATAAAAGTCTTGGCCAATTCGTAGTCAGAGGGCAAACCCGGCAGAGGGATAAAGTGAGCCATCTTAGAGAACCGATCCATGACCACCAAGATTACCGTACAACCACAGGATCGAGGGAGATTTGTGATGAAATCCATGGCGATATGTTGCCATGGGGCTGAAGGTCCCGGGAGAGGATGCAGAGTACCAGAGTGAAGTTGCCTCGGAATCTTGTTCTTTCCGCATGAGGGACATGAAGATATAAACTCCTCGATGTCTTGGCATAAAGAGGACCACCAATAGTGGCGAGATATGAGAGAGTAAGTCTTCTTTATCCCTGCATGACCGGCAATCTTGGATGAATGGACCCAAAGCAGCACTTTCTAAGTGCAAGACCTAGGGGAGTCAAGGTTATAATACTGGAGGGATCGATGATGTGAGAAGGATCCTCCTCTGCATCAGCTGGCTGGAAAGACCTAGACAAAGCATCGACCTTGACTTTAAAATGGTCTGATCGGAAGTGAAGTTCAAAATCGAAGCAGGCAAAGAAAAGGGACCATCTGGCCTGCCCGGGTTTAAGTCTTTGAGCCAACCGGATGTAGGACAGATTCTTGTGGTCGGAGAAAATTACGAAAGGATGGGCCACCCCCTCTAGAAGGTACCACCATTCCTTAAGAGTCAGTTTGATGGCCAACATCTCTCTGTCTCTGATGGAATAATTGCGCTCAGCAGAAGAAAACGCCTTGTAGAAAATACCGCAGGTGACTAAATGACCGGAAGGGGATCTTTGAAGAAGCACTGCTCCAGCTTCCGTGGAGGAGGCATCCACCTCGAGCATGAACGACTTGTTAGTCTCATGACGATGAAGCACAGGGGCGGCTGCAGAGGCTTGCTTTAGAGACAAAAAGGCATCTTTAGCCTCCAGAGACCAGATGTGGGAGTTGGCTCCCTTACGCACAAGAGCCAAGATAGGCTTACATAGTGAGGAAAAATGTGGGATGAACTGCCTGTAATAGTTCACGAATCCAAGAAACTGTTGGATGGCTTTTACCCCGAGAGGTAGTGGCCATTTGATTATGGCTGATACTTTCTCCGAATCCATGTTCAGTCAGGATTCCGAGATAATATGTCCCAAAAATGGTAACGGGGTTTGCTCAAAGACACACTTCTCGAACTTGGCATAGAGACTGTTCTCTCTTAAGTGTAACAGCACTTGGCAAACATCTTGCCGAGGAGATGACAGATCCGGAGAGAAAAAGAGAATATTGTCCAAATATACTACAACGCAGTAATACAGGAGGTCTCAAAAAATGTCATTAACTCCTGAAATACAGCGGGTGCGTTGCAGAGGCCAAAGGTCATGACCAGGTACTCATAATTTCCATCCCGCGTATTAAACGCGGTCTTCCACTCGTCACCAGCATGGATACGGATCAGGTTGTATCACCATGAAGGTCTAGTTTGATGAAAATCCGTGCTCCCCTTAAACAATCAAAAAGCTCCAGAATTGGTGGTAGAGGATACCTGTTCTTGACCGTGATGTTATTCAAGCCTCTATAGTCAGTACAGGGTCGAAGGAAGCCGTCCTTCTTTTTAACTAAGAAGAAACCCGCGTCTGCGGGAAAGGAGGACTTTCGAATAAAGCCCCTGGCCAGATTTTCTTGGATATAGTACGATATGGTCTGGGTCTCCACTGAAGATAGCGTGTATATTCTGCCTCAAGGAGGGGTCGAACCAGGAATGAATTCAATCGGGCAGTCATACGGCTGATGCGGCGGACTCTCTGCCTCCTTTTTGTTGAAGACATCCGAGAAGGACCAGTAGACAGCGGATAATCCAATGGGAACAGAAGGAGGCAGTGACATCCCAAATGGTCGAACTGGCAGCCGACACCTCTCCTGGCAGTACTGACCCCAGCGAAGTATGTTACCAGAGCATCAATCATGGGTTGGCTCATGTGTCCTTAGCCAGGGAAGACCAAGAAGAAGAGCGTGTGCCATGTCAGATACAAAATAGATGGCAGTCCTTTCCCCATGCAGAACCCCAACTTGCAACTTCAGCTCCTTGGTAACCTTGGTAACCGCCTCAGGTAAAGGCCTTCCATCCACAGAAGCAATCCAATGAGGATTCTCCAGGGTTCTAACTGGGATCTGGTACTTCTCAACTTCTTCAAGCCTGAGAAAGTTCCGTGCCACGCCCGAATCCACGTAAACCACCTCAGAATAGCGTTTAGGACCTGAGAACCACTGAACAGTCAGGTTTAAAGGTAGATAGGAATCAGATACACCTATGGAGGCCTCTCTTACCTGTCTTAGGTAGAGGAGTTTCCTGGCCGCACTGGGCAGGAACGAAGCAAGTGAGAACCATCTTCACAGTATAGACATAAGCCTTGCACGCGTCTCTCACGACGGCATTGCTCCGCCATTTTAAGACGATCCACCTGCATAGATTCAGCAGCTGCTGTGGAAGAAGACACTTCAGAACCTGGGCTAAGATGCCTGTAGATGGTTAGAGATGAGATAGTAGGTCTCCAATCTCGAGCAGCCTCAAGAGAACGCTCCTGAAATCGTAAATCAATACGTGTAGCAAGAGAAATCAAATCCTCGAGAGAGGTTGGAGTATTTCGACCAGCGAGCCAGGAGTCCACCCCAACTTTTAAGCCAGAGTGCGAAAACGAATGGCGTATTGCCAAACAGTAAGTGAACCTTGGCGGAGATTAAAGAGGGACTCAGTGGTAGAGGCCAGGTGACCCAGTTCATCAAACACTCTGTGGAAGGTTTCCAAAAATTTTGCAACTGAGATACTATGGGATCGTCTAGCTCTCACAAGGGATTTATCCAAGCCAACGCCTCACCCTCCAGATGTGAAACCACAAACGGCACCTTAGCCCGATCAGTGGGGTATTGCTGTGGCAACAACTCAAAATGCAGATGACACTGATTTAAAAAATCCCTGCAAAGCTTGGGATCGCCATTAAACTGGGGTGGTTTACCAAGGCCGGTGGGGGATGAGGAGTATAGTCAGGGGTACGGGCCAACGCCTGCACCAAAGTCGAGGCGGCAGATTGAAGAGAGAGCAGACGGTCATCCACAGAGGCCATATTACTCAATATGTGGGCCTGAGTGTTGCGCTGCTGAACAAGCTCCTGCTGGAGACTAGCAAGCTGAATAGCATTCCCTGGGTCAGCGGCCTGTAAAGCGGATCATCGGAAATGCATGGACTTCATTAAGGACATAATGTGACCCTGATTCTCCCGCAAAAATATCCACACTTTTTGGGCAGCAGAGGCACCAGCGGGATCCATGACCTGATTATTCTGTTACAACTCTTGGAGTGGACCCTCTGGGCTGAGATACCAACCCACCCTGAGTGAACTGACCTATTGGAACCACCCCCCTATACAGGGATCATCAGAGTCAGCACCAGTGGGGTAAAGTATTGCAACTGCTGGTAAGTGTAGACTGACTGAGCACAGTAATAATATCAAACTGTGGAATGACTGTCTATACAATTTACACTAGTCTGTGGACTGACGGACCACAATGTTCATGATAAATTGTATACCGGCTCATCCTAGCATTTACACTAGGTGATGACTAGAGTTGAGCGATACCGTCCGATACTTCAAAGTATCGTATCGGATGGTATCGGCCGATCTTTAAAAAAAGTATCGGTATCGCCGATTCCGATACCGGAAGTCCCATTCAAGTCTATGGGACTTCCGGTATCGGAATAAGAAAAACCCTTTCCTGCCCTTGTACAGCCTCTCTGGGGTCTGTACGGGCCTTTCGGGGGGCTGTGCCGGCCTGCCAGGGGGTCTGTGCAGGCTCCGGTGGTCTGTGCCGGCCTGCCGGGGGGCTGTGCAGGCTCCGGTGGGCTGTGCCGGCCTGCCGGGGGGCTGTGCCGGCCTGCCGGTGGTCTGTGCAGGCTTCGGGGGTCTGTGCAGGCATCGTCCGATGGGACTATAAGTCCCATCGGGCGATGCCTGCTACCATGACAGTGATTGACACATTAGCCAATGATGGGACAGTAGTAGTCCCATCATCCGGCTAATGTGTTAAATGTAAAAAAAAAATAAAAAAAAATTACATGCTACATACATACAACATGCATACTACATACATGCTACATTCATACTACATACTACATACATGCTACATTCATACTACATAAATACTACATGCAACATACATACTACATACATACTACATATATACTACATGCATGCTACATACATACTACATGCTACATACTACATACATACTACATGCATGCTACATACATACTACATGCTACATACATACTACATATATACTACATGCATGCTACATACATACTACATGCTACATACTACATACATACTACATGCATGCTACATACATACTACATGCTACATACATACTACATATATACTACATGCATGCTACATACATACTACATGCTACATACATACCACATATATACTACATGCATGCTACATACATACTACATGCTACATACATACCACATACATACTACATGCATGCTACATACATACTACATATATACTACATGCATGCTACATACATACTACATATATACTACATGCATGCTACATACATACTGCATGCTACATGCATGCTACATACATACTACATACATACTACATACATACCACATATATACTACATGCATGCTACATACATACTACATGCTACATACATACCACATACATACTACATGCATGCTACATACATACTACATATATACTACATGCATGCTACATACATACTACATACATACTACATGCATGCTACATACATACTGCATGCTACATGCATGCTACATACATACTACATACATACTACATACATACCACATATATACTACATACATACAATACATTCATACAATACATACATAGACATACAGTACATATAACATAGAGTAACATACTTACCAATACTTGTCACATTGTTCCCCGAAGCCATTGTCGTCTACGGAATAAATATTAACATAACAAACCACAAAAATACTCACCCACGATCCGAAGCAGTCCACGAGTGTGTCCCACGACGATCTTGGGTAGAGAACTGCAGCATCAGCTGTTGCTGCCGTTCTCTACGGGCTGCAGGAATCCAATGACGGAAGGTAGGTATCCTTCCGCACTGTATTCCTCCGCCACTTAAAAAAAAAAGTCCCTAGTCTCACTTTATGCCATTGCTGCGTGGGAATTTCCCACACAGCAATGGCATAAAGTGAGACTAGGGACTTTTTTTTTTTTAAGTGGCGGAGGAATACAGTGCGGAAGGATACCTACCTTCCGTCATTGGATTCCTGCAGCCCGTAGAGAACGGCAGCATCATCTGATGCTGCCGTTCTCTACCCAAGATCGTCGTGGGACACACTCGTGGACTGCTTCGGATCGTGGGTGAGTATTTTTGTGGTTTGTTATGTTAATATTTATTCCGTAGACGACAATGGCTTCGGGGAACAATGTGACAAGTATTGGTAAGTATGTTACTCTATGTTATATGTACTGTATGTCTATGTATGTATTGTATGAATGTATTGTATGTATGTAGTATATATGTGGTATGTATGTAGTATGTATGTAGTATGTATGTAGCATGCATGTAGCATGCAGTATGTATGTAGCATGCATGTAGTATATATGTAGTATGTATGTAGCATGCATGTAGTATATATGTAGTATGTATGTAGCATGCAGTATGTATGTAGCATGCATGTAGTATATATGTAGTATGTATGTAGCATGTAGTATGTATGTAGCATGCATGTAGTATGTATGTAGTATTTTTTTTTTTTTTAACATTTAACACATTAGCCGGATGATGGGACTACTACTGTCCCATCATTGGCTAATGTGTCAATCACTGTCATGGTAGCAGGCATCGCCCGATGGGACTTGTAGTCCCATCGGACGATGCCTGCACAGACCCCCGAAGCCTGCACAGACCACCGGCAGGCCGGCACAGCCCCCCGGCAGGCCGGCACAGCCCCCCGGAGCCTGCACAGACCACCGGCAGGCCGGCACAGCCCCCCGGCAGGCCGGCACAGCCCCCCGGAGCCTGCACAGCCCCCCGGCAGGCCGGCACAGCCCCCCGGCAGGCCGGCACAGACCCCCACAGGGTGCACAGACCACCGGCAGGCCGGCACAGCCCCCCGGCAGGCCGGTACAGACCCCGGGCAGGCCGGCACAGCCCCCCCGGCAGGCCGGCACAGCCCCCCGGCAGGCCGGCAGAGACCCCCGGAAGGCCCGAAATGACGGCGCATCATGATGCGCACACACCGCGCATCATGATGACGTCAGTCTGTCAATCAACTTTGAACTTCCGATTCCGATGCCGAATTCCGATATTGAAAAAATATCGGAAGTCGGTATCGGAATTCCGATACAGCAAGTATCGGCCGATACCCGATACTTGCGGTATCGGAATGCTCAACACTAGTGATGACTAATTAAACACAGTATTTATACTGGACAGAGGACCAACTGATTACAATATTAACATTTCATTAAGGAGTGACTGACAGCAACATTTACAATATACTGTGGACAGACTGACTACAGGTTTGACAATAAACTGTGGATAGACTGACCACATTCATTATCTCTGAGATAAGTAATTTTGGCCCTAGGGAGATATAATAATAATAATAATAATAATAAATTTTATTTTTATAGCGCCGACATATTCCGCAGCACTTTACATTTCAGAGGGGATTTGTGCAGACAATAGACATTACAGGATAACAATAATCAGTAATACAGTAGATTATAACAAATACCAAGAGGAAAGAGGACCCTGCTCGCAAGCTTACAGTCTGTGCGGAAAGAGGTAGACACGAAAGGTGGTTGGGAGTGGTAACAGTTGCCTTGATTGTATGGACCAGCCATAATGTTAAGTGTGTAACAGTACAAACACAGAGGGCTAATGGATGCATAAAGCATGAGTTATACTTATTGGTGTGTATAGCATGTAGCAGGAACATATTATCATACGTTTGTCTTTTTACAGGTTACTGCTCTAATTGACATAACGAAAGGTAAAATTTTTCTTTGTGGACTCCAGCGAGACAATTGGAAGAATCACATAAAAGGTAATTAATTTTCAAATTATTACTGATAATTGTTGGTCTAGGCTTGAGTTCTAGATCTGCGGAGGTGTAATAACACCTTCCTGATACATGACAATATACTGTAGGTGCTATCTTAAATGTATATCTTCTATACACAACTCTTAGTATAACACCACTTTATCTCAGGTACAGAGATAGGGAACATTTTTTCTCATTATCAACTTTCTTCCAAATTGGGAGTACCCTCTTATATTTCATAAAATACACTTGTTTCAGCGGTGAAACAATCAATACCTTGATTACACGAGACTGACCCCAGCATTCACACTAGACCGCAGCCTGGCAGAACACAGCATTTACACTATGTGACCATAAACTGAGGAAAGTATTTATAAAAACTGTCGACTGACTGACCACAGCATTCACAGTAGACTGTGCACTAATTGACCAAAGAATTTACACTAGGTGTGGACTGACTGAGCACAGTATTAATACCTGACTGTGGATTGACTTACCACAACATTTACAATAGATTGTGCACCGACTGACCATAGCATTTACATTAAGTTTGGACCAACTGATCAAAGTAATAATACCAGACTGTGGACTGACTGTCTATATCATTTAACCCCTTAAGCCCCAAGGGTGGTTTGCACGTTAATGACCAGGCCAATTTTTACAATTCTGACCACTGTCCCTTTATGAGGTAATAACTCTGAAACGCTTCCATGGATACCGGTGATTCTGACAATGTTTTCTCGTGACATATTGTACTTCATGTTAGTGGTAAAATTTCATTCAAGTAACTTGCGTTTATTTGTGAAAAAAGCGGAAATTTGGCGAAAATTTTGAAAATTTCGCAATTTTCCAACTTTGAATTTTTATGCCCTTAAATCACAGAGATATAGCACACAAAAAACTGAATAAGCAACATTTCCCACATGTTTACTTTACATCAGCACAATTTTGAAACCAAAATTTTTTTTGTTAGGAAGTTATAAGGGTTAAAATTTGACCAGCGATTTCTCATTTTTGCAACACCATTTTATTTTTATGGACCACATCACATTTGAAGCCACTTTGAGGGGTCTATATGATAGAAAATACCCAAAAGTGACACCATTCTAAAAACTGCACACCTTAAGGTGCTCAAAACCACATTCAAGAAGTTTATTAACCCTTTAGGTGCATCACAGGAATTTTTTGAATATTTAAAAAAAAAAAATGAACATTTAACTTTTTTTCACTAAAAAAATACTTCAGGTTCAATTTTTTTTTATTTACCAAGGGTAACAGGAGAAATTGGACTGCAAAAGTTATTGTGCAATTTGTCCTGAGTACGCCGATACCTGATATGTGGGGGGGAACCACTGTTTCGGCGCATGGCAGACCTCAGCAGGGAAAGAGCACCATTTGACTTTTTCAATGCAAAATTGGCTGGAATTCAGATCGGACGCCATGTCGTGTTTGGAGAGCCCCTGATGTACCTAAACAGTGGAAACCCCCCCAAGTGACCCCATTTTGGAAACTAGACCCCCAAGGAACTTATCTAGATATGTGGTGAGAACTTTGAACCCACAAGGGCTTCACAGAAGTTTATAACGTACAGCGGTACAATTAAAAAATCATATTTTTTCCACAAAAATGATCTTTTCACCCCCAATTTTTATTTTTCCAAGGGTAATAAAAGTTATTGTGCAATTTGTCCTGAGTACACTGATACCCCATATGTGGGTGTAAATGACTATTTGGGCGCATGGCAGAGCTCGGAAGGGTAGCAGCGCCATTTGACATTTTTGGCTGGAATTGAGATCGGACACCATGTCGCGTTTGGAAAGCCCCTGATGTACCAAAACAGTAGAAACCCCCCACAAATGACACCATTTTGGAAACTAGACCCCCCAAGGAACTTATCTAGATGTGTGGTGAGAACTTTGAACCCACAAGGGCTTCACAGAAGTTTATAACATACAGCCGTACAATTAAAAAATCATATTTTTTCCACAAAAATGATCTTTTCACCCTCAATTCTTATTTTTCCAAGGGTAACAGGACCCTAAAAGATATTGTGCAATTTGTCCTGAGTGCGCAGATACCCCACATGTGGGGGTAAACCACTATTTGGGCGCATGGCAGAGCTCGGAAGTGAAGCAGCGCCATTTGACGTTTTTGGCTGGATTTGAGATCGGACACCATGTCGCGTTTGGAAAGCCCCTGATGTACCAAAACAGTAGAAACCCCCCATAAATGACACCATTTTGGAAACTTATCTAGATGTGTGGTGAGCACTTTGAACCCCCCAGTGCTTCACAGAACTTTATAACGCCCGTGCGTGAAAATACAAAAATCGTATTTTTTCCACAAACATGATCTTTTAGTCACCAATTTTTTCATTTTCCCAAGGGTACAAGGAGAAATTGGACCCCAAAAGTTGTTGTCCAATTTGTCCTGAGTACGCTCATACCTTATATGTGGGAGAAAACTACTGTATGGGCACACGTCGGGGCTCGGAAGGGAAGTATTGACGTTTTGGAATGCAGACTTTGATGGAATGGTCTGCGGGTGTCATGTTGCCTTTGGAGAGCCCCTAATGTACCTAAACAGTGGAAACTCCCCACAAATGACCCCATTTTGGAAACTAGACCCCCTAAGGAACTTATCTAGATGTGTGGTGAGAACTTTAAACCCCCAAGGGCTTCACAGAAGTATATAATGCCCAGGCATGAAAATAAAAAAAATCGTATTTTTTCCACAAACATGATCAATTAGTCTCCAATTTTTTTATTTTCCCAAGGGTAACAGGAGAAATTGGACCCCAAAAGTTGTTGTCCAATCTGTCCTGAGTACGCTGATACCTCATATGTGGGAGAAAACTACCGTATGGGCACACGTCGGGGCTCGGAAGGGAAGTAGTGATGTTTTGGAATGCAGACTTTGATGGATTGGTCTGCGGGTGTCATGTGCATTTGGAGAGCCCCTGATGTACCTAAACTATTGAAACTCCCCACAAGTGACCCCATTTTGGAAACTAGACCCCCCACGGAACTTATCTAGATGTGTGGTGAGCACTTTGAACCCCCAAGTGCTTCACAGAAGTTTATAACGCCTGGGCGTGAAAATAAAAAAATCATTTTTTTCCACAAAAATGATATTTTTGCCCGCAATTTTTTATTTTCCTAAGGGTAACAGGAGAAATTGGACCCCAAAAGTTGTTTTGCAATTTGTCCTGAGTATGCTGATACCCTATATGTGGGGGTAAAACACTGCTTGGGCGCATGGCAGAGCTTGGAAGGGAAGGAGCACCATTTGACTTTTTCAACGCCGAATTGGCTGGAATTGAGATCAGACACCATGTTGCATTTGGAGAGCACCTGATGTGCCCAAACAGTGGAAACCCCCCAATTATAACTTTTTTTTTTACTTTATTACATAGTCCCAGGTGGGACATCACTGTCCTGTGACAGATCGCTGATCGGTCACATCACAGATCACTGTGACAGATCAGCAATCTGTCACAGGCAGTTCTGCAGACTTCCTCATGCCTGCGCTTTGCAGGCAGTGAGGAAGTCAGCTCCCTACAGGCCCCCGAAGGCCCCCGTCGCCATCTTGGATCCGGGGGCCTGTAGGGGGCACATTGCGCTACCGTGGGGGGCTCAGGGAAGCAAGGAGGGAGCCCCCTCCCTGCCGAAGCTTTCCTTTAACTCCCGGTACACCGCGATCGTGTTTGATCGCAGTGTACAAGGGGTTAACGTGTCGGGGCGGTCCATGACCGCCCCTGACACATTGTGCCGGGTGTCAGCTGTGATAATCAGCTGACACCCGGCCGCGATCAGCGGCGCTCACCACGTGGGCGCGCGCTGATCGCATTAGACGTACTATCCCGTCCTTGGGAATTAAGTCCTAGGGCACATGGACGGGATAGTACGTCGAATGGCAGAAAGGGGTTAAACTAGTCTGTGGACTGACTAACCACAAAATTCACAGTAGACTGTGCACTAATTAACCATATAATATACATTAGGTGCGGACTGACTGAGCACAGTATTAATACCAGACTTAGGACTGACTTACCACAACATTTACAATAGATTGTGCACCGACTGACCATAGCATTTACATTAAGTTTGGACCGACTGACCACAGTAATAATACCAGACTGTGGACTGACTGTCTATATCATTTAAACTAGTCTGTGGACTGACTGACCACAACATTCACAGTAGACTGTACACTAATTGACCATATAACATACACTAGGTGTGGACTGACCTAGCACAGTATTTATACTAGTTTTGGGACTGACTTGCCACAACATTTACAATACATTGTGCACCGACTGACCATAGCATGTACACTAAGTGTAGTCTGACTGAGCACAGTAATAATATGAGACTGTGGAATGACTGTCTATACAATTTACACTATTCTGTGGAGTGACAGACCACAATATTCACTATAAATTGTAGACCAGCTCATTCCAGCATTTACACTAGGTGTGGACTAATTAAACACAGTATTTATACTGGACGGAGGACCAACTATTTACAATATTTACTCTTCACTATGACCTGACAAAAACATTTAAGAGTATACTGTGGACTGACTGACTACAGCTTTGACAATAAACTGTGGATCGATTGACCACATGTATTATCTCTGAGATAAGTAATTTTGGCTCTAGTGATTTATACTTATTGGTGTGTATAGCATGTAGCAGGAACATATCATACGTTTGTCTTTTTACAGGTTACTGCTCCCATTGACATATTGAAGTGTAAAATTTTTCTTTGTGGACTACAACAAGACAATTGGAAGAAATACATAAAAGGTAATTAATTTTCAAATTAATTACTGATAATCATAGATCTAGGCTTTATTTCTAGATCTGCGGAGGTGTAATAACACCTTCCTGATACATTACAATATACTGTATGTGTTATTTTAAATGTATATCTTCTATACACAACTCTTAGTATAACACCACCTTATCTCAGGTACAGAGTTAGGGAACATTTTTTCTCATTATCATCTGTCTTCGAAATTGGGAATACCCTCTCATATTTCACAAAATACAATTGTTTCAGCGGTGAAACGATTAATACCATTATTACACGAGACGCAATGGGAACACGCTGGATATAGTAAAGCGCAGAGCATGCACTGGGAATCAAGTAGAGAAACAGGAGAATACAGAGCGTGCACTGGGAAGCACGCTGAGATGCAGAGAGTGCAGAGCGTGCACTAGGAGGCAAGCTGAAATACAGGAGAATACAGAGCGTGCAATGGGAAGCACGCTGAGATACAGAGAGTGCATAGCGCGCACAGAGACGCACGCTGTAGGACCTGAGCATATAAAAGCACCCGCACTGAGACCTGCACAGATGCGGAAGTAGTAATCAGTGGCTTCCTCTAGCAGATAGCATCCTGAAATACCTGTTACTGTGGCCAAGAATGAGCTACTTCCGGGTCAGACAGCATAATGATCGGAGGAAGTGCGCCGCCGCGGCCTAAGCAGCCGAGTGCGTGTTCCTGGTGGATGGGATCCCTGACGTCCCCGCCAAGCCGGAAGTTGAGGAGAGACCTCTGGAAGAGCCCGGTCAGCGGCACGCCGAGTGAGGTAAGTATCCTGCTGCTGGGGGGGCGTGCGGCGTTGTAACAGTACTTCCCCCTTTACATATCCTCCTTTTGAGGATAGAAAGAAACTTCTCTAAGATACGAGGGGCAGTGATGTTCTCCCAAGGTTCCCACGACCTCTCCTCAGGACCAAACCCTATCCAATCGATCAAAAAGAAGGTTTTCCCTCTCACCTTTTTCATGGCGAGTATATCCCTCACCTCAAAAATGTCCTCATGGCTAACAGGATTAGGAGTGTGACAGATAGAGGAATAATAGCGATTAAACACCACGGGTTTGAGGAGGGAGACATGGAAGGTGTTGGAAATACGGAGCAAGGCAGGCAACGTCAACTTGTAGGCCACGTCATTGATTCGTCCCAAGATCCCAAAGGGACCGATGTATCGAGGACTCAACTTGTAGGAAGGACTTTTAAGCCGGATAAAGTTGGAAGATAGCCATACTTTGCCACCGTGAAGGTACGGAGGTGGGTTCAAACATCTTTTGTCAGCATGTCTCTTCATCCTGTCACCAGCTTTGACAAGTGCTTCTTTGGTCTCCTCCCAAATTTTAGAGAACTCCACGGACAAGGAGTCAGCTGTTGGTACACCCGAGACTGGTGGAACCGGCAGGGGCATATTAGCATTTTGTCCGGAGACAATGAAAAAAGGAGACTTGTTGGAGGAGTCACTAGGATAATTGTTATAGGCATAATTCGGCCCAAGGAAGAAGACAGACCCAATTATACTATTGAGCATTTGAAAAATGGCGAAGGTACGATGTCAAGATCTGGTTGGTATGTTCCACCTGACCGTTGGTCTGGGGGTGATAGTCCAAAGAAAAATCCAAAGTCACGTTCATAAGCTTGCAGAGAGCTCTTCAAAACCGAGAAGTAAACTGAACTCCTCTGTCGGAAACAATGCGTTACGGGAATCCATGCATGCTGAAGGTATGAGCAATGGAAGTCTTGGCCAATTCGGAGGCAGAGGGCAAACCCGGCAGAGGGATAAAGTGAGCCATCTTAGAGAACTGATCCACGACTACCAAGATTACCGTACAGCCACAGGATCGAGGGAGATTTGTGATGAAATCCATGGCGATAAGTTGCCAAGGGCTGAAGGTACTGAGAAAGGCTGCAGAGTACCAGAGTGAAGTTGCCTCGGAATCTTGTTCTTGTCGCATGAGGGACATGAAGATATAAACTCCTCGATGTCTTGGGGTAAAGAGGACCACCAATAGTGGCGAGATATGAGAGAGTTAGTCTTCTTTATCCCCGCATGACCGGCAATCTTGGATGAATGGCTCCAAAGCAGCACTTTCTTTCTGTTATTTTCGGCGACAAACGTCCTCCCCGGGGATAAGTAAACAAGACCTAGGGGAGTCAACGTTATAATCCTGGAGGGATCGATGATGTGAGAAGGATCCTCCTCTGCATCAGCTGGCTGGAAAGACCTAGACAAAGCATCGACCTTGACGTTAAAATGGCCTGATCGGAAGTGTAATTCAAAATCGAAGCGGGCAAAGAAAAGGGACCATCTGGCCTGCCGGGGGTTAAGTCTTTGAGCCGACCGGATGTAGGACAGATTGTTGTGGTCTTAGAAAATTACGAAAGGATGGGCCGCCCCTCTAGAAGGTACCACCATTCCTAAAGAGTCAGTTTGATGGCCAACAACTCTGTCTCTGATGGAATAATTGCGCTGAGCAGAAGAAAACGCCTTGCAGAAATTACCGCAGGTGACTAAGCGACCGGAAGGGGATCTTTGGAGAAGCACTGCTCCAGCTCCCGTGGAGGAAGCATCCTCCTCGAGCATGAACCACTTGTTAGTATCATGACGATGAAGCACGGGCGGCTGCAGAGGCTTGCTTTAGAGACAAAAAGGCATCTTTAGCCTCCAGAGACCAGATGTGGGAGTTGGCTCCCTTACGGACAAGAGCCGAGCTACGCTTAGATAGCAAGGTAAAATGTGGGATGAACTGCCTGTAATAGTTCACGAATCCAAGAAACTGTTGGGTGGCTTTTACCCCTAGAGGCAGTGGCCATTTGATTATGGTTGATACTTTCTCCGAATCATTGTTCAGGCAGGATTCCGAGATAATGTGACCCAAAAATGGTAACGGGGTTTGCTCAAAGACACACTTCTCGAACTTGGCATAGAGACGGTTCTCTCTTAAACGTAACAGCACTTGGCGAACGTCTTGCCGATGAGATGACAGATCCGGAGAGAAAAAGAGAATATCGTCCAAATATACTACAACGTAGTAATACAGGAGGTCTCGAAAAATGTCATTAACAAACTCCTGAAATACAGCGAGTGCGTTGCAGAGGCCAAAGGTCATGACCAGGTACTCGTAATTTCCATCCCACATATTAAACACGGTCTTCCACTCGTCACCAGCATGGATACAGATCAGGTTGTAGGCACCAAGAAGGTCTAGTTTGATGAAAATCCGTGCTCCCCTCAAACGATCAAAAAGCTCCAGAATTGGTGGTAGAGGATACCTCTTCTTGACAGTGATGTTATTCAATCCTCTATAGTCAATACAGGGTCCACGGAAGCCGTCCTTCTTTTTAGCAAAGAAGAAACCCGCGTCTGCGGGAGAGGAGGACTTTCGAATAAAGCCCCTGGCCAGATTTTCTTGGATATAGTACGATATGGCCTGGGGCTCCACTGAAGAGAGCGGGTATATTCTGCCTCTAGGAGGGGTCGAACCAGCAATGAGTTCAATCGGGCAGTCATACGGCTGATGCGGAGGACTCTCTGCCTCCTTGTTGAAGACATCTGAGAAGGGCCAGTAGACAGCGGGTAATCCAACGGGAACAGAAGGAGGCAGTGACATCCCAAAGGGTCGACCTGGCAGCCGGCACCTCTCCTGGCAGTACTGACCCCAGCGAAGTATGTTACCAGAGCATCAATCATGGGTTGGCTGATGTGTCCTTAGCCAGGGAAGACCAAGAAGAAGAGCGAGGGCCATGCCAGATAGAACATAGATGGCAATCCTCTCCCGATGCAGAACCCCAGCTTGCAACTTCTGCTCCTTGGTAACCTTAGTGACTGCCTCAGGTAAAGGCCTTCCCTCCACAGAAGCAATCCAACGAGGATTCTCCAGGGTCCTAACTGGGATCTGGTACTTCTCAACTTCTTCAAGCCTGAGGAAGTTCCCTGCCACGGCCGAATCCACGTAAACCACCTCAGAATAGCGTTTAGGACTTAAGAACCACTGATCAGTCAGGGTTAAAGGCAGATAGGAATCACATACACCTATGGAGGCCTCTCTTACCTGTCTTAGGTAGAGGAGTTTCCTGGCCTCACTGGGCAGGAACGAAACAAGTGAGAACCATCTCCACAGTATAGACATAAGCCTTGCACGCGTCTCTCACGACGTCATTGCTCCGCCATTTTAAGACGATCCACCTACATAGATTCAGCAGCTGCTGCGGAAGAAGACACCGCAGAACCTGGGCTAAGATGCCTGTGGAAGGTTAGAGATGAGATAGTAGGTCTCCAATCTCGAGCAGCCTCAAGAGAAGGCTCCTGAAATCGTAAATCAATACGTGTAGCAAGAGAAATCAAATCCTCGAGAGAGGTTGGAGCATTTCGACCAGCGAGCCAGGAGTCCACCCCAACTTTGAAGCCAGAGTGCAAAAACGAATGGCGTATTGCCCAACAGTAAGTGAACCTTGGCGGAGATTAAAGTGGTAGACTCAGTGGTAGAGGCCAGGCGACCCGGTTCATCAAACATTCTGTGGAAGGTTTCCAAAAAAATTTGCAGCTGAGACACTATGGGATCGTCTCGCTCCCACAAGTGATTTACCCAAGCCAACGCCTCACCATCCAGATGTGAAACCACAAACGCCACCTTAGCACGATCAGTGGGGTATTGCTGTGGCAACAACTCAAAATGCAGACAACACTGATTTAAAAAAATCCCTGCAAAGCTAGGGATCGCCATTAAACTGGGGTGGTTTACCAAGGCGAGGTGGGGGATGAGGAGTAGAGTCAGGGGTACGGGCCGATGCCTGCACCAAAGTCAAGGCGGCAGATTGAAGAGAGAGCAGACAGTCATCCACAGAGGCCATATTACTCAATATGTGGGCCTGAGCGTTGTGCTGCTTAACAAGCTCCTGCTGGAGACTAGCAAGCTGAATAGCATTCCCTGGGTCAGCGGCCTGTAAAGCGGACCATCGGAAATCCATGGACTTCATGAAGGACAAAATGCGAACCTGATTCTCCTTCAAAAATATCCACTCTTTTTGGGCAGCAGAGGCACCAGCGGGATCCATGACCTGATTATTCTGTTACGACTTTTGGAGTGGACCCTATGGGCTGAGATACCAACCCACCCTGAGTGAACTGACCTAATGGAACCACCCCCTATACAGGGATCATCAGGGTCAGCACCAGTGAGGTAAAGTATTGCAACTGCTGGTAAGTGTAGACTGACTGAGCACAGTAATAATATCAAACTGTGGAATGACTGTTTATACAATTTACACTAGTCTGTGGACTGACGGACCACAATGTTTATTATGAATTGTATACCGGCTCATCCTAGCATTTACACAAGGTGATGACTAATTAAATACAGTATTTATGCTGGACGGAGGACCAACTGATTACAATATTAACATTTCACTATGGAGTGACTGACAGCAATATTTACAATATACTGTGGACAGACTGACTACAGCTTTGACAATAAACTGTGGATAGATTGACCACATTCATTATCTCTGAGATAAGTAATTTTGGCCCTAGGGAGTTATACTTATTGGTGTGTATAGCATGTAGCAGGAACATATTATCATACGTTTGTCTTTTTACAGGTTACTGCTCTAATTGACATAATGAAGGGTAAAATTTTTCTTTGTGGACTCCAGCAAGACAATTGGAAGAATCACATAAAAGGTAATTAATTTTCAAATTATTACTGATAATTGTTGGTCTAGGCTTGAGTTCTAGATCTGCGGAGGTGTAATAACACCTTCCTGATACATGACAATATATTGCAGGTGCTATGTTAAATGTATATCTTCTATACACAACTCTTAGTATAACACCACTTTATCTCAGGTACAGAGATAGGGAACATTTTTTCTCATTATCAACTTTCTTCCAAATTGGGAATACCCTCTTATATTTCATAAAATACACTCAATACCTTGATTACACGAGACTGACCCCAGCATTCACACTAGACCGCAGCCTGGCAGAACACAGCTTTTACACTATGTGACCATAAACTGAGTAAAGTATTTATAAAAACTGTCGACTGACTGACCACAACATTGCCAGTAGACTGTACACTAATTAACCATATAATATACACTAGGTGTGGACTGACTGAGCACAGTATTAATACCAGACTTAGGACTGACTTACCACAACATTTACAATAGATTGTGCACCTACTGACCACAGCATTTACATTAAGTTTGGACCGACTGACCACAGTAATAATACCAGACTGTGGACTGACTGTCTATATCATTTAAACTAGTCTGTGGACTGACTGGCCACAACATTCGCAGTAGACTGTACACTAATTGACCATATAACATACACTAGGTGTGGACTGACCTAGCACAGTATTTATACTAGTTTTGGGATTGACTTACCACAACATTTACAGTACATTGTGCACCGACTGACCATAGCATGTACACTAAGTGTAGTCTGACTGAGCACAGTAATAATATCAGACTGTGGAATGACTGTCTATACAATTTACACTATTATGTGGAGTGACAGACCACAATATTCACTATAAATTGTAGACCAGCTCATCCCAGCATTTACACTAGGTGTGGACTAATTAAACACAGTACTTATACTGGACGGAGGACCAACTGATTACAATATTTACTCTTCACTATGGACTGACAAAAACATTTAAGAGTATACTGTGGACTGACTGACTACAGCTTTGACAATAAACTGTGGATAGATTGACCACATGTATTATCTCTGAGATAAGTAATTTTGGCTCTAGTGAGTTATACTTATTGGTGTGTATAGCATGTAGCAGGATCAAATTATCATGCGTTTGTCTTTTTACAGGTTACGGCTCCCATTGACATTTTGAAGTATAAAATTTTTCTTTGTGGACTACAACAAGACAATTGGAAGAAATACATAAAAGGTAATTAATTTTCAAATTAATTACTGATAATCATTGATCTAGGCTTTATTTCTAGATCTGCGGAGGTGTAATAACACCTTCCTGATACATGACAATATACTGTATGTGTTATTTTAAATGTATATCTTCTATACACAACTCTTAGTATAACACCACCTTATCTCAGGTACAGAGTTAGGGAATATTTTTTCTCATTATCATCTGTCTTCGAAATTGGGAATACCCTCTTATATTTCACAAAATATACATGTTTCAGCGGTGAAACAATTAATACCATGATTACACGAGACGCAATGGGAACACGCTGGATACAGTAAAGCGCAGAGCATGCACTGGGAAGCAAGCAGAGAAACAGGAGAATACAGAGCGTGCACTGGGAAGCAAGTAGAGAATACAGTGCGTGCACTTGAAAGCAAGTAGAGAAACAGGAGAATACAGAGCGTGCACTGGGAAGCAAGTAGAGAAACAGGAGAATACAGAGCGTGAACTGGGAAGCACGATGAGATGCAGAGTGCATAGCACGCACTGAGACGCACGCTGTAGGACCTGAGCATATAAAAGCACCCGCACTGAGACCTGCACAGATGCGGAAGTAGTAATCAGTGGCTTCCTCTAGCAGAAAGCATCCTGAAATACCTGTTGCTGTGGCCAAGAATGAGGTACTTCTGGGTCAGGCAGCATAATGATCGGAGGAAGTGCGCCGCCGCGGCCTAAGCAGCCGGGTGCGTGTTCCTTGTGGATGGGATCCCTGATGTGCCCACCAAGCCGGAAGTTGAGGAGAGACCTCCGGAAGAGCCCGGTCAGCGGCACGCAGAGTGAGGTAAGTATCTTGCTGCTGGGGGGCGTGCGGCGTTGTAACAGTACCTCCCCTTTACATCCCCTCCTTTTGAGGCTAGAAAGAAACTTGTTATGATTGAGTCACCGAGGAGGAAAAAACAAAACACAAGCTCAGCCCAGAAAATCAGAGAGGTTGGAAACTAGCGGAAACTAGCAGTAGCCGTGGATTGTTCCTACGGTGATCCTAGACACCTCGTCACATACGGAGATCTTAATAAGCCTAAAGAGAGAAAAAAGAAAAACTGACTGCCCCAGAGCAGACCCCAAAGCAATAGGCAGCCCCCAACATATAATGATGGTGAAACAAGATGAAAACACTAACACAGATAGAAAGATAGGTTGAGCAAACGATGGGGCCCAAGCTAACTAAAAAGGACAGGACAGAAAAGCTGCTGTCTGCAATCCGAGAAAACCCTGCTAAAAATATTACCAACACAACTGATAAGCAAAAAGGACCCTGAAGTCACTAGACTTCAAACCCTATATCAGCACTCAGAATATTCTGAAAG
The DNA here is from genome assembly GCF_039654945.1 of Dendrobates tinctorius. Lineage (NCBI taxonomy): Eukaryota > Metazoa > Chordata > Amphibia > Anura > Dendrobatidae > Dendrobates > Dendrobates tinctorius. The sequence continues at coordinate 35,299,295 of NW_027361683.1, forward strand.
CAGAGCAAAAGAGAACACTGATCAAGGAATAAGAATCCAGCACCCCCCCGGCCGGGGATGGCTGAACTAAAAAAAACAAGGTAAACAAAACCAAAAAAAATAAGTTCAATAGCAGAGCCAAAACTTATCTTTGGGAAGCAGGAATCAGACTGGTCTCCAAGAATCCAGCAGAGAAATCACCAGCAATTCAGAAGGGTGTCGGCTGCCTTATATCCAGTCTGAAGTTCCTGTTACCCAGTCACAATCCACCTGATCAGGTGTTTGGTTTCTTTCATCCAAATCAGTCTCACTACCTTCCTTCACCAGAAGAGGGAGATCCTCGGACACCAAAAATCAACACCAACACCAAAAATCTGCAATTTTTTCTTGATGGTCTGGGGCGACCCGCATTACCACCTGGGTCCAAAACTGAGGTTTATTCTTCGCCAAAGGAGTAGCATCAATACCCCTCAAAGGAATAGGCGTCCGCAGGGGTGTCATAGGGAAACCACAACGTTTAGCAAAATCCAAATCCATTAGGTTCAAGGCCGCTCCTGAATCCACAAAGGCTTTAGCAGAAAATGTGGACAGGGAGCAGATCAGAGTAATTGCCAGAAGAAACTTTAGTTTGTACACCACCTACAGCAAATGTGTGTGCAAAATGTTTCTCTCGTTTAGGGCAGACAGAAATAATATGAGAGGCATCGCCACAGAAAAAACACAGCTCATTACGCCTTCTAAACTCCTGACGTTGAGCCCTAGGCAAAACTCTATTACATTGCATAGGTTCAGACATTTGTTCAACAGGTGGCAGCATTTCCCGTGTAAATTTACGTTCACGTAAACGCCGATCAACCTGAATGGCTAATGACATAGAATCGTCAAGACCAGAGGGAACAGGAAATCCCACCATAGTATCTTTTACGGTTTCTGACAAACCCTTCCGAAAGAGAGCTGCCAAGGCACCATCATTCCAAGTGGTGAGGACCGCCCACTTTTGGAATTTTTGACAGTACAGTTCTGCAGAATCTTGACCCTGGCTCAATGCCAACAGGGTCTTTTCAGCTTGATCAATCGCATTAGGTTCATCATACAACAACCCCAAGGCCTGAAAAAATGTGTCCACATTAGTTAGAATAGGATCATCTGGTACTAAAGAAAACACCCAATCCTGGGGATCGCCGCGCAGCAAAGAGACAACAATTTTAACCTGCTGCGCAGAGCTCCCCGATGAGTTAGGATTCAAGGCAAGAAATAATTTACAATTATTCTTAAAATACAAAAACTTAGACCGATCCCCAAAAAACACATCAGGAGTGGGGATTTTTGGTTCAGCAGCATGTGAATGAGCAAGATAGGCGGAAATTCCTTGCACTTCAGCAGCAAGCTGCTCCACACGATCAGACAATTGCTTAAACTCCATCAGAAAAAAAAAAATATTCCTCCTACAGCCTCAGAGAAAAAGAGGAAAAAATATACACAAAAAAAAACTTCTGACACTTTTTTTTTTTAACAATTCCTTCCTGCTTTTGAGTACCCTAGAATCTGCAGTTTGGCTGGTGATTCTGTTATGATTGAGTCACCGAGGAGGAAAAAACAAAACACAAGCTCAGCCCAGAAAATCAGAGAGGTTGGAAACTAGCGGATTGCAGACCCCTAATCCTATCACACAACTAGCAGTAGCCGTGGAGTGTTCCTATGGTGATCCTAGATACCTCATCACAGCAGGAGATTTTAATAAGCCTAAAGAGAGAAAAGAGAAAAACTGACTGCCCCAGAGCAGACACCAAAGCAATAGGCAGCCCCACACATATAATGACTGTGAAACAAGATGAAAACACTAACACAGATAGAAAGATAGGTTGAGCAAACGATGGGGCCCAAGCTAACTAAAAAGGACAGGACAGAAAAGCTGCTGTCTGCAATCCGAGAAAACCCTGCTAAAAATATTACCAACACAACTGATAGGCTAAAAGGACTCTGAAGTCACTAGACTTCAAACCCTATATCAGCACTCAGAATATTCTGAAAGCAGAGCATAAGAGAACACTGATCAAGGAATAAGAATCCAGCACCACCCCGTCCGGGGATGGCTGAACTAAAAAAAACAAGGTAAGCAAAACCAAAACCAATAAGTTCAATAGCAGAGCCAAAACTTATCTTTGGGAAGCAGGAATCAGACTGGTCTCCAAGAATCCAGCAGAGAAATCACCAGCAACTCAGAAGGGCGTCGGCTGCCTTATATCCAGTCTGAAGTTCCTGTTACCCAGTCACAATCCACCTGATCAGGTGTTTGGTTTCTTTCATCCAAATTAGCCTCACTACCTTCCTTCACCAGAAGAGGGAGATCCTCGGACACAAAAGGTGAATGAACAGATGAGCTCACAACAGAAACCTCTCTAAGATACGAGGTGCAGTGATGTTCTCCCAAGGTTCCCACGACCTCTCCTCAGGACCAAACCCTATCCAATCGATCAAAAAGAAGGTTTTCCCTCTCACCTTTTTCATGGCGAGTATATCCCTCACCTCAAAAATGTCCTCATGGCTAACAGGATTAGGAGTGTGACAGATAGAGGAATAATAGCGATGAAACACCACGGGTTTGAGGAGGGAGACATGGAAGGTGTTGGAAATACGGAGCGAGGCAGGCAACGTCAACTTGTAGGCCACGTCATTGATTCGTCCTAAGATCTCAAAGGGACCAATGTATCGAGGACTCAACTTGTAGGAAGGACTTTTAAGCCAGATAAACTTGGAAGATAGCCATACTTTCTCACCGGGAAGGTACAGAGGTGGGTCCAAACATCTTTTGTCAGCATGTCTCTTCATCCTGTCACCAGCTTTGACAAGTGCTTCTTTGGTCTCCTCCCAAATTTAGAGATCTCCATGGACAAGGAGTCAGCTGTTGGAAAACCCGAGACTGGTGGAACCGGCAGGGGCATATTAGCATTTTGCCCCGAGACAATGAAAAAAGGAGACTTGTTGGAGGAGTTACTAGGATAATTGTTATAGGCATAATTCGGCCCAAGGAAGAAGACAGACCCAATTATCCTGGTGAGCATTTGAAAAATGGCGAAGGTACGATGTCAAGATCTGGTTGGTATGTTCCACCTGACCGTTGGTCTGGGGGTGATAGTCCAAAGAAAAATCCAAAGTCACGTTCATAAGCTTGCAGAGAGCTCTCCAAAATCGAGAAGTAAACTAAACTCCTGTGTCGGAAACAATGCATTACGGGAATCCATGAATGCTGAAGGTATGAGCAATAAAAGTCTTGGCCAATTCGGAGGCAGAGGGCAAACCCGGCAGAGGGATAAAGTGAGCCATCTTAGAGAACCGATCCACGACCACCAAGATTACCGTACAACCACAGGATCGAGGGAGATTTGTGATGAAATCAATGGCGATATGTTGCCATGGGGCTGAAGGTACTGGGAGAGGCTGCAGAGAACCAGAGTGAAGTTGCCTCGGAATCTTGTTCTTGTCGCATGAGGGACAGGAAGATAAAAACTCCTCGATGCCTCGGTGTAAAGAGGACCACCAATAGTGGCGAGATATGAGAGAGTAAGTCTTCTTTATCCCTGCATGACCGGCAATCTTGGATGAATGGACCCAAAGCAGCACTTTCTTTCTGCTATTCTCGGCGACAAACGTCCTCCACGGGGGTAAGTTAGCAAGACCTAGGGGAGTCAAGGTTATAATACTGGAGGGATCGATGATGTTAGAAGGATCCTCCACTGCATCAGCTGGCTGGAAAGACCTAGACAAAGCATCGACCTTGACGTTAAAATGGCCTGATCGGAAGTGAAGTTCAAAATCGAAGCGGGCAAAGAAAAGGGACCATCTGGCCTGCCGGGGGTTAAGTCTTTGAGCCGACCGGATGTAGGACAGATTCTTGTGGTCGGAGAAAATTACGAAAGGATGGGCCGCCCCCTCTAGAGGGTACCACCATTCCTTAAGAGTCAGTTTGATGGCCAACATCTCTCTGTCTCTGATGGAATAATTGCGCTCAGCAGAAGAAAACGCCTTGTAGAAAATACCGCAGGTGACTAAACGACCGGAAGGGGATCTTTCTAGAAGCACTGCTCCAGCTCCCGTGTAGGAGGCATCCACCTCGAGCAGGAAACGACTTCTTAGTCTCATAACGATGAAGCACAGGGCGGCTGCAGAGGCTTGCTTTAGAGACAAAAAGGTATCTTTAGCCTCCAGAGACCAGATGTGGGAGTTGGCTCCCTTACGCACAAGAGTCAAGATAGGCTTAGATAGCGAGGAAAAATGTGGGATGAACTGCCTGTAATAGTTCACGAATCCAAGAAACTGTTGGATGGCTTTTACCCCTAGAGGCAGAGGCCATTTGATTATGGCTGATACTTTCTCCGAATCCATGTTCAGTCAGGATTCCGAGATAATATGTCCCAAAAATGGTAACGGGGTTTGCTCAAAGACACACTTCTCGAACTTGGCATAGAGACGGTTCTCTCTTAAACGTAACAGCACTTGGCAAACATCTTGCCGATGAGATGACAGATCCGGAGAGAAAAAGAGAATATCGTCCAAATATACTACAACGCAGTAATACAGGAGGTCTCGAAAAATGTCATTAACAAACTCCTGAAATACAGCGGGTGCGTTGCAGAGGTCAAAGGTCATGACCAGGTACTCGTAATTTCCATCCCGCGTATTAAACGCGGTCTTCCACTCGTCACCAACGTGGATACGGATCAGGTTGTAGGCACCACGAAGGTCTAGTTTGATGAAAATCCATGCTCCCCTCAAACGATCAAACAGCTCCAGAATTGGTGGTAGAGGATACCTTTTCTTGACTGTGATGTTATTCAAGCCTCTATAGTCAATACAGGGTCGAAGGAAGCCGTCCTTTTTAACTAAGAAGAAACCCGCGTCTGCGGGAGAGGAGGACTTTCGAATAAAGCCCCTGGCCAGATTTTCTTGGATATAGTACGATATGGCCTGGGTTTCCACTGAAGATAGCGGGTATATTCTGCCTCAAGGAGGGGTCGAACCAGGAATGAATTCAATCGGGCAGTCATACGACTGATGCGGCGTACTCTCTGACTCCTTCTTGTTGAAGACACCAGAGAAGGGCCAGTGGACAGCGGGTAATCCAACGGGAACAGAAGGAGGCAGTGACATCCCAAAGGGTCAAACTGGCAGCCGGCACCTCTCCTGGCAGTACTGACCCCAGCGAAGTAAGTTACCAGAGCGTCAATCATGGTTTGGCTCATGTGTCCTTAGCCAGGGAAGACCAAGAAGAACAGCGTGGGCCATGTCAGATACAAAATAGATGGCAATCCTCTCCCGATGCAGAACCCCAACTTGCAACTTCAGCTCCTTGGTAACCTTAGTGACCGCCTCAGGTAAAGGCCTTCCATCCACAGAAGCAATCGAACGAGGGTTCTCCAGGGTCCTAACTGGGATCTGGTACTTCTCAACTTCTTCAAGCCTGAGAAAGTTCCCTGCCACGCCAGAATCCACGTAAACCACCTCAGAATAGCGTTTAGGACCTGAGAACCACTGAACAGTCAGGGTTAAAGGTAGATAGGAATCACATACACCTATGGAGGCCTCTCTTACCTGTCTTAGGTAGAGGAGTTTCCTGGCCGCACTGGGCAGGAACGAAGCAAGTGAGAACCATCTTCACAGTATAGACATAAGCCTTGCACGCGTCTCTCACGACGGCATTGCTCCGCCATTTTAAGACGATCCACCTGCATATATTCAGCAGCTGCTGCGGAAGAAGACACCGCAGAACCTGGGCTAAAATGCCTGTGGATGGTTAGAGATGAGATAGTAGGTCTCCAATCTCTAGCAGCCTCAAGAGAAGGCTCCTGAAATCGTAAATCAATACGTGTAGCAAGAGAAATCAAACCCTCGAGAGAGGTTGGAGTATTTTGACCAGCGAACCAGGAGTTCACCCCAACTTTGAAGCCAGAGTGCGAAAACGAATGGCGTATTGCCCAACAGTAAGTGAACCTTGGCGGAGATTAAGGAGGGACTCAGTGGTAGAGGCCAGGCGACCCGGTTCATCAAACACTCTGTGGAAGGTTTCCAAAAAAATTTGCAGCTGAGAGACTATGGGATCGTCTCGCTCCCACAAGGGATTTACCCAAGTCAACGCCTCACCCTCCAGATGTGAAAACACAAACGCCACCTTAGCCCGATCAGTGGGCTATTGCTGTGGCAACAACTCAAAATGCAGACAACACTGATTTAAAAAATCCCTGCAAAGCTAGGGATCGCCATTAAACTGGGGCGGTTTACCAAGGCGAGGTGGGGGATGAGGAGTAGAGTCAGGGGTACGGGCCGACGCCTGCACCAAAGTCGAGGCCACAGATTGAAGAGAGAGCAGACGGTCATCCACAGAGGCCATATTACTCAATATGTGGGCCTGAGTGTTGCGCTGCTGAACAAGCTCCTGCTGGAGACTAGCAAGCTGAATAGCATTCCCTGGGTCAGCGGCCTGTAAAGCGGACCATCGGAAACCGATGGACTTCATGAAGGACATAATGCGAACCTGATTCTCCTTCAAAAATATCCACTCTTTTTGGGCAGCAGAGGCACCAGCGGGATCCATGACCTGATTATTCTGTTACGACTTTTGGAGTGGACCCTATGGGCTGAGATACCAACCCACCCTGAGTGAACTGACCTAATGGAACCACCCCCTATACAGGGATCATCAGGGTCAGCACCAGTGAGGTAAAGTATTGCAACTGCTGGTAAGTGTAGACTGACTGAGCACAGTAATAATATCAAACTGTGGAATGACTGTTTATACAATTTACACTAGTCTGTGGACTGACGGACCACAATGTTTATTATGAATTGTATACCGGCTCATCCTAGCATTTACACAAGGTGATGACTAATTAAATACAGTATTTATGCTGGACGGAGGACCAACTGATTACAATATTAACATTTCACTATGGAGTGACTGACAGCAATATTTACAATATACTGTGGACAGACTGACTACAGCTTTGACAATAAACTGTGGATAGATTGACCACATTCATTATCTCTGAGATAAGTAATTTTGGCCCTAGGGAGTTATACTTATTGGTGTGTATAGCATGTAGCAGGAACATATTATCATACGTTTGTCTTTTTACAGGTTACTGCTCTAATTGACATAATGAAGGGTAAAATTTTTCTTTGTGGACTCCAGCAAGACAATTGGAAGAATCACATAAAAGGTAATTAATTTTCAAATTATTACTGATAATTGTTGGTCTAGGCTTGAGTTCTAGATCTGCGGAGGTGTAATAACACCTTCCTGATACATGACAATATATTGCAGGTGCTATGTTAAATGTATATCTTCTATACACAACTCTTAGTATAACACCACTTTATCTCAGGTACAGAGATAGGGAACATTTTTTCTCATTATCAACTTTCTTCCAAATTGGGAATACCCTCTTATATTTCATAAAATACACTCAATACCTTGATTACACGAGACTGACCCCAGCATTCACACTAGACCGCAGCCTGGCAGAACACAGCTTTTACACTATGTGACCATAAACTGAGTAAAGTATTTATAAAAACTGTCGACTGACTGACCACAACATTGCCAGTAGACTGTACACTAATTAACCATATAATATACACTAGGTGTGGACTGACTGAGCACAGTATTAATACCAGACTTAGGACTGACTTACCACAACATTTACAATAGATTGTGCACCTACTGACCACAGCATTTACATTAAGTTTGGACCGACTGACCACAGTAATAATACCAGACTGTGGACTGACTGTCTATATCATTTAAACTAGTCTGTGGACTGACTGGCCACAACATTCGCAGTAGACTGTACACTAATTGACCATATAACATACACTAGGTGTGGACTGACCTAGCACAGTATTTATACTAGTTTTGGGATTGACTTACCACAACATTTACAGTACATTGTGCACCGACTGACCATAGCATGTACACTAAGTGTAGTCTGACTGAGCACAGTAATAATATCAGACTGTGGAATGACTGTCTATACAATTTACACTATTATGTGGAGTGACAGACCACAATATTCACTATAAATTGTAGACCAGCTCATCCCAGCATTTACACTAGGTGTGGACTAATTAAACACAGTACTTATACTGGATGGAGGACCAACTGATTACAATATTTACTCTTCACTATGGACTGACAAAAACATTTAAGAGTATACTGTGGACTGACTGACTACAGCTTTGACAATAAACTGTGGATAGATTGACCACATGTATTATCTCTGAGATAAGTAATTTTGGCTCTAGTGAGTTATACTTATTGGTGTGTATAGCATGTAGCAGGATCAAATTATCATGCGTTTGTCTTTTTACAGGTTACGGCTCCCATTGACATTTTGAAGTATAAAATTTTTCTTTGTGGACTACAACAAGACAATTGGAAGAAATACATAAAAGGTAATTAATTTTCAAATTAATTACTGATAATCATTGATCTAGGCTTTATTTCTAGATCTGCGGAGGTGTAATAACACCTTCCTGATACATGACAATATACTGTATGTGTTATTTTAAATGTATATCTTCTATACACAACTCTTAGTATAACACCACCTTATCTCAGGTACAGAGTTAGGGAATATTTTTTCTCATTATCATCTGTCTTCGAAATTGGGAATACCCTCTTATATTTCACAAAATATACATGTTTCAGCGGTGAAACAATTAATACCATGATTACACGAGACGCAATGGGAACACGCTGGATACAGTAAAGCGCAGAGCATGCACTGGGAAGCAAGCAGAGAAACAGGAGAATACAGAGCGTGCACTGGGAAGCAAGTAGAGAATACAGAGCGTGCACTTGAAAGCAAGTAGAGAAACAGGAGAATACAGAGCGTGCACTGGGAAGCACGATGAGATGCAGAGTGCATAGCACGCACTGAGACGCACGCTGTAGGACCTGAGCATATAAAAGCACCCGCACTGAGACCTGCACAGATGCGGAAGTAGTAATCAGTGGCTTCCTCTAGCAGAAAGCATCCTGAAATACCTGTTGCTGTGGCCAAGAATGAGGTACTTCCGGGTCAGGCAGCATAATGATCGGAGGAAGTGCGCCGCCGCGGCCTAAGCAGCCGGGTGCGTGTTCCTTGTGGATGGGATCCCTGATGTGCCCACCAAGCCGGAAGTTGAGGAGAGACCTCTGGAAGAGCCCGGTCAGCGGCACGCAGAGTGAGGTAAGTATCTTGCTGCTGGGGGGCGTGCGGCGTTGTAACAGTACCTCCCCTTTACATCCCCTCCTTTTGAGGCTAGAAAGAAACTTGTTATGATTGAGTCACCGAGGAGGAAAAAACAAAACACAAGCTCAGCCCAGAAAATCAGAGAGGTTGGAAACTAGCGGAAACTAGCAGTAGCCGTGGATTGTTCCTACGGTGATCCTAGACACCTCGTCACATACGGAGATCTTAATAAGCCTAAAGAGAGAAAAAAGAAAAACTGACTGCCCCAGAGCAGACCCCAAAGCAATAGGCAGCCCCCAACATATAATGATGGTGAAACAAGATGAAAACACTAACACAGATAGAAAGATAGGTTGAGCAAACGATGGGGCCCAAGCTAACTAAAAAGGACAGGACAGAAAAGCTGCTGTCTGCAATCCGAGAAAACCCTGCTAAAAATATTACCAACACAACTGATAAGCAAAAAGGACCCTGAAGTCACTAGACTTCAAACCCTATATCAGCACTCAGAATATTCTGAAAGCAGAGCAAAAGAGAACACTGATCAAGGAATAAGAATCCAGCACCCCCCCGGCCGGGGATGGCTGAACTAAAAAAAACAAGGTAAACAAAACCAAAAAAAATAAGTTCAATAGCAGAGCCAAAACTTATCTTTGGGAAGCAGGAATCAGACTGGTCTCCAAGAATCCAGCAGAGAAATCACCAGCAATTCAGAAGGGTGTCGGCTGCCTTATATCCAGTCTGAAGTTCCTGTTACCCAGTCACAATCCACCTGATCAGGTGTTTGGTTTCTTTCATCCAAATCAGTCTCACTACCTTCCTTCACCAGAAGAGGGAGATCCTCGGACACCAAAAATCAACACCAACACCAAAAATCTGCAATTTTTTCTTGATGGTCTGGGGCGACCCGCATTACCACCTGGGTCCAAAACTGAGGTTTATTCTTCGCCAAAGGAGTAGCATCAATACCCCTCAAAGGAATAGGCGTCCGCAGGGGTGTCATAGGGAAACCACAACGTTTAGCAAAATCCAAATCCATTAGGTTCAAGGCCGCTCCTGAATCCACAAAGGCTTTAGCAGAAAATGTGGACAGGGAGCAGATCAGAGTAATTGCCAGAAGAAACTTTAGTTTGTACACCACCTACAGCAAATGTGTGTGCAAAATATTTCTCTCGTTTAGGGCAGACAGAAATAATATGAGAGGCATCTCCACAGAAAAAACACAGCTTATTACGCCTTCTAAACTCCTGACGTTGAGCCCTAGGCAAAACTCTATTACATTGCATAGGTTCAGACATTTGTTCAACAGGTGGCAGCATTTCCCGTGTAAATTTACGTTCACGTAAACGCCGATCAACCTGAATGGCTAATGACATAGAATCGTCAAGACCAGAGGGAACAGGAAATCCCACCATAGTATCTTTTACGGTTTCTGACAAACCCTTCCGAAAGAGAGCTGCCAAGGCACCATCATTCCAAGTGGTGAGGACCGCCCACTTTCGGAATTTTTGACAGTACAGTTCTGCAGAATCTTGACCCTGGCTCAATGCCAACAGGGTCTTTTCAGCTTGATCAATCGCATTAGGTTCATCATACAACAACCCCAAGGCCTGAAAAAATGTGTCCACATTAGTTAGAATAGGATCATCTGGTACTAAAGAAAACACCCAATCCTGGGGATCGCCGCGCAGCAAAGAGACAACAATTTTAACCTGCTGCGCAGAGCTCCCCGATGAGTTAGGATTCAAGGCAAGAAATAATTTACAATTATTCTTAAAATACAAAAACTTAGACCGATCCCCAAAAAACACATCAGGAGTGGGGATTTTTGGTTCAGCAGCATGTGAATGAGCAAGATAGGCGGAAATTCCTTGCACTTCAGCAGCAAGCTGCTCCACACGATCAGACAATTGCTTAAACTCCATCAGAAAAAAAAATATATTCCTCCTACAGCCTCAGAGAAAAAGAGGAAAAAATATACACAAAAAAAAAACTTCTGACACTTTTTTTTTTTAACAATTCCTTCCTGCTTTTGAGTACCCTAGAATCTGCGGTTTGGCTGGTGATTCTGTTATGATTGAGTCACCGAGGAGGAAAAAACAAAACACAAGCTCAGCCCAGAAAATCAGAGAGGTTGGAAACTAGCGGATTGCAGACCCCTAATCCTATCACACAACTAGCAGTAGCCGTGGAGTGTTCCTATGGTGATCCTAGATACCTCATCACAGCAGGAGATTTTAATAAGCCTAAAGAGAGAAAAGAGAAAAACTGACTGCCCCAGAGCAGACACCAAAGCAATAGGCAGCCCCACACATATAATGACTGTGAAACAAGATGAAAACACTAACACAGATAGAAAGATAGGTTGAGCAAACGATGGGGCCCAAGCTAACTAAAAAGGACAGGACAGAAAAGCTGCTGTCTGCAATCCGAGAAAACCCTGCTAAAAATATTACCAACACAACTGATAGGCTAAAAGGACTCTGAAGTCACTAGACTTCAAACCCTATATCAGCACTCAGAATATTCTGAAAGCAGAGCAAAAGAGAACACTGATCAAGGAATAAGAATCCAGCACCCCCCCGTCCGGGGATGGCTGAACTAAAAAAAACAAGGTAAACAAAACCAAAACCAATAAGTTCAATAGCAGAGCCAAAACTTATCTTTGGGAAGCAGGAATCAGACTGGTCTCCAAGAATCCAGCAGAGAAATCACCAGCAACTCAGAAGGGCGTCGGCTGCCTTATATCCAGTCTGAAGTTCCTGTTACCCAGTCACAATCCACCTGATCAGGTGTTTGGTTTCTTTCATCCAAATTAGCCTCACTACCTTCCTTCACCAGAAGAGGGAGATCCTCGGACACAAAAGGTGAATGAACAGATGAGCTCACAACAGAAACCTCTCTAAGATACGAGGTGCAGTGATGTTCTCCCAAGGTTCCCACGACCTCTCCTCAGGACCAAACCCTATCCAATCGATCAAAAAGAAGGTTTTCCCTCTCACCTTTTTCATGGCGAGTATATCCCTCACCTCAAAAATGTCCTCATGGCTAACAGGATTAGGAGTGTGACAGATAGAGGAATAATAGCGATGAAACACCACGGGTTTGAGGAGGGAGACATGGAAGGTGTTGGAAATACGGAGCGAGGCAGGCAACGTCAACTTGTAGGCCACGTCATTGATTCGTCCTAAGATCTCAAAGGGACCAATGTATCGAGGACTCAACTTGTAGGAAGGACTTTTAAGCCAGATAAACTTGGAAGATAGCCATACTTTCTCACCGGGTAGGTACAGAGGTGGGTCCAAACATCTTTTGTCAGCATGTCTCTTCATCCTGTCACCAGCTTTGACAAGTGCTTCTTTGGTCTCCTCCCAAATTTAGAGATCTCCATGGACAAGGAGTCAGCTGTTGGAAAACCCGAGACTGGTGGAACCGGCAGGGGCATATTAGCATTTTGCCCCGAGACAATGAAAAAAGGAGACTTGTTGGAGGAGTTACTAGGATAATTGTTATAGGCATAATTCGGCCCAAGGAAGAAGACAGACCCAATTATCCTGGTGAGCATTTGAAAAATGGCGAAGGTACGATGTCAAGATCTGGTTGGTATGTTCCACCTGACCGTTGGTCTGGGGGTGATAGTCCAAAGAAAAATCCAAAGTCACGTTCATAAGCTTGCAGAGAGCTCTCCAAAATCGAGAAGTAAACTAAACTCCTGTGTCGGAAACAATGCATTACGGGAATCCATGAATGCTGAAGGTATGAGCAATAAAAGTCTTGGCCAATTCGGAGGCAGAGGGCAAACCCGGCAGAGGGATAAAGTGAGCCATCTTAGAGAACCGATCCACGACCACCAAGATTACCGTACAACCACAGGATCGAGGGAGATTTGTGATGAAATCAATGGCGATATGTTGCCATGGGGCTGAAGGTACTGGGAGAGGCTGCAGAGAACCAGAGTGAAGTTGCCTCGGAATCTTGTTCTTGTCGCATGAGGGACAGGAAGATAAAAACTCCTCGATGCCTCGGTGTAAAGAGGACCACCAATAGTGGCGAGATATGAGAGAGTAAGTCTTCTTTATCCCTGCATGACCGGCAATCTTGGATGAATGGACCCAAAGCAGCACTTTCTTTCTGCTATTCTCGGCGACAAACGTCCTCCACGGGGGTAAGTTAGCAAGACCTAGGGGAGTCAAGGTTATAATACTGGAGGGATCGATGATGTTAGAAGGATCCTCCACTGCATCAGCTGGCTGGAAAGACCTAGACAAAGCATCGACCTTGACGTTAAAATGGCCTGATCGGAAGTGAAGTTCAAAATCGAAGCGGGCAAAGAAAAGGGACCATCTGGCCTGCCGGGGGTTAAGTCTTTGAGCCGACCGGATGTAGGACAGATTCTTGTGGTCGGAGAAAATTACGAAAGGATGGGCCGCCCCCTCTAGAGGGTACCACCATTCCTTAAGAGTCAGTTTGATGGCCAACATCTCTCTGTCTCTGATGGAATAATTGCGCTCAGCAGAAGAAAACGCCTTGTAGAAAATACCGCAGGTGACTAAACGACCGGAAGGGGATCTTTCTAGAAGCACTGCTCCAGCTCCCGTGTAGGAGGCATCCACCTCGAGCAGGAAACGACTTCTTAGTCTCATAACGATGAAGCACAGGGCGGCTGCAGAGGCTTGCTTTAGAGACAAAAAGGTATCTTTAGCCTCCAGAGACCAGATGTGGGAGTTGGCTCCCTTACGCACAAGAGTCAAGATAGGCTTAGATAGCGAGGAAAAATGTGGGATGAACTGCCTGTAATAGTTCACGAATCCAAGAAACTGTTGGATGGCTTTTACCCCTAGAGGCAGAGGCCATTTGATTATGGCTGATACTTTCTCCGAATCCATGTTCAGTCAGGATTCCGAGATAATATGTCCCAAAAATGGTAACGGGGTTTGCTCAAAGACACACTTCTCGAACTTGGCATAGAGACGGTTCTCTCTTAAACGTAACAGCACTTGGCAAACATCTTGCCGATGAGATGACAGATCCGGAGAGAAAAAGAGAATATCGTCCAAATATACTACAACGCAGTAATACAGGAGGTCTCGAAAAATGTCATTAACAAACTCCTGAAATACAGCGGGTGCGTTGCAGAGGTCAAAGGTCATGACCAGGTACTCGTAATTTCCATCCCGCGTATTAAACGCGGTCTTCCACTCGTCACCAACGTGGATACGGATCAGGTTGTAGGCACCACGAAGGTCTAGTTTGATGAAAATCCATGCTCCCCTCAAACGATCAAACAGCTCCAGAATTGGTGGTAGAGGATACCTTTTCTTGACTGTGATGTTATTCAAGCCTCTATAGTCAATACAGGGTCGAAGGAAGCCGTCCTTTTTAACTAAGAAGAAACCCGCGTCTGCGGGAGAGGAGGACTTTCGAATAAAGCCCCAGGCCAGATTTTCTTGGATATAGTACGATATGGCCTGGGTTTCCACTGAAGATAGCGGGTATATTCTGCCTCAAGGAGGGGTCGAACCAGGAATGAATTCAATCGGGCAGTCATACGACTGATGCGGCGTACTCTCTGACTCCTTCTTGTTGAAGACACCAGAGAAGGGCCAGTGGACAGCGGGTAATCCAACGGGAACAGAAGGAGGCAGTGACATCCCAAAGGGTCGAACTGGCAGCCGGCACCTCTCCTGGCAGTACTGACCCCAGCGAAGTAAGTTACCAGAGCGTCAATCATGGTTTGGCTCATGTGTCCTTAGCCAGGGAAGACCAAGAAGAACAGCGTGGGCCATGTCAGATACAAAATAGATGGCAATCCTCTCCCGATGCAGAACCCCAACTTGCAACTTCAGCTCCTTGGTAACCTTAGTGACCGCCTCAGGTAAAGGCCTTCCATCCACAGAAGCAATCGAACGAGGGTTCTCCAGGGTCCTAACTGGGATCTGGTACTTCTCAACTTCTTCAAGCCTGAGAAAGTTCCCTGCCACGCCAGAATCCACGTAAACCACCTCAGAATAGCGTTTAGGACCTGAGAACCACTGAACAGTCAGGGTTAAAGGTAGATAGGAATCACATACACCTATGGAGGCCTCTCTTACCTGTCTTAGGTAGAGGAGTTTCCTGGCCGCACTGGGCAGGAACGAAGCAAGTGAGAACCATCTTCACAGTATAGACATAAGCCTTGCACGCGTCTCTCACGACGGCATTGCTCCGCCATTTTAAGACGATCCACCTGCATATATTCAGCAGCTGCTGCGGAAGAAGACACCGCAGAACCTGGGCTAAAATGCCTGTGGATGGTTAGAGATGAGATAGTAGGTCTCCAATCTCTAGCAGCCTCAAGAGAAGGCTCCTGAAATCGTAAATCAATACGTGTAGCAAGAGAAATCAAACCCTCGAGAGAGGTTGGAGTATTTTGACCAGCGAACCAGGAGTTCACCCCAACTTTGAAGCCAGAGTGCGAAAACGAATGGCGTATTGCCCAACAGTAAGTGAACCTTGGCGGAGATTAAGGAGGGACTCAGTGGTAGAGGCCAGGCGACCCGGTTCATCAAACACTCTGTGGAAGGTTTCCAAAAAAATTTGCAGCTGAGAGACTATGGGATCGTCTCGCTCCCACAAGGGATTTACCCAAGTCAACGCCTCACCCTCCAGATGTGAAAACACAAACGCCACCTTAGCCCGATCAGTGGGCTATTGCTGTGGCAACAACTCAAAATGCAGACAACACTGATTTAAAAAATCCCTGCAAAGCTAGGGATCGCCATTAAACTGGGGCGGTTTACCAAGGCGAGGTGGGGGATGAGGAGTAGAGTCAGGGGTACGGGCCGACGCCTGCACCAAAGTCGAGGCCACAGATTGAAGAGAGAGCAGACGGTCATCCACAGAGGCCATATTACTCAATATGTGGGCCTGAGTGTTGCGCTGCTGAACAAGCTCCTGCTGGAGACTAGCAAGCTGAATAGCATTCCCTGGGTCAGCGGCCTGTAAAGCGGACCATCGGAAACCGATGGACTTCATGAAGGACATAATGCGAACCTGATTCTCCTTCAAAAATATCCACTCTTTTTGGGCAGCAGAGGCACCAGCGGGATCCATGACCTGATTATTCTGTTACGACTTTTGGAGTGGACCCTATGGGCTGAGATACCAACCCACCCTGAGTGAACTGACCTAATGGAACCACCCCCTATACAGGGATCATCAGGGTCAGCACCAGTGAGGTAAAGTATTGCAACTGCTGGTAAGTGTAGACTGACTGAGCACAGTAATAATATCAAACTGTGGAATGACTGTTTATACAATTTACACTAGTCTGTGGACTGACGGACCACAATGTTTATTATGAATTGTATACCGGCTCATCCTAGCATTTACACAAGGTGATGACTAATTAAATACAGTATTTATGCTGGACGGAGGACCAACTGATTACAATATTAACATTTCACTATGGAGTGACTGACAGCAATATTTACAATATACTGTGGACAGACTGACTACAGCTTTGACAATAAACTGTGGATAGATTGACCACATTCATTATCTCTGAGATAAGTAATTTTGGCCCTAGGGAGTTAAACTTATTGGTGTGTATAGCATGTAGCAGGAACATATTATCATACGTTTGTCTTTTTACAGGTTACTGCTCTAATTGACATAATGAAGGGTAAAATTTCTCTTTGTGGACTCCAGCAAGACAATTGGAAGAATCACATAAAAGGTAATTAATTTTCAAATTATTACTGATAATTGTTGGTCTAGGCTTGAGTTCTAGATCTGCGGAGGTGTAATAACACCTTCCTGATACATGACAATATATTGCAGGTGCTATGTTAAATGTATATCTTCTATACACAACTCTTAGTATAACACCACTTTATCTCAGGTACAGAGATAGGGAACATTTTTTCTCATTATCAACTTTCTTCCAAATTGGGAATACCCTCTTATATTTCATAAAATACACTCAATACCTTGATTACACGAGACTGACCCCAGCATTCACACTAGACCGCAGCCTGGCAGAACACAGCTTTTACACTATGTGACCATAAACTGAGTAAAGTATTTATAAAAACTGTCGACTGACTGACCACAACATTGCCAGTAGACTGTACACTAATTAACCATATAATATACACTAGGTGTGGACTGACTGAGCACAGTATTAATACCAGACTTAGGACTGACTTACCACAACATTTACAATAGATTGTGCACCTACTGACCACAGCATTTACATTAAGTTTGGACCGACTGACCACAGTAATAATACCAGACTGTGGACTGACTGTCTATATCATTTAAACTAGTCTGTGGACTGACTGGCCACAACATTCGCAGTAGACTGTACACTAATTGACCATATAACATACACTAGGTGTGGACTGACCTAGCACAGTATTTATACTAGTTTTGGGATTGACTTACCACAACATTTACAGTACATTGTGCACCGACTGACCATAGCATGTACACTAAGTGTAGTCTGACTGAGCACAGTAATAATATCAGACTGTGGAATGACTGTCTATACAATTTACACTATTATGTGGAGTGACAGACCACAATATTCACTATAAATTGTAGACCAGCTCATCCCAGCATTTACACTAGGTGTGGACTAATTAAACACAGTACTTATACTGGACGGAGGACCAACTGATTACAATATTTACTCTTCACTATGGACTGACAAAAACATTTAAGAGTATACTGTGGACTGACTGACTACAGCTTTGACAATAAACTGTGGATAGATTGACCACATGTATTATCTCTGAGATAAGTAATTTTGGCTCTAGTGAGTTATACTTATTGGTGTGTATAGCATGTAGCAGGATCAAATTATCATGCGTTTGTCTTTTTACAGGTTACGGCTCCCATTGACATTTTGAAGTATAAAATTTTTCTTTGTGGACTACAACAAGACAATTGGAAGAAATACATAAAAGGTAATTAATTTTCAAATTACTGATAATCATTGATCTAGGCTTTATTTCTAGATCTGCGGAGGTGTAATAACACCTTCCTGATACATGACAATATACTGTATGTGTTATTTTAAATGTATATCTTCTATACACAACTCTTAGTATAACACCACCTTATCTCAGGTACAGAGTTAGGGAATATTTTTTCTCATTATCATCTGTCTTCGAAATTGGGAATACCCTCTTATATTTCACAAAATATACATGTTTCAGCGGTGAAACAATTAATACCATGATTACACGAGACGCAATGGGAACACGCTGGATACAGTAAAGCGCAGAGCATGCACTGGGAAGCAAGCAGAGAAACAGGAGAATACAGAGCGTGCACTGGGAAGCAAGTAGAGAATACAGAGCGTGCACTTGAAAGCAAGTAGAGAAACAGGAGAATACAGAGCGTGCACTGGGAAGCAAGTAGAGAAACAGGAGAATACAGAGCGTGAACTGGGAAGCACGATGAGATGCAGAGTGCATAGCACGCACTGAGACGCACGCTGTAGGACCTGAGCATATAAAAGCACCCGCACTGAGACCTGCACAGATGCGGAAGTAGTAATCAGTGGCTTCCTCTAGCAGAAAGCATCCTGAAATACCTGTTGCTGTGGCCAAGAATGAGGTACTTCCGGGTCAGGCAGCATAATGATCGGAGGAAGTGCGCCGCCGCGGCCTAAGCAGCCGGGTGCGTGTTCCTTGTGGATGGGATCCCTGATGTGCCCACCAAGCCGGAAGTTGAGGAGAGACCTCCGGAAGAGCCTGGTCAGCGGCACGCAGAGTGAGGTAAGTATCTTGCTGCTGGGGGGCGTGCGGCGTTGTAACAGTACCTCCCCTTTACATCCCCTCCTTTTGAGGCTAGAAAGAAACTTGTTATGATTGAGTCACCGAGGAGGAAAAAACAAAACACAAGCTCAGCCCAGAAAATCAGAGAGGTTGGAAACTAGCAGTAGCCGTGGATTGTTCCTACGGTGATCCTAGACACCTCGTCACATACGGAGATCTTAATAAGCCTAAAGAGAGAAAAAAGAAAAACTGACTGCCCCAGAGCAGACCCCAAAGCAATAGGCAGCCCCCAACATATAATGATGGTGAAACAAGATGAAAACACTAACACAGATAGAAAGATAGGTTGAGCAAACGATGGGGCCCAAGCTAACTAAAAAGGACAGGACAGAAAAGCTGCTGTCTGCAATCCGAGAAAACCCTGCTAAAAATATTACCAACACAACTGATAAGCAAAAAGGACCCTGAAGTCACTAGACTTCAAACCCTATATCAGCACTCAGAATATTCTGAAAGCAGAGCAAAAGAGAACACTGATCAAGGAATAAGAATCCAGCACCCCCCCGGCCGGGGATGGCTGAACTAAAAAAAACAAGGTAAACAAAACCAAAAAAAATAAGTTCAATAGCAGAGCCAAAACTTATCTTTGGGAAGCAGGAATCAGACTGGTCTCCAAGAATCCAGCAGAGAAATCACCAGCAATTCAGAAGGGTGTCGGCTGCCTTATATCCAGTCTGAAGTTCCTGTTACCCAGTCACAATCCACCTGATCAGGTGTTTGGTTTCTTTCATCCAAATCAGTCTCACTACCTTCCTTCACCAGAAGAGGGAGATCCTCGGACACCAAAAATCAACACCAACACCAAAAATCTGCAATTTTTTCTTGATGGTCTGGGGCGACCCGCATTACCACCTGGGTCCAAAACTGAGGTTTATTCTTCGCCAAAGGAGTAGCATCAATACCCCTCAAAGGAATAGGCGTCCGCAGGGGTGTCATAGGGAAACCACAACGTTTAGCAAAATCCAAATCCATTAGGTTCAAGGCCGCTCCTGAATCCACAAAGGCTTTAGCAGAAAATGTGGACAGGGAGCAGATCAGAGTAATTGCCAGAAGAAACTTTAGTTTGTACACCACCTACAGCAAATGTGTGTGCAAAATGTTTCTCTCGTTTAGGGCAGACAGAAATAATATGAGAGGCATCTCCACAGAAAAAACACAGCTTATTACGCCTTCTAAACTCCTGACGTTGAGCCCTAGGCAAAACTCTATTACATTGCATAGGTTCAGACATTTGTTCAACAGGTGGCAGCATTTCCCGTGTAAATTTACGTTCACGTAAACGCCGATCAACCTGAATGGCTAATGACATAGAATCGTCAAGACCAGAGGGAACAGGAAATCCCACCATAGTATCTTTTACGGTTTCTGACAAACCCTTCCGAAAGAGAGCTGCCAAGGCACCATCATTCCAAGTGGTGAGGACCGCCCACTTTCGGAATTTTTGACAGTACAGTTCTGCAGAATCTTGACCCTGGCTCAATGCCAACAGGGTCTTTTCAGCTTGATCAATCGCATTAGGTTCATCATACAACAACCCCAAGGCCTGAAAAAATGTGTCCACATTAGTTAGAATAGGATCATCTGGTACTAAAGAAAACACCCAATCCTGGGGATCGCCGCGCAGCAAAGAGACAACAATTTTAACCTGCTGCGCAGAGCTCCCCGATGAGTTAGGATTCAAGGCAAGAAATAATTTACAATTATTCTTAAAATACAAAAACTTAGACCGATCCCCAAAAAACACATCAGGAGTGGGGATTTTTGGTTCAGCAGCATGTGAATGAGCAAGATAGGCGGAAATTCCTTGCACTTCAGCAGCAAGCTGCTCCACACGATCAGACAATTGCTTAAACTCCATCAGAAAAAAAAAAATATTCCTCCTACAGCCTCAGAGAAAAAGAGGAAAAAATATACACAAAAAAAAACTTCTGACACTTTTTTTTTTTAACAATTCCTTCCTGCTTTTGAGTACCCTAGAATCTGCGGTTTGGCTGGTGATTCTGTTATGATTGAGTCACCGAGGAGGAAAAAACAAAACACAAGCTCAGCCCAGAAAATCAGAGAGGTTGGAAACTAGCAGATTGCAGACCCCTAATCCTATCACACAACTAGCAGTAGCCGTGGAGTGTTCCTATGGTGATCCTAGATACCTCATCACAGCAGGAGATTTTAATAAGCCTAAAGAGAGAAAAGAGAAAAACTGACTGCCCCAGAGCAGACACCAAAGCAATAGGCAGCCCCACACATATAATGACTGTGAAACAAGATGAAAACACTAACACAGATAGAAAGATAGGTTGAGCAAACGATGGGGCCCAAGCTAACTAAAAAGGACAGGACAGAAAAGCTGCTGTCTGCAATCCGAGAAAACCCTGCTAAAAATATTACCAACACAACTGATAGGCTAAAAGGACTCTGAAGTCACTAGACTTCAAACCCTATATCAGCACTCAGAATATTCTGAAAGCAGAGCAAAAGAGAACACTGATCAAGGAATAAGAATCCAGCACCCCCCCGTCCGGGGATGGCTGAACTAAAAAAAACAAGGTAAACAAAACCAAAACCAATAAGTTCAATAGCAGAGCCAAAACTTATCTTTGGGAAGCAGGAATCAGACTGGTCTCCAAGAATCCAGCAGAGAAATCACCAGCAACTCAGAAGGGCGTCGGCTGCCTTATATCCAGTCTGAAGTTCCTGTTACCCAGTCACAATCCACCTGATCAGGTGTTTGGTTTCTTTCATCCAAATTAGCCTCACTACCTTCCTTCACCAGAAGAGGGAGATCCTCGGACACAAAAGGTGAATGAACAGATGAGCTCACAACAGAAACCTCTCTAAGATACGAGGTGCAGTGATGTTCTCCCAAGGTTCCCACGACCTCTCCTCAGGACCAAACCCTATCCAATCGATCAAAAAGAAGGTTTTCCCTCTCACCTTTTTCATGGCGAGTATATCCCTCACCTCAAAAATGTCCTCATGGCTAACAGGATTAGGAGTGTGACAGATAGAGGAATAATAGCGATTAAACACCACGGGTTTGAGGAGGGAGACCTGGAAGGTGTTGGAAATACGGAGCGAGGCAGGCAACGTCAACTTGTAGGCCACGTCATTGATTCGTCCCAAGATCTCAAAGGGACCAATGTATCGAGGACTCAACTTGTAGGAAGGACTTTTAAGCCAGATAAACTTGGAAGATAGCCATACTTTCTCACCGGGAAGGTACAGAGGTGGGTCCAAACATCTTTTGTCAGCATGTCTCTTCATCCTGTCACCAGCTTTGACAAGTGCTTCTTTGGTCTCCTCCCAAATTTAGAGATCTCCATGGACAAGGAGTCAGCTGTTGGAAAACCCGAGACTGGTGGAACCGGCAGGGGCATATTAGCATTTTGCCCCAAGACAATGAAAAAAGGAGACTTGTTGGAGGAGTTACTAGGATAATTGTTATAGGCATAATTCGGCCCAAGGAAGAAGACAGACCCAATTATCCTGGTGAGCATTTGAAAAATGGCGAAGGTACGATGTCAAGATCTGGTTGGTATGTTCCACCTGACCGTTGGTCTGGGGGTGATAGTCCAAAGAAAAATCCAAAGTCACGTTCATAAGCTTGCAGAGAGCTCTCCAAAATCGAGAAGTAAACTAAACTCCTGTGTCGGAAACAATGCATTACGGGAATCCATGAATGCTGAAGGTATGAGCAATAAAAGTCTTGGCCAATTCGGAGGCAGAGGGCAAACCCGGCAGAGGGATAAAGTGAGCCATCTTAGAGAACCGATCCACGACCACCAAGATTACCGTACAACCACAGGATCGAGGGAGATTTGTGATGAAATCAATGGCGATATGTTGCCATGGGGCTGAAGGTACTGGGAGAGGCTGCAGAGAACCAGAGTGAAGTTGCCTCGGAATCTTGTTCTTGTCGCATGAGGGACAGGAAGATAAAAACTCCTCGATGCCTCGGTGTAAAGAGGACCACCAATAGTGGCGAGATATGAGAGAGTAAGTCTTCTTTATCCCTGCATGACCGGCAATCTTGGATGAATGGACCCAAAGCAGCACTTTCTTTCTGCTATTCTCGGCGACAAACGTCCTCCACGGGGGTAAGTTAGCAAGACCTAGGGGAGTCAAGGTTATAATACTGGAGGGATCGATGATGTTAGAAGGATCCTCCACTGCATCAGCTGGCTGGAAAGACCTAGACAAAGCATCGACCTTGACGTTAAAATGGCCTGATCGGAAGTGAAGTTCAAAATCGAAGCGGGCAAAGAAAAGGGACCATCTGGCCTGCCGGGGGTTAAGTCTTTGAGCCGACCGGATGTAGGACAGATTCTTGTGGTCGGAGAAAATTACGAAAGGATGGGCCGCCCCCTCTAGAGGGTACCACCATTCCTTAAGAGTCAGTTTGATGGCCAACATCTCTCTGTCTCTGATGGAATAATTGCGCTCAGCAGAAGAAAACGCCTTGTAGAAAATACCGCAGGTGACTAAACGACCGGAAGGGGATCTTTCTAGAAGCACTGCTCCAGCTCCCGTGTAGGAGGCATCCACCTCGAGCAGGAAACGACTTCTTAGTCTCATAACGATGAAGCACAGGGCGGCTGCAGAGGCTTGCTTTAGAGACAAAAAGGTATCTTTAGCCTCCAGAGACCAGATGTGGGAGTTGGCTCCCTTACGCACAAGAGTCAAGATAGGCTTAGATAGCGAGGAAAAATGTGGGATGAACTGCCTGTAATAGTTCATGAATCCAAGAAACTGTTGGATGGCTTTTACCCCTAGAGGCAGAGGCCATTTGATTATGGCTGATACTTTCTCCGAATCCATGTTCAGTCAGGATTCCGAGATAATATGTCCCAAAAATGGTAACGGGGTTTGCTCAAAGACACACTTCTCGAACTTGGCATAGAGACGGTTCTCTCTTAAACGTAACAGCACTTGGCAAACATCTTGCCGATGAGATGACAGATCCGGAGAGAAAAAGAGAATATCGTCCAAATATACTACAACGCAGTAATACAGGAGGTCTCGAAAAATGTCATTAACAAACTCCTGAAATACAGCGGGTGCGTTGCAGAGGTCAAAGGTCATGACCAGGTACTCGTAATTTCCATCCCGCGTATTAAACGCGGTCTTCCACTCGTCACCAACGTGGATACGGATCAGGTTGTAGGCACCACGAAGGTCTAGTTTGATGTAAATCCATGCTCCCCTCAAACGATCAAACAGCTCCAGAATTGGTGGTAGAGGATACCTTTTCTTGACTGTGGTGTTATTCAAGCCTCTATAGTCAATACAGGGTCGAAGGAAGCCGTCCTTTTTAACTAAGAAGAAACCCGCGTCTGCGGGAGAGGAGGACTTTCGAATAAAGCCCCAGGCCAGATTTTCTTGGATATAGTACGATATGGCCTGGGTTTCCACTGAAGATAGCGGGTATATTCTGCCTCAAGGAGGGGTCGAACCAGGAATGAATTCAATCGGGCAGTCATACGACTGATGCGGCGTACTCTCTGACTCCTTCTTGTTGAAGACACCAGAGAAGGGCCAGTGGACAGCGGGTAATCCAACGGGAACAGAAGGAGGCAGTGACATCCCAAAGGGTCGAACTGGCAGCCGGCACCTCTCCTGGCAGTACTGACCCCAGCGAAGTAAGTTACCAGAGCGTCAATCATGGTTTGGCTCATGTGTCCTTAGCCAGGGAAGACCAAGAAGAACAGCGTGGGCCATGTCAGATACAAAATAGATGGCAATCCTCTCCCGATGCAGAACCCCAACTTGCAACTTCAGCTCCTTGGTAACCTTAGTGACCGCCTCAGGTAAAGGCCTTCCATCCACAGAAGCAATCGAACGAGGGTTCTCCAGGGTCCTAACTGGGATCTGGTACTTCTCAACTTCTTCAAGCCTGAGAAAGTTCCCTGCCACGCCAGAATCCACGTAAACCACCTCAGAATAGCGTTTAGGACCTGAGAACCACTGAACAGTCAGGGTTAAAGGTAGATAGGAATCACATACACCTATGGAGGCCTCTCTTACCTGTCTTAGGTAGAGGAGTTTCCTGGCCGCACTGGGCAGGAACGAAGCAAGTGAGAACCATCTTCACAGTATAGACATAAGCCTTGCACGCGTCTCTCACGACGGCATTGCTCCGCCATTTTAAGACGATCCACCTGCATATATTCAGCAGCTGCTGCGGAAGAAGACACCGCAGAACCTGGGCTAAAATGCCTGTGGATGGTTAGAGATGAGATAGTAGGTCTCCAATCTCTAGCAGCCTCAAGAGAAGGCTCCTGAAATCGTAAATCAATACGTGTAGCAAGAGAAATCAAACCCTCGAGAGAGGTTGGAGTATTTTGACCAGCGAACCAGGAGTTCACCCCAACTTTGAAGCCAGAGTGCGAAAACGAATGGCGTATTGCCCAACAGTAAGTGAACCTTGGCGGAGATTAAGGAGGGACTCAGTGGTAGAGGCCAGGCGACCCGGTTCATCAAACACTCTGTGGAAGGTTTCCAAAAAAATTTGCAGCTGAGAGACTATGGGATCGTCTCGCTCCCACAAGGGATTTACCCAAGTCAACGCCTCACCCTCCAGATGTGAAAACACAAACGCCACCTTAGCCCGATCAGTGGGCTATTGCTGTGGCAACAACTCAAAATGCAGACAACACTGATTTAAAAAATCCCTGCAAAGCTAGGGATCGCCATTAAACTGGGGCGGTTTACCAAGGCGAGGTGGGGGATGAGGAGTAGAGTCAGGGGTACGGGCCGACGCCTGCACCAAAGTCGAGGCCACAGATTGAAGAGAGAGCAGACGGTCATCCACAGAGGCCATATTACTCAATATGTGGGCCTGAGTGTTGCGCTGCTGAACAAGCTCCTGCTGGAGACTAGCAAGCTGAATAGCATTCCCTGGGTCAGCGGCCTGTAAAGCGGACCATCGGAAACCGATGGACTTCATGAAGGACATAATGCGAACCTGATTCTCCCGCAAAAATATCCACTCTTTTTGGGCAGCAGAGGCACCAGCGGGATCCATGACCTGATTGTTCTGTTACGACTCTTGGAGTGGACTCTCTGAGCTGAGATACCAACCCACCCTGAGTGAACTGACCTATTGGAACCACTCCCTATACAGTGATCATCAGGGTCAGCACCAGTGGGGTAAAGTATTGCAACTGCTGGTAAGTGTAGACTGACTGAGCACAGTAATAATATCAAACTGTGGAAAGACTATCTATACAATTTACACTAGTCTGTGGACTGACGGACCACAATGTTCATGATAAATTGTATACCAGCTCATCCTAACATTTACATTAGGTGATGACTAATTAAACACAGTATTTATACTGGACGGAGGACCAACTGATTACCATATTAACATTTCACTATGGAGTGACTGACAGCAACATTTAAAATATACTGTGGACAGACTGACTACAGCTTTGACAATAAACTGTGGATAGATTGACCACATTCATTATCTCTGACGTAAGTAATTTTGGCCCTAGGGAGTTATACTTATTGGTGTGTATAGCATGTAGCAGGAACATATTATCATACGTTTGTCTTTTTACAGGTTACTGCTCTAATTGACATAATGAAGGGTAAAATTTTTCTTTGTGGACTCCAGCAAGACAATTGGAATAATCACATAAAAGGTAATTAATTTTCAAATTATTGCTGATAATTGTTGGGCTAGGCTTGAGTTCTAGATCTGCGGAGGTGTAATAACACCTTCCTGATACATGACAATATACTGTAGGTGCTATCTTAAATGTATATTTTCTATACACAACTCTTAGTATAACACCACTTTATCTCAGGTACTGAGATAGGGAACATTTTTTCTCATTATCAACTTTCTTCCAAATTGAGAATACCCTATTATATTTCATAAAATACACTTGTTTCAGCGGTGAAACAATCAATACCTTGATTACACGAGACTGACCCCAGCATTCAGACTAGACCGCAGCCTGACAGAACACAGCATTTACACTACGTGACCATAAACAGAGGAAAGTATTTATAAAAACTGTCGACTGACTGACCACAACATTCACAGTAGACTGTGCACTAATTGACCAAAGAATTTACACTAGGTGTGGACTGACTGAGCACAGTATTAATACCTGACTGTGGACTGACTGTTTATATACTGTATTTTTCGCTTTATAAGACGCACCTGATTATAAGACGCACCTAGGTTTTAGAGGAGGAAAATAAGAAAAAAAATATTTTGAGTCAAATAATGTGCAAAACCTTTAATTAAATAACAAAATATTATTTTAACATAGTAGACTCAACAGCAGCATTGTTGGTAACATGTAAGAACAGTCCCATGTACTGTAAGTAACAGCAAAAACCATGTTCTGGCTAACAATTGGGGAGAAACGTTAATCGTCAGACAGCACAATCTTCTAGTCGGAGAATCCCAGGAATTCCTCATCCCTGCTGTCAGAGTCTAGGAAGTTCAGGTCCTCACAATCATTGGTTTCACTTTCTTCACTGTCCTCATATAGCGCACCATCTTCGGTGCCATCTAAGGCATTGCTAATCCCACATTTTTTGAATGAACGTATAACTATTTCATCCTTCACTGATTGCCATGATGTTTTCACCCACTCACAAACTTGAGTGATAGTGGGCCTCTTCATGCGTCCAGTTGGTGTCAGATCATGATTGCCAGCAGCAATCCATTTAGTCCACTCTTCTCGCATGTAGACTTTAAACGGCTTGTTTATAGAAACATCGAGAGGTTGTAGCTGGCTGGTAAGCCCCCCTGGAATTACCGCAGATGGGTCTTCACTTCTTTAAACACTTTTTTTGTGTTTTCACTAATATGTGCTCTGAACTGGTCTAGCACTAACAGGGATGTTTTTTTCAGAAGCCCTTCAGGACGTTTCGACCACACTTTGTTAACCCACAATCTCATTCCGTTCTCGTCCATCCATCCTTTCTTGTGAACGTGCACAACAACTTCTCGTGGGATA
Organism: Dendrobates tinctorius; assembly: GCF_039654945.1. Lineage (NCBI taxonomy): Eukaryota > Metazoa > Chordata > Amphibia > Anura > Dendrobatidae > Dendrobates > Dendrobates tinctorius. The sequence continues at coordinate 35,327,315 of NW_027361683.1, forward strand.
GCTTCTTTGGGCATGTTCTTTCTTTTAAAGATTAACATTGGTGGCAGTTTCGTGCCATCGGCACAGCAGGACAACACAACTGTGTAGTGGTTTTTTTCGTGTCCTGCAGTTTTTACCGTGATGGTTTTGGCACCCTTTGCATCAACAGTCCTGTTGGATGGCACGTCAAAGGTTAGAGGGACTTCATCCATATTCCCAATCTGGCCTAATTCATAACCATTTTTCTTTCTGCTGTCAATTACAAACTTGCAGAATGACAGAATCTTGGCTTCATATTCTTGTGGCATTTTTTGGGCAATTCTAGTTTTGGTGCGCATAGCAAGGCCACATCTCTTCATGAATCTGAAACACCATGCTGGTGATCCAGTGAAGTCATTGATGCCTTTCTCAGCAGCAATCCGCTTGGCTTCGAATAGGATCATTTTTGTTGAGACCGAAAGGCCATTATTTCTGTGGCGTATGATCCACTCTTTTACGTCCACGTCTAACTGTGGCCACTTTGCACCACGCCTACGTAGACCAGATCTGCTTTTTCCTGCTTTTTGCATCTCATCCTCCTGCTTCCTCCACTCTCTTATCATTTTTTCAGTTGGAGGCGGTCCAAAATGTCTCTCCGCTGCTCTGTTCCCATGCTCTTTAGCGTATTTTACAACCTCCAGTTTAAAGGGAATTTTGTATGCAAGCCTTTTCTGCTTTGACATGCTTGAAACATGCATAATATGCAGCAGCCAACTGTACGGTATTTTTCTGCAACAAAATACAGTATTGAAACAACTGTCAGCTCTGTCATTCATAGTTATGGGGCAACTGAGAGCAAGAATGAATACGGTACTCTTGCTGTAGAAAAGACATGGGCTGCACATCCAAAAATACGGTAACAAGTTGATCTAGTGGGGTTAAGCAAAAAATGTACTGTATTCATCTGAACAAGAAGTTTTTAGTTTACGGTAACATTATGATCAGACATATAAAGCCTACTGCCAAGTGACGGTGAATGTGTCCATAACTTTAAATACTGTAACCATAAAGCTGTGGAGCAATGTGCCGACCACCACAACGACAACGAGCAGGTGGGTACCTGGTGCCCTACAGTACCCATGCGGCAAGGGGTTCCACCTATTTTTGCTCACTAAGGCCGGGATCACACAGAGTTAAACGGCCGAGTCTCGCATGGTAATACCCGGCGCTGGCGCCGGGACTCAGGAGCGGGGCGTACGGCCGCATAGCAATACATGGAGCTGCACGCCCCGCTCCTGAGTCCTGGCGGCAGCGCCGGGTATTACCATGCGAGACTCGGCCGTTTAACTCGCATGTGTGATCCCGGCCTAAGAGGTTCGCCGTCATGTGCTAGCGGCTTCATACAGTCTAATCAGAATGTTAAACTAAGAACCTAATGTTTAGTTTCATTTTGCCTAGTGGCATTAGATCAACTTATGATTTTAGATGTGTGGTTCATGTCTTTTTCTACACCTATGATGAATGAAAAACATTGTTATGGGAGATGTGTTGTGACGCACTGTTATGAGAGATCTGTGGTGATGCACTGTTTGAGAGATCTGTGGCAATGCACTCCTATGAGGGATCTGTGACGCACTGTTATGAGAGATCTGTGGAGACACACTGTTATGGGAGATCTGTGGTGACGCACTGTTATGGGAGATCTGTGGTGACGCACTGTTATGGGAGATGTGTGGAGACATACTGTTATGGGGGATCTGTGGTGACGCACTGTTATGGGGGATCTGTGATGACGCACTGTTATGGGGATCTGTGGATGATGTACTGTTATGGGAGATGTGTGGAGACACACTGTTATGGGGGATCTGTGGTGACGCACTGTTATGGGGATCTGTGGATGACGCACTGTTATGGGGGATCTGTGGTGACGCACTGTTATGGGGATCTGTGGATGACGCACTGTTATGGGAGATCTGGAGAGACACACTGTTATGGGAGATCTGTGGTGACGCACTGTTATGGGATATGTGTGGTGACGCACTGTTATGGGGATCTGAGGATGACGCACTGTTATGGGGGATCTGTGGTGACGCACTGTTATGGGGATCTGTGGATGATGCACTGTTATTGGAGATCTGTGGAGACACACTGTTATGGGAGATCTGTGGTGACGCACTGTTATGGGAGATGTGTGGAGACACACTGTTATGGGAGATCTGTGGAGATGCACTGTTATGGGGGTATCTGTGGATGACGCACTATTATGGGGGATCAGTGGATGATGCACTGTTATGGGAGATCTGTGGAGACACACTGTTATGGGAGATCTGTGGTGATGCACTGTTATGGGGATCTGTGGTGACGCACTGTTATGGGGATCTGTGGATGACGCACTGTTATGGGGATCTGTGGTGACGCACTGTTATGGGGATCTGTGGTGACGCACTGTTATGGGGATCTGTGGATGACGCACTGTTATGGAGATCTGTGACGCACTGATATGGGAGATCTGTGGAGACACATTGTTATGGGGATCCTTGGTGACGCACTGTTATGGGGATCCTTGGTGACACACTGTTATGGGGATCCTTGGTGACGCACTGTTATGGGGATCCTTGGTGACGCACTGTTATGGGGATCCTTGGTGACGCACTGTTATGGGGATCTTTGGTGACGCACTGTTATGGGGATCCTTGGTGACGCACTGTTATGGGGATCCTTGGTGACGCACTGTTATGGGGATCCTTGGTGACGCACTGTTATGGGGATCTGTGGTGACGCACTGTTATGGGGATCTGTGGTGACACACTGTTATGGGGATCTGTGGTGACGCACTGTTATGGGGATCTGTGGTGATGCACTGTTCTGGGGATCTGTGGATGACGTACTGTTATGGGGATCTGCGGATAACGCACTGTTATGGGGATCTGTGAATCACAGTACAGTGTGTGTAGTAGTGACTACCACCCCCCTCATCATTAGGAATACACCCATGTACTGTATACATGGGTGTATTCTGAAAGATGAGGAAGGTGGTAGTCACACTTGCAATAAACACTTTGGGCACTATCCCTAATATGGCCACAACCCCATCATCCATCAGAATACACCCATTGATACGGTATTCTGAAGGATGATGGGGGTTGTATTTCCCTTCAATGTGTGCACTGCCTCACCTCTCTCAAGGATCTAGGAATAATGTGAGATAAAATGAAAGTGCTACACTATACCTGATTGATGGAGGCAGCCCAGCAACAGATCCCTCCACCAATCAATATCCATCCCTGCAAACGAGGAGGAGGAGAAACATGCTTCTCTCCCTCCTCTGCCTTAGGGCTCCGTGTGCCACGGAGCCTCCTGATCCTTGTGCCAGCTTTTAGCCACAGCGCATGCGCAGATCGAGTTCAGTGACCGAGCTCCATCTGCGCATGTGCCGGGTCGGCGGCCATTTTCTTGTAGTCCTGCAGACACAGGCTGTTATACCGGTATTCCATCGGAAACTGGAAAATCACAGCCTGTTCCCGGAACTGTCATGGCGCCGACCTGCACTATCCCGCCCGCGTAACCGCCGGTTAACCCGCAGCGATACCCCCAGCTCCAGGCCTGCTGCATTGCCCCACCGGAGACCCTGAGATGTACCAGGCTGCTCAGCAGCCGCCGCGGCCATCGCTAACGCCGCCATCGCTACCGCAGCCGCCACTGCCACCGCAAAAGTAAGTTTTTCCCCCCGATTTTTATCACTATACGATTGTAAGAAGCACCCCCATTTCCCCCACAATTTGGGGGAAACAAAAGTGCGTCTTACAATCCGAAAAATACGGTAATTTAAACTAGTCTCTGGACTGACTGACCACAACATTCACAGTAGACTGTACACTAATTACCATATAATATACACTAGGTGTGGACTGACTGAGCACAGTATTAATACCAGACTTAGCACTGACTTACCACAACATTTACAATAGATTGTGCACCGACTGTCCATAGCATTTACATTAAGTTTGGACCGACTGACCACAGTAATAATACCAGACTGTGGACTGACTGTCTATATCATTTAAATTAGTCTGTAGACTGACTGACCACAACATTCACAGTAGACTGTACACTAATTGATCATATAACATACACTAGGTGTGGACTGACCTAGCACAGTATTTATACTAGTTTTGGGACTGACTTACCACAACATTTACAATACATTGTGCACCGACTTACCATAGCATGTACAATGAGTGTAGTCTGACTGAGCACAGTAATAATATCAGACTGTGGAATGACTGTCTATACAATTTGCACTATTATGTGGAGTGAAACACCACAATATTCACTATAAATTGTAGACCAGCTCATCCCAGCATTTACACTAGGTGTGGACTAATTAAACACAGTATTTATACTGGACGGAGGACCAACTGATTACAATATTTACTCTTCACTATGGACTGACAAAAACATTTACAATGTACTGTGGACAGACTGACTGCAGCTTTGACAATAAACTGTGGATAGATTGACCACATGTATTATCTCTGAGATAAGTAATTTTGGCCCTAGGGAGTTATACTTATTGGTGTGTATAGCATGTAGCAGGAACATATTATCATACGTTTGTCTTTTCACAGGTTACTGCTCTAATTGACATAATGAAGGGTAAAATTTTTCTTTGTGGACTCCAGCAAGACAATTGGAAGAATCACATAAAAGGTAATTAATTTTCAAATTATTACTGATAATTGTTGGTCTAGGTTTGAGTTCTAGATCTGCGGAGGTGTAATAACACCTTCCTGATACATGACAATATACTGTAGGTGCTATCTTAAATGTATATCTTCTATACACAACTCTTAGTATAACACCACTTATCTCAGGTACAGAGATAGGGAACATTTTTTCTCATTATCAACTTTCTTCCAAATTGGGAATACCCTCTTATATTTCATAAAATACACTTGTTTCAGCGGTGAAACAATCAATACCTTGATTACACGAGACTGACCCCAGCATTCACACTAGACCACAGCCTGACAGAAGACAGCATTTACACTATGTGACCACAAACTGAGGAAAGTATTTATAAAAACTGTCGACTGACTGACCACAACATTCACAGTAGACTGTACACTAATTGACCAAAGAATTTACACTAGGTGTGGACTGGCTGAGCACAGTATTAATACCAGACTTAGGACTGAATTACCACAACATTTACAATAGATTGTGCACCGACTGACCATAGCATTTACATTAAGGTTGGACCGACTGACCACAGTAATAATACCAGACTGTGGACTGACTGTCTATATCATTTAAACTAGTGTGTGGACTGACTGACCACAACATTCACAGTAGACTGCACACTAATTGATCATTTAACATACACTAGGTGTGGACTGACCTAGCACACTATGTATACTAGTTTTGGGACTGACTTACCACAACATTTACAATACATTGTGCACCGACTGACCATAGCATGTACATTAAGTGTAGTCTGACTGAGCACAGTAATAATATCAGACTGTGGAATGACTGTCTCTACAATTTACACTATTATGTGGAGTGACAGACCACAATATTCACTATAAATTGTAGACCAGCTCATTCCAGCATTTACACTAGGTGTGGACTAATTAAACACAGTATTTATACTGGACGGAGGACCAACTGATTACAATATTTACACTTCACTATGACCTGACAAAAACATTTAAGAGTATACTGTGGACTGACTGACTATAGCTTTGACAATAAACTGTGGATAGATTGACCACATGTATTATCTCTGAGATAAGTAATTTTGGCTCTAGTGAGTTATACTTATTGGTGTGTATAGCATGTAGCAGGAACATATTATCATACGTTTGTCTTTTTACAGGTTACTGCTCCCATTGACATATTGAAGTGTAAAATTTTTCTCTGTGGACTACAACAAAACAATTGGAAGAAATACATAAAAGGTAATTAATTTTCAAATTAATTACTGATAATCATTGATCTAGGCTTTATTTCTAGATCTGCGGAGGTGTAATAACACCTTCCTGATACATGACAATATACTGTATGTGTTATTTTAAATGTATATCTTCTATACACAACTCTTAGTATAACACAACCTTATCTCAGGTAAAGAGTTAGGGAACATTTTTTCTCATTATCATCTGTCTTCGAAATTGGGAATAGCCTCTTATATTTCACAAAATACACTTGTTTCAGCAGTGAAACGATTAATACCATGATTAAACGAGATGCAATGGGAACACGCTGGATACAGTAAAGCGAAGAGCATGCACTGGGAAGCAAGTAGAGAAACAGGAGAATGCAGAGCGTGCACTGGGAAGCACGCTGAGATGCAGAGAGTGCAGAGCGCGCACTAGGAAGCACGCTGAAATACAGGAGAATACGGAGCGTGCAATGGGAAGCACGCTGAAATTCAGATAGTGCAGAGCTTGCACTGGGGAGCATGTTGAGATACAGAGAGTGCATAGTGCGCATTGAGATGCACGCTGTTGGACCTGAGCATATAAAAGCACTCACACTGAGATCTCCACAGATGCGGAAGTAGTAATCAGTGGCTTCCTCTAGCAGATAGCATCCTGAAATACCTGTTGCTGTGGCCAAGAATGAGGTACTTCCGGGTCAGGCAGCATAATGATCGGAGGAAGTACGCCGCCGCGGCCTAAGCTGTCGGGTGCGTGTTCCTGGTGGATATGATCCCCGATGTGCCTGCCAAGCCGGAAGTTGAGGAAAGACCTCCGGAAGAGCCCGGTCAGCGGCACGCCGAGTGAGATAAGTATCCTGCTGCTGGGGTGTGTGCAGCGTTGTAACAGTACCTCCCCCTTTACATCCCCTCCTTTTGAGGCTAGAAAGAAACCTCTCTAAGATACGAGGTGCAGTGATGTTCTCCCAAGGTTCCCATGACCTCTCCTCACGACCAAACCCTATCCCATCGATCAAAAAGAAGGTTTTCCCTCTCACCTTTTTCATGGCGAGTATATCCGTCACCTCAAAAATGTCCTCATGGCTAACAGGATTAGGAGTGTGACAGATAGAGGAATAATAGCGATTAAACACTACGGGTTTGAGGAGCGAGATATGGAAGGTGTTGGAAATACGGAGTGAGGCAGGCAACGTCAACTTGTAGGCCACGTCATTGATTCGTCCCAAGATCTCAAAGGGACTGATGTATCGAGGACTCAACTTGTAGGAAGGACTTTTAAGCCAGATAAACTTGGAAGATAGCCATACTTTCTCACTGGGAAGGTACGGAGGTGGGTCCAAACAACTTTTGTCAGCATGTCTCTTCATCCTGTCACCAGCTTTGACAAGTACTTCTTTGGTCTCCTCCCAAATTTTAGAGAACTCCACGGACAAGAAGTCAGCTGTTGGTACACCCGAGACTGGTGGAACCGGCAGGGGCATATTAGCATTTTGTCCCGAGACAATGAAAAGAGGAGACTTGTTGGAGGAGTCATTAGGATAATTGTTATAGGCATAATTCGGCCCAAGGAAGAAGACAGACCCAATTATCCTAGTGAGCATTTGAAAAATGGCGAAGGTACGATGTCAAGATCTGGTTGGTATGTTCCACCTGACCGTTGGTCTGGGGGTGATAGTCCAAAGAAAAATCCAAAGTCACGTTCAAAAGCTTGCAGAGAGCTCTCCTAAACCGAGAAGTAAACTAAACTCCTCTGTCGGAAACAATGCGTTACGGGAATCCATGAATGCTGAAGGTATGAGCAATGAAAGTCTTGGCCAATTCGGAGGCAGAGGGCAAACCCGGCAGAGGGATAATGTGAGCCATCTTAGAGAACCGATCCACGACCACCAAGATTACCGTACAACCACAGGATCGAGGGAGATTTATGATGAAATCCATGGCGATATGTTGCCATGGGGCTGAAGGTACTGGGAGAGGCTGCAGAGTACCAGAGTGAAGTTGCCTCGGAATCTTGTTCTTGTTGCATGAGGGACATGAAGATATAAACTCCTCGATGTCTTGGCGTAAAGAGGATCACCAATAGTGGCGAGATATGAGAGAGTTAGTCTTCTTTCTCCCCGCATGATCGGCAATCTTGGATGAAGAAAACGCCTTGTAGAAAATACCACAGGTGACTAAACGACCAGAAGGGGAGCTTTGGAGAAGCACTGCTCCAGCTCCCGTGGAAGAGGCATCCACCTCGAGCATGAACGACTTGTTAGTTTCATGACGATGAAGCACAGGGGCGGCTGCAGAGGCTTTCTTTAGAGACAAAAAGGCATCTTTAGCCTCCAGAGACCAGATGTGGGAGTTGGCTCTCTTACGGACAAGAGCTGAGATAGGCTTAGATAGCGAGGAAAAATGTGGGATGAACTGCCTGTAATAGTTCACGAATCCAAGAAACTGTTGGATGGCTTTTACCCCGAGAGGCAGTGGCCATTTTATTATGACTGATACTTTCTCCAAATCCATGTTCAGGCAGGATTCCGAGATAATCTGTCCTAATAATGGTAACGGGATTGCTCAAAGACACACTTCTCGAACTTGGCATAGAGACGGTTCTCTCTTAAACTTAACAGCACTTGGCGAACGTCTTGCCGATGAGATGACAGATCCGGAGAGAAAAAGAGAATATCGTCCAAATATACTACAACGCAGTAAAACAGGAGGTCTTGAAAAATGTCATTAACAAACTCCTGAAATACAGCGGGTGCATTGCAGAGGCCAAAGGTCATGACCAGGTACTCGTAATTTCCATCCCGCGTATTAAACGCGGTCTTCCACTCGTCACCAGCGTGGATACGGATCAGGTTGTAGGTACCATGAAGGTCTAGTTTGCTGAAAATCCGTGCTCCCCTCAAACGATCAAAAAGCTCCAGAATTGGTGGTAGATGATATCTGTTCTTGACAGTGATGTTATTCAGGCCTCTATAGTCAATACAGTTTCGAAGGAAGCCGTAGACAGCGGGTAATCCAACGGGAACAGAAGGAGGCAGTGACATCCAAAAGGGTCGAACTGGCACCTGGCACCTCTCCTGGTAGTACTGACCCCAGCGAAATATGTTACCAGAGGCGTCAATCATGGGTTGGCTCATGTGTCCTTAGCCAGGGAAGACCAAGAAGAGCGTGGGCCATGTCAGATACAACATAGATAGCAATACTCTCCCGATGCAGAACCCCAACTTGCAACTTCAGCTCCTTGGTAACCTTAGTGACCGCCTCAGGTAAAGGCCTTCCATCCACAGAAGCAATCGAACGAGGGTTCTCCAGGGTCCTAACTGGGATCTGGTACTTCTCAACTTCTTCAAGCCTGAGAAAGTTCCCTGCCACGCCAGAATCCACGTAAACCACCTCAGAATAGCGTTTAGGACCTGAGAACAACTGAACAGTCAGGGTTAAAGGTAGATAGGAATCACATACACCTATGGAGGCCTCTCTTACCTGTCTTAGGTAGAGGAGTTTCCTGGCCGCACTGGGCAGGAACGAAGCAAGTGAGAACCATCTCCACAGTATAGACATAAGCCTTGCATGCGTCTCTCATGACGGCATTGCTCCGCCATTTTAAGACGATCCACCTGCATAGATTCAGCAGCTGCTGCGGAAGAAGACACCGCAGAACCTGGGCTTAGATGCATGTGGATGGTTAGAGATGAGATAGTAGGTCTCCAATCTCGAGCCGCCTCAAGAGAACACTCCTGAAATCGTAAATCAATACGTGCAGCAAGAGAAATCAAATCCTCGAGAGAGGTTGGAGTATTTCTATCAGCGAGCCAGGAGTCCACCCCAACTTTGAAGCCAGAGTGCGAAAACGAATGGCGTATTGCCCAACAGTAAGTGAACCTTGGCGGAGATTAAAGAGGGACTCAGTGGTAGAGGCCAGGCGACCCGGTTCATCAAACACTCTGTGGAAGGTTTCCTAAAAAATTTCCAACTGAGAGGCTTTGGGATCGTCCCGCTACCACAAAGGATTTACCCAAGCCAACGCCTCACCCTCCAGATGTGAAACCACAAACGCCACCTTAGCCCGATCAGTGGGGTATTGCTGTGGCAACAACTCAAAATGCAGATGACACTGATTTAAAAAATCCCTGCAAAGCTTGGGATCGCCATTAAACTGGGGCAGTTTACCAAGGCAAGGTGGGGGATGAGGAGTAGAGTCAGGGGTACGGGCCGACGCCTGCACCAAAGTCGAGGTGGCAGATTGAAGAGAGAGCAGACGGTCATGAACAGAGTCCATACTACTCAATATGTGGGCCTGAGTGTTGCGCTGCTGAACAAGCTCCTGCTGGAGACTAGCAAGCTGAATAGCATTCCCTGGGTCAGCGGCCTGTAAGGCGGACCATCGGAAATCCATGGACTTCATGAAGGACATAATGCGACCCTGATTCTCCTGCAAAAAATATCCACTCTTTTTGGGCAGCAGAGGCACCAGCGGGATCCATGACCTGATCATTGTGAAACGACTCTTGGAGTGGACCCTCTGGGCTGAGATACCAACCCACCCTGAGTGAATTGACCTATTGGAACCACCCCCTTTACAGGGATAATCAGGGTCAGCACCAGTGGGGTAAAGTATTGCAACTGCTGGTAAGTGTAGACTGACTGAGCACAGTAATAATATCAAACTGTGGAATGACTGTTTATACAATTTACACTAGTCTGTGGACTGACGGACCACAATGTTCATGATAAATTGTATACCGGCTCATCCTAGCATTTACACTAGGTGATGACTAATTAAACACAGTATTTATACTGGATGGAGGACCAACTGATTACAATATTAATATTTCACTATGGAGTGACTAACAGCAACATTTACAATATACTGTGGACAGACTGACTGCAGCTTTGACAATAAACTGTGGATAGATTGACCACATTCATTATCTCTGAGATAAGTAATTTTGGCCCTAGGGAGTTATACTTATTGGTGTGTATAGCATGTAGCAGGAACATATTATCATACGTTTGTCTTTTTATAGGTTACTGCTCCCATTGACATAATGAAACGTAAAATTTTTCTTTGTGGACTCCAACAAGACAATTGGAAGAATCACATAAAAGGTTGATTTTGAAATTAATTACTGATAATTGTTGGTCTAGGCGTGAGTTGTAGATCTGCAGAGGTGTAATAACACCTTCCTGATACATGACAATATACTGTATGTGTTATTTTAAATGTATATCTTCTATACAGAACTCTTAGTATAACACCACCTTATCTCAGGTACAGAGATAGGGAACATTTTTTCTCATTATCATCTTTCTTTCAAATTGGGAATACCCTCTTATATTTCATAAAATACACTTGTTTCAGCAGTGAAACAATCAATACCGTTATTACACGAGACTGACCCCAGCATTCACACAAGACCGCAGCCTGACAGAACACAGCATTTACATTATGTGACCATAAACTGAGGAAAGTATTTATACAAACTGTCGACTGACTGACCACAACATTCACAGTAGACTGTGCACTAATTAACCATATAATATACACTAGGTGTGGACTGACTGAGCACAGTATTAATACCTGACTGTGGACTAATTTACCACAATATTTACAATAAATAGTGTAAATGCTATGGTCAGTCAGTGCACAAAGTGTGGAACGACTGAGCACAGTAATAATATCAGTCTGTGGACTGACTGTCTATATCATTTAATCTAGTCTGTGGACTGACTGACCACAACATTCACAGTGGACTGTACACTAATTGACCATATAACATACACTAGGTGTGGACTGACCTAGCACAGTATTTATACTAGTTTTGGGACTGACTTACCACAACATTTGCAATATACTGTGCACCGACTGACCATAGCATGTACACTAAGTGTAGTCTGACTGACCACAGTAATAATATCAGACTGTGGAATGACTGTCTATACAATTTACACTATTATGTCGAGTGACGGACCATAATATTCACTATACATTGTAGCATTTACACTAGGTGTGGACTAATTAAACACAGAATTTATACTGAATGGAGGACCAACTGATTACAATATTTACACTTCACTATGGACTGAATGACAGCAACATTTACAATATACTGTGGTCAGACTGACTACAGCTTTGACAATAAACTGTGGATAGATTGACCACATTCATTATCTTTGAGATAAGAAATTTTGGAAACTAATATCCCCCCATTGCTGACTTCTCTGGCCATTGTCCTGTCCTCTTCTTTCTGCCTTTGTCTGTCCAGCCTCTCCATTATAGATAAATTTTTTTCCCAATTTTACATATAACTATTTATAAAAAACACGCAGTTCTTCTCATTTTCACACTGGCCACTAGGTGTAATAATACGTGTTTTTTTTTGTTTGTTTTTTTTACTGACAATTTTTATCGAAACATTAATAACAAACATGTAACATTTTAAATGACAAAAATACAACCTTTATATTACAGAAAATGCAGAACGAGAATGTTAGGGGTGGTAACTAGAGCGAGGGGGGGCAAAAGGTGGAAGCTTGTCCAAGAGGTAGAGGTATTTTACCTAAATGCGGAGGTTTGTTGGGGAGAATGAAAAGTTGCAGATGGGGTGGTGCAGCGAAGGTTGTGTGGCTGCTGTATTCTGCCCAGGGTGACCAGATTTTATCATGTTTATCTACCTTGTCGGTTAATATAGCAGTTTCTCATTGATCATACTGTATACTAGGAGATTTGTTTCTTCACTTCCATGAGGTCTAAACCTGGTTTTCTCCAGGTATAAGCAATGGTCTGTTTAGTAGAAAGGAGAATGAAGGAAATTAGAGTGTGGGAATGTTTAGAGATAGAGGATGCATTTATTTAACAAGGCCACTCAGGGGTTTTTTGGATATGGCCCATGACTGAGAGGATGAGAGCTATACTCTAATAAAAAGTTTATGTGCTTCGGGAGAAAGCCACCATGTACAGCAGTGTTCAAAGCAATAGCAGTCAAATATGACTAACCAGGTTAATCACAGTTTTTGGTACAAATTATTTTACCACACGTCAAACAATTTACTAGTTGGTGCAGTAGATTAAAGGAAAACCAACACATTCGACATTCATGAACTCCATGTTTTTGAGTCCGTGTATGAGAATAATTAATTGAAAGGAGGGGTGTTCAAAATAATAAGTGTGGAGATCAATTAGTGAGGTCATTCATGCTGTGAAGAACCAGGTGTGAATCAGGAGGCCCTTATTTAAGCCATTTACCCCCAATTGTGATTTGCATATTAATGACCAGGCCAATTTTTACATTTCTGACCACTGTCCCTTTATGAGGTTATAACTCTGGAATGCTTCTACGGATCCTGGTGATTCTGACATTGTTTTCTGATGACATATTGTATTTCATGATAGAGGCAAAATTTCTTTGACATGACTTGTGTTAATTTGTGAAAAAAAATGGAAATTTGGCGAAAATTTAGAAATTTTCTCACTTTGACTTTTCATGCCCTTAAATCACATTTATTTATTTTTAGGGACCACATCACATTTGAAGTCACTTTGAGGGGTCTATATGCTAGAAAATACCCAAAAGTGACACCATTTTATAAACTCCACCCCACAAGGTGCTCAACACCACATTCAAGAAGTTTAATAACCCTTCAGGTGTTTCACAGGAATTTTTGGAATGATAAAAACATTGAACATTTAACTTTTTTTCACAAAAAAATTACTTCAGGTCTAATTTTTTTTTTCCCAAGAGTAACAGGAGAACTTGGACCCTAAAAGTTATTTTTCATTTTGTCCTGAGTACGCTCATACCCCATATGTGGGGCTAAACCACTGTGTGAGCGCATGGCAGAGCTCGGAAGGGAAGGAGCGCCGTTTGACTTTTTCAGCGCAAAATTTGCTTGAATTGAGATTGGGTGCCATGTCGCGTTTGGAAAGCGCCTGATGTGCCTAAACAGTGGAAACCCCCCAATTCTAACTCCAACCCTAACCCCAACACACCCCTAACTCTAATCCCAACCCTAACCATAACCCTAACCACAAACCTAACCCTGACACACCTCTAACCATAATCCCAACCCTAACCCTAATGGGAAAATGGAAATAAATACATTTTTTTATTTTATTATTTTTCCCTAACTAAGGGGGTGATAAAGGGGGATTCCATTTACTATTTATAGCGCGTTTTTATGTTTGGCAGCTGTCACACGCTAAAAGACGCTTTTTATTGCAAAAAATAGTTTTTGCATCACCACAACCAGCTAATTATGAATTTCTTTTGGGGGGGTGTTTATACCATTCCTCATGTGGTAAAATTGATAAAGCAGTTTTATTCTTTGGGGTCAGTACGATAACAGCGATACCTCATTTTTATCTTTTTTTATGTTTTGGCACTTTTATACAATACAAAATATTTTATATAAAAAATTATTATTTTGCATCGCTTTATTCTGCAAGCTATAGCTTTTTTACTTTTTCGCTGATGACGCTGTATGGTGGCTCGTTTTTTGTGGGACATGATGACGTTTTCAGCGGTACCATGTTTATTTATATCCGTCTTTTTGATCGCGTTTAAATCCACTTTTTTGATGATAAAGCATTGTTTTTTTGCCTTGCTTTTTTTTTTTTTTTTTAAGAGGTTCACTAAAGGGGTTAACTAGTGGGACAGTTTTATAGGGCGGGTCCTTATGCACATGGCGATACTAAATATGTGTACTTTTATTGTTTTTTTTAATTTACATAAAGAAATGCATTTATTGGGGAATTCCTTTTTTCTTTATTTAGGAATTTTTTAAAATTCTTTTTACACATGTTAATTTTTTTTAAACTTTTTTCCTTTGTCCATATTTATCAGCGATCTGACACTTTGCAGAGCACTGTGTTAGATCAGTGATGTGACAAGTAGTGCAGGAGGCTTGCAGGTGCCTGCTCTCAGCAGATGCTCACAAGCCAGCTTCCTGCAGGATCCTGAAGGACCACGTGGCCATATTGGATCCAGGGTCTTGCAGGGATGAGGCCCTTGGAACAACGCAATCACAACGTGTTGTTCTGAGGGTCACAGAAAAGCACGCAGGGAGCCCCCTCTCTGCGCGATGCTTCCCTATGCGACCGGAACGCTGCAATCATATTTGATCACAGTGTGCCGCGGTTAAAGTGCCGGGAGCGGTCCCTGACCACTCCTGGCACATAGTGCCTGGTGTCAGCTGTGATAATCAGCTGACACCCAGCCATACTATCCCGTCCACGGTCATACGGGCCCGGGTCACCTGGACGGGATAGTACGTCATATGTTAGAAAAGAGGTTAAAAACAACAGTATCACTGTGCTTCATTGGCCAGCAAACTCGCCTGAACTTAACCCCATAGAGAATCTATGGGGTATTGTCAAGTGGAAGATGAGAGAAACCAGACCCAGCAATGCAGATGAGCTGAAGGCTGCTATCAAAGCAACCTGGGCTTCCATAACACCTCAGCAGTGCCACAGGCTGAACGCCTCCCTGCCACGCCGCATTGATGCAGAAATTGATGCAAAAGGAGCCCCGACCAAATATTGAGTGCATTTAGTGAACAAACATTTCAGTAGGCCAACATTTCAGATTTTTAAATCATTTTTTCAAGCTTGTATTATAAAAGTATTCTAATTTACTGAGATAATGACTTTTGGGTTTTCATTGGCTGTAAGCCATAATCATCAACATTAACAGAAATAAACACTTGAAATACGTCACTCTGTTTGCAATGACTCTATGGCCAGGGTCAGACTTGCTGCATGTATTTCTATGCACCTGAACGCTCCGATCCGAGTGCCGGCGGCAGTGCCTGGTATTGACATGCGAGACTCGTCTCAGTTTCTTGCAAGTCTGACCCCAGCCTATATATTATATGAGTTTCACTTTTTGTATTGAAGAACTGAAATAAATTAACTTTTTGATGATATTCTAATTTTGTGAGATGTACCTGTATATAGTATGATGGTCCCATTTGTCCCCATTTGTATAGTATAATGGCCACAGTTCCCTCATATATACTGTACAGTATGATGGCCCTAGTTCCCCCCATACATATAGTATGACAGTTTTTTTTCTGCAGTTAAAACCTGAAATGGCTTTTTCGCTGCTTTTCTTGCCGCTTTCTTTTGCAGCGTTTTTCAGGATCCCCAAGTTCAGCTTTGCTTCCACTATACAAGCATGAACAATACAAGGTGTCAGGCCACCAATGCAAAACATATGTGAAACCATAAAACCATTTTTGAAAAAAAAAAAGGAAATTTGATCAAATTATTGAGTGGAAAAAGATTTTTGTGTCAGAAAAAATAGTGACGATTCTGAACATAGAAGTTCATATGAATTCACAAACAATACCCAATTGCAAATGTAACTCATTGGCAGCGCACTGAGCTGGCAGGCATTGTTTAATTTCACACATCGGTCGAGAATCTTCTACAAACACTGCAAAAACTGATGGCGGTGTTTTTTTGCTGTGTTTTTGCTGCTTTTCTGCACTTACTCATTGCTTTCTATGGGTGAAAAACCCTGAAAGAGTTGCAATGCCGCCGTTTTTAAAAAAGCAGCAGTTTTCCAATTCAGATTGGAAAAAAACAGCGATGTGTTTGCATGAGATTTCCGGACTCTCGTAGCTTTCGCTGGTTCTGTAAAAAGCGGCTTTTAATTTGCATAAAAAAACACAGCAAAAATGCAACGTGTGCATTGCCTGTATCTGCTTATGTGGTCCGAAGATAAAGAACTGTAAACCTTATTTTTCTGATTTCGGCATTTCGTGACGGAGCCATCATTGCCAAGGACTTTACCTACAGGGGATCTTGAACCTATCTTTTTATTAATTCCTATAACATGTTGAATACATCATTCAATGAAGCTGTGATCAGACATCTCTCCAATAAAGAGGCTGTGTGCATTGTAGTTATTATAAGGGAAGGTGTGTGGTCACGTGGGTTTTATTAACCCCTTAAATATCTGCCCTTACAATGTCTTGACCATTGTCCACCATAGTGACACTTATTGTGACCATCCAGTGTCCTTTTTCCTGCATCCTCTGCTGGTCTTCACTGATGATGTCACAGAGCGGTGATGTCACAATTACTTAGAACTTTCAGCTCTCTACGTTCCGATCAGTTGAGCAGTTGATGTCATTTTAGAGAAGCATGAAGATGTGGAGGAGGTGACGCAGCACGGGTAATCACTCTATATAATTATATTTATCAGAATACCTGCTAATGCTAAGCCGGCAAGTGACACTACTGTAATTAAGGACTCATATATCTAAAGAAAAATGTCCTTGGGTCAGATTGCTTCCAAACATCATCATTCATTTTTATCATAGGCTGGATGATAATGTCTTGGTCACTGGGGATCCAACAACAAGGATCGCCCTCGATCTCGACAATGCAGAGCAGAGGTCCAGCATGTAGATCTCTGCTTCATTCATTGTCTAAGGGACTGCCTGTATTCATTGATCTCCAGCAGTCCCCCAGAGAATGAATGGAGCTGAGTGGGCTTAGTTGCTGATTTTGGGAAAGAAGACTATTTATTGTCGCAGACACATTTGATACACGGCGGCCAGAATGCTTTTTTCTGTGTTTGAGCAATCCTCACAGTCCATATCAATGTTAAATATGCTCAGAAATAAATTACTGTGCCCGTGTTTCCGTAGCTCTTCTAAGGCCACGTTCACATGTTCAGTATTTGGTCAGTATTTTACCTCATTATTTATAAGCCAAAATCAGGGGTGGAACAATCAGGAAAAGTATAATGGAGACACGTCACCACTTCTGTATTTATCACCCTCTCTCCTGGTTTTGGCTTACAAATACTGATATAAAATACTGGCCAAATACTGAATGTGTGAACATGGCCTTAAGCAAAAATCTGTTTGCTTTGATGACCAACTTTTCTGTAATAATACTGCTAGAACTTGGGACGGAGGGAACAAATTCAGCTTTTTTTTAATTTAAAAAATGGATCAATCTTTTAATTTTGCACAAATGTATGTTTAAATCAAATACTGTAAAGCAAATTAACGCTTAAACAGTTACAGAACATTAGTAAATTGCAGGTAAGATAGCAGCACGCTTTACCCAACCCCCATACCAAATTGTCCCCATCTTCTTTTACGATGTCATACAGGCTTGACATCATATACCGTATGCTAGAACCTGCTGCTGTAGAGTTACAGTTTAGGCCATTATCATCACACACAATCAGTAGGGGTGATAACAGGACAAGATGACACAGAAGCCGGGCTGGCTCCAGGTTTTCGTGGGTCCCGGGCAAAAGAGTCTCAGTGGGCCCCTTTAACAACACATACCACAATATATGATGCACAGATACAGCAGAGAAATATAGGTATAGTACAATGCCAAAGATTTCACTTCTTACATTACATGAGTGATCTATTGTAAATTCCACAATAGGTCATAAACTGGACAGTATAATCCCCCATAAAGTATTATGGACACCACATAGTCCTCCATACAGAATAATAAGCCCCATATATTGCTCCATACACTATTATTATGGGCATCACATAGTGCTCCATACAGAATAATAAGCCCCATATATTGCTCCATACAGTATTATGGGCACTATATTTTGCTCCATACAGAATAATGAGCCCCATATATTGCTCCATACAAAATAATGGACCCATATAATGCTCCATTCAGTATAATGAGACACATATAATGCTACATACAGTATAATAAGCCCATATAATACGCCATACAGTATAATGAGCCCCATATATTGCTCCACACAGTATTATTGCCACCATATATTGATCAGTACAGAATAATGGGCCCCATATAATGCTCCATACACTATAATGAGCCACATATATTGCTCCATACAGAATAATGAGCCCCATATATTGCTCCATACAGTATATAATAGGCCTCATATATTGCTCCATACAGTATAATGAGTCCCATATATTGCTCCATACTGTATAATGGGCCCCATATAATGCTCCATAAAGAATATTGAGCGCCATATTTTGCTCTATACATAATGGGTCCCTGATAATATTCCTTACAGTATATGATGGGTGCCATATATTGCTCCATATATATTGGGCCCCATATAATGCTCCATACAGTATAGAATGGGCCCCATAGAGTATAATGAGCCCCATATATTGCTCCATACAGTATAATGAGTCCCATATAATGCTCTATGCAGTATATGATGGGCCTCATAAATTACTCCATACAGAATGGTCCCCATATAATGCTCCATATATTGGGCCCCATATAATGCTCTACATATAATGGGCCCTATATGATGCTCCATGATGAGCCTCATATATTGCTCCATATATAATGTGCCCCGTATATAATGTTCCAGTGTATGATGTGCCCATATATGATGCTCCAGTGTATGATGGGCCCATATAATACTCCATATATAATGGGCCTCATATATGATGCTCCAGTGTATGACTGGCCCATATAGTGCTCCATATATAATAGGCCTCATATGTGATGCTTCTGTGTATGATTGGCTGTGACATCGGCGGCCGTGCCCGCCGATGCCCCTTCAGCGGCGGTGCCCACCGCAGCTTCCCCTCACCTGCGTCCTCCTGTCCACGCGCACTTCCGCTCTGCTCCCCGCTCTGCTGCGGGTAACCGCGCTGGCCTTAGGCCGCGCACGCGCGTTCCCCCGCTCTCTTCTGCTAGTAGGGGGCGTCGCAGAGGGGAGGGTCTGTAGGACGTACTTCCGGCCCCTGGATATATCAGGCGTCCGCTCTATTCTGAGGGCGCCTGGTGATTGTGTGTGACTTCTTGCACCCATCGGCCCATACCTATTCTAGTGTACCCTGCCTATCCTTTGCTGTTCTCCCTGTGTGCTCTGTGGCCTGCTCCACTCCCGTCTGTCTGTCTCTGCCCTGTGGCCTCCCTCTCAACCCTTCCCTGTGGACTCCTGGCCAGTATTTTTCCGCTATTCCACTCCGCTATCCTTGCTCTGCCTGCCTGTCCATCGAGTCGTCCCTCCTGGCACCGGCTGTCGCGGTTCTGCCCCCTGCGGTCCTGCCCCTAACGATCCCTGTACAGGGGTCGGTCTTCACCAGGTGCGCTCGGCCCAGGGGCTCCTGATCCACGACCCAGAGGGTCCACTCTTGGACGTATTAGCCCAGGGTTGTCACAGTATCACCAGGCCATGGATCCCGCCGGTGCCGCAGCCGCCACACAAAAGGAATTACTTTTCCTTCGTGAAAATCAGACCCGGATAATGTCCTTTATGAAGTCTATGGACACCCGGCTATCCGTCCTGCAGACCTCTGACCCCGGGCACGCTCCCCTCCTAGTCAGCCTCCAGCAGGAGCTCGCGCAGCAGCGCGACGCTCAATCCCACATCTTAGGTTACATGGCATCCGTGGATGATCGATTGCTTGCTCTGCAATCCTCTGCTGCCGCAGCAACTTCCCCCCCTGACGTAGTCTCTGCCCCGGCTCCCCGTCTGGGTAAACCCCCCAGGTACAGCGGAGACCCTAAGTTATGCCGGGGTTTTCTGAATCAATGCAGGCTACATTTTGAGCTTGCCCCCCTTCAGTATCCTACTGACCGCGCCAAGGTGGCGTTCATTGTGTCCCATCTCGAGGGTGAGGCCCTGTCCTGGGTGAACCCCTTGTGGGAGAGGGATGACCCCGTAGTGTTAAGCATTCAGACCTTCTTGGAAACCTTTCGCAAGGTATTCGATGAACCGGGTCGCTTAGCATCCTCCACGGAGGCCCTTTTTAACCTCCGCCAGGGTTCCCTCACAGTGGGGCAATACGCCATCCGCTTCCGGACCCTCTCTTCAGAGTTGGGGTGGAACAATGAGGCTCTTGTGGGAGCCTTTTGGAGAGGCCTCTCCAGTAAGATCAAGGATGAGCTTGCCGGGCGAGACACCCCCACCACTCTGGAGGACCTTATTTCGCTGGCCACTCGTATTGATCTACGCTTTCAGGAGCGCGCTCGAGAGGCGGTCGGAGAGAGAAGGTCCTTTAGGCTGTACCAGGCTCCTGTCCCTCGTTTCCCTGCATCTCCTGTTAGTACCGCTCCTGAGCCAATGCAGATTGATCGTGTCAGACTGTCCGAGCAACGGCGCAGGGAGAGGATGACCAAGGGACTCTGCCTGTACTGCGGAGGTGCCAACCATTTTGTGCGTTCTTGTCCGGAGAAGCCAGAGAGGTCGGGAAATGCCTCCACCTAGGTCAGGTAAGAGAGGACCCCCTAGGTGATCAAAATTCCTCTCTCCCCCTTACCCTTTCAGCTTTGATAATTACAGGTCGGGAGCGTGGATCTGTGGAGGCGTATGTGGACTCGGGTGCTGCTGGTAATTTTATCCGCCAGGAGGAGGTTGATAAACTCCGGATCCCGGTGATTGTATTGAGGAACCCTCGCGCTATTTCCTCCGTTGATGGTAAACCTTTACCCGGACTCATCACCACGGTTACCGTCGAAGTAGACCTTCAAATCGGATTACTCCACCTCGAGAGGATAGCCTTTTATGTCCTGCCACAACTAGCCCATGCTGTTCTTCTAGGGCTACCCTGGCTCAGACGGCACGAGCCGGTGATTGACTGGCGCTCTGGGGAAGTTCTCCGTTGGGGGCACTCCTGCCAGGAGCACTGCCTACGGGCTCTCACTCGTCCCCGTCCATGCTCGAAGCCTGCCGACCTTCCGGGCCTACCCGCACCCTATCACGTTTGCCGATGTGTTCAGCAAAAAGGAGGCGGACTCCTTACCACCCCATCGCTCCTATGACTGCCCTATCGACCTGGTCCCCGGAGCCACCCCTCCCAGAGGGAGAACTTATCCTCTATCCCCAGCAGAGACCACGGCTATGACGGAATACATACAGGAGAATCTGGCCAAGGGGTTCATCCGGAAATCCTCGTCCCCTGCGGGCGCAGGTTTCTTCTTCGTCCGGAAGAAAGATGGGTCCCTGCGACCCTGTATTGAAAACCGGTACCCGCTCCCGCTGATTCCAGAACTCTTCGACCGGCTGAGGGGGGCCAGAATCTTCACGAAGTTGGATCTGCGGGGAGCTTACAACTTAATCCGAATCCGAGCGGGGGACGAGTGGAAGACGGCCTTCAATACTCGGGACGGCCATTATGAATACTTGGTCATGCCGTTCGGTCTCTGCAATGCTCCGGCGGTGTTTCAGGAATTCGTAAATGAGGTGTTCCGGGACCTGTTAAATATTAATAATTCGTTAAATATTTCTTATTACACCCAGTTCTGTAGAATGCTTTAGCTTACATGACATAGGCTATTTTTAAGCTTGGCTCATGGTAGAAATGTCAGCTCACTACATATTTAAGTTTAGCCTTGAGGTAAATGTCAAACTCCATATATGTAGAGACCACGTGCTTTAGGAGACGTATATAATTCATGGCTAACTGTAGAGGTCGCTCTTCTTCTTCCCTCACCATCATGAGACACAGACGCAAGATGACATAACTCAACAGCTGGTATGTTACTTTATTACGAAGAAGCCGAACTGAGAGACAGACGCCATTTGCCATGTGAGATCCCGGAGAGAAAGAAGAATACATGCTGCTTTGCTATGAACAATGGACAATATCTCTTTCACTTATTTTTATTCACCTGTTTTTCTGTAATAACCTTTCTTTGATGGAAGAATCCAAATAAACCACTATATTTTTATCTGGTAACTAGTCCTGAGTATTTTACAGGATATGCATTATTTTACATTGGAGAGCCAGCCAGATCTGAATTTTTGTACTTTTTTGCGGATTTCCCTCACCTTGCCCACACGGGGGATTGGACTTTGCTAACGTCAAATCATATGTGCAAGTTATCGGGAATTCCACTACTTACAAGAATCACACAGAACCTAGAAGTAAGAATTGCCAGATAGATTGAGAAGTACTACAAGTGCCAAAGTGCCAGACGTGCTGAAACCAAGACAACAGGAACCCAGCGTTGTCCATCAAAGGAACAAGCTGAGACATTTCAAGGTAAGATAAAATGGATGTCATTAATTGTCTTGCTAAGCAGAGTAAATTGAAATTTAAGTCTGTAGACAATTCTAATTCAGAAGTTTTATGGTTAAGTTTATATGCCGAGTGTGAACTCGAGAATCAGAGGTTAGATTCTAAGTTTTTCAATAGAGAAAGAGAGAGATTAAAAAATATTCTACAGATGGTAGATATATTTCATAGATCTGTGTCAGAGAAATCTAAAAATGATTGTTGTGATGTTCCCGAGATTCACTGTAATGTGGAGAAACAGTTACAAGTAGCAGCTATTGAAGGTGACCTTGCAGACGTGGAACAAGATGGAGAAGTAGGAGGAGACTTCAGAACTGACGTAGAGGACGTACAAGGGAAAGACGTACCACTAAAAATAGACGACTCACAGGCCCAAATCCGAAGGAAAACTTTGATAAAGATATGCCAAATAATTCCTGCTTATGACAACAAAATAGATGTTTGTAGAAACTCTGAGATTTTTGAAAGTTGTGCTGATAAATTTGATTTATCTAACGAGGAGAAGAATCAGTTGTTCAAAATGTGGATCCCTGTAAATTTTGCTAGGAGATTGTCTTTAAAGTTATCTGGTGAAACACATGAGAATTTAACTGATAAAGACAGATTAAAAATTCTCATTTTTTGTTCATCAAATGAAAATCATCCAGATATTGATATTCTTCAAAAATTAAGAATTGGTCGGAAGGAATGTATTTTTACGTTCATGTCCATATATGAACGTTTGTACAAAATGCTGAGTGAGAATGTCAAAACACCGTCCCTCATAAGGAGTTTTGTAAGCAAATTTTGGTTTCTAAATCCTGCATCTCGTGTTATTGCGTCACAAAAAGATTCTTTGTTTGAATGTGCGCAATCCCTTGATTTTGCCAGAAAACACGAGAATCGTGAGAGGAAAGTAAATTGTGCTAATTTTGTAAAGACAGGCAGAGTAAAATCTTATCAGAAGCCTGTATTAGCAAAGCCTTCTAAAATGAGATTTCCCCAAAATCAAATCTACGAAGAAAGAAAAAGAAAATCACATGTTTGTTATAAGCCATATGGAATGATGCAAAGGAACACCGAAAAGACACAAATGGAATTAAGAAAAATGATGAGTTCTGATTTTCTTTCTGTAACAAAGATGGCCGAATTTAACAGACAGAAACAGGTGGTGAGTGACATCATGGCCTGTAAACTGAATACTCTGCTCCAAGAATCTATCAGCTTTAAAATGGCAAGAACCTTTCAGGATATTTTTTGCAGAGAAATAAGTATGGGTGTAGGAATTGGCTAGGAAAAAAGTAATATATATTGTGTAACAGTGTTATACAATTAGTGAGTTATAGAGTATAATCCTGTAGTTTTATGGTTTGTGGATATATACATAGTCATACAGTATATAGAGAGTGTTTGTAGAAGTAGAAATAGTAGAACTGTATTTTTTAATGAAAATTAAAATCTACATCAGTAATAATATTTAGAATATGAATATGATATTAACCTTATTTTTTATGTTTCCTTAGAATTTTCATTTCAAAGCAGGACTTAATCGAGAAAAATTCTCTTCCAAGGATTTATGCCTTTATTTACACAGGAAGTTGCAATATTGCATGATTTTATATATCTAACCCTTAAAAGGAAATAACTAATTGCTTTTTAAAATGTTCTGGGTGTGTGCTTTACTGCATGGTTTGAATGACAACCACAGCGGGGGAATTTGAACCTTGTTCTAATAATACAAGTATACCAGTATACTATGTCCCTGTTCCTTAGGAAAAGAATTTTAAAGGGGGTCTCAACTTTTGCAAAGCAATGGAATTTTTTTTCCAGGCCTAAATGTCAAGTATAGCTATACATATATTTATGTCATGTGTATTTGGGGAATATTCAAAGAAATATTAAGAGACTAAATTGAAATAGTTTACAATGCATTGATAATTAGGATAATTTGGGTTAAAATACGTGTATTCATCACACCTTCGTATGTGAGGTATTTGGTTTAAACTACACAGTCTGAGTGACAGTGACTGAGTGTATGAGCAGCTGCTGAGCGAGTAAGGTGATACGTTTGTGAGGCCTCAGGATCCTGAATGCATGAGAGAAAGAAAAAAAAAACCCCCAAAGCTTTTATCTTTAGGAAATTATTAGAATATTAAGATACATAATGAAATATTATCTATACAACATATATTTCTGTATTTCTATAGTAATTATTTCTTGATTTAGTTAATTGTGGATAAGTGCCATCGCACATCAAAATGGTTTATGCAAATTAATTTTTCCAAAGGATAATTTTATGATATTCAAATTAATTTTGATGGTTATACATCTTCAGACAAATAATGGTATAAGCAAGTATAAATTCACATAATTTATACATTAATTATCTTTAATTTTGGTTTTGATAAATGAATTATTTCATAGAACAATATTTTTTGGTATTAAGGGGGAAAATATGTTTTTGATCCTGACTACATCATCACATTTGATTAATACCTCTTCTTCACACATTTTAATAGGAAAAAAATATTAATAAGGTACAATGGTATAAGTATTGGGTATAATAACAAGTATTATAAAGAGTCATTTCTTTACACTAAGAGGAATTATATGCAAAGTTGCATAATTTGAATATTTTGATAACACAAGTTTATGACAATTATGAAATAATCCAGATCATGGAAATATTAAGGGTATATGTTACTGAAGACATAACTACTCTGCATCAACATAAAGGCCTTATTCTTATTTTTATTTTTATTCTTATTTTTCATTATTTTTAATTCTTTCACCAATATTTAGTAAAGTAATATCTACTGAGAATATTGCTTCATTAAATATAGCAATTATATGGTTCTATTACTAAGGAAAATGTTTCACTTCTGAGTTATATGCAACAATTCTTTTATTCATTCATTCGCTCACTCATATATTCTTATTTTGGTTCATGGCTTTACATTCCTACATATTATTAGTATAATGAATATATTCCTTATTAATAAAGATGATAACACTGGTTACATAAAACACAGTGACACCTATGGGTTGAAAAAGGTAATTACACCTATGACATAAAAAAATGTTCTATCACATGAAAAATGCGGATAATAATGTATTATCGTTTATTATTTCAAATATTGAAATCCATATATGGTACAAATTCTGATAATAATTATATGGATATTACTGATTGCTATGGTACGCTGTGATATTATGGGATAGGGAAATTACCAGATTTGGTATAGAATAGGGAATGAAGACTTCAAGCAAGATACTGAAATTATGTTAATAAAGACTTTTCACATTTCTAAACTTCATTGATTTTTATCAGTTGCAAGAAGAAGAATGCCGCGATCCAGAAGTCCCAGAAGGTAACAAAGCTATGATTACTGAGTAATAGACTGTGTTAATTACAAGTGCAGTATCCACCACTGACAGTCACAAGTGCAGTATCCACCACCGACAGTCACAATTAAAGTGTCTAACCTGACAACCAGAGGACGATGATCCTATGATGCTGAGATGAACTGTGTTATCACGTTCTTATCAAGTTCCAGAGGTTTTCAATCACCTGAAAAGCTTCGATGAAAGCTGGTGAACAATGAAGGTAATTATCAGGAAGCTACAACCCTGACATATGTCCTGTGCATTAGGACAAGGACTGGTTATGGTGCTATGTTTAGCAAGGAAGAGTCATTTTAACCCTTGCTTTGCTGACCAAAGACGTCACACCTGTTCAAAGACCAGTACCGATGGAGGATTCCAGAATATCCAAGGCGAGCCAATATAAGCCCAGGTTTTTAAAGATGACACTGCACAGATATTAAAGCTGCATAGACTTTGTTTTCGTATTAACATTTGAAATTATGGACTTTGATTTGATACACAACACAATTTCTATATGCTATAGAAAAACTGTGTTTTTAAAAGAACCAAGAAGAAGACAGAAGACATCAAAATGAAGACCAGATGACACCAGATGATGATGACTGGACCTGAGATGCTTCAATTTAGACTTAGGGAAGTATAATTATACATATTTTATATGAATATTGTTCACGGCTTACCATAACATGAATTCACATCAATTATGTCATTGAGTACTTATAACGGTAATCTAATATTATTATTATTATTATTATTATTATTGATATTAAATTATTTTGTCAAAGAAGAAGAAAAGAAGAAAAAAGATCGTTATATTTGAGGGTTCCAATTAATGTCTGTCTCCCTCAAAAGGGGGAATTGTTAAATATTAATAATTCGTTAAATATTTCTTATTACACCCAGTTCTGTAGAATGCTTTAGCTTACATGACATAGGCTATTTTTAAGCTTGGCTCATGGTAGAAATGTCAGCTCACTACATATTTAAGTTTAGCCTTGAGGTAAATGTCAAACTCCATATATGTAGAGACCACGTGCTTTAGGAGACGTACATAATTCATGGCTAACTGTAGAGGTCGCTCTTCTTCTTCCCTCACCATCATGAGACACAGACGCAAGATGACATAACTCAACAGCTGGTATGTTACTTTATTACGAAGAAGCCGAACTGAGAGACAGACGCCATTTGCCATGTGAGATCCCGGAGAGAAAGAAGAATACGTGCTGCTTTGCTATGAACAATGGACAATATCTCTTTCACTTATTTTTATTCACCTGTTTTTCTGTAATAACCTTTCTTTGATGGAAGAATCCAAATAAACCACTATATTTTTATCTGGTAACTAGTCCTGAGTATTTTACAGGATATTCATTATTTTACAGGACCTACTCTATTCCTGCGTGGTGGTGTATTTGGATGATATCCTCGTTTTCTCGGCCGATCTCTCCTCCCATCGGAGAAGTGTACGCATGGTTCTGCAGCGCCTTCGAGAAAATCGTCTTTACGCCAAGATTGAGAAGTGCCTCTTCGAGCAAACAGCGTTACCTTTCTTGGGATATATCATCACGGATTCCGGCCTTAAGATGGATCCGGAGAAGCTATCCGCGGTACTCCAGTGGCCTCGTCCAGTTGGCATAAAGGCCATCCAGCGTTTCCTCGGCTTCGCTAACTATTACCGACAGTTTGTACCCCACTTTTCTACAGTCACCAAGCCCATCACGGTCCTGACCCGTAAGGGGACGAAGTCCAACGTCTGGTCTTCCGAAGCCGAGGACGCCTTTCTTGCCCTGAAACGCTCGTTTGCCTCTGCTCCGATCCTACACCGCCCAGTGGCTAGTAGGCCCTTCATCCTGGAAGTTGATGCCTCCTCCACTGGAGCTGGGGCGGTTCTTTCCCAACAGGCTCCATCCGGACGTCTAGTCCCCTGCGGGTTCTTCTCCAAATCCTTTTCTCCTGCGGAGTGCAACTACTCCATTGGGGACCGGGAATTGTTGGCCATTAAGATGGCGCTGGAGGAATGGCGATATCTGCTCGAAGGGGCAGTGCATCCCTTTACTATCTTCACGGACCACAAGAACTTGGCCTACCTGCAATCTGCCCAGAGACTCAACTCCAGACAAGCCAGGTGGGCCCTGTATTTTTCCCGTTTTGAGTTTAAGCTCCACTTCCGGCCCGGCAGTAAGAACATCAAAGCTGATGCGCTTTCCAGGTCTTTGCAGCCACCTGAAAAGGAGGAGGATCCATCATATATTATCGAGCCGGCTAAAGTTATCTCCGTGGCCCCTGTGAGATTCTCTACTCTTCCGCCTGGCAAGACCTTCGTTCCTTCAAACAAACGTCTGGAAGTCCTGCGCTGGGGACATTCCTCCAAGGTCGCTGGGCACGTTGGGATTAAGAAGACCCTTTTGCTTCTCTCCCGGTATTACTGGTGGCCCTCTCTCCACCAGGATGCAAAGGACTTTGTAGCCTCCTGCAGGACCTGTGCTCAGAACAAGGTTCCAAGGACTCTGCCCTCCGGTCTCCTTCATCCGTTGCCTGTGCCAGAGGCCCCTTGGCAGCAAATCGCCATGGATTTCGTGACTGATCTGCCTCGCTCTGCTGGATGTACTACCATCTTAGTCGTCGCAGACCGCTTCTCCAAGATGGCCCACTTTATTCCCTTGTTCGGACTGCCATCTGCTCCAAAGTTGGCCGAGATCTTTATCCACCAGGTTTTCAGGCTGCATGGTCTTCCTCTACGAATCGTAACCGATCGAGGGGTCCAGTTTACCTCCCGATTCTGGAGGGCCCTCTGTCGGCTCCTGGGCACGTCTCTCGACTTCTCCTCAGCGTATCATCCTCAAACCAACGGCCAAGTGGAACGGATTAACCAAATTCTGACCACCTACTTACGCCACTTTTCTAACGCCCATCAGGATAATTGGGTCTCACTCCTACCTTGGGCGGAATTCGCTCATAATAATCATCCCAGCGAATCAACGTCCAAGACGCCGTTCTTTGTGGTAACTGGGCTAAATCCTGGGGTTCCGTTGCCCTTTTCCGCATCGTCTGGAGTCCCTGCAGCAGATACTCTCGCCAAGGAATTTTCGCAAATTTGGAAGGAGACCAGGGAGGCGCTCGAGGTAGCCAGCATCCGAATTAAGAAACACGCAGACAAGAGACAAAGGGATCTACCCCCGTACCATCCCGGGGACAAAGTCTGGCTTTCTACCAAACATATCCGCCTGAAAGTCCCTGCTTACAAA
Organism: Dendrobates tinctorius; assembly: GCF_039654945.1. Lineage (NCBI taxonomy): Eukaryota > Metazoa > Chordata > Amphibia > Anura > Dendrobatidae > Dendrobates > Dendrobates tinctorius. The sequence continues at coordinate 35,356,832 of NW_027361683.1, forward strand.
TTAAGTCCTCGATACATCGGGCCTTTTGAAGTACTTGGGCACATTAACGAAGTAGCCTACAAATTGAGGTTGCCGGCATCGCTCCGGGTCCCTAACGCCTTCCATATCTCGCTCCTTAAACCTGTAGTTTTGAATCGGTTCCAACCAACCTCCATGTCCCCTCCCTCGCCAATTTGTTCTAACGATGTCTTTGAAGTAAAGGACATTTTGGCTATGAAAAGGGTCAAGGGTAAAACTCTTTTTCTTATCGACTGGAAGGGTTTTGGTCCAGAGGAGAGGTCCTGGGAGCCCCGAGAGAATGTCGATGCCCCCCTTATCATGAAAAGATTTCTGACCAACCTCAGAAGGGGAGGACATATGGGGGGGGGTACTGTGACATCGGCGGCCGTGCCCGCCGATGCCCCTTCAGCGGCGGTGCCCGCCGCAGCTTCCCCTCACCTGCGTCCTCCTGTCCACGCGCACTTCCGCTCTGCTCCCCGCTCTGCTGCGGGTAACCGCGCCGGCCTTAGGCCGCGCACGCGCGTTCCCCCGCTCTCTTCTGCTAGTAGGGGGCGTCGCAGAGGGGAGGGTCTGTAGGACGTACTTCCGGCCCCTGGATATATCAGGCGTCCGCTCTATTCTGAGGGCGCCTGGTGATTGTGTGTGACTTCTTGCACCCATCGGCCCATACCTATTCTAGTGTACCCTGCCTATCCTTTGCTGTTCTCCCTGTGTGCTCTGTGGCCTGCTCCACTCCCGTCTGTCTGTCTCTGCCCTGTGGCCTCCCTCTCAACCCTTCCCTGTGGACTCCTGGCCAGTATTTTTCCGCTATTCCACTCCGCTATCCTTGCTCTGCCTGTCCATCGAGTCGTCCCTCCTGGCACCGGCTGTCGCGGTTCTGCCCCCTGCGGTCCTGCCCCTAACGATCCCTGTACAGGGGTCGGTCTTCACCAGGTGCGCTCGGCCCAGGGGCTCCTGATCCACGACCCAGAGGGTCCACTCTTGGACGTATTAGCCCAGGGTTGTCACATTGGCCCATATATGATGCTCCAGTGTACAATGGGCTCCATATATGATGATCGTGTGTATAATGGGCCCCAAATATGATGCTTAAGTGTGTAAGTAGGCACCATATATGATGCTCAAGTGTATAATTTTCCACATATATGATGCTCCAGGGTAAAATGGGCCCCATATATGATGCTTCAGTGTATAATGGGCAACATATATGATGCTCCAGTCTATAATGGGCTCATATATGATGCTCCAGGGTATAATGATCCCCATATATATTGCACTATGACTTCAGGCAGAGGGAGCTCAGATGTGACATCATTACGCCTTCTGACCTGAACGTCACAGTCAGGAGATGCGGAAGACACCTCAGCGGTGGAGCGGGGAGAGGTAAGTATCACAAGTGCAGGGGCCTTGAGCAAGCTAGGGGGCCAACTCGCGATCGGCGGCACTGGCATAGACATCGGCACCTATAGTGCACCGGTGTCCCCGATGGTGAGTGGGCCACCGCCTACTGAGGGCACTGGCAGATAAGTAATTCCTAATTATCAATCAGAATACATTTCAGACCGAGGTCTCAATCTCAATTGTATATAAAAATAATAAGAGCTTAAAGAAACTTAACTATGCAATGGGGCAATAAGTTAGGAGAACGAAGGAAATAGGAAAAGGAAAGAAATACACAGGGGCATACATAGGATTTATTTGTCAGGGTCACAGAAGAGCATAACTCAGAACTTTGCAGTCCTTGCAAAGTAATTTTCCTCCTATTAAAGCCTTAGTGCTCCCATGCATTAAAATAATAATAAATAATAATAATCTTTATATAGCGCCAACATATTCTGCAGCGCTTTACAGTTTAACCGTTTCAAACACTACAGTCATAAGGCCGGTTTCACATTTGCGCTTTATAGCGCTGCGATGGCCTGCGCACGGCCGTCGCTAAGCCCCGCCCCCTGCCGGCTCCCTGCCCGCCCCATCCGGTTATCGCCGCCTACTAGCGCACATGGGCGCTTGCGATCTGCGCACCCTATCTTTAGCATAGGGTGTGCAGATTGTGCGCTGGCCATGCGCTAACAGGATTTTGCCGTGCGCTGCGCACTTTTGAAGGTGCGCCCATGTGCACCGAACGCAGCATGTTGCATTTTGGTGCGCACGGCGCACCTTCAAAAGTGCGCAGCGCACGGCAAAATCCTGTTAGCGCACGGCCAGCGCACAATCTGCGCACCCTATGCTAAAGATAGGGTGCGCAGATCGCAAGCGCCCATGTGCGCTAGTAGGCGGCGATGACCGGATGGGGCGGGCAGGGAGCCGGCAGGGGGCGGGGCTTAGCGACGGCCGTGCGCAGGCCGTCGCAGCGCTATAAAGCGCAAATGTGAAACCGGCCGTACAACGTTAACAATACAATAATTAAAGCAAAATGAGATGAACCTGCTTGTGAGAGCTTACAATCTACAATGAGGTGGGGGAGATACAAAGTACAGGTGTGTATTTACAATGATGTATTTACAATGATAGTCTAGCCATCTTGAGGGAGTGGGGGATAGATAGAGATAGTGAATGGGCTACACACACACACTTACACATAAAATGACTTTGATTAGGGAACATGACAGGCCGCTCTGAACAAATGTGTTTTGGGGGAGCGCCTAAAACTGTGCAAGTTGTGTATGGTCCTAATTTCTTGGGGTAGAGAATTCCAGAGGATTGGCGCAGCGCAGGAGAAGTCTTAGGAGTCGAGAGTGGAAGGTACGGATTAGTGTAGAGGTTAGTCGAAAGTCGTTTGCAGAGTGCAGCGATGGGCTAGGCCAGTGGTTTTCAACCAGTGTTCCGCAGCACACTAGTGTGCCGCGACACATGGTCGGGTGTGCCGCGTGTCCGCATGGCTAATTTACATGCGATGCAAATTAGCCATGTGGAGGCAAGCAGGGCGGCGGGTCGGAGAGGCAGCAGTCCCGTGTTCCTGTGTCGCTTCCTCCCTGACACAGCAGTCAGCGGCGCGGCTGGATGACATCATCATTCAGCCCCGCGGCTGCTGTGCCAGTGAGAGGAAGCTGCCGGTGAGGAGAGGTGAGGGGTGTGTGTGTGTGTGTGTGTGTCTAGGTGAGAGGTGTGTGTTTGTGTGCGTGTGTAGGTGAGTTGATGGATGTGATGAGAAGCAATGATGGGAGTCATGGAGAAGGCGGTGATGGGGGTGATAAGAAGGCGGTGGTGGGGTGATGGCAATGATGGGGTTGTCGAAAGGGCAATAATGGGGTGGTGGGGAGAAGGAAATGATGGAGGTAGTGGAATGGGCAATTTCTACATGAAGGGGATTATGATGGGGCATATTACTACAAGAAGGTGATAATGATGGGGCATATTACTAAAAGAAGGGGATAATGATGGGGCATATTACTAAAAGAAGGGGATAATGATGGGGCATATTACTAAAAGAAAGGGATAATTATGTGGCTCATATACTGCAATATAAAGGGGTACAATGAGAAATACTATGGCCATGAGGCTGGAGTACAAGCGCCAGCTCATATACTATATATATATATGGTATATGCTGATAATTATGTGGCTCATATACGTGGGACTGTATGTATGACTTTACATGGGACTGTATATATATATGGGAATACATGGGACTGTATGTATGAGGTTACATGGGATTGTATATATGAGGGGGTTATCCTTTTTTATTTAACTTTTTAAAAATAAATAATTTATTGAAAGGACCTCTGCCAGGCATATTTCACTCTTGAGGGCTTAAAAAGCAGCTCTTGTGGTGATAAGAAGCTGATTTAAAACCCCCAAGAGTGAACTCCGTGAGAGCTGTATGTGTGGAATAATAAATAATATTTTGCCGATCTTCAGCAGTCATGTCCTGTTTGAATTGTATTGAATTGTACTGTTTTAGTGTCATTTTGTGCCATTTTGGTTGGTGGTGTGCCCCGGGATTTTTTACGTATAAAAAGTGTGCCGCGGCTCAAAAAAGGTTGAAAATCACTGGGCTAGGCAATAGACAGAAATGAGGGAGGAGATTTAAGGGGGTGCCGCACTGTGGAGAGCTTTGTGGTTGAGAACTAGTACTATGAATTGGATCCTGTAGATGTAATAACACCTTCCTGATACATGACAATATACTGTGTGTGTTATTTTAGATGTATATCTTCTATAACACCACCTTATCTCAGGTACAGAGATAGGGAATATTTTTTCTCATCATCACCTGTCTTCCAAATTGGGAACACCCTTTAATATTTCATAAAATACACTTGTTTCAGCATTGAAATAATCAATACCATGATTACACGAGACTGAACACAGCATTCACACTAGACGCAGCCTGACAGAACACAGCATTTACACTATGTGACCATAGACTGTGTTACGACTCCAGGAGTGGACCCTCTGGGCCGAGATACCAACCCATCCTGAGCCAGCTGACCTAATGGAACCACATACAGGGAGTGTCAGGGGCAGACTCAGGGGGGTAAAGTACCGCAAATGCTGGTACCAGGAGGCCAGCTCGAAAGAGACCAAAAGGGCTACGACAAACTGGGGTGCACGCAGGGTCTAGGAGAGCGCCGAGCACGCATTGGGAACAAGCTAGATACAGAAAAGCGCAGAGCATGCACTGGGAAGCATGCTGAGATACAGGAAAGTGCAGAGCACGCACTGAGAAGCACGCAGAGATACAGAAGAGTGCAGAACATGCACTTAGAAGCACGCTGAGATACAGCAGAAGGCAAAGCGTGCACTGGGACGCACGCTAAGATACAGAGAATGCAGAGCATGCACTGGGAAGCACGCTGAGATACAGAGAGTGCAGAACACACACTGGGAAGCACGCTGAGATACAGAGAGTGCAGAGCGCACACTGGGAAGCACGCTGAGATACAAAGAGTGCATAGTGTGCACTGGGAAGCACGCTGAGATACAGAGTGCAGAGCACACACTGGGATGCATGCTGAGATGCATGGAGCGCAGAGTACGCACTGTGGAGCACGCTGAGATTGTTAGTGCAGAGCTTGCACTGGGGAGCACGCTGAGATACAGAGAGAGCAGAAGGCGCACTGGGAAGCACGCTGTGGGACCTGAGCATAGAAAAGCACCCGCACTGAGACCAGCACAGATGCGGAAGTAATAATCAGGTGCTTCATCTAGCAGGAAGCAGCCTGAAATAAATACCTTTTGCCGTTGCCCAGAATGAGGTACTTCCGGGTCAAGCAGCATAATGATCGGAGTAAGCGCGCCGCCACGGCCTAAGCAGCCGAGTGCGTATTCTTGGTGGATGGGATCCCTGACGTGCCCGCTAAGCCGGAAGCTAAGCAGAGACCCCTGGTAGAGCCCAGTCAGCTGCACGCCAAGGGAGGTAAGTGTCCTGCTGCTGGGGGGGCGTGCGGCATTGTAACAGTACCTCCCCCTTTACATCCCCTCCTTTTGAGGCTAGAAAGAAACCTCTCTAAGATACGAGGTGCAGTGATGTTCTCCCAAGGTTCCCACGACCTCTCCTCAGGACCAAACCCTATCCAATCGATCAAAAAGAAGGTTTTCCCTCTCACCTTTTTCATGGAGAGTATATCCCTCACCTCAAAAATGTCCTCATGGCTAACAGGATTAGGAGTGTGACAGATAGAGGAATCATAGCGATTAAACACCACGGGTTTGAGGAGGGAGACATGGCAGGTGTTGGAAATACGGAGCAAGGCAGGCAACGTCAACTTGTAGGCCACATCATTGATTCATCCCAAGATCTCAAAGGGACCGATGTATCGAGGACTCAACTTGTAGGAAGGACTTTTAAGCCGGATAAACTTGAAAGATGGCCACACTTTGTCACCGAGAAGGTACGGAGGTGGGTCCAAACATCTTTTATTCGGACTCCCATGACAGCACCACGAGAGGGGATCCGCCCTTCAGGAACAGGAAACCTACAGATACAAAAGGGCGGCACCTCTCCCACGCATCAGTTGGTTTCCTGTTCCTGAGGGGACGGGATCCTACAGACCGGATCCCAGGCCGGCCGGCCGGTACAGGTAGCGAGGGGGTCTCCTACCTCGGCCTAGTGCGGAGCTCCTGGAGGACGCCACGGTGGCCCAGGATGGGTGGCATGGCGGTGGTGGATACAGCAGGGAGCGGCATCCGGAGGAGGTCCGTCTCCATATGTGCGCCGCCGGTAAGTATGCCCCCCGGGGGCTCCCAGCTCCGGCGGCGCGATCGCGGTGGATTGAGGGCGCCGGCGCAGCTGCAGGGCGCTGGGGCCGGGGAGAGCTCCATGGTGGAGCGCCCGGGCGTCCCGCGTGACTTCCGGTCACGTCGCAGTCGCGGTGACGTCAGGGGGCGGAGCCTCGGGGCGCTTCCGGGTCGGCGGCGCCACTGCGCAGGTGCGGGGACCCAAGATGGCGGCGCCCATCGGGAGGACGCCGGTAAGCGCTGGTTCCCCTGCCCAAAGCGGCGCCAGCTGGGGAGGGGGGCCCTATTAGGGGGGAGGGCACGGCAAGTGGAAATCTGCTGTCCGGAGGAGGGGTATATAGGCAGGACCCTAGATGGGTGCCTTGCCTTGGCCACATTATTGCAAGCCAGTAATGGAGAGCGATCAGGAGCAGCAGCAGCAAAAGCAGCAGCAATGGCGGCAACAGCGACAATCTTCACTGCCACCCCTGGATGACCTTAGGCAGGTCAAACAGAAGAAGAAAGAGGCCCGTGATAGTAAGGAGCGTCCGGGACGAAGTGACCAGTCCAGTCATAAAAGCTCCTCTAGGCGGACAGGAGCAGCGACTGAGAAAAATCCCCCTCATTCTCTGGTACTTGATTGTGGCACTGGTAAGTGATCTTCGTGAATGTTCACTCAGTGACGGGGCCTCCTTCTGTGTTTTATTCTAGGGGAAGAAAGCTACGAGTAAAACCAGACACAGGGAATGCGCACTCTGTGCATGCCTGTTACCAGATTCATGCCCCAAAAAGTTATGTCCCCCCTGTATCCAGCAGACAGTGGCGGAGGTGTCGCCTGCAGTAGCGGCATGTTTAAGGGATATAGTAAGGGCAGAGATGAAGGAAACCCTAAAATCCCTGTCCCAACCAGAGAGTGTAAGGGGTGAGGACCTGGTGGAGTCAGATTCCTCGACTGAGTGGAGGAGAAGTAAGGGCTCCCATATTTCATCTCCCTCGTCCTCCTCAGAAGAAGAGGACTCTGGTCGGTTTTGCCTGCTGCTCGACCGAGTAGACAAATTGGTAAAAGCGGTCAGAGGAACAATGGAGGTGGAGGAGCCGAAGCCTCAATTATCCATGCAGGATGTGATGTTCGGGGGGCTGGAGCAGAGGAAGCGTAGGGTCTTCCCACTAAACGAAAAGATCCAGGATCTCATCCGCATAGAGTGGAAAAAGCCAGATAAAAGAGGGTCGCTACCACCAGCCCTCAAGCGGAGATATCCCTTTGACGATTCAGCAATGAATACTTGGGATAAGGCCCCCAAATTAGATGCAACTATTGCGAAAGCATCGAAAAGATCCTCGCTACCCTTTGAGGACATGGGGTCCCTTAAAGATCCTCTGGACAGGAAGGCACATACAGTGGGGAAAAAAAGTATTTAGTCAGTCAGCAATAGTGCAAGTTCCACCACTTAAAAAGATGAGAGGCGTCTGTAATTTACATCATAGGTAGACCTCAACTATGGGAGACAAACTGAGAAAAAAAAATCCAGAAAATCACATTGTCTGTTTTTTTTTTCATTTTATTTGCATATTATGGTGGAAAATAAGTATTTGGTCAGAAACAAAATTTCATCTCAATACTTTGTGATATATCCTTTGTTGGCAATGACAGAGGTCAAACGTTTTCTGTAAGTCTTCACAAGGTTGCCACACACTGTTGTTGGTATGTTGGCCCATTCCTCCATGCAGATCTCCTCTAGAGCAGTGATGTTTTTGGCTTTTCGCTTGGCAACACGGACTTTCAACTCCCTCCAAAAGTTTTCTATAGGGTTGAGATCTGGAGACTGGCTAGGCCACTCCAGGACCTTGAAATGCTTCTTACGAAGCCACTCCTTCATTGCCCTGGCGGTGTGCTTTGGATCATTGTCATGTTGAAAGACCCAGCCACGTTTCATCTTCAATGCCCTTGCTGATGGAAGGAGGTTTGCACTCAAAATCTCACGATACATGGCCCCATTCATTCTTTCATGTACCCAGATCAGTCGTCCTGGCCCCTTTGCAGAGAAACAGCCCCAAAGCATGATGTTTCCACCACCATGCTTTACAGTAGGTATGGTGTTTGATGGATGCAACTCAGTATTCTTTTTCCTCCAAACACGACAAGTTGTGTTTCTACCAAACAGTTCCAGTTTGGTTTCATCAGACCATAGGACATTCTCCCAAAACTCCTCTGGATCATCCAAATGCTCTCTAGCAAACTTCAGATGGGCCCGGACATGTACAGGCTTAAGCAGTGGGACACGTCTGGCACTGCAGGATCTGAGTCCATGGTGGCGTAGTGTGTTACTTATGGTAGGCCTTGTTACATTGGTCCCAGCTCTCTGCAGTTCATTCACTAGGTCCCCCCGCGTGGTTCTGGGATTTTTGCTCACCGTTCTTGTGATCATTCTGACCCCACGGGGTGGGATTTTGCGTGGAGCACCAGATCGAGGGAGATTATCAGTGGTCTTGTATGTCTTCCATTTTCTAATTATTGCTCCCAAAGTTGATTTCTTCACTCCAAGCTGGTTGGCTATTGCAGATTCAGTCTTCCCAGCCTGGTGCAGGGCTACAATTTTGTTTCTGGTGTCCTTTGACAGCTCTTTGGTCTTCACCATAGTGGAGTTTGGAGTCAGACTGTTTGAGGGTGTGCACAGGTGTCTTTTTATACTGATAACAAGTTTAAACAGGTGCCATTACTACAGGTAATGAGTGGAGGAAAGAGGAGACTCTTAAAGAAGAAGTTACAGGTCTGTGAGAGCCAGAAATCTTGATTGCTTGTTTCTGACCAAATACTTATTTTCCACCATAATATGCAAATAAAATGAAAAAAAAACAGACAATGTGATTTTCTGGATTTTTTTTTCTCAGTTTGTCTCCCATAGTTGAGGTCTACCTATGATGTAAATTACAGATGCCTCTCATCTTTTTAAGTGGTGGAACTTGCACTATTGCTGACTGACTAAATACTTTTTTTCCCCACTGTACATTCCTTAAAAATACCTGGGAAATGGCAGCCGGTTCCTTAACCCCTTCCTGACATCCGACGTACTATCCCGTCCATGGGACCTGGGCCCCTATGCCCATGGACGGGATAGTACGTCTACCGCGATCAGCGGCGCCCACGTGTTGAGCGCCGCTGATCGTGGCCGGGTGTCAGCTGATTATCACAGCTGACACCCGGCACAATGTGTCAGGGGCGGTCATGGACCGCCCCCGACACGTTAACCCCTTGCACACCGCGATAAAACATGATCGCTGTGTACCGGGAGTTAAAGGGAAGCATCGGCAGGGAGGGGGCTCCCTCCGTGCTTCCCTGAGCCCCCCACGGCAGCGCAATGTGCAGCGCTGCTGCGGGGGACTCCTTTCCTCCAGGCCCCCGAATCCAAGATGGCGACGGGAGCCTGGAGGAAGCTGGCTTCCTCAGTGCCTGCAAAGCGCAGGCAAGAGGAAGTCTTCTTCAATGCCTGTGACAGATTGCTGATCTGTCACAGTGATCTGTGATGAGACAGATCAGCGATCTGTCACAGGACAGTGATGTCCCACCTGGGACTATGTAATAAAGTAAAAAAAAAATTAAAAAAAAAGTGTAAAAATAATTTTAAAAAAATCGCCAAATAAATTAGTAAAAAAAAAAAAAAAAAATATTCCCCACTAAATTCATTTTTTGAAAATAAAAAAAACCCAAAACAATAAAAGTACACATATTAGGTATCGCCGCGTCCGTAACGACCCGCCCTATAAAACTGTCCCATTAGTTAACCCCTTTAGCGAACCCCTTAAAAAATAAAAATAAAAAACGAAGCAAAAAATAATGATTTATTATCATACCACCAAACAAAAAGTGTAATAACGCGCGATCAAAAAGACGCATATAAATATCCATGGTACCGCTGAAAACGTCATCTTGTCCTGCAAAAAACGAGCTGCCACACAGCATCATCAGCGAAAAAATAAAAAAGTTATAGCTCGCAGAATAAAGCGATGCAAAAATAATTATTTTTTATATAAAATAGTTTTCATTGCAAAAAACCGACAAAACATAAAAAAAGACCTAAATTAGGTATCGCTGTAACCGTACTGACCCGAAGAATAAAACTGCTTTATCAATTTTACCGCACGCGGAACGGTGTAAACGCACTCCCCCAAAAGAAATTCATGAAACGCTGGTTTTTGTTCATTCTGCGTCCCAAAAATCGGAATAAAAAGCGATCAAAAAATGTCACGTGCCCGAAAATGGTACCAATAAAAACGTCAACTCGTCCCGCAAAAAATAAGACCTCACATGACTCGGTGGGTCAAAATACGGAAAAATTATAGCTCTCAATATGTGGTGATGCAAAAACCATTTTTACAATAAAAAGCGTCTTTTAGCGTGCGACAGCTGGCAAAAATAAAAACCGCCATAAATAGTAAATCAAACCCCCCGTTATCACCCCCTTAGTTAGGGATAAATAATAAAATTAAAAAAATGTATTTATTTCCATTTTTCCATTAGGGTTAGGGCTAGGGTTAGGGCTTGGGTTAGGGCTAGGGTTAGGGCTGAGATTAGGGTTAGGGGTGTGTTGGGGTTCGGGTTGGAGTTAGAATTGTGGGTTTCCACTGTTTGGGCACATCAGGGGCTCTCCAAATGCAACATTGCGTCTGATCTCAATTTCAGCCAATTCTGAGTTGAAAAAGTCATATGGTGCTCCTTCCCTTCCAAGCTCTGCCATGCGCCCAAACAGTGTTTTACCCCCACATGTAGGGTATCAGCCTACTCAGGACAAATTGCAAAACAATTTTTGGGGTCCAATTTCTCCTGTTACCCTTAGGAAAATAAAAAATTGGGGGCAAAAATATCATTTTTGTGGAAAAAAATGATTTTTTTATTTTCACGTCCGAGCGTTATAAACTTCTGTGAAGCACTTGGGGGTTCAAAGTGCTCACCATACATCTAGATAAGTTCCGTGGGGGGGTCTAGTGTCCAAAATGGGGTCACTTGTGGGGAGTTTCAAAAGTTTAGGTACATCAGGGGATCTCCAAACGCACATGACACCCGCAGACCATTCCATCAAAGTCTGCATTCCAAAATGGCACTGCTTCCCTTCCGAGCCCCGACGTGTGTCCATACAGTAGTTTTCTCCCACATATGGGGTGTCAGCGTACTCATGACAAATTGGACAGCAACTTTTGCGGTCCAATTTCTCCTGTTACCCTTGGGAAAATGAAAAAATTGGGGACTAATTGGTCATGTTTGTGGAAAAAATACGATTTTTTTATTTTCATGCCCGGGCATTATAAACTTCTGTGAAGCCCTTGGGGGTTCAAAGTGCTCACCACACATCTAGATAAGTTCCTTAGGGGTTCTCGTTTCCAAAATGGAGTCTTTTGTGGGTGTTTCCACTGTTTAGGTACATTAGGGGCTCTCCAAAGGCAACATGACACCCGCAGACCATTCCATCAAAGTCTGCATTCCAAAACGTCACTACTTCCCTTCCGAGCCCTGACGTGTGTCCATACAGTAGTTTTCTCCCACATATGGGGTGTCAGCGTACTCAGGACAAATTGGACAACAACTTTTGGGGTTCAATTTCTCCTGTTACCCTTGGGAAAATAAAAAAATTGGGGACTAATTGATCATGTTTGTGGAAAAAATACGATTTTTTTATTTTCATGCCCTGGCATTATAAACTTCTGTGAAGCCCTTGGGGGTTCAAAGTGCTCACCTCACATCTAGATAAGTTCCTTAGGGGGTCTAGTTTTCAAAATGGGGTCATTTGTGGGGGGTTTCCACTGTTTAGGTACATTAGGGGCTCTCCAAAGGCAACATGACACCCGCAGACCATTCCATCAATGTCTGCATTCCAAAACGTCACTACTTCCCTTCCGATCCCCGACGTGTGCCCATACAGTAGTTTTCTCCCACATATGGGGTATCAGCATACTCAGGACAAATTGGACAACAACTTCTGGGGTCCAATTTCTCCTGTTACCCTTGGGAAAATAAAAAAATGGTGACTAAAAGATCATGTTTGTGGAAAAAATACTAATTTTTTATTTTCACGCCCGGGCGTTATAAACTTCTGTGAAGCACTGGGGGGTTCAAAGTGCTCACCACACATCTAGATAAGTTCCTTTGGGGGGGTCTAGTTTACAAAATGGTGTCATTTGTGGGGATTTCCACTGTTTAGGTACATCAGGGGTTTTCCAATCGCAACATGGTGTCCGATCTCAATTCCAGCCAAAAACGTCAAATGGCGCTGCTTCCCTTCCGAGCTCTGCCATGCGCTCAAATAGTGGTTTAACCCCACATGTGGGGTATCAGCGTACTCAGGACAAATTGCACAATAACTTTTAGGGTGCTGTTACCCTTGGAAAAATAAGAATTGAGGGTGAAAAGATCATTTTTGTGGAAAAAATATGATTTTTTAATTGTACGGCTTTATGTTATAAACTTCTGTGAAGCCCTTGGGGGTTCAAAGTTCTCACTACACATCTAGATAAGTTCCTTAGGGGGTCTAGTTTCCAAAATGGTGTCATTTGTGGGGGGTTTCCACTGTTTAGGTACATCAGGGGTTTTCCAATCGCGACATGGTGACGGATCTCAATTCCAGCCAAAAACGTCAAATGGCGCTGCTTCCCTTCCGAGCTCTGCCATGCGCCCAAATAGTGGTTTACCCCCACATGTGGGGTATCAGCGTACTCAGGACAAATTGCACAATAACTTTTAGGGTGCTGTTACCCTTGGAAAAATAAGAATTGAGGGTGAAAAGATCATTTTTGTGGAAAAAATATGATTTTTTAATTGTACGGCTTTATGTTATAAACTTCTGTGAAGCCCTTGGGGGTTCAAAGTTCTCACCACACATCTAGACAAGTTCCTCAGGGGGTCTAGTTTCCAAAATGGTGTCATTTGTGGGGGGTTTCCACTGTTTTGGTATCATGGTTAGGACATGGTTAATGTCCTGTTCTGACAGGGTTAACATTGCCGGCCTCTCTTTGGATCTGGGAGGGGTATTTATGCTCACTCCATACTGGCATTCTCTGTCAGTTATACTGCTATTCTGGTGTGTCTGACCCCTGGTGTGCGTGTACTCTGCATTGTTTGTTTGCTTCCCGTGTATGACCCGGCTTGTTCCTTCACTCTGTACTCCGTCTCTCGTTTTTGGTACCATTGTCTTTTCTGGTTCTGACCTCCTGGCTTGGCTATCGTTACTCCGTTACAGTTTACCCCTATTGTACCGTCTAATACCTGTTCTGGTTTTCTGATCTATTGCTACGTCCTGACTATTCTGTCTAGCCCTTTGGTACTGTCCTGCTATCTCGTGCTTTGACCCGGCCTGATCTGGTATCTGTCTCTGTCTATGCTCCTTGGTAACATTGTCCTGCAGTTACCCTTCTAGGAGTTTCCCTGCAGCTCCTAGCTCTGTGGAGCTTAGGCCACTCCCCCAGCAGTCACGTGATTCAGGTCCTGGAGCATGCATTGTCACCACTGCTGCTCGCTCCGCAGGTATCTTTGTGCACAGTCTTTGTACTCAGGACACGCACCCTGGCTCAGTGAGCAAGTGCAGTGCGGTGTTCCTGACATTTGGTACATCAGGGGTTTTCCAATCGCGACATGATGTCCGATCTCAATTCCAGCCAAAAACGTCAAATGGCGCTGCTTCCCTTCCGAGCTCTGCCATGCGCCCAAATAGTGGTTTACACCCACATGTGGGGTATCAGCATACTCAGGACAAATTGGACAATAACTTTTAGGGTCCTGTTACCCTTGGGAAAATAAAAAATGGGGTGAAAAGATCATTTTTGTGGAAAAAATATGATTTTTTAATTGTACCGCTGTACGTTATAAACTTCTGTAAAGCCCTTGTGGGTTCAAAGTTCTCACCACATATCTAGATAAGTTCCTTGGGGGGTCTAGTTTCCAAAATGGGGCCACTTGTGGGGGGTTTTCACTGTTTAGGTACATCAGGGACTCTCCAAACGTGACATGGCGTCCGATCTGAATTCCAGCCATTTTTGCATTGAAAAAGTCAAACGGCGCTCCTTCCATTCTGAGCTCTGCCATGCGCCGAAACAGTCGTTCCCCCCCACAAATCAGGTATCAGCGTACTCAGGACAAATTGCACAATAACTTTTGCAGTCCAATTTCTCCTGTTACCCTTGGTAAAATAAAAAAAATTGAACCTGAAGTATTTTTTTGGTGAAAAAAAGTTAGATGTTCATTTTTTTTTTAAATATTCAAAAAAATTCCTGTGACGCACCTAAAGGGTTAATAAACTTCTTGAATGTGGTTTTGAGCACCTTAAGGGGTGCAGTTTTTAGAATGGTGTCACTTTTGGGTATTTTCTATCATATAGACCCCTCAAAGTGGCTTCAAATGTGATGTAGTCCTAAAAATAAAATGGTGTTGTAAAAATGAGAAATCGCTGGTCAAATTTTAACCCTTATAACTTCCTAACAAAAAAAAATTTTGGTTCCAAAATTGTGCTGATGTAAAGTAAACATGTGGGAAATGTTAGTTATCAAGTTTTTTGTGTGCCGTATCTCTGTGATTTAAGGGCATAAAAATTCAAAGTTGGAAAATTTCCGTTTTTTTCACAAATAAACGCAAGTTATTTGAATGAAATTTTACCACTAACATGAAGTACAATATGTCACGAGAAAACAATGTCAGAATCACCGGGATCAATAGAAGCGTTCCAGAGTTATGACCTCATAAAGTTACAGTGGTCAGAATTGTAAAAATTGGCCCGGTCATGAACGTGCAAACCACCCTTGGGGGTGAAGGGGTTAAGACCAGCAGTAGCATCGACTTGCACGGCCAGGTCCATGATGGTCTGGTTGGACCAGTTAGAGTCACAGTTAAAACAAGGAACATCTAGACAGGCAATCCTTGGGGCCCTACCAATAATCCAGGATGGCGCAGCCTTCCTAGCGGATGCCTCGGCTGATGCAGTCAGAATGGCCGCCAGGGCAGCAGGACTTTCTAATGCGGCTCGGAGAGCCCTGTGGCTGAAGTGCTGGCCGGGAGATATTCAGTCCAGGGTGAAACTCTGTACTATCCCGTGTGAGGGGGAATATTTATTCGGAGCAGTCCTGGACGAATTACTGGAGAAGGCCGGGGATGATAAAAAGAAATTCCCAAATCTTTCGTCCGCATCTTACCGACGTCCGTTTAATAGGAGATTCGGTCAAGGGAGAAGGCGTAACCCTTCACCTAATAGAGACCGTCCCAGATGGGAGGATAGATGGAGAAGAGGTACGGGCTTCATGTTCAGACGCTCGTCGAGAGAGCGAAAAAGACAGAACCAATGACTAGCAATTCCCGTGGGGGGTAGACTGTCATCCTTCCTCCCAGCATGGCAACAGGTCACCAATAGTGACTGGGTGCGGAATGTGATATCCACCGGACTCAGGTTGGAGTTCACTCAAGTCCCACGGGATACCTTTAAACCAACACCCTTAAGGTCTTCACCCTTCGAGCAAGCGGCTTTAGAAGCAGAGGTCTTGAACCTGTGTCTAAAAACGTTCTGATAGAGGTTCCAGAGTCTGAGAGAGGAAGAGGATTCTACTCTCCCTTATTCTAATCCAAAAGCCGGATAAAACATTCAGAACGATTATTAATTTACGTTTCCTTAATGAATTTTTGGTTAAACGCACCTTTAAAATGGAATCCATTAGTTCTACAATAAAGATGCTGTTTGAAGGGTGTTTTATGGCGGTAGTGGACTTAAAAGACGCAGACTATCATGTGCCCATCCACGCAGATTTCCAGCAGTTCCTGAGAGTGGCGGTATCAATAGACGGTATAATCCGTCATTATTAATATAGAGCCCTTCCCTGTTGTCTCTCAGCAGCGCCCCGGGTATTTACAAAAATAGTGGCCGAAGTTATGGCTCATTTACGGGAAGTTGACATCTTAGTTATCCCATACTTGGATGATTTTTTGATTGTGGGAAATTCAGTGGACCATTGTCTATCTCAGATAAAAAAAGCTAAGTCCAGATTAGAGAACCTCGGATGGATTATAAATTACGAGAAGTCCCGATTTCAGCCCTTAAAGATCTAGAAGTTTCTAGGCTTGCTGTTAAATTCAGAAACCCAGCAGTGTCTGTTACCCGTAGATAAATTACAGCAGATACAGCAGCAGGTTCTTCGGGCAATCGATAGACCCTCCATGACCCTCAGGCAGACCATGTCCCTGTTAGGCTCCCTAACCTCATGTATCCCAGCGGTCAAGTGGGCACAATTCCACACTAGGGCCCTTCAGAATGACATCCTGGTTAATAGCAGAACCTTAGAGGGCTTCTTGCAGGGTCAGGTATTGCTAAACCCCTCAACTATTACATCTCTTAGGTGGTGGCTCGATGTCGGAAATTTAGCCTCGGGGGTGCCCTGGGTGATACAGATAACCCGCGTAATAACCACAGACGCTAGTCCTTGGGGTTGGGGGGCCCATATGGGGGACATAGTGGTACAGGGACAGTGGGACTCCAATGCTGAGATCTCATCTAACCAGAGGGAGCTGCTGGCGATTGAATTGGCCATTAAAAAACTTATTATGTATCTACAGGGCCATCATGTGAGGATACTCTCGGACAACCAGGTAGCGGTAGCCTATGTCAACCACCAAGGTGGAACCCGCTCCAACGCCCTGATGCGGATAACGGAACGTCTCCTTCAGATAGCAGAGAAAAATTTTCTATCTTTAACCGCGCTCCACATCAGCGGAAAAGACAACATGAAGGCAGACTTTCTAAGCCGCAGGGCCCTAAGGCAGGGAGAATGGGCCTTAAACTCAGACATCTACAACCAGATTGTCCGCAAATGGGGTCAACCGGAGGTGGACCTCTTTGCCACCAAGGAAAACAGGAAGGAAAAAACTTTCTGTTCCCTAAATCCCAGGGAAAATCCACTGGCCGTGGACGCCCTCCTAATAAAATGGGACTTCTCGCTGACTTATGCCTTTCCGCCCTTGAACCTTCTACCTCTGGTAGTGAGGAAGATCAGGGAAGACGGGGCAAGAGTCATATTGATTGCCCCCTTCTGGCCCAGATGGACCTGGTTTGCATGGTTGAGGACCATGTCAGTGGGCGATCCTTGGGTACTGCCGAACCTTCCAGATCTCCTCTACCAGGGGCCAGTCAACCACCCACAAGTAGCGGGACTCCGTTTGACGGCATGGTGTTTGAGAGGACACTATTGAGGGATAGAGGGTTCTCAAAAAATGTAATCGATACACTCCTAAAAAGGAGGAAACAAACCACCACAGGTATATATGCTAGAACGTGGAGGCGATTCCTGTCCACCTGTGAGTTTAATATCAGGGATGGAATACCCGTAAAACAGATTCTAGATTTCCTCCAGAGGGGTTTCGAGTTGGGCCTTTACACTAGTACATTGAAAGTACAAGTTTCAGCTTTAGGGGCCCTATTTGCATGCGACATTGCCGGTAACCATTGGGTAGCGAGATTCATTAAGGCAGTTACCAGATCGAGACCCATACTCAAAGATAGGTGTATGCCTTGGGACTTAAATTTAGTCCTGACAGCCATGACAGAGAAACCATTTGAACCTCTGGATTCTGCTTCACTAAAAATGATATCACTTAAGACAGCCTTTTTGGTAGCAATAACATCTGCACGTAGAATAAGCGACATACAGGCACTTTCCAGATTGCCCCCTTACACAGAATTCTTACAGGATAGAGTAATCCTAAGGCCAGACCCGGCATACCTTCCCAAGGTAGCATGTCATTTTCATAGGACACAAGAGATAGTTCTGCCTTCCTTCCTCCCTAATCCAACCAATCCTAAAGAACAAAAACTTCGGGCTGTAGATGTTAAGAGATGCCTACTTAAATATTTAGCAGCCACAGATCCTTGTAGGAAGGAGAACGCATTATTTTTATCCTTCCAAGGTCCCAGGAAAGGGTATAGAGTGTCAAAGCGCACGTTAGCAAGGTGGATTAGGGAGGCTATCTCTCTTGCCTACACTGCAGGTGGCGGTCCAGCTCCACAGAACCTGAGGGCGCATTCCACTCGTGCCATGGCATCATCCTGGGCAGAGAGATCGGGAGTATCAATTGACCAGATATGTAAGGCGGCCACCTGGTCATCTCCTTCCACCTTTTTTAACCACTATCGGTTAGACATGGGTGCCTCCTCAGATCTCACCTTCGGGCTAAGGGTGCTGCAGGCTGTAGTCCCTCCCTAAATTAGTTTACATCTCTGTAATTCTCTTGTGGTGCTGTCATGGGAGTCCGAATAAAGTATTAAGTTACGTACCGGTAATGATATTTTTCGGAAGCCCATGACAGCACCCTTAGTTCCCTCCCTTGTTCACATATAGGGGTGCACTCCTTTAGAGGATGGTTTTCGCGAGTTCACCTTATGTGGGAGATGGTTTAAAGAATTTTAAATAGGATAGATAGGATGTATATATTGTGTATATGCGGTGTACTAACCATGGTAGCTTCTCAAGCTCTGTAATCCAACTGATGCGTGGGAGAGGTGCCGCCCTTTTGTATCTGTAGGTTTCCTGTTCCCGAAGGGCAGATCCCCTCTCTCGTGGTGCTGTCTTGGGCTTCCGAAAAAACTGTTACCGGTATGTAACTTAATACTTTGTCAGCATGTCTCTTCATCCTGTCATCTGCTTTGACAATAGCTTCTTTGGTCTCCTCCCAAATTTTAGAGAACTCCACGGACAAGGAGTCAGCTGTTGGTACACCCGAGACTGGTGGAACTGGCAGGGGCATATTAGGATGTTGTCTTGAGACAATGAAAAAAGGAGGCTTGTTGGAGGAGTCACTAGGATAATTGTTATAGGCATAATTCGGCCCAAGGAAGAAGACAGACCCAATTATCCTGGTGAGCATTGGAACAATGGCGAAGGTACGATGTTAACATCTGGTTGGTATGTTTCACCTGACCGTTGGTCTGGGGGTGATAGTCCAAAGAAAAATCCAAAGTCACGTTCATAAGCATGCAGAGAGCTCTCCAAAACCGAGAAGTAAACTGAACTCGTCTGTCAGAAACAATGCGTTACGGGAATCCATGAATGCTGAAGGTATGAGCAATAAAAGTCTTGGCCAATTCGGAGGCAGAGGGCAAACCCGGCAGAGGGATAAAGTGAGCCATCTTAGAGAACCGATCCACGACCACCAAGATTACCGTACAACCAAAGGATCGAGGGAGATTTGTGATGAAATCCATGGCGATATGTTGCCATAGGGCTGAAGGTACCGGGAGAGGCTGCAGAGTACCAGAGTGAAGTTGCCTCGGAATCTTGTTCTTGTCGCATGAGGGTCATGAAGATATAAACTCCTCGATGTCTTGGCGTAAAGAGGACCACCAATAGTGGCGAGATATGAGTTAGGCTGGAGCAGTGGCGGATTAAGTGGACTATGGGCCCGGGGCTGTTCATAAAACCTGGGCCCCTGTACCCCCCTTCCCACCTGAGCGCTGCGGTCCCCGTGCGGGAATTGACAGCCGTACGGACCGCAGCACTTGGTTTGCTGCGGGTCCATACGGAAAACCCGCCACCATTCCACCACTTGTGGACATGGCCTAAAAAGACGTTGCACATAAGCTGTAGGCCTACGGCCAATACGCACAAAATCGCCCAACGTGATCCTGGCCATAGGGGATCCACTTTAATTTGAAGTCCCCTTACTTCATCCATTGCAGTCCCCTATCACCCACTCACTTCATCTGCAGTGCCGCTTCATCATTTGCAGCCCCTTATCCCCCCTTCCATTTTTTCATGTGCAGTCCCCTTCCCCCCCAACTTCATGTGCAGCCCCACTACCCCATCATCATGTGCAGTTAATTTTACCCCCACATCATGTGCAGTCCCCCTTACCCCCAATTCATCATGTGCAGCCCCACTCACCCCCCCTTCATCATATGCAGCCCCTCACCCCCCCTTCATCATGTGCAGCCCCACTCACCCCCCTTCATCATGTGAAGCCCCCACTCATCCCCCCTTCATCCTGTGAAGCCCCCACTCACCCCCTTCATCCTGTACAACCCCAGTCACCCCCCCTTCATCATATACAGCCCCCAGTCACCCCCCCTTCATCATATAGAGGCCCCAGTCACCCCCCCTTCATCATATACAGGCCCCAGTCACCCCTCCTTCATCATATACAGGCCCCAGTCACCCCCCCTTCATCATATACAGGCCCCAGTCACCCCCCCTTCATCATATACAGGCCCCAGTCACCCCCCTTCATCATATACAGGCCCCAGTCACCCCCCCTTCATCATATACAGGCCCCAGTCACCCCCCCTTCATCATATACAGGCCCCAGTCACCCCTCCTTCATCATATACAGGCCCCAGTCACCCCCCCCTTCATCATATACAGGCCCCAGTCACCCCCCCCTTCATCATATACAGGCCCCAGTCACCCCCCCTTCATCATATACAGCCCCCAGTCACCCCCCCTTCATCATATACAGGCCCCAGTCACCCCTCCTTCATCATATACAGGCCCCAGTCACCCCCCCCTTCATCATATACAGGCCCCAGTCACCCCCCCTTCATTGGG
The DNA here is from genome assembly GCF_039654945.1 of Dendrobates tinctorius. Taxonomy (NCBI): domain Eukaryota; kingdom Metazoa; phylum Chordata; class Amphibia; order Anura; family Dendrobatidae; genus Dendrobates; species Dendrobates tinctorius. The sequence continues at coordinate 35,377,547 of NW_027361683.1, forward strand.
TACAGTCCCCACTCACCCCCTCCCCCATTTAATTCATTTTATAAATAAAAAAAAATAAAAACAGTTCCCCATACTTACCTCACAGCCGGCTCGCTCCCCAGCAGCGCCTCTGCTTTCAGCATCCTCCGGGACGTCGGCGCGTGCACGATGACGTCATCGCGCACGCCCAACATCTGACCCGGAAGTACAGCCGGAGCTGAGCAGCCGTCAAGGTGACGGCCGTGCACAGCTCCCGGCCCCTCATAGAATGTGAAGCGGGCGGCTGTCTGCTGCCGGCGGCGTCACAGCACAGGGCACGGCCGGCCCTGTACAGGTGCTGGGGGAGCGGTCCGGGGGGCATTTGCCTCTCTGCCACCCGGCCCAGCCCGCCCCTGCCCCTGGGCCCCCAAAAAACCTTGGGCCCGGGGCGACCGCCCCATCCGCCCCTATTAAGATCCGCCATTGGGCTGGAGTCACACTGCCGAATTTCTCATGTGATAATCGCATCGCATAGCACGGACTGGCCGGCATCTCTCCTGACCTGAGAATGACAGCATGATGGATTACTATGCAGCTGTCAAGCCCAGGTCAAGAGAGCTGACAGCCAGTGCAAGTTTTGCGATCCGATTCTCGGACAAAAAATACGCCAGTGTGACTCTGCCCTTAGTCTTCTTTATCACCGCATGACCGGCAATCTTGGATGAATGGCCCCAAAGCAGCACTTTCTTTCTGTTATTCTCGGCGACAAACATCCTCCCCGGGGGTAAGTTAGCAAGACCTAGGGGAGTCAACCTTATAATCCTGGAGGGATCGATGATGTGAGAAGGATCGTCCTCTGCATCAGCTGGCTGGAAAGACCTAGACAAAGCATCGACCTTGACGTTAAAATGGCCTGATCGGAAGTGAAATTCAAAATCGAAGCGGACAAAGAAAAGGGACCATCTGGCCTGGCGGGGGTTGAGTCTTTGAGCCGACCGGATGTAGGACAGATTCTTGTGGTCAGAGAAAATTATGAAAGGATGGGCCGCCCCCTCTAGAAGGTACCACCATTACTCAAGAGTCAGTTTGATGGTAACAACACTCTGTCACTGATGGAATAATTGCGCTCAGCAGAAGAAAACATGCCGTGTGCGCCTGCCCGTAGTTAGCTGTGTGTGCCATGGTTAGCCGTGTGCGCCTGCCCGTAGTTAGCTGTGTGTGCCATGGTTAGCCGTGTGCGCCTGCCCGTAGTTAGCTGTGTGTGCCATGGTTAGCCGTGTGCGCCTGCCCGTAGTTAGATGTGTGTGCCTGCCTGTAGTTAGCTGTGTGTGCCTACCGTGGTTACATGTGTGTGCCATGTTAGCTGTGTGTGCCATGGTTAGCTGTGTGTGCCTGCCTGTAGTTAGCTGTGTGTGCCATGGTTAGCTGTGTGTGCCAGCCCGTAGTTAGCTGTGTGTGCCATGGTTAGCTGTGTGCCTGCCCATAGTTAGCTGCGTGCCTGCCCATAGTTAGCTGTGTGCTGCCCGTAGTTAGCTGTGTGTGCCTGCCCGTAGTTAGCTGTGTGTGCCATGGTTAGATGTGTGCGCCATGGTTAGCCGTGTGCACCTGCCCGTAGTTAGCTGTGTGTGCCTGCCGTGGTTAGATGTGTGTGCCATGTTAGCGGTGTGCCATGTTATAGCTGTGTGTGCCTGCCGTGGTTATAGCTGTGTGTGTCCGAAGTGGTTAGCTGTATGTGCCTGCCCGTAGTTAGCTGTGTGTGCCATGGTTAGCCGTGTGCACCTGCCCATAGTTAGCTGTGTGTGCCTGCCCGTAGTTAGCTGTGTGTGCCATGGTTAGCTGTGTGTGCCAGCCCGTAGTTAGCTGTGTGTGCCAGCCCATAGTTAGCTGTGTGTGCCTACCGTGGTTAGATGTGTGTGCCATGTTAGCTGTGTGTGCCTGCCGTGGTTAGCTGTGTGTGCTATGGTTAGCTGTGTGTGCCTGCCCGTAGTTAGCTGTGTGTGTCTACCGTGGTTAGCTGTGTGTGCCTTGGTTAGCTGTGTGTGCCTGCACGTAGTTAGCTGTGTGTGCCTGCCCGTAGTTAGCTGTGTGTGCCATGGTTAGCTGTGTGTGCCTGCCCGTAGTTAGCTGTGTGCCATGGTTAGATGTGTGTGCCATGGTTAGACGTGTGTGCCTGCCCGTAGTTAGCTGTGTGCCATGGTTAGATGTGTCTGCCATGTTAGCTGTGTGCCATGGTTAGATGTGTCTGCCATGTTAGCTGTGTGTGCCTGCCCGTAGTTAGCTGTGTGCCATGGTTACATGTGTGTGCCTGCCCGTAGTTAGCTGTGTGCCATGGTTAGCTGTGTGTGCCAGCCCGTAGTTAGCTGTGTGCCATGGTTAGCTGTGTGTGTCTGCCCGTAGTTAGCTGTGTGCCTGCCCGTAGTTAGCTGTGTGCCATGGTTAGATGTGTGTGCCATGGTTAGCTGTGTGTGCCTGCCCGTAGTTAGCTGTGTGCCATGGTTAGCTGTGTGTGCCTGCCCGTAGTTAGCTGTGTGTGCCTGCCCGTAGTTAGCTGTGTGCCTGCCCGTAGTTAGCTGTGTGCCATGGTTAGATGTGTGTGCCATGGTTAGCTGTGTGTGCCTGCCCATAGTTAGCTGTGTGCCATGGTTAGATGTGTGTGCCATGGTTAGCTGTGTGTGCCTGCCCGTAGTTAGCTGTGTGCCATGGTTAGCTGTGTGTGCCTGCCCGTAGTTAGCTGTGTGTGCCTGCCTGTAGTGAGCTGTGTGCCATGGTTAGATGTGTGTGCCATGGTTAGCTGTGTGTGCCTGCCCGTAGTTAGCTGTGTGCCATGGTTAGCTGTGTGTGCCTGCCCGTAGTTAGCTGTGTGTGCCTGCCCGTAGTTAGCTGTGTGCCATGGTTAGCTGTGTGTGCCTGCCCGTAGATAGCTGTGTGCCATGGTTAGATGTGTGTGCCTGCCCGTAGTTAGCTGTGTGCCTGCCTGTAGTTAGCTGTGTGCTATGGTTAGCTGTGTGTGCCTGCCCGTAGTTAGCTGTGTGTGCCATGGTTAGCTGTGTGTGCCTGCCCGTAGTTAGCTGTATGCCATGGTTAGATGTGTGTGCCTGCCCGTAGTTAGCTGTGTGCCATGGTTAGCTGTGTGTGCCTGCCCGTAGTTAGCTGTGTGCCATGGTTAGCTGTGTGCCTGCCCGTAGTTAGCTGTGTGTGCCATGGTTAGCTGTGTGTGCCTGCCCGTAGTTAGCTGTATGCCATGGTTAGATGTGTGTGCCTGCCCGTAGTTAGCTGTGTGCCATGGTTAGCTGTGTGTGCCTGCCCGTAGTTAGCTGTGTGCAATGGATAGCTGTGTGTGCCTGCCCGTAGTTAGCTGTGTGCCATGGTTAGCTGTGTGTGCCTGCCCGTAGTTAGCTGTGTGTGCCTGCCCGTAGTTAGCTGTGTGCAATGGTTAGCTGTGTGTGCCTGCCCGTAGTTAGCTGTGTGCCATGGTTAGCTGTGTGTGCCTGCCCGTAGTTAGCTGTGTGCCTGCCTGTAGTTAGCTGTGTGCCATGGTTAGCTGTGTGTGCCTGCCCGTAGTTAGCTGTGTGTGCCATGGTTAGCTGTGTGTGCCTGCCCGTAGTTAGCTGTATGCCATGGTTAGATGTGTGTGCCTGCCCGTAGTTAGCTGTGTGTGCCTGCCCGTAGTTAGCTGTGTGTGCCATGGTTAGCTGTGTGTGCCTGCCCGTAGTTAGCTGTATGCCATGGTTAGATGTGTGTGCCTGCCCGTAGTTAGCTGTGTGTGCCTGCCCGTAGTTAGCTGTGTGTGCCATGGTTAGCTGTGTGTGCCTGCCCGTAGTTAGCTGTATGCCATGGTTAGATGTGTGTGCCTGCCCGTAGTTAGCTGTATACCATGGTTAGATGTGTGTGCCTGCCCGTAGTTAGCTGTGTGTGCCTGCCCGTAGTTAGCTGTGTGTGCCATGGTTAGCTGTGTGTGCCTGCCCGTAGTTAGCTGTATGCCATGGTTAGATGTGTGTGCCTGCCCGTAGTTAGCTGTATGCCATGGTTAGCTGTGTCTGCCTGCCCGTAGTTAGCTGTGTGTGCCATGGTTAGCTGTGTGTGCCTGCCCGTAGTTAGCTGTGTGCCATGGTTAGCTGTGTGTGCCTGCCCGTAGTTAGCTGTGTGCCTGCCTGTAGTTAGCTGTGTGCCATGGTTAGCTGTGTGTGCCTGCCCGCAGTTAGCTGTGTGTGCCATGGTTAGCTGTGTGTGCCTGCCCATAGTTAGCTGTATGCCATGGTTAGATGTGTGTGCCTGCCCGTAGTTAGCTGTGTGTGCCTGCCCGTAGTTAGCTGTGTGTGCCATGGTTAGCTGTGTGTGCCTGCCCGTAGTGAGCTGTATGCCATGGTTAGATGTGTGTGCCTGCCCGTAGTTAGCTGTGTGTGCCTGCCCGTAGTTAGCTGTGTGTGCCATGGTTAGCTGTGTGTGCCTGCCCGTAGTTAGCTGTATGCCATGGTTAGATGTGTGTGCCTGCCCGTAGTTAGCTGTATGCCATGGTTAGATGTGTGTGCCTGCCCGTAGTCAGCTGTGTGTGCCATGGTTAGCTGTGTGTGCCTGCCCGTAGTTAGCTGTGTGCCATGGTTAGCTGTGTGTGCCTGCCCGTAGTTAGCTGTATGCCATGGTTAGATGTGTGTGCCATGGTTAGCTGTGTGTGCCTGCCCGTAGTTAGCTGTATGCCATGGTTAGATGTGTGTGCCTGCCCGTAGTTAGCTGTATGCCATGGTTAGCTGTGTGTGCCTGCCCGTAGTTAGCTGTGTGTGCCTGCCCGTAGTTAGCTGTGTGTGCCATGGTTAGATGTGTGTGCCTGCCCGTAGTTAGCTGTATGCCATGGTTAGATGTGTGTGCCTGCCCGTAGTTAGCTGTGTGTGCCTGCCCGTAGTTAGCTGTGTGTGCCATGGTTAGCTGTGTGTGCCTGCCCGTAGTTAGCTGTATGCCATGGTTAGATGTGTGTGCCTGCCCGTAGTTAGCTGTATGCCATGGTTAGCTGTGTGTGCCTGCCCGTAGTTAGCTGTGTGCCATGGTTAGCTGTGTGTGCCTGCCCGTAGTTAGCTGTATGCCATGGTTAGATGTGTGTGCCATGGTTAGCTGTGTGTGCCTGCCCGTAGTTAGCTGTATGCCATGGTTAGCTGTGTGTGCCTGCCCGTAGTTAGCTGTGTGCCATGGTTAGATGTGTGTGCCTGCCCGTAGTTAGCTGTGTGCCATGGTTAGATGTGTGTGCCTGCCCGTAGTTAGCTGTGTGCCATGGTTAGATGTGTGTGCCTGCCCGTAGTTAGCTGTATGCCATGGTTAGATGTGTGTGCCTGCCCGTAGTTAGCTGTATGCCATGGTTAGATGTGTGTGCCTGCCCGTAGTTAGCTGTGTGCCATGGTTAGATGTGTGTGCCTGCCCGTAGTTAGCTGTGTGCCATGGTTAGATGTGTGTGCCTGCCCGTAGTTAGCTGTGTGTGCCTGCCCGTAGTTAGCTGTATGCCATGGTTAGCTGTGTGTGCCTGCCCGTAGTTAGCTGTGTGCCATGGTTAGATGTGTGTGCCTGCCCGTAGTTAGCTGTGTGTGCCTGCCCGTAGTTAGCTGTATGCCATGGTTAGCTGTGTGTGCCTGCCCGTAGTTAGCTGTGTGCCATGGTTAGATGTGTGTGCCTGCCCGTAGTTAGCTGTGTGCCATGGTTAGATGTGTGTGCCTGCCCGTAGTTAGCTGTGTGCCATGTTTAGCTGTGTGTGCCTGCCCGTAGTTAGCTGTATGCCATGGTTAGCTGTGTGTGCCTGCCCGTAGTTAGCTGTGTGCCATGGTTAGCTGTGTGTGCCTGCCCGTAGTTAGCTGTATGCCATGGTTAGCTGTGTGTGCCTGCCCGTAGTTAGCTGCATGCCATGGTTAGATGTGTGTGCCTGCCCGTAGTTAGCTGTGTGCCATGGTTAGCTGTGTGTGCCTGCCCGTAGTTAGCTGTGTGCCATGGTTAGCTGTGTGTGCCTGCCCGTAGTTAGCTGTGTGCCATGGTTAGCTGTGTGTGCCTGCCCGTAGTTAGCTGTGTGCCTGCCCGTAGTTAGCTGTGTGCCTGCCCGTAGTTAGCTGTGTGTGCCATGGTTAGCTGTGTGTGCCTGCCCGTAGTTAGCTGTGTGCCATGGTTAGATGTGTGTGCCTGCCCGTAGTTAGCTGTATGCCATGGTTAGCTGTGTGTGCCTGCCCGTAGTTAGCTGTGTGCCATGGTTAGCTGTGTGTGCCTGCCCGTAGTTAGCTGTGTGCCATGGTTAGCTGTGTGTGCCTGCCCGTAGTTAGCTGTGTGCCATGGTTAGCTGTGTGTGCCTGCCCGTAGTTAGCTGTGTGTGCCTGCCCATAGTTAGCTGTGTGTGCCATGGTTAGCTGTGTGTGCCTGCCCGTAGTTAGCTGTGTGCCATGGTTAGATGTGTGTGCCTGCCCGTAGTTAGCTGTATGCCATGGTTAGCTGTGTGTGCCTGCCCGTAGTTAGCTGTGTGCCATGGTTAGCTGTGTGTGCCTGCCCGTAGTTAGCTGTGTGCCATGGTTAGCTGTGTGTGCCTGCCCGTAGTTAGCTGTGTGCCATGGTTAGCTGTGTGTGCCTGCCCGTAGTTAGCTGTGTGCCATGGTTAGATGTGTGTGCCTGCCCGTAGTTAGCTGTGTGCCATGGTTAGCTGTGTGTGCCTGCCCGTAGTTAGCTGTATGCCATGGTTAGATGTGTGTGCCTGCCCGTAGTTAGCTGTGTGTGCCATGGTTAGCTGTGTGTGCCTGCCCGTAGTTAGCTGTGTGCCATGGTTAGCTGTGTGTGCCTGCCCGTAGTTAGCTGTGTGTGCCATGGTTAGCTGTGTGTGCCTGCCCGTAGTTAGCTGTATGCCATGGTTAGATGTGTGTGCCTGCCCGTAGTTAGCTGTATGCCATGGTTAGATGTGTGTGCCTGCCCGTAGTTAGCTGTGTGTGCCTGCCCGTAGTTAGCTGTATGCCATGGTTAGCTGTGTGTGCCTGCCCGTAGTTAGCTGTATGCCATGGTTAGCTGTGTGTGCCTGCCCGTAGTTAGCTGTATGCCATGGTTAGCTGTGTGTGCCTGCCCGTAGTTAGCTGTGTGCCATGGTTAGCTGTGTGTGCCTGCCCGTAGTTAGCTGTGTGCCATGGTTAGCTGTGTGTGCCTGCCCGTAGTTAGCTGTGTGCCATGGTTAGATGTGTGTGCCTGCCCGTAGTTAGCTGTGTGCCATGGTTAGCTGTGTGTGCCTGCCCGTAGTTAGCTGTATGCCATGGTTAGATGTGTGTGCCTGCCCGTAGTTAGCTGTGTGCCATGGTTAGCTGTGTGTGCCTGCCCGTAGTTAGCTGTGTGCCATGGTTAGCTGTGTGTGCCTGCCCGTAGTTAGCTGTGTGCCATGGTTAGATGTGTGTGCCTGCCCGTAGTTAGCTGTGTGCCATGGTTAGCTGTGTGTGCCTGCCCGTAGTTAGCTGTGTGCCATGGTTAGATGTGTGTGCCTGCCCGTAGTTAGCTGTGTGCCATGGTTAGCTGTGTGTGCCTGCCCGTAGTTAGCTGTGTGCCATGGTTAGATGTGTGTGCCTGCCCGTAGTTAGCTGTGTGCCATGGTTAGCTGTGTGTGCCTGCCCGTAGTTAGCTGTGTGTGCCTGCCCGTAGTTAGCTGTGTGCCATGGTTAGCTGTGTGTGCCTGCCCGTAGTTAGCTGTGTGTGCCTGCCCGTAGTTAGCTGTGTGCCATGGTTAGCTGTGTGTGCCTGCCCGTAGTTAGCTGTGTGCCATGGTTAGCTGTGTGTGCCTGCCCGTAGTTAGCTGTGTGCCATGGTTAGCTGTGTGTGCCTGCCCGTAGTTAGCTGTGTGCCATGGTTAGATGTGTGTGCCTGCCCGTAGTTAGCTGTGTGCCATGGTTAGCTGTGTGTGCCTGCCCGTAGTTAGCTGTGTGCCATGGTTAGATGTGTGTGCCTGCCCGTAGTTAGCTGTGTGCCATGGTTAGCTGTGTGTGCCTGCCCGTAGTTAGCTGTGTGCCATGGTTAGATGTGTGTGCCTGCCCGTAGTTAGCTGTGTGCCATGGTTAGCTGTGTGTGCCTGCCCGTAGTTAGCTGTGTGTGCCTGCCCGTAGTTAGCTGTGTGCCATGGTTAGCTGTGTGTGCCTGCCCGTAGTTAGCTGTGTGTGCCTGCCCGTAGTTAGCTGTGTGCCATGGTTAGCTGTGTGTGCCTGCCCGTAGTTAGCTGTGTGCCATGGTTAGCTGTGTGTGCCTGCCCGTAGTTAGCTGTGTGCCATGGTTAGCTGTGTGTGCCTGCCCGTAGTTAGCTGTGTGTGCCTGCCCGTAGTTAGCTGTGTGCCATGGTTAGCTGTGTGTGCCTGCCCGTAGTTAGCTGTGTGCCATGGTTAGCTGTGTGTGCCTGCCCGTAGTTAGCTGTGTGTGCCTGCCCGTAGTTAGCTGTGTGCCATGGTTAGCTGTGTGTGCCTGCCCGTAGTTAGCTGTGTGTGCCTGCCCGTAGTTAGCTGTGTGCCATGGTTAGCTGTGTGCCATGGTTAGCTGTGTGTGCCTGCCCGTAGTTAGCTGTGTGTGCCTGCCCGTAGTTAGCTGTGTGCCATGGTTAGCTGTGTGTGCCTGCCCGTAGTTAGCTGTGTGCCATGGTTAGCTGTGTGTGCCTGCCCGTAGTTAGCTGTGTGCCATGGTTAGCTGTGTGTGCCTGCCCGTAGTTAGCTGTGTGCCATGGTTAGCTGTGTGTGCCTGCCCGTAGTTAGCTGTGTGTGCCTGCCCGTAGTTAGCTGTGTGCCATGGTTAGCTGTGTGTGCCTGCCCGTAGTTAGCTGTGTGCCATGGTTAGCTGTGTGTGCCTGCCCGTAGTTAGCTGTGTGCCATGGTTAGCTGTGTGTGCCTGCCCCACTCACGCTCACAAAGTACAGGGCACCCGCCCTGGCACATCGCGGTAGCTGTCGGCTCCGGAGCGGTTGCCATGGCGATAAGTCGGGTGGGCGTGGCGCTGGTGAGGACAACCCCCTGACGCCATCTTATGGTGGAAGAGGCGGCTCTGGGACAGAGGAGTGGTGAGGAGTGATGCCCTGCAAAGTGACACAGGAGTTTAGTTTTGCAGTCACAGGCTATGAGCGCGCTACGTGGCGGATGCAGGAGGCAGGGTAGGAGTTTTTCTCCTAGCAAATGACTTATTTGTGCAGGAAAGCAGAGCAGGCGCCCGGCGTAGTGACAGCGCGGCCGGCGTTGTACTCTGCGTGCACTGAGCGCTGCTGCGCCTGACCTTGTGGTACAGCTGGAGACAGTTGTTTGTGCGGCTACGGGAGTGGAGCAATCATGGACGAGTACGGGGTGACTAGGAACTCCGGCCATCCTCTCACCTGAGGGAGTGTGCGCCCTCTAGTGGCCGCCAGTGGGTGCTGCAGTTATATAACGTGTCAATGAGCTGAAAGTAGAGGGTTTGTCTCGTGCACAGTACAGGATCTGTGGAGGATGGCTGAGCAGAGTACAGTACAATGTTATCCTTTGGCTTTTAAAAACCGCAGTGCATATGCTGCGGATTTTTCCGTGGTTTTAGGCCATGTGCACACTCTGCAGATTCTGCTGCGGATCCGCAGCGTTTCAGGCTCTGCGGGTTGGCAGCAGATTTAGATGTGTTGTACAGTACCATTGTTTTCAATGGTAAACTGAAAAACACTGCACATGCTGCAGATTTTTCCGCGGGTTCGAATCCGCAGCATGTCAATTCTTTGTTAGGATTCCGCTGCGGTTTCATTGTAGAGGTGTAAAACCGCAGGCTAATCCGCAGGTCTTTTGACCTGAGAATTTACCTGCCGATTATTCCAAATCCACGCGGAAAAATCCGCAGGACCTAAAACTACGTGTGCACATAGCCTTAGGGTATGTGCACATGTTGCGGATTCGTCTGGATTTTTCCGCGTGGAATCTACTGAATCCACAGGTCAAAATGCCTGCGTTTTACCTGCGGATTTCCTGCCAATTTCTAGAGGATTAAGCAGATTTGGCCTGCGTTTTTACACCTGCGGATTCCTATAATGGAACAGGTGTAAAAATGCTGCGAATTCCACACAAGTAATTGACATGCTGAGGAAATGAACCACTGTGTTTCCTTGCGGAATTTTCTGCAGCATGTGCACAGCGGTTTTTGTTTTCCATAGGATAACATGGTACTGTACATCACTTGGAAAACTGCTGCAGATCCGCAGAGGCAAATGCGCTGAGGATCCACAGACGAATCCGCAACGTGGGCACATACCCTTAGGGTGTGTGCACACGGTGCGGATTCTGCTGTGGAATTTTCCGCGCAGATTTTGCTAAATCTGCAGGTAAAATGACCTGCGTTTTACCTGCAGTTTTAGTGCATTTTTTTTTTTTTTTTTTTTTTTTTAATTCTTTTCAAATTTAAACCACACCATAAGACACAACACCATTTTACAAGTACAATTGTCGAAGTATTGCTTAGGAGTCGGTCCAAGGTGAAAGGAAAGAAAAGAGGGGAGGGAAATGTGGGTGGGAAAAAAAGAGAAGGAAGGGAAGGGCAAAGAGGGATACATAATAATGAACAATATCAATAACAACAACAAAAAGTAGCCGTCGGCATGAACACTAGCATTTGATGGGTGTATTTAAAAAAATAGAGTAGGTGGACTGTTCTGTAAGCAACCGTGGGATCAGCTACCCCAGTATAAAGGCCATCAGGTCAAGTAAGACTTTACGTGATATTAGATTTCTCACCAAGAGGATTATCCTCTAGATATCTAGCCCACGGGGCCCAGGTCGACACATAAGATTTATGGTTAAAAATCTCCCAGCTAGACAGCTCCTCCAGACGAGAAACCTGACTTATCTTAATGTGCCACTCCTCCAATGTGGGGGGGGCAACATCTTTCCAATGTACAGCTATCAGCTGTTTTGCAGCGCTTAGCATCAGTGGGAGTAGACCATGCTTTTTTGGTAAGAAATCCTTTGACGGGCGCGAAAGAAGAACTTCCTTAGCCCTAAGATTAGTCTTTATTAGTTGTAATTTTTTGAGAACTAGCTCAACACCATCCCAAAAATGTCTCAGTTTGGGACAGTCCCAGAATATATGTGTGTGATGTCCTCCAGAGTTGAGGCATCTCCAACAAGCATCATTATCAGCAAGACCCATCTGAAAGAGCTTCGCGGGAGTCCAATGCCACCTGGTCAATATTTTATAAGAATTTTCCTGCAAAAGTACACACCTAGAGAATCCCCGTGCACCAGATAGCATTCTAGATATTTGTTTCTCTGTGAATGTAGTGTTGAGTTCCATTTACCAGGAGTAAATAAATGAGGGTTTAAAATGTGCTCTCGGAGAGATAAGGTGTGAGTAAATACGAGATAAAATTTTTAGCCGTGGAGGCGGAAGTTTGACCATGATATCTAGCCAGGACCAATTGGATTTGGATTTTCCTAAACTGTAGAAGCGTACGTCGAATGTGTTTGGCTCTGAAGAAAATTAGTTGGTTGAATCATTGCACTTGGTGGCCAAACTCCTCTCTGTAATATTTTATTACCGTAAAAGCTATTCAGTGTTTCTCTAGGGAGGGTAGACCATAGATTATATGGATCTTGAAAATCAAGATCTATTAGATAGGGTATTGAGCCATTCGGCGTTAACGTCGAGGGAAAAGTGTCCTCCGGTAGTTCCCCCAACATCAATCTTTTGATACGTAATGTAGTAGAAGTTATCTCGTCTAGCCTAAGAGCGACTGGTGGTTTAGCTTTAGTCCAGAGATAAGGTAAACCCCTCGGGCCCAATAGAGCCAGGTCAACACAAGTTCCCTCCCCACCTTCAGCGGAAGACACCACCTTTAACCATCTGCTAAGATGGATTGCTTTATAATATAAAAAGGGTCGGGGACTCCCAATCCACCAGAGGAGACTGGATAAGTAAGAAGCCTATAAGGCAACCTAGCAGGTTTAGATTTCCAGATAAATTTTCCTATTAGTGACTTTAACGACCCGAAAAAGGTCAGGGGTATCGGAACCATATTCATGGCATACAATATGATAGGCATGATATACGCCTTAAACACATTGATGCGATCCATCCAGGATAAAGTGGGTAGGTTATATTTATGCATCAGGTTTGTAACTTTTTTAATTAAGGGAATGAAATTACTTTGAAATAAGTTAGTGGGGTCTCTAGTTATGAATATTCCTAAATATTTAATAGAGCTATTAGCCCAAGAGAAGGGAGTCTGTGTACGAATAGTGGAGAGTTGAGAATGAGGGAGAGTAATATTTAACGCTTCAGATTTGGTTAGATTAATTTTAAAATTGGAAAGGGAGCCAAACTGTTGAAAAATTTGGAGGATGATCGGGAATGCCTGAGACGGGTTGGATATGAGGAAAAGCAGATCGTCTGCGAAAGCTAGCGTTTTGAGTGTCCCCGGACCCACTGACAACCCCTCTATGCGTTGTTCTTGTCTGATGCTTTGTATCAAAGTTTCTATGACTAAAATGAACAAGGATGGAGACAGAGGGCATCCCTGTCTAGTCCCGTTGTGAATCTCAAAACTGACAGGGTGCCATTAATCCTGACCTTGGCCGTCGGTTGAGAGTAGAGAGAGAGAACTGCTGTTATATATTGAGGAGGGAAGCCAAATTTAATCAATACCTGTTCCATAAATCTCCAGCACACTCTGTCAAAAGCCTTCTCTGCATCCGTTGACAGGAGTACTAAGGGGACCTGCTGGGTCTTGGCAAATATTATAGACTGTATGGCCCTAGTGGAGTTATCTTTCCCTTCCCCACCCCTCACAAAGCCCGCTTGATCCACATGAATTAATTTGGGTAAAAAGTTGCTTACTCTGCCCGCTAGTATTTTAGCCCACATTTTGATGTCAGCATTAAGCAATGAGATTGGTCTGTAGCTGGTGCACAAGTTGGGATCCTTACCCTCCTTCGGGAGAACCGTGATGTATGCCTCCAGGGATTGCTTAGGGGGAAGCTGGCCCTTCAAATAGGAATTGAACAAGGTCACCAGATGGGGTAAGAATGATTTTATGAACTTTTTATAGTATATAATGGGGAGACCGTCCGGGCCTGGGGCCTTTCCATTTGGAATGGTGGAGAGGGTGTCTAAAATTTCTTTAGGGGTAACTGGAGCAGTTAGTAAAGATTGGCCTTCCAGGGTTATTTTAGGGAGATTTAGTGGAATCAGGAACTCTTTGATTTTTTTCTATAGCTGTTATTGGGTCTTGCATGCTATCTGGTATGCTTAAATTGTATAAACTGTCATAAAAGATCTAAACTCCTCGGCAATGTCTGCGGTCTCGAAAATTGAAGAGCCGTCCAGAGCTTTGAGTTGTCTAATAAACGTATTGTCCTGCTGCTTTTTAAGCAGTGAAGACATAAGCTTACTACTTTTATTGCCATGGAGATAGAACCTCTGTTTGCATCTCATATAGGTTTTGGCCGATTGAATATTTAAAAGATTTTTTAGTGAATTCCTTAGATCCGTCAGTTCAGTTTGTATCTTATTTACTTGAGATCTCTTGTGCAATCTTTCCAAGGAATTAATTTGGTGCAAAATAGACACAACCTGTTTTGTTCTTTCTTTTTTGAGATGGGAACTCAAAGCTATAAATTCTCCCCTCATTACCGCTTTATGTGATTCCCACACCACAGGTATGGGTGGGCCAGAGTGTAAATTTGTCTGGAAGAAGAATTCGAGAGTGCCAGTCAGTTTCGTAATGTGGGAATCAGAATCTAATAATGTCTCGTTAAGTGACCATGACTTGGCTGGTCGCGGAAGGGTTACTATGCCTATGTCGAGAAAAATAGGAGCATGGTCCGAGAGAGAGATAATGTCTATAGTCGCATTTTTAACTAATGGGAGATTAGTTGTTTGTGTCAATAGATAATCAATTCTGTGGTAGCTACCACACGGGTGGGAATAAAAAGTGTAGTCTCTGCCCGAAGGAAAGAGTGTCCTCCAGGGATCTATCAAGTGTAATTCTTGGAAAGAAAGGTGTAATTTTCTCAGTGCCCTTTGAGAAAGGGTCGACTTGCCCATTGAAGTATGGGTTGGGTTGAGTGATACGTTAAAGTCTCCCCCCATCAACAACAAACCCACAGTAAATAGTTTTAAAGTATTCATTGTTTTGCACAGCCATCCAATCTGATTCCTATTTGGGGCGTATAGGTTACACAGAGTAACTTTAGTATTGGCTATAAGGCCCTTTAGTATAATATATCTTCCTTCGGAATCTGAAAGGCAATCATGCAAGACAAAAGGAACATTCTTTTTAATAGCAATACTCACTCCTCTAGACGCCGACCCACCCGTACTATGATACCAGGTCGGGTAACGGGATCTAGACATATCCGGGACTCTCCTCGCTTTAAAATGTGTCTCCTGTAGGAAGATTACACTAGCCTTTTTTGCATGTAGAAGGTTCAATACCTGACTCCTTTTACACAGGGAACGTAAGCCTTTTACATTGTATGAAGCCACTACTATAGTGGCAAAATTGACCTTATCACCCATAGTAAAATAGATGGAGCAAAAAAAATAAATGATTAAGTGCCCCATGCCGACGAGCCACAAAAAATACAAAATACAAGATAAAGTAACAGATAGATAACAATAACCAACTACCTGCCTGTGGCAGGGGTAGGGGGTCAAACATACCCCCCATAGCAGAGCAGGGAATTACATCACCAATACACGAGTGGTACATGTTAGCTTATAAGGCAGTTAAATGAAAGCAGCAACACATTAGCAGATGCCAATCAAAGCAAACTAAAGTGATCTAAAACTTTACAGAGTTATACAAAAATTTCCGGGTCTATATGTGAGAAAATACGGCTAGACCGAGCACAATAGAACTCAGGGGGGCATCTCTTTTCTCGCCCCAGATTTCCCTCGTTTAGGGGGCATGCGTCTCTTCACTGAGGCCCAGTCCCCCTGACCTCCTGTATAAGCATTGATAGGAGGAGGTGTGCGAAGATCCATGTCTAAAGGTAACCATGAAGGAATATCAATAGGAGCAATGTCGAATGTGTCCCATATTTTGGTTAAATCTTCAGGACTCCTCACTGTTATTTGCTTGCCGTCTCCATTTACCAATATTCCAAACGGAAATAGCCATTTATAAAGGATTTTACGCGTGCGTAGCACTTCCAATAAGGGTCTTAGAATCCTTCTTTTTGCAAGAGTCGACAACGCAATGTCCTGATAAAGTTGGATAGCAGATCCTTCATAGGTGAGATTTTTAACGTCTCTTGAGGCAGACAAAATAATATTGGTGTCCACATAGCTCAACAAGCCGCAGATCACATCCCTCGGGGGTTCAGAAGGCTTAGGCTTGGGTCTGAGCGATCTATGGACCCTCTCTATTACAATTTTGTCGCATTTTTCTTGCGGGATTAGGAGGGCAAAGATCTTTCGTGGATTTTTCTAATATTTCTGTAGAGACACTTTCAGGCAAGCTTTTAATCCTTATATTTTTTCTGCAACTCCTATTTTCTTGATCTTCTAAGGCCAGAAGAGAGTTATTAAGCTGTGTTCTGTGGTAGTCCAAATGATCTCTCATGGCGTTGGAGTGGCTAATGAGAGAGGACTGAGATGATTCAAGGGACTCCACTCTATTACCAATATGTGACAAATCTGCTCTCATACCAGATATCTCCGTAACCAAAGGCTTTAAAGCTTGGGCCAGAAGTTTTTTGAAGACTGATCTAGATAACTTCCCAGAGTCTGAGTGGGTAATATCACTGCCTGAGACATCATCACTTGAGTCCGAGTCCTCGACCTGTTCCTCCACCTCAGCATTTGCATGCAGCTTTTTAGGTGTGGACCTAGCCGACCCAGGTTTATTTTTCAGAAATTTCTCCATTTCACTTTGCCTGCCCTGATGTACACTAGTAGCCAGCGGTTTTGCACGCTCTTTATTAGATTTAACCATAATGCTTAATTAAAGCGTGCATTTGAATCACCCCTCGTGCATTCAGGGAAAGTCTACTAATGCATATTCATAGATGAAGATAACCCCATGCGTCTTGAAAGGTGATGCGCTGACATGAGTGAATAGGGCGGTATCAGCGCTCTAATGTGGTGCACTATATAGAAAGTCTCACACTGCCGTGGCATAAAATTAGGCTGGTCTTGGCGCCTCTGAAAGGGGGGAGCGGTACCCCCAGACCCCAGGTCGCCCCAGTTCCCTGTATGCAGCAGGAGCGACCGCCTCAGATCCCCCGGGCAATGCACCAGGAGCACCCAGCACCGCGGTCACCCTCTGTTCACCAGCCAGACACGTGCGACCGGCTCACCTCCCTCTCCTCCGGTAAGCTAATCCGTTCCTTCCCTTCCTTGTTAGTCAGCGGTCTCTCTTCCGGCAGAGGCCACGGGCCCTCCACCACCTCCAACGGCTCTCTGCAGACTGCTGTCCGGACCACCTCAGGAAGAAGTAAAGATGGCGCCTGACCGCTTCTGGCGCCAAGGCCCGCTCCCCGTGACCGTTCTCCTTGCAGAGAGCCGCGGTTCTCTCCTCGTTGTCCCTCACCACCTTCTCTAAGCCCAGCTCTCTCTGGGGGGCATATAGACACTTTCGTTGGGGTCAGAAGAGGGTATATTTCGTGGCTGGCAGCGGGAGCTGCAGCAAAGCGCGTCTTCCCTACAAGCGATCCAGGCCACGCCCCCGATTTAGTGCAGTTTTTGTGTGGATTTCCACTGCAGTTTTCACCAGCAGATTTCTATAATGGAGCAGATGAAAAACTGCTGCAGAACTGCACAAAAGAAGTGACATGCTGCAGTTTTAAATCTGCGCGGAAAAATCTGCAGCATGTGCACAGCGGTTTTTGTTTTACATAGCCTTAAATGGTACTGTACATCACTTGCAGTTCTGCAAGGCCAAATCTGCTGCAGAACTGCACCAGAATCTGCACCGTGTGCACATACCCTTAGGGTGAGTGCACACAGTGAGGATTCAGCTGCGGATTTTCGCGCGCGGATTTGCAGGTAAAATGACCTGCGGTTTACCTGCGGATTCCCTCTGCGTTTTGACACCTGGACAGTGGAACAGGTGTCAAACCACAGCGGAATCCGCAGAAAGAATTGACATGCTGCAGATTTAAGGGTGAGTGCACACAGTGCGGATTGCCACGCGGATTTGCAGGTAAAACCGCAGGTAAAGTGACCTGTGGATTCGCCAGCAGTTTTCCCCTGCGGTTTGACACCTGGACAATGGAACAGGTGTCAAACCGCTGCGGAATCCGCACAAAGAATTGACGCTGCGGATTAAAAACCGCAGCAAATCCGCACAGAAAAATCTGAAGCATGTGCACTGCAGATTCTAAAACCCATTGATTAACATTATACTGTACATTGCCTGCGGTTCTGCAGCGGATCCGCAGCACAATCCGCAGCGTGTGCACATACCCTAAAACAGCAGAAAATCCGTGCGGAAGAATCTGTAGCATGTGCACTGCGGTTTTTAAAAGCCATTGGATAATATTGTACTGTACTCTGCTTGAGGATCCGCAGCAGAATCCGCACCGTGTGCACATACCCTTAAATCCGCAGCATGTCAATTCTGCGGATCCCGCTGCGGTTTGACACCTGTTCCATTGTCCAGGTGTCAAAACACAGAGGATATCCGCAGGCAAATATGCAGACAAACCGCAGGTCATTTTACCTGCAAATCCATGCAGAAAAATCCACAGCTGAATCCTCACTTTGTGCACTCACCATAATCTCTACAGGATGGCTGAACTCTGTACAGGATCTGTGGAGGATGGCTGTGTTCTGTACAGGATCTGTGGAGGATGGCTGTGTTCTGTACAGGATCTGTGGAGGATGGCTGTGTTCTGTACAGGATCTGTGGAGGATGGCTGTGTTCTGTACAGGATCTGTGGAGGATGGCTGTGTTCTGTACAGGATCTGTGGAGGATGGCTGTGTTCTGTACAGGATCTGTGGAGGATGGCTGTGTTCTGTACAGGATCTGTGGAGGATGGCTGTGTTCTGTACAGGATCTGTGGAGGATGGCTGTATTCTATACAGGATCTGTGGAGGATGGCTGTGTTGTTTACAGGATCTGTGGAGGATGGCTGTGTTCTGTACAGGATCTGTGGAGGATGGCCGTGCTCTGTACAGGATCTGTGGAGGATGGCTGTACTCTGTACAGGATCTGTGGAGGATGGCTGTGCTCTGTACAGGATCTGTGGAGGATGGCTGTGCTCTGTACAGGATCTGTGGAGGATGGCTGTGTTGTTTACAGGATCTGTGGAGGATGGCTGTACTCTGTACAGGATCTGTGGAGGATGGCTGTACTCTGTACAGGATCTGTGGAGGATGGCTGTGCTCTGTACAGGATCTGTGGAGGATGGCTGTGTTGTTTACAGGATCTGTGGAGGATGGCTGTACTCTGTACAGGATCTGTGGAGGATGGCTGTACTCTGTACAGGATCTGTGGAGGATGGCTGTACTCTGTACAGGATCTGTGGAGGATGGCTGTACACTGTACAGGATCTGTGGAGGATGGCTGTACACTGTACAGGATCTGTGGAGGATGGCTGTACACTGTACAGGATCTGTGGAGGATGGCTGTACACTGTACAGGATCTGTGGAGGATGACTACTCTGTACAGGATCTGTGGAGGATGGCTGTACTCTGTACAGGATCTGTGGAGGATGGCTGTACTCTGTACAGGATCTGTGGAGGATGGCTGTACTCTGTACAGGATCTGTGGAGGATGGCTGTACTCTGTACAGGATCTGTGGAGGATGGCTGTACTCTGTACAGGATCTGTGGAGGATGGCTGTACTCTGTACAGGATCTGTGGAGGATGGCTGTACTCTGTACAGGATCTGTGGAGGATGGCCGTACTCTGTACAGGATCTGTGGAGGATGGCCGTGCTCTGTACAGGATCTGTGGAGGATGGCCGTGCTCTGTACAGGATCTGTGGAGGATGGCCGTGCTCTGTACAGGATCTGTGGAGGATGGCCGTGCTCTGTACAGGATCTGTGGAGGATGGCCGTGCTCTGTACAGGATCTGTGGAGGATGGCCGTGCTCTGTACAGGATCTGTGGAGGATGGCCGTGCTCTGTACAGGATCTGTGGAGGATGGCCGTGCTCTGTACAGGATCTGTGGAGGATGGCCGTGCTCTGTACAGGATCTGTGGAGGATGGCCGTGCTCTGTACAGGATCTGTGGAGGATGGCCGTGCTCTGTACAGGATCTGTGGAGGATGGCCGTGCTCTGTACAGGATCTGTGGAGGATGGCCGTGCTCTGTACAGGATCTGTGGAGGATGGCCGTGCTCTGTACAGGATCTGTGGAGGATGGCCGTGCTCTGTACAGGATCTGTGGAGGATGGCCGTGCTCTGTACAGGATCTGTGGAGGATGGCCGTGCTCTGTACAGGATCTGTGGAGGATGGCCGTGCTCTGTACAGGATCTGTGGAGGATGGCCGTGCTCTGTACAGGATCTGTGGAGGATGGCCGTGCTCTGTACAGGATCTGTGGAGGATGGCCGTGCTCTGTACAGGATCTGTGGAGGATGGCCGTGCTCTGTACAGGATCTGTGGAGGATGGCCGTGCTCTGTACAGGATCTGTGGAGGATGGCCGTGCTCTGTACAGGATCTGTGGAGGATGGCCGTGCTCTGTACAGGATCTGTGGAGGATGGCCGTGCTCTGTACAGGATCTGTGGAGGATGGCCGTGCTCTGTACAGGATCTGTGGAGGATGGCCGTGCTCTGTGGAGGATGGCCGTGCTCTGTACAGGATCTGTGGAGGATGGCCGTGCTCTGTGGAGGATGGCCGTGCTCTGTGGAGGATGGCCGTGCTCTGTGGAGGATGGCCGTGCTCTGTGGAGGATGGCCGTGCTCTGTGGAGGATGGCCGTGCTCTGTACAGGATCTGTGGAGGATGGCCGTGCTCTGTACAGGATCTGTGGAGGATGGCCGTGCTCTGTACAGGATCTGTGGAGGATGGCCGTGCTCTGTACAGGATCTGTGGAGGATGGCCGTGCTCTGTACAGGATCTGTGGAGGATGGCCGTGCTCTGTACAGGATCTGTGGAGGATGGCCGTGCTCTGTACAGGATCTGTGGAGGATGGCCGTGCTCTGTACAGGATCTGTGGAGGATGGCCGTGCTCTGTACAGGATCTGTGGAGGATGGCCGTGTTCTGTACAGGATCTCTGGAGTAAAGCTGTGGTTAGGTGATATTTTTTTTCCGCAAGGGACAACCCCTTTAGCATTTACTTAGGAGGCTCCATGGCAGATTTCACCAGTGTTGCCAAAGTGTTATATATTTTCCAGAAAAATGCTGGACAACATGATGGAAAAAAATATGCCTGCATGCCAGTGGTACAATGCTGCCCTTATATTTTATTATGTCTCTAAAACAGACTGGATTGACAGAAATATTTGCACCAATATGAAGAGACAATGGGGTGATATCTGCTAACAATTGCTGCAAAATACGGTAGATTTAGGCTACGTTCATGTTTCAGATTTTTACGTTTTGGAGCGGAAACTGAATGTAACTTTTCAAAAATCCACGTCCAAATCTTTAAATCTTGTCAAAAACTTTTGGCCCGATTAATCATTTGTGATTTATTGAAGTAGCTTTTTCTTTTTGTCCTGTGATATTTATCTGTGACTTTTGTGGCAAATTACTCAAAACAGCGCATGCTATTTATTTTTGTCTTTAACTGGCGCAAACCCTATAAAAAGGCACAAAAATTTGTATGCTACAGTTTATTTAACAGACGTGTCTTCCTTCAGGTAATAGGAGATGTCACGGGGATCTGCTTCAGACTTTGACCTGATGAATGCTCTGGACTGGAGCAACGGCATTGCTACTCTTCCGGGGAGTCAAATACGGGTCAGAAACCTCTATAACATTCTTTGGTCAATGAACCTTTCTAATTAACCACCAGTCTAATATTCTTCCCCCCCCATCCTGATGGTTGGTTGGTGTTTCTAGTTCCGTCTTAGTGAGTTTGGTACCCTGGAGATCCTTACAGATTCAGACAAGGCCTTGGACTCGTCTTCTGACATCCAGGATACAGATAAATCTGCTCAGAGGTCCACCTTTGCTTTCCCCAAACAAGGTATATCCTGGTCATGATCACTTGTGACAGTAGCTTCATTCCTCAGGCATTATTGACTGTAAACTTTAATTTCTCTAGCAATGAAAAACAGCGAAGAGAAACCTGATAACATGGAGAAAAAGGAACCTATAGATGATGGGTAAGGTTGTGGATGCAGTTCTTTATAGTTCAAGACATGTTAACCCCTGCGTAAATATACTTAGGGTATGTGCACATGTTAAGTATTTGAAACGGACATTTCTGCACCAAAACATGTCTCTTGACAGAAAAAAACACACATAAAAGTGAGTTTTTTTGCAGGTGTTTGTAAATTCTACAAAAAAAACAGCCACACCCAATACCATGATACATCAAAATGTTTTATTTTGTACATTTAATAAAAACTATAAAAAAAAATGGAAAGTGAACACTCTATACATAATCTTCTTGAAGGATAAGTGGTTCATACATATGCACAGAACAGTCACACAATATATGTAGTTTCATAGGTTCATTGATTCAGTTCAATCCCATTTCAAATAAGGTGCATAGTGCAAGATAAGTAAAAATCTAAAATTTATACAAAGAATAGTAAATGCACACATAATTATAATATAAAAAACACAATGTGTAGAAAAGTTCTTAGGAAGCCTTTGTTGGGGAATTTATCTAAGAATAGCCATACCTATAGTTTGAAAAAACGCTGGATAATAATGAGGGAAACATTCTTTCTTTTCATAGCAAATAAGGTGCTTTCAGCACCACTGGTGGAAATGCATAGGCCAGATCACTCGTCCTCTGACAGTTT
The DNA here is from genome assembly GCF_039654945.1 of Dendrobates tinctorius. Taxonomy (NCBI): domain Eukaryota; kingdom Metazoa; phylum Chordata; class Amphibia; order Anura; family Dendrobatidae; genus Dendrobates; species Dendrobates tinctorius. Next base: position 35,399,352 of record NW_027361683.1, read on the forward strand.
TGCCTGAGCTATCTGGCAGTACTGTAGGAGGAAAGGTGCCTTTGACTACTTGGCCCTGCTTACATTGCTTTAAGCCCCACAAACAAAGTACACTTTAATCAATAGATCTTGGAATAATAATAACTTCCACAATTGGATGTGATTAAATAAAATGTTCCTGTGCTGAGATAATCTTATAAATGTGCTCCTGCTGTGTACTGTGTAATGGCCGTGTCTGACCGTGCAGGAACATGGTCTGATCATACCACAGCTACTTGTCATGCTGTGACTGTACGATTAGGGAAAGGTGCCCTGCACCGTCCCTAGAACTGGGGCCATAACTATCCCTGCTTCCCAAATATACCTCTAAGGCCCCTTTCACACATCAGTGTCTCCGGTACGTGTGGTGACAATTTTCTCACTTACCGGAGACACTGACGCATGCAGACCCATTCAAATGAATGGCTCTATGCAGATGTCAGCGTGTTTTCACGGACCGTGTGTCCGGGTGCAAAACACGCAGACATGTCCGTTTTCACCCAGACACAAGGGCCTCAAAACGTGCCACACACGTGCACACGGAGAACAGTGCACACTGTCTTCCGTGTGCACGGACGGTCGCCTGGGAAGTAGTGCTACTGTAAGCTGCTGTTCCCCCGGCGGCAGGTGCTGAAGCTGGCTGGCATTCTCCCCTGGTCTGCAGCCTGGAGATTTCTTTGAGGAATTCCCGGCACAGAGCTCAGCGAGTCCGCGCATGGCTCTGCCCCTGTCTGCGGGACTACATGTCAGTGTTGAGGTGACTACATCGGAGCGGATTTTCTGAGGACCTCACTGCAGCACCTCCATTCTAGTTACCTCAGCACTTACCTGTCTACACTATGACAACCACAAAAATCACCTCCGATCTTCTAGCGCAGCCATAGCAGGATACTCACACTGTTACTATGACACCTGGCCTTCGCTGCAGAGCAGGAAGAGGCGGTGCCATGTTCAGGCTTTGGAGGACTGATTTTAACCCCATCAGCGCCAGGTGTTTGTCATACACGAGCGGCAGCTGATGGGCAGAAACCTCCGGTCCTGCTAGCTGTGAGTATCCTATGGCTTTCAGGTAGATGGCATGCAGCTGCTGGTACCATGAAGCCTGCAGGTATTTCTGCCGTTTGACAGGTGTCCCGGAGGAAGCCTCCACTGTGCATTGTGCCACAGCAGCGATGGAGGAGCCCGGCTCAGAGCTCCTGCAGCCCGGCTCAGAGCTCCTGCAGCTGGAGCGCTCCTGTTATCCTCCGCTGTGTGCTCCCCTCTCAACTGGTGCCAGACACCAGCCCTGTCTTCTAGCCCTGGGCGCCCACACTCACCCACGAACTCCCCAGTGCCCGTTCCCCTCTCAGACAGCCGCCGGAAAAGCAGGGGAGAATGACAGCTGGCTTCAGCACCTTCCGCGGGGGAACAGCACTCACAGTAGCGCTACTTCACCGGTGGCCGTCCCTGTATCCGTGTGGTACTGATGCGGCACACGCTTGCCACACGTGCCGCACGTAGTATACACATGGACACTGATATCTCCGGTACTGGAAATATGTGTGAAACCGCCCTAAAGATGAGGGCCATTGTTCTCCTGTTATTCCCTAAGCTTTCCCCTCCCCCTGCAGACCTGAGACAGAAATGCTAGTGTATTAACACGCAAGACAAACGGGAATAACAGAAAGCAAGAAACATACAAAACACTCACCAAAGGTAGAGAGGTGTATAGGGACGGTTAGGAATATACCAACCGAGTGGGAATAATACAATGAGGAAAGCATACACCCCAAAATAGTATGCAACAACGATCTCCAACTCAGCACAGCAACTCCAAAGAACCCGCAAGTAGAACTTTCACTGGCGAGGAAGAGAAGGTGTGGCCAGATTTTACAGAGAGTGGAAACAAGCAGGCTCTCCATGCGTGTGTTGTGACTGTCTCACAGCCGTGACACATGCAGCTGCGGCGCCAAACAGCTGATTATCGGGAGCTCTCCAGGTATCCCTGTTCCCGATGCAGATATTCGGTAAGCGCTATAGCTATTGATATAAGGAGTTAACAAAAGCTTAACTATCTCAGCACTAGGAATGAGCAAATTGTCTAATTGTTCTGGTCTGTCAACTCTACCGGTCTGATCTGTCTTTGTTTTCAAGTGTTCAGCATGTGGCTATAACAATGCTAGAACTGTGTTACTATTGGGAGAGAGAGAGAGACTTTTTTGTTTTCACGGCTTTTCCAGAATGCTATTAAGGGTTAAAATCTCTGCCAGAGCAAATCTGCCGGGCATGCGCAATACAAAATAGCGGACCATCGCTCTGAAAAAACATTTCAGAGTCCGTCTCCTCCGCCCGGGAGCCGCTAAAATTCTGAAAAAAACGGATGCGACGGACGACCGTCAGTCAAAATCCGCTGCTAATGTAAGTCTATGGGGGGAAAAACGGATCTGCCAAAAAAGGGCGGATCTGTTTTTTTGTAAAAGTGGATTTTGACTGACGTCAAAAAACGGAAATGTGAAACAGGTCTAAACATGATGCTGCGGGGAAGGGAACAGTGGAGAGAGCAGAAGACACACTGAAGGTCCTGCTCTTGCTCCGCTGCCCGGGCCCCATTACCCTACAGGTGAACACTCAGCATTGGGGCTTGTCATTCAGGAAGCATAACAGCCTCCCCAGCTCTGAGTACCAGAACGATCATGAGTGGGCGGGGCCCTGTGTTAGGGAGCACTGTGCACTCTGAGGGGCCCCATTGCAGACGTGTACACTCCTGCCTGCAGCTACACCTACAGTAGGTCCTCACTTAGGGCCATGTTACCAGGCGTATGTATGCCACATGACTGCTGCCACCTCATTGTTTGCTGGTCTTTTCTAAGGCCTACACAGTCCCTGCTGTGCTTCCCAGTCCAGTCCTCAACATGCGGCAAATGCCTTTGGCCAGTAGCTGGCTTTCATGTGTTTTGAGGACAGGACTAAGAAACGCAGACCAGTGTGGACAGGATCTTTGGGTGTTCGCTATTTTTTAAGCAGTCTGAGAATGTAACAAAATATTGTATTTTTCCTGAGTAACCCCAGTGCTCCTTACATTACCTGCAGGCACATAGCTGATGATCCAGTCATCTTGGCATGTTTGTCAATGTTCTCTAAAGTATCTTGTGATGTTACTGAATGCGTGGCTTTCTCCTGCATCTAAATATGTGCAATTATTTTTTTTTTTTTCTGTAATATAAATTTCCAGTTTTCCAATAAGTCACATATACACACAAGGCAGGACAATTTATTTTTATTAACTTGGCTAATAACATAAAAATGAAAGTCCGTACGCTGAATCTAATAATCAGAACTTAAGAAAAAGTAACCATTAACCCCTTTCCGACATATGACATACTGTATTTTGGGTCTCAGAAACTGAGCCCGCTTTCTTGCTGGCAAATGATGGCTGTCTTTTTCCCTCATTGTCTGTCTCTAACCGCTCTGAGTGGAGCTGAGCTTCGCCCATGCTATCAGTCAGTCTCTGACAGTGGCATTTACAGTGCGTAGCCTGAGGAGTGCAGCGTTTTAAGGCCTCTTTCACATCCGGTTTTTGTCATCCGGCACGATGCGGCAAAATTTTTAATAACCGGATCCAGCACCGGATCCGGTTTTGTCCCATAAGCTTTCATGGGCGCCGCATCGTGCCGGATGGTTATGCGTCGTGTCCGGTTGTTGCCGGACACGGCATAAATTAGCCGTCCGGCATCTGCAAAAAACGTTCCCTGCAACGTTTTTTGTCAGCGCCGGACCGGCTTTTTCCACAGCGCATGCCCGGACTCTGTGAATGTTAACCCCACAAGTGCCCGGCGAGAGAGAGATCTCTCTCTGTCACCCGGACACTTGTGAGAGATCTCTCGCCGGGCACTTGTGGGGTTAACACTCAGTGTCTGGGTGAGAGAGAGAGATCTCTCTGTGGGGTTAACCCCACAAGTGCCTGGCAAGAGAGAGAGATTCTCTTGCCTGGACACTAAGTGTTAACCCCCCATGTCTCTCTCTCTCCACCCCCCTCTCCTCTCCTCACCTCCCTTTCAGCAGCTGTCTCATTGGCTGCCTCTGTCCACCTCGTCCTGCGGCTCCTTTAATAATGTCCGAGCCGTATCGTCTCGCCGCACACACATCCGGTGTCACGGTTGCAGGCCGGATCCGGCGGCCCGGCTTTTCGCCGCACGACGCCGGACCCCACACACCGGATATGTGAAAGTAGCCTAAGCGCTACGTGGTTTACCGCAATACTGTATGATCACTGGATCAAGTCCCCTAAATAGCTAAATAGCAGCTACGAAATACAATGAAAACTAAAAAAATTATATATATATATATATATATATATATATATATATATATATATATATATATATATATATATATATATATATATAATATATATATACAGTGCCTACAAGTAGTATTCAACCCCCTGCAGATTTAGCAGGTTTACACATTCGGAATTAACTTGGCATTGTGACATTTGGACTGTAGATCAGCCTGGAAGTGTGAAATGCACTGCAGCAAAAAAGAATGTTATTTCTTTGTTTAATTTTTTTTTAAATTGTGAAAAGTTTATTCAGAGGGTCATTTATTATTCAACCCCTCAAACCACCAGAATTCTGTTTGGTTCCCCTAAAGTATTAAGAAGTATTTCAGGCACAAAGAACAATGAGCTTCACATGTTTGGATTAATTATCTCTTTTTCCAGCCTTTTCTGACTATTTAAGACCTTGTGAACAGCACTCATACATGGTCAACATGGGAAAGACAAAGGAGCATTCCAAGGCCATCAGAGACAAGATCGTGGAGGGTCACAAGGCTGGCAAGGGGTACAAAACCCTTTCCAAGGAGTTGGGCCTACCTGTCTCCACTGTTGGGAGCATCATCCGGAAGTGGAAGGCTTATGGAACTACTGTTAGCCTTCCACGGCCTGGACAGCCTTTGAAAGTTTCCTCTCGTGCCGAGGCCAGGCTTGTCCGAAGAGTCAAGGCTAACCCAAGGACAACAAGGAAGGAGCTCCGGGAAGATCTCATGGCAGTGGGGACATTGGTTTCAGTCAATACCATAAGTAACGTACTCCACCGCAATGGTCTCCGTTCCAGACGAGCCCGTAAGGTACCTTTACTTTCAAAGCGTCATGTCAAGGCTCGTCTACAGTTTGCTCATGATCACTTGGAGGACTCTGAGACAGACTGGTTCAAGGTTCTCTGGTCTGATGAGACCAAGATCGAGATCTTTGGTGCCAACCACACACGTGACATTTGGAGACTGGATGGCACTGCATACGACCCCAAGAATACCATCCCTACAGTCAAGCATGGTGGTGGCAGCATCATGCTGTGGGGCTGTTTCTCAGCCAAGGGGCCTGGCCATCTGGTCCGCATCCATGGGAAGATGGATAGCACGGCCTACCTGGAGATTTTGGCCAAGAACCTCCGCTCCTCCATCAAGGATCTTAAGATGGGTCGTCATTTCATCTTCCAACAAGACAACGACCCAAAGCACACAGCCAACAAAACCAAGGCCTGGTTCAAGAGGCAAAAAATCAAGGTGTTGGAGTGGGCTAGTCAGTCTCCTGACCTTAACCCAATTGAAAACTTGCGGAAGGAGCTCAAGATTAAAGTCCACATGAGACACCCAAAGAACCTAGATAACTTGGAGAAGATCTGCATGGAGGAGTGGGCCAAGATAACTCCAGAGACCTGTGCCGGCCTGATCAGGTCTTATAAAAGACGATTATTAGCTGTAATTGCAAACAAGGGTTATTCCACAAAATATTAAACCTAGGGGTTGAATAATAATTGACCCACACTTTTATGTTTAAAATTTATTAAAATTTAACTGAGCAACATAACTTTTTGGTTTGTAAGATTTATGCATCTGTTAATAAATCCTGCTCTTGTGTGAAGTTTGAAGGCTCTAACTTATTTGCATCTTATCAAACCTGCTAAATCTGCAGGGGGTTGAATACTACTTGTAGGCACTGTGTATATATATATATATATATATATATATATATATATATATATATATATATATATATATATATATATATATATATATATATATATATATATATATATATATATATATATTACAGACCAAAAGTTTGGACACACCTTCTCGTTCAAAGACTTCTTTATTTTCATGACCATGAAAATTGTAGATTCACTCTGAAGGCATCAAAGCTATGAATTAACACATGTGGAATTATATAACAAAAAGTGTGAAGCAACTGAAAATATGTCTTATATTCTGGGTTCTTCAAAGTAGCCTCCTTTTGCTTTGATTACTGCTTTGCACACTCTAAGACATACTTTCAGTTGTTTCACACTTTTTTGTTAATTATATAATTCCACATGTGTTAATTCATAGCTTTGATGCCTTCAGAGTGAATCTATAATTTTCATAGTCATGAAAATAAAGAAAACGCTTTGAATGAGAAGGTGTGTCCAAACTTTTGGTCTGTACTGTGTATGTATGTATGTATGTATATATATATATATATATATATATATATATATATATATATATATAATGTGTGTGTATATATAATATGTGTGTGTGTGTGTGTGTATATATAATTAAATAATTGCAATTACACATGTTTCTTTCCCATGTGTGTATGGGAGCACCATAAAAGGCAGAAGGGCAGCCACCGACTGGGGTTCGGTACACACCGTATATCGTATGCAATTTTGCTGCAATTATAGATCCACTTTTCGATGGTGTAGCCTCTGACGTGTACCTGACTATACTGGTGAAAACCAACATGCCTGATCCCTCTCACCCCAACATCTGCCGTTGGAGAAGAATTTGGACACTTTACACATTAGATGAATGCCAGCCTAACCTCTGAGCATCTAATAAGTATGGCTAATGTTACATTACAATATCTCAAATTTGCCTACATGTAAATGCTGACGTAACGTTTTTTCAGAATCATGTATTTTACTTTGTTACGGTGACTACAAATTTCAATTTTTCATTGTGGTCCTAGGCTATTAGTGCCCAGTGCCTGATTCCAGAAAACATGAGGAGCAATATGCAATGTGCCCCGACACTGCTACATTCAGCGTGATCACTGGGAAGCACGATGTGCCAGATATGCCCATGTAGCCTGATTTGCACGATGACAAATGTCCTTTTAGCCTCCACTGGGCCAGTGACCGCAGGCATTCTTTCCTTTATCTTTCGCTGCAGTTTTCTAAAGGGCCACCACAAAAAACTCTCATGCAGTATGCATTTTAATTTTAACAATGGAATTCTTTAGGGGCATGTCATTATATGCCAGTACTGCGGCATCCATCATAGCCTTCCATGGAAAGTGTACATCCAGGACATATGTTTCCAACAAAGAAGGCTGAGAGACTTGGGGATCATTCAGACTTCAGTGGTTTTCCTGTATGCAAAATAATCAGTCTGCATTACATCAGTTTTTTTGATCAGAGCTTGGTCATTGTCAGTTTTTACCACCACAGTGTGACCAGAGTTTTATCAGGTTTTTCTCGAATGGAAGAAAAAAATTGATGGAGGTTTCTCAAGCGTTTCCTATCCGTTTGTGAAAAACGGACACCACAGGGATGGCATCCGAATACCATCTTGATTTTTTTTTTTTTTTCTACTTGAATACATAGACTTGTATTGGTGAGATTGAGCCGAATGATGGATCAGGAATGGACAAATCGCAGAGCTTTTGTCCAGACCACTTGGTCTAAAAAAATCAGACATATGAACTACCCTGTAGATTATCATAGGTACGAGTGCTCTTTGTGACAACCATGAATAGCACTTATATGAGAAAAACTGATTGCGCCCTAAGGCTCCAGTAATCATTTCCCAATTGTAGAAGACATAGCAGTATGCCTAGTTATGTTGTGATTTATACCCTGCTCTCTTATCGCTGCATAAAGATGCTGATTTATGTCATAAAAATCTGGATGAGAGCTGCAATGGCGACCATATTGACTGGAATTCTTTAGGGAATTACTGTGTGTGCGCATTTACTGGTAATTTTTTGTAGCGGTAAATGATCTTTACTCTGATTCTACCCATTCTAGACACTTCTGGCATCATAGATATGTTCTCCTAAATATTTCATTGTGAGAGCTGTAGTGCGGCCATCTCTGACAGAAGTGGCCTCACCTAGTGGTGACTAGGAGATACAGGCTGAACGAGCAGACTCGCCCATTGTTCTGCCGTAAGTATAGGGTAAAATCCAGGAATTTTCTATAATATATGGCCATCTCTCATTTTCTTAGGGAAACAAAAGTGGGCTCCTCTTTAGAAGAGCAATCCTCTCCACCTACACCGCCCGCTGGGTCCACAGGTCCTGTACCCAGCACGGAGAACGAGCGTCCGCAGAGATTGCGAAAGAAGAGAAAACTGTTGATGGATTCAGGTGACGACGAAGATGTAATTGATGATGATGAGGTAAAGAGCAAAATGCCTTCAGACGATGTCTCCTCAGGAAATCTTCAGTTCTGCCTTTAGAAGTGATTGTCTCATCAGATCCTCTATATTACACTTGGTTGCCTACTGGTTGTAGTTATTACCACCTGCAGCAAAAAGACCTGATCACTGGGGGGTTTAGATAAAACAATATCTTCCGCACTTTTATATCAGTGTAGTCAGCACTTCGGGGAAAACAAATTTCTCTTGATTTTCTCTAAAACTATTTTCAGCTCTTGTAAAGATTGAGGTAAATCAGCTATAAATAAAACATTGATATTGAAAGGCATGTAAAACATTCTGCAATGCCGTAATAAAGCGGTGAGACAGAACATTGCAGGAAAGCAAATGGCTGGCTTAGTTTAGAAACAGGACCAAGCTCTCCTAGCCAGGACAAGCATTATTGACCACTGCATACACCGACCACAGTTTCTGGGGTTTAATGCAGAATTTAGTCTTTTAATAGATTGCTGGCACACTTATAATATGTTTTACAAGTCATGTCACCAATGTGTAAAGCCCCAGACGTCCATTGACTGAAAGCCCAAGAAGGCTGACAGGCTACCCTACCCTAACAGTTTACTTCTTGAGATTTTGCTTTTTTTTTTTTTCATTGTAAGAAGGGTTGGTTACCTTTTGGATATTGCTGCATCTATAACGTTGGCTGTGGTGGTCTCAAACTAAATGGAAATAACCGCACCACTGCGTTCTTGTTCTCTGTCTGGATTCAGAGTACCTCAGCTTGTAAACCTGGTCTTATACTTGCCCACTGTGGTATTGAAGCCCGCTCGCCAGTCACTATTTCTTCAAGTCTGCTGTCTTACATTACAGTACATTACAATTAGACAAGTCACACTTACTGCTTTGAGAAATTGCCTGTTCCTTACAGGCCTAGCCTAATTTTAAAGTAAGCCACTAGAAGTATGCGTCAGCTTCTCTATCCTTGTTCATCCAATTTCCTGATGTTTCTGGGCTCCAGGCCTGATTTTGTTTTAAGATACATTTTTATCCATTTAGGAAAAATTCAGAGGACACCAGAAGAGAGGAAAAACTGCCAAGCACATAAAAGCAGGTAGATGAACATTTATAGAAAAATAAGCTTGCTTTTCAAGGCTATCATAAGTAAAGTAGTTATGTAGGAGCAAGTATGGGTGATTCACACTGCATGCAGACACCCTTTCAGTAATCCCATCAGGGCTTACATCCAAACCGCCGCCAAATGGGATTCTGCCGTATGCACTGATGGGGGCCATAGACTATAATGGTGTCAACAAAACAAACGTGTGCTGTGTGATGTGTCACTTTTGGACGTGTACGCCTACTGAAGATGGACAACCAGGCGTAATCTACTATGTGTGGATGTCTGCCTGCAGTAGGCTTACACGTCTGAAAATGATTCACGACAGAGTACATGTTCACTCTGTTGGCACCATTATAGACTACGGCCCCGTCTATGCATACGCCAGAATCCCGTTTTGCGAGCCCAACGAACGGGTGCCAGAATGCAGTGTAAAAGCACCCTAAGCCATAGACCCCTCACCTTTTCACTTAGGGGCAACCACTGATGTAGCACTATTTATACAGTGAATCACATGAGTTTGAAGTATTTTTTAAAGTTGAGATTGGTTCTCTGTATTTCATACCATAATGACATAAACAGGACCAGTCAAAAAACTGCATAGGAGCCTTGTATAATCTAATCTAGGATACCCCAAGAGGCAAAGATAGTTTTTGAAGAAAAAAGTTGTGTTCAAATGTGACAAGTTTTTCTACCACTAACTGCTTCTGAATTCCTCCTTTTTGGGGTAGTTTTTTTTTTTTCTTTCAGCTTTTTCATTTGACATGTCATATCAAGAAAAAAAAATGAGGTTTTTTTTTCCCAAAAGATTTAAAAAAACAAACAAAAAAAAAACACTAAAAAAAACTGAACACTTGAACAGCAAAACGGATTAATATTGAATAACAAGTCTTTCAGTTGTCCTTTCTCCCCCCCCCCCCCCCCCCCCTGTTTTTAGAGCAGATTCACTCCAAAAAAAGTCCTTAAAAAATTCTATATGAATATAGCCTAATTGTGTCCATGGTTGCAAAGAACTCTTCAACCTCCTGTTTGTAACTCTCAAAGAAAACCAAATTTCCTTCCATTACTCATAGGATATAAAAAGTTTTTAAACCCAAGAGTTTGGGTAACATTTTGTAAGAGGGGAAAGGATTCCAAGTGAACATCTACACCATGAGCCTATAGGTACTTCTCCAACCTGCAGTTGGAAATAAGAGCATCTGACAGCAGCATGATGTAGGCAAAGCGTTTGGGAGCTCAGGGTGTTTTTTATTCCTATGGTTGCATTGTTTCCTGATGTCCCACATTATTCATGTAATGGTATGATTTTCATTTGTTTGTACTACTTTTGATTAATACAGCACAGAAGAAGCAGCTTTGGAACTGGGTTTCATACCTGGAAGAGGAGAAGATGCCAGCTGCGCCACTGAAGCTCTTTAAAGAGGTATTTTGGGCAAGAACGCATTGTTATTTGGAACAGCTCTTAAATTACAAGTCATTAATGGATTGTGTCATTTTTTTTTTTTAAGTTAGTTTATTGAACCTCAGGACACAAAGAGTGTACAACATACACAATGGCTTATGATAACAGGCATTATACATAGCACACATGTTTCCGTCCATTGTAAAATATAATACAAAGAAATTGCACACTCTTATAGATAAACAAGGTAATATGTACATTTCCTTCCAAGCATATGTACAGGATAACTGCTTATGAATTTTCCAGCATGTATATCAATCCAATTTCACAAACCTTGTCATATCACGCAGCAGTAAAACCTAACTAAAATTCCTAAACTACAACTATCACTACATCATCTAGTATCTACTATTTCCGCTGCCTGGTCTCCTATATCGTATTATGTCGCATGTGATGCCTCAGCCTTGCAAAGTAAGATGAGAGGAATTCCACCTCTCCCAGATCTTTTCAAATTTACCCGGGCATCCCCTATTTTGGTATAACTTGCGCTCATATGGAACAATCGAATTTACCAACTTGATCCAAAATCTAAGGGAAGGACATGAGCCCCCCATCCACCGTAATGCCAGCACCTTCCGCGCCATAAACAGCGTCTCGCGCAAGAAGACCCCAGTATAGCGATCCCAAATCTCCTCCCATACACCAAACAAGCAGACCAATGGCTCTAGAGGGACAGGGGCCTGCACCAGGGATGTCAGTAGTGTAGTCACCTCTTTCCAGTAATGTAGGATAGTGGGACACTGCCACACCATATGAATAAAATCAGCATCTGACGAGTGACATCGCATACATTCTGATGATTGAAGCCGACCCATCCTAAAAAGCTGCATCGGAGTCAAATATGATTGATTTATTATATACAATTGTATCATTCTATTAATAGATGGTGATACTCCAATTGGAGACTCCAGAATCTCCTCCCACTCCTCTTTGCGTATCGGGGATGAGTCGTTTCCACTTCTTAATAGAGCTTATGGCTGATTCTGCCCCTACTGACAGCATGTATGTGTACAAAGAGGATATGAGACCTTGGGGACCCTGCGAGTTAAGAATTCCTATCAGAGGTAAAGATGAAATAGTATGGCCCACACCCCTATCCTTCATATGTGATTGAAGAGCCGATCTCCGCTGCAGATAGCGAAAAAACTGAGATCTCGGAATATCATGTGTGACCTGTAATTGTTCAAAAGACTTCAAGGTCCCCTGGTCATATAAGTCTCCCATAGAAGAAACGCCACACTGAGTCCAAAAAACGGCGGATGGGTGATTCAGTAGCTCTGGAAAATAGTCATTACTCCACAGGGACATTTCAGCTATAAAATCTTTAAACCCTATTACATTCTTGATTTGTCTCCATATTAATCGTGCCAGCCGGAGCAGGGGTAACAGACGTGGAACATTAGTTTTTTCCAACTCAAGGAAACCTAATGGGCAATCCGCTTGTGCAGCGTGAAGCAAGTGGCTTTCAGAATTGGGGAGACAATTACCCGGCATCCATTTACTTAAAGCTTTAGCCTGCCCAGCTAAATAGTATAGGAAAAAATCTGGCAACGCCGTCCCACCTCCCTTCTTTGGTCTTTGTAAAGTGGACAGTTTAAGTTTGGGCCTAGTTTTCCCCCAAATAAAGGACGTGACCAGGGAATTAATATTAACAAAAAAGGACCTGGGCACCACTACCGCACTATGCTGTAGGGAGTAGCTAAATTTAGGGAGTAATATCATTTTAATCAGGTTAATGGTAACTTATTCCAAGACGCAAATTTATCTTTAACTAGCTCCAGCAACGGGTGGACATTAAGCTGTAAATCAAGCGTACTATTGTTAGATATGGGAATGCCCAAATATTTAAAACTAGATACAATAGACAGCGAGGAGAGAGCCTCCAGGTGGTGGCATCGGGGCCTGGGAAAGAGGTAACAGGGCAGACTTTTCCCAATTTATATGTAAACCTGAATATTTACTGAATCTATCTACAAGGGATATTACCTGTGGCAAAGTTTCTTCCACATCATTCAAGAATATCACCATGTCATCGGCATATAGGCCTATGGTATCTACTGACCTGCTATATCTATACCCCGGATATTAGGGGAGGACCTTATGCGTATTGCTAGTGCCTCAATCGCAAGGGCGAAGAGAGCCGGGGAAAGAGGGCAACCCTGACGGGTTCCCCTATGCAATGCGAAAGACTCAGATATAGAGTTATTTATTATAATACGGGCCTTAGGTTTCATATAGAATATTTTGATCCATGTTATAAATTTATTACCAAAGCCATACTTCTGCAAACATGCGGAGAGGAAAGGCCATTCAAGAGAGTCAAAAGCCTTGGCAGCATCTAACGATGCCAATGCCCATTTGTTGTCTGGTACCAGGGAGCTATATTGGACTATTGACTGGATTCTTCTGATGTTAATGGAAGTACTTTTACCAGGCATAAAGCCCGTTTGAGCTGGATGTTTGAGATTCAATATAATTGAATTCAGTCTGGTAGCTAGAATCTTGGTGAAAATTTTATAGTCCACATTTACTAACGAAATGGGACGATAGGATCTACATTCCAAAGGGTCCTTCCCCTCCTTCTGAAGCACTATGATGTTAGCCATAGAAGGACTCAGGGGTATAGAATTCCCTTCCCATATTCCCCGAAATACTTTCACCAAAAGTGGCGTCAATATATCCCGATACTTCCTATATAATTCAATAGGGAACCTATCAGGTCCAGGGGCCTTCCCAGAAGCCATGTCTATCATATCATTGTCTATCATAGCATTATCTATCTCCTCTGCGGTGAACACAGCGTCCATAAGGGCCCGCTGCTCAGAATCTAATGTGGGGAATGATATATCTGACAAATAGTCTAAACACGTTAGATTATACTCACCGGAGGGGGCAGTCCAGTCCGATGGGTGTCGCGGTCCGATCCGGCGCCTCCCATCTTCATACGATGCCGTCCTCTTCTTCCCTTCTTGTAGTGGCGCAGGCGCACTGCTCTGCCCTGCTGAGGGCAGAGCAGAATACTGCAGTGCGCAGGCGCCAGACCTCTCCCGACACCTGCGCACTGCAGGACTCTGCTCTGCCCTCAACAGGGCAGAGCAGTGCACCTGCGCCGGAGCCACGACATGAAGGGAAGAAGAGGACGGCATCGTATGAAGATGGAAGGCGCCGGACCGCGACACCCATCGGACTGGACTGCCCCCTCCAGTGAGTATAATCTAACTCGTTTTTCTTATCTTTCAGGTTACACCGGGGGCTTATCTACAGCATTACAGAATGCTGTAGATAAGCCCCTGATGTCAATGCCGGCAGCTCATAGGGCAAAAAAGGGTGACAGATTCCCTTTAAAGGTTTTTTTCAGGCTTAAAGGGAATCTGTCACCTCATTTTCGACCTATAAGCTGCGGCCTTCGCCATCAGGGGCTGATCTACAGCATTTTGTAATGCTGTAGGTAAGCCCCCGATGTAACCTGAAAGCTAAGAAAAACAAGTTAGATTGTACTTACCGGGGGGTGCGGTCGGGTGTGGTTGGTGTCGCATCAGGGGCTTATCTACAGCATTGTGTAATGCTGTAGATAAGCCCCTGATGTAACCTGAAAGATAAGAAAAATGAGTTAGATTATACTCACCCGGGGATCCGGTCCGATGGGTGTTGCAGTTCGGGGTCCGGCGCCTCCCATCTTCATGCGATGACGTTTCCCTTCTTACTTCTGCTGCGTTTACTGCGCAGGCGTACTTTCTCTGCCCTGCTGAGAGCAGAGTAAAGTACTGCAGTGCGGAGGCGCCGGGAAAGGTCAGAGAGGTCCGGCGCCTTTGCACTGCAGTACTTTACTCTGCTCTCAGCAGGGAAGAGAAAGTACACCTGCGCAGGAGCCACAGCAGAAGTAAGAAGGAGGACATCCTCTCTAGAAGATGGGAGGCGCCGGACCCGGACCGCAACACCCATCGGACCGGATCCCCGGGTGAGTATAATCTAACTTATTTTTCTTATTTCAGGTTACATCAGAGGCTTATAAACCCCTGATGACGTTGGCCGCAGCTTATAGGCCAAAAATAGGGTGACAGATTACCTTTAAGATATTGATGGTCTATCCAATGGTCATCAATATAAAGTCCACAACCCCCCACGATCAGCGCTAATTACTCCTGTGACAACAAGTTGTGCTCCATTCACTGTGTAATGGATGTTCCCAAGTAGTGCAGCACAGCTCTACACAGTGAACAGAACTCAGCATTTTTGCTCCATTATAAATAGTTTTCTGGTTATCTACTGGCACTTTTTAACTTTATTTTTCTTTTGCTTTCAGCATCAGTCTTTTCCCCAGTCACGGAACAGCTTTAGAGTGGGATTAAAGTTAGAAGGAATAGATCCAGAACATCCATCCTTGTACTGTGTTCTGACTGTTGTAGAGGTAAGAGCTGCCAACATGTGCTGTAATAATGGGAACATTATAGAGCAGGGATGCACAATCTTTTCTGGTCTCAGGGCCACATTCCTTCAGACGTTTGGGTTGCGAGCTTATCTGCTTTGGCCAAATTAGTAACTAATACCCCATATCTTTTTGCACTTTTTATCATTTTTGCGGGATGCAGCTAGACCTGTTTATGTTGACTTTGTTCTTTCTGTGTGATGCATATATATAGTGCTGAGCAGCCCGCCTGCTAAAATTATGGGCGTCATTAATAGGCTGTTCAGACACTTTGCACCACACTTATGTGTGTCTTATGCAAGCCCTATTTTTGTGCATTTTTTCCACTAGGCAGCCAGACCCTCTTTTGCTGGGTTACTGGCTGTCTCCATCAGTGGGTTGCACCTGTGCTGCCCTAGCCTTTATCAAAGGAGGTCTGCTGCATCCTGCTAGTTCATTAGTCGGGGTTTGGTGAGTCTACCTTTCATATGTGTTTTTTTTTTTTTTGTTTTTTCAATGTTCGCTGTCTAAGCCAGAGAAACCAAGGAAAGGCCTTCCTTAGAGGTCGGCCGAAGCACAAACATGTTCCTCATCATAGAGAGACATACCTGTTTGTTTTCAGGGCAGGGCTCAGAAGGGAAGGAGTACGGTTTGACATTTGGAGTGCAAAATAGGCTAGAATAGATAGTGTATGCCATGTCGTGTTTGCAGAGCCCCTGACATGCCTAAACAGAGGAACCTCCCTACAAGTGACCCCATTTTGAAAACTACACCCCTCAAGGAACCTATCTAGAGGTGTGATGAGCACCTGACAGAAGCCTGTTAGACCATGCTCTGAGCATGGTCTAACAGGCTTGCCATAGCCTGGTGATTCTGAACTCTGGGTGCTATGGTAGCAGGGGTACCGATTGGACGGGACAGTGAGTTTGAGTCCCTTCCATCTCCCTACCTTCTAAATACTGCAGTAGATATCGATTGCGGCATTTAGGGGGTTTAAAATGCCTGGACGGTGCAGGCAGCCAGCTTTTAGCTGTAATTTAAGCTGAGTTTCTAGCAGTGAGCGAGTAACCTGTGCCCGCACAATCACCATGGCGTACCCCATACGCCAAAGGTCGAGAACTCCTTCCCATCTATGACCTATGGGTTAAAGTGAGTTTGTCAATACAAAATGGGTGTTCAGACCAAGCAAAGAACCTTATAGGGAGTATAGCTCTAATAAAAATTGTACTCTTAGTGTTCTCAATTCACTTATAATAATAATAATAATAAGGTACTTAAAGATCCATTGTCCTCACCGAACAATTCAGTGCACACTAACAGCTTGTTACTTTTCCTTGACTGACACGTCTGAGAGAGTTTCTGAGAGTCAAAAGAGGGCAGAGATAGAAAACAAGTCGGTGGGAATGATCACTGAACTGCTAGGCCATGCCAATGGGGGTTTCAGCACTTCATTAACATGTTTTGATTTCCTGTTCTGTCCAGATGTCGCCGTATCCCAGGATTCCAAGTGGAGAAAGTTCACCGACCGCCATATTGGAAACTGCTGCTGGTACCAACCTATTGTGCGGTACCACCAGCAGAACACCGTCGCAACACAAACACACACACTCTATACTCCGTATGCACCACACACACACACACTCAAACTCCCATTCATTCACACGCTCACATTTGCACTTTCACCCTCGCTCACACACTCGCCCTCGCTCACACACTCGCCCTCGCTCACACACTCACGCAGCCTCTTGCCCGGTACCACCAGTGGAACACCGTCGCACTGCGCCTGCGCGAATTCCGTGCAGGCGCAGTGAATTATTCAGCTGACCCCAGCAGCAGATGCGCTACTTGTCTACAGGCAGAGGAAGTCAGTCACATTAAAGGGGTTTTCCCACGAACGAAAGTTCATTTTAAAAATTGTCTGTGTCTGACCATGTACAGAGCATACCACATCTCCTGGGCAGGGGAGGATGCAAAAGACAATACTGACATTACAGCAGGGGATCACAGAGGATTCATTTTGTGTGGTAAAATATTTCAGAGACAGACCACAGGGGGGAGACAGCTCAAACGGGACAGCACATGAGGGGAGAACACAGCACAGGAAGGAGAGAGACAGCAGACAAGGGGGATAGCACATGGGGTAGACAGGTCAAAGAAGAGAGCACAGTAGGGAAAAGCCAGTACATGGGAAAGAGAGAGTGGATAGGTGGGTGATCACATGCGGGGGAGAGATTCTCAACACTGCAAAGCCTGCCCCCATTGGGACATTACCGCCCTCCCAATGTGGTAGCATCGGGCCCCCATCTAGTTTATTTCATATCCAGCAACAGATTGAGACACTACAGGTGAGCTTTTTAGTAGGGATATACAGTATCTCCTCCAAAGGGCTGTGCTTGGATGGCGCAGTAATTTTCTCGTTCATTGTCTTTAATAGATTCTGGCCCAGATGCCGTCATCTGCGATTGCACCCGCACCTAAGAATTCATAAAATGTATAATTTGTTACAATACATCAATTTTTCCTCACTTAATGCCTTCAGCGTGATAAAAGATGACTTTTTTTTGAACTGTTTAATTTTTTTTTTTTTTATAGGTACAAGGCTATCGAATCCGACTTCATTTTGATGGGTACCCTGACTGCTATGACTTTTGGGTTAATGCTGATTCTTTGGATATACACCCCGTTGGATGGTGTGAAAAAACTGGACACAAGCTTATACCCCCAAAAGGTTTGTTTTTGTTTCTTTTCCGTCTCCTCCTGGTTTGATCTTTCACTCTTAATTCATGGGTAAAATCTATCTTTAATGAAGTGATTTATGGGGAAAAAGGACCACTACGGATACTTAATCGCTGGATCATCTTCCTCCTCCCCCCCACCCCCCACCCCTTTTTTTTAACCCCTCTTTTCCCGAAGTTTACAAATTAAGGATTTTTTTTCTGGTGGATCTCTATTGTCTGTAGGGCTTCTTTCACCATCAGTCAAAATCCGCCGTTTTGCAAAAAAAAAAAAAAAACGGATCCGCCATTTTTCTAATATTCAGCTGACTAAGTTTTTCTATCTGATTTCCCCCCCCCACTAAGTTTTTCTATCTGATTCCCCCCCCCCACCAAGCTAACTGGTGTTAATAAAGCTAGGCAGGTCATGTTGTACAGCTCTGGCAGAAATTAAGAGACCACTGCATAATGTTCAGTTTGTCTGATTTTTCTCTTTATAGGTTTATTTTTGAGTAAAATGTAAATTGCTCTTTTATTCTATAAACTACTGACAACATGTCTTAGAATTTCCAAGCAATAAATTTTGTATTTATTTTCAGAAAATAAGAGCTGGTCAAAAGAACAAAAAAATGCAGTGCTTGCAGACCTCAAATAATGCTAAGAAAACAAGTTCATAATCCTTTAGAAACAACAACGCTAATGTTTTAACTCAGGTAGAGTCCAGAAATGAATATTTTGTGGAATAACCATGATTGTTAATCACAGCTTTCATGCGTCTTTCTACCAGTCTTTCACACTACTTTTGGGTGACTTCATGCCACTCCTGGTACAAAAATGTAAGCAGTTCTTCTTTGTTTGATGGCTTGTGACTATCCATCTTCCTCTTGATTACATTCCAGAGGTCTTCAATGAGGTTCAGTTCTGGAGATTGGGCTGGCCATGACAGGGGTTTGATGTGGTGGTCCTTCATCTACACATTGACCTAGCTGTGTGGCATGGCGAATTGTCCTGCTGGGAAAAAAAAGTCCTCAGTTGGGGAACATTGCCTGAGCAGAAGGAATCAACTGTTTTTCCAGGATAACCTTGTATGCGTCTTGATTCATACATCCTTCACAAATGCATACGTCCTTTGCAAAGGTTAACCTGCCCAATTCCAGCCTTGCTGAAGAATCCCCAGATCATCATCGATACTCCATCAAATTTCACAGTGGGTGCAAGACACTGTGGCTTGTACGCCTCTCCAGGTCTCCGTCTAACTATTAGATGACCAGGTGTTGGGCAAAGCTGAAAAATAGACTCATTAGAGAAGATTACCTTACTCCAGTCCACTATGGTCCAATCCTTATGGTCTTTGGCAAACTTCAGCCTGGCTCTACTTTGCTTCTCACTGATGAAACGCTTTTTTCTACCTTTACATGACTTGAGCCCTGCCTCTAGGAGCCTGTTACGAACTGTTCTTGCTGTGCACTTCACCCCAGTTGCCTTTCCTTTTGTAGGTCACTTGATGTCATCCTGCGGTTGCTGAGCGACATTCGAATAAGATGACGGTCATCCCGGTCAGTGGAGAGTCGTTTTTGCCCTCTGCCGGACTGTAGCTTTGTTGTCCCCAATATCTGCTGCTTGACCTTGTTGTAATGGACTGCCGTCTTAGAAATTTTAGGGATGGAGGCAACATGACGCTCACTGTATCCCTCTGCTAGTAAAGCCAGAATTGAGCCCTTCTTTTCTTCACTCAACACTTTTCTTTTCAACCCCTTTGCCGTGGTTAAGTTATTTTTTCATTCCTATCACTTTTGGGATATTACTAGCACTTGTTTTGCCATCCAGCTTGTCCTATTGCAAGAGGATTGTGAACACCACAGCAGGGTTTTTTACACTTTGAACCAAATCTTATTTAATGATGTAATCAGAAGCACATTAAGTAGAATGAGGTGTACTCGGGTTGGAATTCAATTGACACTGGAATGGAATGGCTTTCAGACAAGTAGAGATGCTGATTTTCATAAAACTGTGCAGTGATCTTTTAATTTTTGCCAGAGCGATAGATATATATATATATCTATCTCTATCAGGCCTCACTCACTCCACACGCAAAGCACCGTCCACACGGTCCACGTTGTTGGCGCAGAATGCCCCTTGCAGCTTTTCTGGGATTGATGCTGTGTGCGGATGGATTACTGCAGCCCGTGATCTGCAATCAAGCAACAGATGACATTGGTTGAGGGGAGGACGATGCCTGGAGGGGGGGGTTATGGCACAAGCCTGTTACCTGGGTCGGTGGTGCTGCAGAGCGGCGCTGTCCACTGACTGTGGTGCTGCAGATGTAGTGCCAGCTCTGCCCCCTCCAGCCTGGCTATGTACAAGAAGAGCGACACTGCGCATGCTCACGAGTCTCCCCTTTTGCTAGCATTGCACAAGCCTTCCTGGGAAATAGAGCTGTAACGTTTAGTCACTCAGAGCACAAGGTAAAAATGTCCTGGATTCTTCACTGCAAGAGGGGATTGTAGCAGGCAGATGTAGTCTGTGTGCGTAGGTGCAGGCAGCCCAGCATTGATGTCCTGCCTACGTGGGTAGCAGGCTGGGTATGTCCCCCTGACTAAAACTGGCAGAAGAGTTAGAGTATTTGGTCAGTATTTTACCTCCGTATTTGGTCAGTGGTTTACATCCGTGTTTGGTCTGTATTTTACCCCAGGATTTGGTCAGTATTTTATCTCCGTGTTTGGTCAATAGTTTACCTCAGTGTTTGATCAGTATTTTACGTCATTGTTTGGTCAATATTTTACCTCAGTGTTTGGTCGGTATTTTATCTCACTGTTTGGTCAGTATTTTATATCACTAAAATAAAGAAACAACATGGTACAAAAGCACAGCCAGCTCACCAGACCCGCAGATGGACGGAACTTTGTTAGGATAAAACGAGACGTCCAAAATCGAAGATAGATTGTTCCAGCTTCTGAATAAAAAATCTTAGAAACTTTATTAATCCATTAATAGATTAAAAAAAATTCCTTGCAAAGAAATGTGAACCACAAGGCTTAGAGCGACGCGTTTCAAGCTTACATAGATCTTTATAATAGCTCGGTGCTTACTGGCACTGCGGCTTTTCGTAATTAGAATGATCCAATCACATTATAACTTACATGTCAGCTGATTTTTAGTTTGCAGGTCCTAACAGGTAAATTACTATAAAACCGCAAAAGCCTGAGTGATACATACAAATAAACAACATATATGATAAAACTTTTACAAAAGAATATACATAAAAAATATATAATCAGAGAGACATGACTATTTTAGTAGTGAAACATAATTTAATTTCTTTTGTTTAAACCATGTGGTGTTCTTGTATTTAAATTAAAAATCAAAAATGCCTCTCGTGTGAGGAGACGCCGCATGACATCTCTTCCACGTGTTGACCTATTTATTTGTTCTATTCCATAAATCTGAAGAGATGCTGTACTACGTCCATGTTGTATAAGAAAGTGTTTTGCAGCTGCAGAAATGTTGCGGTTTGTTTCATTGTTACATATATACCGTATATACTCGTGTATAAGCCGACCTAATTTTGCCACAAAAAACTGGGAAAATTTATTGACTCGCGTATAAGCCTAGGGTAGAAAATGCAACAGCTACAGGTAAATTTTAAAAATAAAAAGTTACCAATGAAAGTAAAATTAATTGAGACATCAGTAGGTTACATGTTTTTGAATATCCATATTGAATCAGGAACCCCATATAATGCTCCATACAGTTCATGATGGCCCCATAAGATGCTCCATACAAAATACACCCCATATAATGCTCCATAAAGGTTAATAATGCCCCCATAAGATGCTCCATAGAATAATATGCCCCATATGCTGCTCCTTAAAGGTTATGGCCCCATAAGATGCTCCATAGAGTATGCTGCCCCCAAAAGATGCTCCACAGAATATGCCCCCATAAGATGCTCCACAGAATATGCCCCCATAAGATGCTCCACAGAATATGCCCCCATAAGATGCTCCACAGAATATGCCCCCATAAGATGCTCCACAGAATAATCCCCATATGCTGCTGTTCAAAAAAAAAAAAAAAAGACGTACTCGCCTCTCCGTTGCTGGGGGCCCAGTGCCGGAGTCGCTGCTGGCTCAGGACCCCGGCACTGGCGATATTCACCTGTCCCCTTTCCCACGCTGCTCGCCGCTGTCTGCCACGTCATCTCTCAGTGACGTTCAGGCAGCAGAGGGCGCGGCGCGCATTAACGACGTCACTGCGCCCTCTGATCTGAACATCACTGACAGAAGACGCGGCAGGCAGCGGTGAGAAGCGTGGGAAGGGGACAGGTAAATATAGCATATACTTACCCCCTCCTGGCGCGGTCTCTGCAGCCCTGTTCTCCCACGGTCTTCGGCTCCTTCCTTCAGCAGACACGTGGTACCGCTTATTAAAGACATGAATATGCGCATATTCATGTATTTAATGAGCGGTACCACGTGTCTGCTGAAGGAAGGAGCCGGAGACCGAGAGAAGCAGGGGGGCTGCAGAGTCCGCGCCGGGGGTGTAAGTATGATCTGGGGTTAGGTGGTGGGGTTAGGGACTTTCAGCCCCAAAAAATGGGCTGAAAATCTCGGCTTATACACGAGTATATACGGTATCTTAACTTGCGTGTTGTGCATCCTATATATGACGTATGACACAGAGAACAATCAATTTTATATATAATGAATGTGTGTCGGCCACGCCCACTCCACATATTCCCACCCAATCAGTAAGCATCTTTCATTCACCAGAGCTGTTTAAAAGAAGCTGAGCTGTGAGTGGTTGCTATGAGCAACAGTTTTCCCGCCCCACAACACCTCAGCAGACACTGACCGTGTGGGAGAAATCTAGCATCCCCGGTAACATAAGTTCCCAGCCATTGTCAGCCCCCCAGAAAGGAGCAAAGAGCACATGACAGAAATGAATCCCCCCTCCTGTGCCCATATACCCATCACACATCCTCCATCCCATAGTCCAGTGCCCATATACCCATCACACATCCTCCATCCCATAGGCACATCTTCCCTCTTAAAGGGATCTCTGGTATGGAAGTTAGGGCAAATTCCTCAGCGCTCTGATTCTGACCCCAGGCTTCTATTAAAGGGATCATTGGTATGGAAGTCAGGACAAATCCACTCAGCGCTCTGGTTCTGACCCCAGGCTGACGGGATGATGTGGCATCTTGGGGGTAGTAGTTGGGTGGTTCTGACGGGATGATGTGGGATATTAGTGGTAGTAATCCGGTGGCTCTGGCTGATGGGATGATTTGGGATATTAGGGGTTGTAGTCCGGTGGCTCTGGCTGACGGGATGATGTGGGATTTTAGGGGTAGTAGTCCGGCGGCTGCGATGGGATGATGTGGGATATTAGTGATAGTGGCTGTGGCTGACGGGATGATGTGGGATATTAGGGGTAGTAGTCCGGTGGCTCTGGCTGACGGGATGATGTGGGATATTAGTGGTAGTAGTGCGGTGGCTCTGGCTGACGGGATGATGTGGGATATTAGTGATAGTAGCCAAGTGGCTGTGGCTGACGGGATGATGTGGGATAATAGGGGTAGTAGTCCGGTGGCTCTGGCTGACAGGATGATGTGGGATAATGGGGGTAGTGGTTCCATGGCTCTGGCTGCCGGGATGATGTGGGATATTAGGGGTAGTAGTTCGGCGGCTGTGATGGGATGATGTGGGATATTAGTGGTAGTAGCCCAGTGGCTGTGGCTTACGGGATGATGTGGGATATTATAGTGAATGTGGCTGTGTGGAGTGGGCGGGGCTCTACACTCAGATATATATTCATTATAATTTGTTATAACTAAGGCCTCTTTCACACTTAAGTTTTTTACAATCAGTCACAATCCGCCAGGTTTTGAAAAAAACGGATCCTCAATTTTCTTTTGAGGATCCGTTTTTTTTCCCCATTGACTTCCATTAAAGGCGGATTGTGACGGATTGCCGTCCGTTGCATCCGTTTTTTTTGAGGATCCGACAAAAGTTGCTGTCCGTCACCATCCTCAAAGATTTCAAAGCGGAGCTTGCAATGTTTTTTTCCTCTGGCGGATCCTCCAGACACTCATTTAACCTGAAATTCTTTGTGGGTGCCGGACAAAAATTCTCTCGATCTCTCTATCTCTCTCTCTCTCTCTTGATCTCTCTCTCTCTCTCTATCTCTCTCTCTCTCTCTATATCTCTCTCTCTCTCGATCTCTCTCTCTCTCTCTATCTCTCTCTCTCTCTCGATCTCTCTCTCTCGATCTCTCTCTCGATATCTCTCGATCTCTCGATCTCTCTCTCGATCTCTCTCTCGATCTCTCTCTCGATCTCTCTCTCTCGATATCTCTCTCTCGATATCTCTCTCTCGATCTCTCTCTCGATCTCTCTCTCGATCTCTCTCTCGATATCTCTCTCTCGATCTCTCTCTCGATCTCTCTCTCTCTCGATCTCTCTCTCTCGATCTCTCTCGATCTCTCTCTCTCTCTCGATCTCTCTCTCTCTCGACAGGTGGCATCCGTTCTCATCAGTACTAAAGCGGATCCGCCATCCGTCCTTTTGGCGGATTTTGACTGATGCAAAAAACTGAAGTGTGAAAGAGGCCTAACCGTAGTTAGTTACTATGCGTCTGCAATGCCAGGTTCCTCAGCTAGTATACTATATTCAATAGCCAAAGGAGAGCAACTGAAGGAGCAGTCAATTCAAAATATGAACAAATATATCAAAATTTATTATTCAGATAATAGTTACATAAAATTGACAAAGGTGTAAATTAGGACTAGTAGTTATACTCAGAGACAATCATCAGAAAATCACATCGGGGTGTGTTTTAGCAGTCCCCATACCCCTCTACAATGGGCAACAGGTAATTTATACTGGTGATATTATGTGGCTCTAGTGATATTGCTGTTTGTTCAATGGATTTTATAAGTGATCTAGTATTTATTGGACATCCTTTATAAAGGATGTTAAGACATTATTTTTTTCCTGGAGCTCCTTTTCCTAGAAGTCCAGAGAAGACTGGTATTTATTCTGATTATACATTTATTGTTGTACTAGACTGTAGCTCTAGGTCTTTTCCTACACACACATGCCACTTCATATTATTACCCTCTTTTTGATAGTGTCCATTCTAGTGGGTATTCCATAGACACATTTGTGTATTGTTTTAACATTATTCTTTTATGGTAATTTTTTTTATATATATGTGCTACGGTGGGTTTCTGCTTATATTGGTCTTCTGATGATTGTCTCCGAGTATAACTACTAGTCCTTATTTACATTTTTATGTCAATTTTATGTAACTATTATCTGAATAATAAATTGATATATTTGTACATATTTTGTATTGACTGATCCTTCAGTTGTTCTCCTTTGCCTATTGTGTGTTGTTTTTGAAGGGTTCAATCCACATTTATTGTGAGCATTTTTTCTGCTTTAGTATACTATATTGTTCGAATTACAATTAATGAACTTGTTGATTTTAAATTCCATCAAATTGCTTTGGTTACTAAATATTTTCGTATTTAATGCATGACCACAAGTTCTGCATTTGTTAGTACTACATTTAAAAAATCCCTTAATATCTAACCAAGTTTTTTCTCATTTTTTGAAGTAATATGCACTAGTGAAAACTGCGTTTTCAATTGTCTGTGCTTGTCTTGCCACTACATTTACTCCATTATTTAGGGTGTGTGCACACGCTGTGGAATGCTCTGCGGATTTGTCCGCGCGGATTTTGTAAAATCCGCAGGTAAATCCGCAGGTCAAAAGAGTCACCTTCAGCAGCACTAAGGTTGCATTCTGTGAAGGTGGCTCTTATATTTATTATCACTAGGAACGCTGAAATTATGAGTTTTATAAATTGCCCGCCATACCTCTATTGCGTCATGGAGGTATGGTTTCTCCCCGTGACTCAACCGCCTCGCAGCCGTCCATCATCCCCCTCTGGCCTCCGGGCGCCGCCTCCTGTCTTTCTCGTGACATCACCGGCGCCTGCGCTCTGCAATCAGTTCTCGGGCATGCGCCTTGCGCGCTGCCCGGAAACTTACATCAGGTGATGTAAGGATATCGCGCCTGCCTGTAGCTGAGGCCCAGATCCCGCCCCGCCGTGTGTTATGATGTATTCACACAGCAGGGCTGGGAATATGGCGCCTGCGCAGTGAGGATCTCTGTGCCTGTCCCCATCTCCCTCCGCCTCTTTCCTCCAACGGAATACGTCGGCATCGTCATAGTGAGCTGAAGCTGAGCTCCCCACACCGAGGAGATCACAGGCAGCGCAGCACATCACCTAACAGTAACGATTGGAAGGGTGGCAAAGTAATCAATGCTTGTATATTTGTATTACAATGAAATTCCATTACAGGATTCCGGTATATATGTAGCAGTGTATTCCGCCTATATGTAGCAGAGCCGATCAAGTATGGGATGCTTCTAGCCTCCCATGGAGGCTATTGAAGCATACCAAAAGTAAAAAAAAAAAAAAAAAAAAAAAAAGGTATCGCCGCATTCAGAATCGCCCGATCTATCAATAAAAAAAAAAGAGAAATTAATCCAGCTCACCGCACTGCCTTGCTGGTAGGATCCAGATCCTGCGCACGGATTTGACTAGGCAGTCAATCAATAATAGGAAAGAAAAAGAAGTTCCAGCGCCAGGAATGGAAAATTAAAAATCCATTTTATTGTGCCATTGCATATTAAAATTCCAGCAGGTACAGCATATCTGTCGGATGACTACAGAACAACGCGTTTCGACGCCTCAGGTCTTAATCATGTTCTCCAGAACTTCTTTTTTCTTTCCTATCAATAAAAAAAGGATTAACCCGATCGCTAAACGGTGTAGCGAGAAAAAAAATCAAAACGCCAGAATTAAGTTTTTTTTGGTCGCTGTGACATTGCATTAAAATGTAGTAAGGGGCGATCAAAAGAACTTATCTACACAAAAGCGGTATCATTAAAAACATCAGCTCAGTGCGCAAAAAATAAGCCCTCACCCGACCCCAGATCACGACAAACTGAGACGCTATGGGCCTCAGAAGATGGCGCAATTTTTTTTTTTTTTTTTTAATTTAAACTTGAATTTTTTTCACCACTTAAATAAAAAAGAACCTAGAGATGTTTGTCTGTGAATTCGTAGTGACCTGGAGAATCATAATGGCAGGTCAGTTTTAGCATTTAGTGACCACAGCAAAAAAGCCAAGCAAAAAACCAGTGTGGGATTGCACTTTTTTTTGCAATTACACCGCACTTGGAATTTGTTTTCCTTTTTTCTAGTACACGACATGGTAAAAGCAATGGTGTCGTTCAAAAGTACAGCTCATCCCGCAAGAAACAAGCCCTCACATAGTCATATTGACGGAAAAATAAAAAAGTTATGGCTCTGGAAAGAAGGGGAGGGAAAAATGAAAATGCAACACCAAAAATACCCCTGGTCAATAAGGGGTTAAACTCAGAAAAAACCCATACTCCACCTCCCAAAAAGCCATAACCAAACTAACAAGTGATGGGGAAAAATTAGCCCCCATCGCCACGCCAGTTTTTTGAAGATAATATTTTCCATCAAATGAAAAAAAAGTTATGGGTTAAAAGATAATGTAAAAAAAAAAAACACATTTGAAAGGTTAACTCGCCAAAACCCTGACTAATGCACTAATCAGTGGTTTGCACCTGTGCTGCCCCAGCCTTTATCAATGGAGATCTGCTGCATCCTGCTAGTGCATTAGTCAGGGTTTTGGTGAGTTCACCTTTCAAATGTGTCATTTGAATTTTTTGGAATTTTTTCCTTATGTGCGCTGTTCAGATTTAGTGTTAGGGACTCACAAAATTTGGGGACCTTTTACCTTTGGGTTGTGAGCTTATCTGCTTTGGCCAAAATAGTAACTAATACCCCATATCTTTTTATCTTGTTTGCACTTTTTATCATTTTTGCAGGATGCAGCTAGACCTCTTCATGTTGGCTTGTTTTTTTCTGTGTGATGCATATGTATATTGCTGAGCAGCCCGCCTGCTAATACTATGGGCGTCATTAGTAGGCTGTTCAGACACTTTGCACCACACTTATTTGTGTGACTGATGTCCTATGCAAGCCCTATTTGTGTGCATTTTTTCCACTAGGCAGACCCTTTTGGGTTACTGGCTGTTTTCATCAGTGGTTTGCACCTGTGCTGCCCCAGCCTTTATCAATGGAGGTCTGCTGCATCCTGGTAGTGCATTAGTCAGGGTTTTGGTGAGTTCACTTTTCACGTGTTTTTTTTTTTTAATTTTTTGGGAATTTTTTCCTTATCTGCGCTTAAAAGAAAATATGTGACTTGTAAAATATAGTTGATGAGATCTTGGGAATATGTACTATATTTTCTTAGATGAAAGATTGTGGGGAATGCTAGTGTATAATGAAATTGCATCACAGCATAACCATGTATATTTAAAGGACCTCTTCATTTTAGAAAACTTGTTCAGAACATCCCTGGAATCCTACACACCAGAGGCTGCAGTAGAGAATCTACCCAGTTCCCTAAAAGCTCATTAGCTGATCCTATGCCAGATACTATGGGTCTCATTGGAGGTATACCTTCCCCTTTATGTATTTTTGGAACACTCTATAGTATTGGCAAAATAGGAACCACTGAGAAAGTCAGCCTGTTTTTTAGACAAAACTCCCAAACTGAGACCATCTTGGATAATATTATTCTTTTACAGATCTTTCTGTTGGATTCTTACTCAGTTTTTCATAAGTTGTGTTAGAGAGCATATCTATAATCTTTGTACAATAATCCTCTGAGTTTAACACTACCACCACCCCCCTTGTCTGACATTTTTATAACAATATTCTGCATATTTCTTAATTCTTGTAATGCCAGTTTTTGCTTATGAGTAAAATTTCTTTTATTATAGGTTTGATTTCGATTCTTTGAGGTAGCAATGCTGAGCTGTTTGAGTTTCTTTTCCACAATTTCTTGGAACCTGTCCATGCAGTCTGATCTCGTTTGTAGAGGCTAAAAGGATTTTTAACAGTGAAATTTTTGTGATTGTCCAATGTTTTCTTCATCTTTGTTACAATTTGTGCTATGATTTAAACACAGATCTTGTAGATTGAGAAGTGTCACTTGTTCTTGAAAATTAAGATCCTGAAATTCATTGGTACTCATCTGTGGTGCATTTCAACCTCACCTTTCCAAAAATGTTTTTTTTATTGTCAAGTTCCGCACAAACTTATTCATGTCCAAAATAATACAAAATATGTCAAAATTCGCATCTGGTACTAAGTTTAGTCCCAAGGACAACACTCCAAATTGCTCTTCTGTGAGATCTTGTGACGAAAGATTAATCACATTGATGGGAGTTGTTTCGTCATTTTCTTTTTGTAGCGTGTAATAACGACCAAATTTCTTCCGGTGTTTCCTACCGCCCCTCCCTATGTGGTTTTTTTGATACTCCATGCTTTTTGTTTTTCATTGAAGCAAGGTTTTCATTATTTGAAGCATCAGACATGTATGAGTTGTTATCGGAGGAGTCAGGATCTGAGGATGTGAATGAAACATGTGTTCTGGATTGCCATTTAGGAGTCTGGCTTTGTTTCAAAATGGATTTTGGTGTTTTAAATTTTTTTTCCCCAAGTTCCCCACTCATATACTTTGTTTGTGGAATAATCATTTAAATCTCTTGTAAATTTTCTTTTTCGCGATTCATAATTTCATCTTCCATTGCTGTTATATTTTCTTGCATGTTAGCAGTAAGGGAATCATAAGATACAGACACCTGATCCCAATTTCCTTATATATATATATATATATATATATATATATATATATATATATTTAATCTGATTACAGCCACATGTGGCTAAGGCCTGTGTCACACATCCGTTTTTGGTCATCAGTCAAAATCTGCCAATTTTATAATAAAACGGATCCGTCAAAAAAGGGACGGATCCGTTTTTTGCCCCCATTGATTTGCATTAGTGGCAGATTTTGACTGATGGTCGTCCGTTGGGTCCGTTATCTGTCGGATCCGTGAGAATTTTAGTGGCTCCCGGGCGGACCAGACGGACACTGCAACGTTTTTTTTGGTTGACGGTCCACTATTTTTAACTGCGCATGCCTGAAAGGTGAAAGCCGGGAGCAGTTTTAACCCTGACATGCTGTCCCGGGAGCTGCTAAAATTCATTCTCTCTCTGTCTCTCTGTGTGTGTCTCTCTCTCTCTCGTGCCACCCGTTGCTGTCAATCCACCGACGGATCCGTTTTCCACCATTTTTTGTTAGGATAAAACGAGACGTCCAAAATCACAAATCTCCTGATTGGATGATTAAAAGGGCTTGTAATATAGTAGATAAAAAAAATCACGTGAAGATTTAATAACAAATAAAAAAAATAACACAAAAATATTCCAATAATGACCACTCACAAAAATTATATGTAAGTCTTTATTACAGCCCTCAATTTAGTCAAGTAAAAAGCAATATCAACAAATTTCTTCCCATCTTATGTGAAGATCAGGTGTTAGCTTCCATGCTAAACAACGGAGTAAATGTAGTGGCAAGACGAGTACAGACAATTGGAAACGCAGTTTTCACTAGTGCATATTACTCCAAAAAATGAGAAAAAAACTTGGTTAGATATTAAGGGATGTTTTAAATGTGGTACTAACAAATGCAGAACTTGTGCTCATGCATTAAATAAAAAAAAAAATTTAGTAACCGAAGCAATTTGATGGAATTTAAAATCAACAAGTTCATTAATTGTAATTCGAACAATATAGCATATAAAATTGATAGTTTTCTGTGTCATACGTCATATATGTGACGTGATGTTTATTTTTGGGTTACGTAGTAAATTAATAAATTAGTCCATACAATAAATACCATAACAGTTAATCATATTTCCAACACCATATCCAATCCACCCAATTAATGGGCGATTTCCCCACAAAAAGAACATCACGACAAAGAAAAAGCAGCTATGAAATAGGGAGGGCGGGTGGGATCTTCTTATCTTCAGTCAGTGACGAAGTGCCAGAGTGTAAACAAATGGGATTATTTATAGAAGCAACCTGAGCCCACCAAGAGATAACTGACCAATCACCTTTGTTCAAAAAAAGGGGACCAAGAACCAGCAAAAACCAGTTCTAGCTTGTTGCAGACCATATTAAAAACTGCCCAGTGAACTTCACATGACCCTATTTATTAACCCCATAAAGGCTCAACATTAAATAAAGCCAATTAAGGGCCTATGCAGCCATGAGTCCCCCCCTTATTGTTTTCTTGACGGGGGGGGGGCGGACATGGCCGCATAAAGCCCATTCGTTCAAATAAATACACTAGATTAACAGAATTGGCATAAAAAGTTGCCGTGATGTTTATTTTTGGGTTACATAGTAAATTAATAAATAAGTCCATACAATAAATACCATAACAGTTAATCATATTTCCAACACCATATCCAATCCACCCAATTAATGGGTGATTTCCCCACAAGCCAAGACTCAACGAGTCATGGCCCCCCAAAAACAACACAGCCACTTCTCGACCATTGTCTGCAAATTTAAATTAAAAATATCCAAGCCAATATCGGATAAATGAACTTGGTCGCTCCTATAGAGCCCGGGGACAAATCCTTCCAAGTCTTCATGCCTAAATGAGAACCCGCCTATCAGGGGTAAAAACTTACACATACTCTGATTTACCCTTTTACGAATCTTATCTAAGAAAGAAATGTTATTGTTAAACCATACCAGTCTGAGGATGATCTCGGAAAAGACAAAACTAGTCCGTGGGAAAGACTGCTTCAAGCTTGTGACGTCAGATCTTAAGAAAGCCAACAAATCCAAAGTCCTGACCTTACCGAGATCATTACCAGACACATGGAAAATTACCAGATCCGGGTAAGGAAACTTGCGATAACATTTCTTAAACTCAGAAACAATATTTCCCCAGCGCATCCCTCGAACACTATGCCAAAAAAGTTGAATGTTAGCAGGGTTAAAAGACAGATTTTCAGTATAAGGCCGCTGGACGGCTCTCTTCTGAGCCCAATAAACAAGAGTGACCGATGATCCAAACTACCAACGGACCTACAATAAATAAGAAATTAGTATTCATATAATTCATGTCTAACATAAAGCTTAAATCTTCTAGACTCTCATCTTCCCAACTTCATGATGTCGGAATTACATAACCCGGACCTGGCCGCCTCTGTAGCCGCTCCTATTCTGAAGGAATGAGATGTTATATTCAAATGACCTTTTCCAAGGAAACTCAAACACTTTTTAAGGATGCAATTAAATTGAAAAATGGTTGCAGGAGATGAGTCCCTATGCACAAAAAGGGGGCCTGGAGCACAGGACCTCAAAGAAAGCCAAGCCTTAGTGGTGCTTACGGGGCAAATAGAGGGATCCAAAAAACTTTTCAATTCTAACCTAGAACCCCTTCCCAGCTGATCAGTTTTAGACTTCCGTATGAAAACAAATAGAGACGAATCCTGTAAGCTGATGTCAGTTAAGAGAAGACCAGAAGGTTCAAATTTCTTTGCTGAGACCAATTCACCAATACGGAGAGCACCAAAAAAGGCTATTGAAAATGCAGAACGAAAAAGAGATGATTCAAATGAGTTTAAGCATACTGAGTCTAAAGATAAGCAGAGTTCCCTTAAAAGAGGAAGGGATATAGGCCGACGGGAGTCAGGCTGAAAACTACCTTTCCTAAAACCTTTTAAAAATTGCTTAATAGGAAAAAATCCTGTTAGGGGAGGGTTGCCCCATTGTTTTAAAAAAAAAAAAAAATATCCCTGCAAAATATTTTGCCACCGCTGAAAAGGATAGACCGTTATGTACCAAGGATGCTGCGAATTGCAGACCTGCAGCGGGGGTTGAATGCATAAAATCAAGGTTATGCCTATTACAAAATTCAATCCAATGAAGCCATGCGGCTGAATATTCAGCCCATGTTCTCTTTGATAAAGACTGCTCAATAAAATGCGGAATTAAATTGCTACAGTGTCCCAAACTGCTGGAGGGCAGGGTGTAGGATCCGTGTCTGCGTTGGGAACCTGTTGGTAAAATTTTGACCATTGACTAAGGCACAGAAATTTAGCAAGCATAGCTTTCCTACTAGTACCAAGTTTCGCCTTAATCCAAATATTATGCTTCAGGCACAATAAGACCAACTGTCTTAAAATCTTAGAAACCCATAATTTTTTTGAGCATAAAGTATTGATGGAAAAAACTACACCTTGACTAGAAGACAGGAAGGTTAAACTATGGTTCTGAAAAAAGGAACCCCATAGATAGCTAAATAAATTGAAAAAAGCTCAGAAAATACGTTCTTGGTAACGTTGCAGTCCAACCAGGAACCAGGCCAACGTGCAA
The DNA here is from genome assembly GCF_039654945.1 of Dendrobates tinctorius. NCBI lineage: Eukaryota > Metazoa > Chordata > Amphibia > Anura > Dendrobatidae > Dendrobates > Dendrobates tinctorius. The sequence goes on from NW_027361683.1 coordinate 35,432,839, forward strand.
TTGTCCAGTGTGATAAAAAAATAATTGCGCATCCAGAGCAATTGTCGCTTGCGTGAAGAAGAGGCAACGACTTAGCAAAAATGAAACTAGATTGCAAACAGGATCTGCCGTTGAAATCTGAGAGGAATGAAAGCCAAATTTTTATATCTTCTCTAATGTCAGAAGAGACCCTGATGGGGAATTTGGGGAAGAGAGACCCTTCGTTGCGTCATAAAGACGCCTAGAGAAAACTCTGCCAATAGGGTTAACTCGAAGGGCAAAGGTAAGCAATCCCAAAGCTGATTGCAAATCTTTAAGAGTGACCTTCTCCTTTGATAAAATACTGGTAAGAGCTTCATAAAGTTTGAGCACTTTTTCAACAGGAAGGCTACATTACAGATTCTCAGAATTCAAGGTGATACCCAAAAATTCAATGGAGTGAGAAGGAAAAACAGTTTTATCATTAGCAATAGGAACGCCAAAGTGAGAACACATATCCAAAAAGGTGTGGAGTGTACGTGAGCATGCTTGAGATTCTGCTGGACCAACAAAAAGAAAATCATCGAGATAGTGCAACACACCGGCACCTATGCAATTCGACTCCAACACCAATTGCAAAAAAGTTGAAAAGCTTCAAAATAAAAACAGGACAGGGAAAATCCCATAGGTAAACATTTATCGAAAAAATATTCATTTTCAAAGAAAAAACCCAAGGAATTAAATCCATCAGGGTTAACGGGAAGAATTCTGAAAGCAGACTTAATGTCGGACTTAGCCAACAGGGCGTTTTTTACCAAATGTTCGCAATAACTCCATGGCTGAGTCAAGAGGAGTAACTCACAGAGCAAAGTGTCTTGTCCACCTCGTCATTTAGTGAAAAACCTTTCGGGTAAGACAAGTGGTGAAACGAAAGGACCCCACCTCCTTTTTTTTGGCACAACGCCCAGTGGGGAAACCCTAAAGTTAGGAAATGGTGGAGATGGAAATGGGCCTGCCACCCTACCCAGAAGGACCTCCTGAAAAATTTTATCCCTAGCTACCTCAGGAAAGATAGATAGAGATAACAAATTCTTGGATACTTTACAACCATAGCCTTTGAAACGTGGAACGAAAAAAACAAACGAGAAGCCATTAAACAAAAGCTAACTAATCTCCCGATTTGTGTAACTGTTTAGCCAAAACAGCATGTTTTCCAGCTTCACTGGAGTCTGTGCCTTTTGGTACAAAATCCTTGGAAGGAGGTTGTTGAGAGGCCTGCTTCTTGAAACATTTTGACACTGGGTGAGCGTTTCCACAGAAGGAACACTCATGTCTAAATCTACAGCTATTGCTCCATTTACAGGTGGAGTCATTAAAAGCAAAGCAGAAACTCCTCTTTTGGACTGGAAATGGAGACTGTTTATTAAGGAACTGACGTTGAGGGAGCATGAGATTGATCCACAAACCCACATCCTTCAGCCCCCAGTGAACCTCTGGGTGTACAGCTAATTTTTGACGGAAGGCTTCGTCGTAGCTGAGCCATGCAGTGCCTCCAAAATTTCTGTACGCCTCCAAAATTATGTCTACATGTTGAAATAGCCTGCTACAGAGATTTGGGAACCTCTCGCAGAGAACAGCTGCGTAGATTGCAAAAGCCTGAATAAAATTGTTGAAAGATCTTGAGGAAAAACGCTTAAGCCCCGTTACACACTGCGATATCGCTAGCAATATCGCTGTAAAGTCACCGATTTTGTGACGTTGCAGCGATATTGCTAGCGATATCGCGGCATGTGATACTTACCTCCGACTGGCTCCCCCGCTGGTTATCGCTGATCGCGCGAGAAGCTCCTGGACCATTCCTCGTCGGGCGCTTCCTGCTGGGCTTTCTGTGGCGCCGACGAGCGACGCATGGAGCCGGGCGGGAGGACGCAGGATCGCCCCGTCTGACAGGTAAGTAGCGATCCCCGTGCCCAGCGATGTCGCTGGTGAGATCTGCCTGTGTGGCAGCTCACTAACGACCACCTAGCGATGCACCAGCGATCCTGACCGCGTCATATCACTGGTCGGGATCGCTGGTGCACTGCTAGGTGTAACTGTACCCTTAGAGTCATCAGAGTCAGGCTTATCTTTATCACTTCTACCCAGCTGCTCTCTGCGAGGAAGCAAAGAAAACAAATCCACATACTTATTTTCCCAAATCAGCTCTTTTGTAGATGAAGATAAGTGAAAGCCTAAAGGGGACAGCTCACAGGTCAGAGCTTCTTTAAATGGATTATGAGGGGTTAAATTATCCCTGAGAGCAGGCTGAGCCAAGTCAATGTTAGTAGAGGCTGAGGGGGCAGGGACACTAAAAGAATCACCCAATGCCTCTGCAAGTACATCCCTAATGACAGACTTAAGATTAACCCTTTGGGAGACAGACAGGGGAACATTGAGGTTCTCACCCCTTCCTGAAAAATCCTCCGGTGGGTCTTGGTCTGGTGAGCAGCCAGCCCTCAGACCCTGATTAACAGGGGAGTGCAGCTGCTGTGATTTGGAAGCCAGGTCCTCCTATGCATCCCTGCTCCGATGAGGCTGGAGGTTTGTAGGCGACTGGAAACTTCTGCCATCAGAGACCGACGCTGGGACCGGTGGAGGGGCAGTAGAGACTACCGCCGCAGAGCTTTTACGGCTGCGGCGTGTGCTCGCCCCGGCGGCAGTCAGAGATGACAGCGGCGGCGAGATTTGACGTGCCCAGCCGAAGTCTCGTCCTGGGCTCCGGGACTTCCTGGTTGGAGGGCGGACAGAAGACGAGCGCACTTGCTGAGCGTGGCTGGAGGATCTCTGCGGCGTCCCTGGAGGGGTGAATACTGTCCGGGGTCTCCTCACCCTTGAAGCACTGCTTGAACGTGAGGGGTAGTTAATGTCTTGACACGGAGGCTGAACCTGGGGGCATGGTTCAAGGGGGTGGGAGGCGGCCTCCGGAGCTGCCAAAGGAGGTTCTATAGCCAGACAGCTCCTCAGCCAAGCCTCGCCATCCCTGTCCCCAGCCCTGGCGATAATCTGCTGCAGCAAGTCTTCCATGAGGTAATCTTCAAATCTTCTTATCTTCAGTCAGTGACGAAGTGCCAGAGTGTAAACAAATGGGATTATTTATAGAAGCAACCTGAGCCCACCAAGAGATAACTGACCAATCACCTTTGTTCAAAAAAGGGCGCCAAGAACCAGCAAAAACCAGTTCTAGCTTGTTACTGACCATATTAAAAACTGCCAAGTGACCTTCACATGACCTTATTTATTAACCCCATAAAGGCTCAACGTTAAATAAAGCCAATTAAGGGCCTATGCAGCCATGAGTCCCCCCTGTGAAGATCTAGAGTTGTGGGTGTTAGTAATCACCTAGGCAGGTTAATGATGCAACAAGTTTTATTTATATCCATACAAGCATTTCAGTAAGTCCAGGTAGATGACCCCAATGTAATGCCCCCAGTCCACGGATCAGCAACAAGTCAGTAAAAATAGTCCATGGGATAATTCCTAGGGGAATATAGATCTCACGACCGAAGCCCGAGAAAACTTAGTTCCAAGTTCGATAGTCCATTCATGGGTTCCAGGAGCGGCCTTAACTCTGCTCCTTTCGCTTCAGATCCCCAGACACAACTGCACTCCCCCATCAAGTCTCTCAACTCTACTCCCAACCCCTTAACCAATGTAAATTGAATTCACAGCCAGTGAAGTCTCCGGCCAGTCTGGAGTGGTGTGAACCCAAGTGGCCCCCCTGCCGAGAGAAAGAAAGGCACATATTCCCCCACCAGATAAGGTCATTGCATGTAAATACAACATAAATTGAGGTAACTAGTCATCTGTGCTGGGAAAGTATTTCAGTTCCTCACATTCCTCCCCCACTTTTCCAGCACGGCAAGTATTGGGCTCCGATTCATGAAATTGACTATCCTTCTTCTGACGACAATTACCAGAGTGCATGGCTTCCTCAGTCTGTCTCGATAGTCCATCAGCATTGCCGTGGTCTCTCCCACACTTTCGGGAGGTTATTTGGCATGTCGAGGTCTTCTTTTGCAGCGGGAATGAGTCCTTGGCTTCGGGTTGCGACACTGGTCCAGTGGCACACCAACCCTGCTCTTAAGTTGTTGCCCAGCAACACATCCACAGGTAGGTGTCGCACTACCCCCACATCCACCATTCCCTTGCTGTGTCCCCAGTCTAAATGTAGTCGGGCTGTCCGAATGTTCAGAGATTCTCCTCCAGCTACGTGGACTCGAATGTGCCCGACATTCCCTGGCGAAGTGTCCCCTGCGTCCGCAGTTATGGCAGCTTAATCCACCTCGCCCTGATGTGGGCCGTACTTGGGGTTTTGGGGGACCTCCCCCTCTTTTCTCGCCCCCAGCATTCCAGCCCCATTGCAGTACACTGTTCACAGGTTGGAAATGCGGATGACGTGGACCCGAATGGGCCCGGCATTCCCTGGCAAAGTGTCCCATGCGTCCACAGCTATGGCAGCTTAATCCCCCTCGCCCTGATGCTGGCCGTACTTGGGGTTTTTGGAGACCTCCCCCTCTTTGTAGAGTACGAAATCCTCGCAGTTCCTCCTCTCGCTGGACCATGGGTCTCGCTGGCCTCTCGGGAAGCCCCTGTTCCCGACTTGCCGAAGCTGTTCTCCCATACCGCCCTGGACGATTGGCAGACCAATCATCAGCCAATCTTGCAGCCTCCTCCAGGCTCCGTGGTTTTCTGTCCGCCACCCATTCCTTTATGTCACGTGGGAGCTTGGACATAAATTGCTCCCGCATGAATATATCTAAGACATGTTCAGCTTCCTGAGCTCCCAGTCCTTCTATCCACCGAGCACATGCTGTACGTAATGTGTTGGCAAACTCCCGGTGCGTATGTGCATTGGGCTTTTCAGTCTCCCGAAACTTCCTCCGGTAGGTTTCAGGTGTGACGGCATACCTCTCCAGTAATGCGCTGCGAATGGTAGTGTAACACCTCTGATCCCCAGAAGACAAGTTATTAAAAGCTTCTCTGGCTTTCCCGGTCAGGCCAACACTCAAAAATCTCGGCCAGTCCTCAATGGACACCTCATGAAGCAGGCAGAGGTTCTCAAATAATCGAAGATGGTCATCAATACCCGTGGTGTCTTCATTAAACTGTGGTATGTCCCGGTACCTCAAAGATGCGGGTCCCTCTCTTCGGTTATCCACTGTCATCTGCGCAGAGGGTGGTGGGGTTACGGCTACATGGACACCCAGATATTTGCTTATCACAGCCGCCCGTTCTCTTTCTGTGGCCCGCTCTCCTAGCGCAGCCAGCACCCGCCCCAACTCGGTCAATCGATCCTCTGCCATCGGAATGATTGCCCGCGGCTGTTGTCTGTCCACTGGGCTGTCCTATTCTACCTCTGGACTGACCTCCTCCTGTGGGTGTTCTCGATCCCACTCGTCCAAGCGTTGTATTAGGGCCATCCGGTTGTCCGCCATCGACCACTCCAGCTCTCTCCCAGAGCACAGGGCTCTCAGCTGCTCCTACTTGAGTCTCTTGTAGATGGAGTCTGCCATCTCTTCTGCCATGTCACCATCTGTAACTTTCTCTGTTACGCTGTTCAGAGATAGGTGATCCCACTGCTGCCACCACTTGTGAAGATCTAGAGTTGTGGGTGTTAGTAATCACCTAGGCAGGTTAACGATGCAACAAGTTTTATTTATATCCATACAAGCATTTCAGTAAGTCCAGGTAGATGACCCCAATGTAATGCCCCCAGTCCACGGGATCAGCAACAAGTCAGTAAAAATAGTCCATGGGATAATTCCTAGGGGAATATAGATCTCACGACCGAAGCCCGTGAAAACTTAGTTCCAAGTTCGATAGTCCATTCATGGGTTCCAGGAGCGGCCTTAACTCTGCTCCTTTCGCTTCAGATCCCCAGACACAACTGCACTCCCCCATCAAGTCTCTCAACTCTACTCCCAACCCCCTAACCAATGTAAATTGAATTCACAGCCACTGAAGTCTCCGGCCAGTCTGGAGTGGTGTGAACTCAAGTGGCCCCCCTGCCGAGAGAAAGAAAGGCACATATTCCCCCACCAGATAAGGTCATTGCATGTAAATACAACATAAATTGAGATAACTAGTCATCTGTGCTGGGAAAGTATTTCAGTTCCTCACACCCCCCTTTATTGTTTTCTTGACGGCGGGGGGGGGGCTGACGTTCTAATTACAATAAGCCGGAGAGTGTCAGTAAGCACCGAGCTTATATAAAGATCTATGTAAGATCGCAACGCGTCACTCTAAGCCATGTGGTTCACTTTTCTTTGCAAGGAGTTTTTTAGCTATTTCCATGTTGGATTAAGAAAGTTTCTAAGATTTTTTTTTTTATTATTCAGAAGCTGGAACAATCTATCTTAGATTTTTATCTCGTTGTTTGATCAGTATTTTGTCTCAATATTTGGTCTTTATTTTACCTCAGTATTTGGGTAGTATTTTACTTCAGTGTTTGGTCGGTATTTTTCTTTTTTATTGCAATTAGTTCAATTTCTCTTGGGATCAAATGTTTTTATGTGCAATATAATCATTATAATTTGTTATAACTAACCACAGTCAGTTACTATGCCGTGCTCTTTAGCTAGTGTGTGTATATATATATATATATATATATATATATATATATATATATAATTATGAGGTGTGGACATATACTATATATTGTATAGTTTTAGTATGAAGTGTGTGTATGCATAGATTTGGATTTTTTTTTTGTATGAAGTGTATGTACGTACAGTGTATAATGTGTGTATGTGTATAATCTTTGTTTACATCAACCATAGGTTACTAAATCTATTCTTAAAAGCAAGAATTTAGGAACTTAAGTTGGACATTAGTTTGAACAAGGTTGATAGGTTTAATAGGGTTGTCCAGGTTTTGCACAAATGTCTGCAGCACTCTGTGACTACAGACTTATGAATCGTCATATTGCCCACATTGCGCACCGTTGTGATATTCCGGTGCCGTCGGCAATATTCATGCTTGGCCACATTCCAGCTAGACATGCTATTTATCATGCAAGAATAAAGGCTGTAAACTTACACATTTCTGTATTTGTCATTGCGAATCTCCATTATGATCATATGATTTTAATGGGGTTTTCCAGTCTAAATCTACAAGTCTGCAGGCCCTCTATGTGACAGCAGACCTGTGAATCCTCACAATCGGTGCTGGCAGCAAGCAGCCACATTGCAACTAATCGACTTCACTCAATACACTTGAATGAGTCCAGATACAGTCTAGTTGGCATGTGCCCTCATGTATAAAAATTGCATACTTGTGGTCATGCCCCCTCTGAATTATCAAGTTGTACACTTTCCCAAATTGCTTTTTTTTTCTTATGTTCAAAGTTTATACTTTTGAGAATAATCAATGATATTAATTACCTATTTTTAATTTCTGTATTTCTCTAAACTCTTTCCTTCTGCCAATACATTTTTTTTTGCATATGTCCCACCAATTACTTGTTATATGCAGCTCTTTACCCAAGGTACTAAAAAAGCTAAGCGTGACTCCAACATGAATAATATTGATTGGCAGGAGAAAGGATATCTGGGCTTGATCTTGCATATTTTAAAACCTTCTCACACTCATATTTTATTCTAAAGGAAAGTGGCAACCAAGTAAAGTGTCATTCATGTGTACATCATTTTGGGCTAACTTGTGCTTAATTATTTCTGGGTTAATTTTATTACCATGCCATGTTCATTACCTTGTACTCATAGGTTACAAAGATGGAGAGTTTAGCTGGCCCACATATCTGAAACAATGTAAAGCTCAGGCGGCTCCTAAAACATTCTTCAAAAGCTACAACATGGTAAGAAGCCACAGTTAACGCACACCACATCTTCATAGCTTTTTCTTTCTGACATTCATTTGTTCATCCTTTTCTTTTTTGTATGGTTATCGTATCAGTATTATTCTGTTTTCTTTCACTTGTAGCCTGTTACTCCATCTGGGTTCCGAGTCGGCATGAAATTGGAAGCTGTGGATCGGAAGAATCCTTCCCTGCTCTGTGTGGCTACCGTTTCAGATATTGTTGAAAACAGATTGCTTATTCACTTTGATAACTGGGATCACAGTTATGATTACTGGTATGACCTTCGTCTCTGTTCATGTAAACTATTGAATGTAAAGAAGCACTCCCACAAATCTTTTCAATGCCTAAACCTGAGTAAGGCCACTTTCACACGTTCAGTATTTGGTCAGTATGTTACATCAGTACCTGTAAGCCAAAACCAGGAGAGGAACAATCAGAGGAAAAGTATAATAGAAACCCGTCACCACCTCTGTATTTATCACCCACTCCTGGTTTTGGCTTAGGCCGAAGTGTGCTAATATTCTCTCCAGTAGCCAATTTTACCAATTTCCAGAGTGCTCTTTTGTTCTTCTGGGTCACGTGACTTCTATCCCGACTTCACGGATCACATAGCGCTTTCTATGAGCCGTAAGTGTCTTTTACCATGTAAGTTTATAGGCTGTCGGAGTGATTCTCCATAGGCTTACATTGTAAAAGCGACTTCCGACTCACATATGGAACCCAGTGTGATCTGGATTATCATTCTATACCTATTCTCTACACTACACAATATTTTTTGCAGTTTTGTCATTTCTTTGTTTCTCCACTTTCTCTACCCATTGACTTCATTGTATTAAAACCACAGCAAGGGAAAATCATGTAACAGACATTCCTCTTCCATAGAAAGTTTAATTTGTCATAAAATAGTGTGTTTAACACATCTTTATCACACAGTTTTTATCTGTCCCGAATTTGTACTTCACATATAGTGAAAGCTGTTAGGATATATTCACATTAAGAGACTGAGGTGGTGTTTAACCCCCTCGCGACTATCACCGTACTAGTACTGCTCTGCGGGAACTGCATTTCTGCCCTGAGCAGTACTAGTACGGCGCGGCACTCACGCTGAGCATCGTGGCAGGTTTCATCTGTATGTGACAACTGACACCCCGCAACAACGCCCACAATCGGTGCCAACACCGATCATGGGCATTTAACCCTTCTGATGTAAGTAGTGACAGCGGCATAGAGCAGCATCGTGCATCAATGGGGCTCCCTGCATGCTTTCATCAGAATATCGAGATGTGATCACGTTGTTTTGGTGGTCTCCATGGAGACCCCCCGGCTCCAAGATGGCAGCGGGGTCCTGCAGGGAGGAGTGGCTTGTGAACGCCTGCTGGGAGCAGGCGTTGGCATGCCTCCTTACCTGCCTGTCAGATCACTGATCTGATATTCTGCAGTGCAGTGTCAGATCAGCGATCTGATGTAATATAGTGATGTCCTCCCATACTGGGACAAGTTAAAAAAAAAAAAATATATATATATATATTATAAAGTGTAAAAATATATTTTTTTAAAAATCCCTAAATAAAGAAAATGTTCCCAACAAAAGCTTCCACTCAATCCACAAAAAAGCAAGTCCCCACTCAGATCTGTCATCTGTTAATGGAAATATAGGGGGCTTCCATGTTACTGGCCAGGGCTGCCACTAGGAATTTCAGGGCCCCATACCGGCAACATTTATGGGACCCCCCTTGAGACTATGCCCAGGCTCCACCCCTCGATCTGTCCACATTCAAAATATTTTTTAAGCTGCCACCATAACAAGGTAATGGTCAATGATAAGCGGTCATGAAGGAGCGCTTAGGAAACAACCCAGGGGCAGACAAGGAGGTCAGGTCTCCACCGCAGCTCCAGCCGAAAACCTCCAATGGAGGATAGGAGCAATGAGAAAATGGAAAACGGTCTTAGGAGCGCAGGAAAGAGACTCAGACAAGAGATGGGTTTAAACCACAAAGCGTTTTGACGGGGGATCCGTCTTCATCAGGTAGATGTCATGACAAGGTAGACTCTTTTGGCTGGGCCCTACTCTACTCTAATCTATTAAACATTTGTTAAAATATCCAATACAATTTAGGAATATTTTTATTTTTCAATTTTTAAAATGACCAATAATATCACATACAAGGGACAAATACCACTGCACTATGACCAGACACCATATTACCACCAGATAGTGACCTATAATACCACATACAAGGAACAAATACCACCGCACCATGTCCAGACCACATGTTACCACCACATGATGACCAATATTACCACATACAAGGAACAAATATCGCCAAACCATGGCCAGACAACATATTACTACCACATAGTGAATGAATACTACATTACTGATCAGTAATCAAAAGCACAATACTAATATCACCATAAATGCCATTATACACAGGAGATCTGTACTTGGTATGCAGTGTCTGTGTACAGGTAATACAGTGCTCACCGGTGACATTATACACAGGAGCTCTGTATATAGTGTAAAGGTATTACAGTGATCACTGGTGACATTGTACACAGGACCGCCATTGTACAGGTAAAACACTAACTCACCACTGACGTCTCTAGATGAAGTCCTTGATCTTCGCTTTTCATCTTCATCCAGCACAGACCGCCATCACTTCTTCCAGCCAGGGCTCGTTTCTGCAGGAAATAAGTTATCTAGAGCACCACTTGCAGAACACATTACTTATTTTTTTTTTCCCAAATTCTAAACTACACCAGATGAAGAAAAAAAGGTGACAGTGTTGCTCTGCACAGTATAGGACCGCCTCCCCCATTTAAAACAGTATTCTCAAAATATAAAGTACAAACAACACTGCAGTAATAATATCCCTTAATTAGCCCCTATGGTAATAATATACCCCCCCGCCCCCCCCCCCCCCATGTGTCATGTGTCTCATTCTTGGCTCCAGCCATATGCTCTCCCATCCTGCCCCCATGTGATGTCCCATGATCCTGCCCCATCTGTTTCCATCCTGCCCCATCTGTCTCCATCCTGCCCCATATTCCTTCCCCATCTATCTCCATCCTGCCCCCGTGTCTTCCATTCTGCCCCCGGCAGGATGGAGACACATGGTCCATGCGTCTCCATCCTGCCGGTGAAACATATTGCAGCTTGCCGCTTTCAATAAAAATAAAAAAAAACTTTTTCCTTACCTGGCCGCATTCTTGCGGTGTTGATCTCTCCAGGCGTTTCAGGCACGCACTTGCCGGCGAATGACTGATGTCTTACTCCGGCGATGTGCGTGCTGACGTCAGCTGCCAGCCTTTGATTGGCTGGCGGCTTTAGCTATTGCCGTACGGGCCCGCAAGGCAATAGAGTAACTGAAGACGCAGGTTCAGTTACTGCATCGGCAGAATCCTGATCGGGCCCCATACGCCAGTCAGGGCACTAATGCCCTGATGGCGCCCTGCTGGTAGCACAAAGGCTCTGGAAAAGCGAAATGGCTCCTTGCCCCCCAAAAGAAATTCAGTAAATTGTCCTCTCCCAAATCCAAATGCCCCCCTCCTTCCTTCTGAGCCCCAGTGTGTCTAAACAGCATATAGTGCCCACATGTTTGGCATTTCTGTAGTGATGAGAGCCCACCTAATTTTCAGGTGCGTGTCTCCTCAAGCATGAGCTGGGCATAAAGTACTGGTGGCTGCAACGTACTGGTCACTACAGCGTGTACTGGTCACTACAACGGCAGTTAGCAATTTTCACTCAACAACATCCACTGCTGCCTGTTTCTGGAAAACACCCATGGAGTCAAAATCGTCACTACATCTGTAGATAAATTCCCAAAGGGGAATAATTTCCAAAATAGGGTCGTTTGAGGTGGATTCTGCTTTTCTAGCACTTGGGGGGCTCTTTATATGGAATCCACAAACTAATCTAGGAAAATCTGCGCACCAGGATGTAAATAGCATTCTGTCCATTCTGAGTCACTCCGTATGGCAAAGTAGTACTGTACAGCCACATATGAGGTATTTCTACATTCAGCAGAAATTGTAGGACAAATTTTGTTGCCATTTTTACCCATTTCCCAGTGTGAAAATGTAAAACTTGGGGCTAACACACAGTCTTGGTGGTAAAAATGTAAATTTTTTGTGGGGAAAAATGTGATTATTTTATTTTTTTTTTTTTTTTGCGGCTTAATGTTATAAACTTCTGTGAAGCACCTGTGGGTTCAAGGTGCTCAGTACACCTCTAGATAAGTTCCCTAAGGGGTCTGGTTTCCAAAATGGTGTCACTTGTTGGGGGTTTACCCCACATATGGGGTATCAGCATGCTCAGGATAAACTGCAAAACCAATTGTATGGTCCATTTTCTCCTGTTACCCTTGCGAAAGTAAAAAAAAAAAAAAAAATGGTTCTAAAGTAAAATTTTTGTGAAAGAAAAGTAAGTGTTTTAGTTTTTGCTTCCACATTTCAAAAATTCCTGTGAAGCACCTGAAGGGTTAATAAACTTCTTGAATGTGGTTTTGAGCACCTTGAGGGGTGCAGTTTTTAGAATGGTGTCACTTGTGGGTCTTTTCTATCATATAGACCCCTCAAAGTGACTTCAAATGTGATGTGGTCCCTAAAGAAAATGGTGTTGTAAAAATGAGAAATCGCTGGTCAACTTTTAACCTTTATAACAAAAAAAATTTGGTTCCAAAATTGTGCTGATTTGTTTTTTTCACAAGCGCATATCATATCAAAGAAATGTTACCACTATCATGAAGTACAATATGTCACAAGAAAACTGTGTCAGAATCAGCGGGATCCATGGAAGCGTTCCAGAGTTATTACCTTTATAAAGTGGCAGTGGTCAGTATTGTAAAAATTGGCCCGGTCAAGAAGGTGAAAACAGGCTAGGTCTCAAATGGGTTAAACCCCATCTGAGAGAGAAAAAAAGACTTGCAGTTTTCCAATGCATTAAAAAGCTGCACATTTTTTACAGGTGATATAATAAACCACAGTGGAAAATCGCATGCTTACTTCAGATGTCTTCCACCAAACCGCAATCAATACTTGTGCTCTTGCCATTATAAAAATCATTACTTAATGATCTTCAGAAATGTGTTGTTTGATCTTGCACAGATCAGTTGAATCTCAAGATCTGTAAGATGTGATGGAAAAATAAGTTTGTTATAGAGCTCCCATTGTTCTGTTTTTAGGTGTGATGCTAGCAGTCCATACATCAGACCTGTCGGGTACTGTCAAGAGTCCAGCATTTCACTGACAACCCCACCAGGTAATTTTTTTTTTTTTTGTTATATTATTTTTTTTCACCCATTAAATTCCAGACGATAGCATGCAGGAACTTAACCTTTATAAAACCTGTTTTTCTCCATCGCTTCATTGGGGGACACAGAAACCATGGGTGTATGCTGCTGCCACTAGGAGGCTGACACTATGCACAGAAAAAGGTTAGCTCCTTCTCCGCAGTATACACCCCACCGACCGGCACTAATTTCCTCAGTTTAACTTAGTGTCAGTAGGAGGTGGACACGGGCCTTTCATTAGACCCATATCTACCTCAGCGTGCGTCGTTCCCTTGCAGGTTTTGGAGGGATATGGAGTGAACAGTCACATCCGTACTCCCACAAAGAGACTATGAGTACGGCGTGTACTGCCACCCCGTATCCTCATAGCTCTCCACGGCAGGACCAAGAGCCCCGAGCACGGATGCGTGTCAGGCAATCCACCTGGTCCTCGCCCCCTGTCTCCCACCCACTAGCCCACCAGAGCCTGTTGGTCTGGATGAGACGCAGACCTCCTTCTATGGAAGAGGACAGGATCATGATAAGGTACAGGTTTTTGCTGAGAGGTAAGTATGGGACCCCGGAGTATCATCTCGTCTCCCTGCCTCCCACCTCTCCCCAGCTACACCTCTCTCTTATTTTGGCCAGCCATGCTGCAGGCTTGGGTACCTTGCGGAGCGGGCGCCCTAAGTGACATCCCCAGGTGTCACGGCTCCTTTCAGCAGCCTCTTCCTCTCTCTGCGCCCCCCTCCTCGGCTGCACTTATCTTGTTTCGGCTCAACAGCCGGGCGGCAGGCATGGATCCATTGCGGGGCGATCGCGCGACAGTGCAGCGTTGCAGCCCCGCGCTCCCCGCTGGCAGGCGTACCTACTCCAGGCCCCGGCTTCTATTGCGGCCTTGTTTGTCGTTGCAGCCACGCCCCCCGCCTTTTTCCTTAAGCGGGCTTCTCTCCCGCCCGTTCTAAGCCCGCCCACCGCTCGCTCCCTCCCATTCTAGGCCGCCCTCCGCTCTTTCCCTCCACGTCTGCGCTCCGGAGGCGGCGCTCAGCAGCGGGCGGTACCACCTTTGGCTGCAGTTAACCCCGCCCTCCCTGTCTCCACAAGGAAGCGCGCATTTTTTCTACCGGGCTCTCAGGCGGCCGCCATTTCCTCCAGCCTGTCAGCTGGACTCCTTCGCCGCTTCTGTGGCCCTGCAGATACTGACGAGCTGTGCAGCAGCGCTCGCTGAAAGCATCCACAGGACACCGGACCGTGAGTAGCTCTGCATCTGCAGACTGACACCCTCCTCTGCCTTCTGTCCCCCATCCTTCCGGCACTGCTCCCATCCAGCCCGCTGCCCAGGAGCCCCCTATTGCTCCACGTGAGAGCGAATCTCCCATTCCTGACTGGGCGTCTTCCCTATCTCAATCAGTGGCGTATCTCACCAGGGTGTCTCAGTCCCTAGTGGCCATTCTTGATAAGTTGTCCCTGGACTCCTCTGCAGGACCCAGCAGGTCACAAGAGGTTCCACCTGAACCAGCCAGCATGAGCCGCAAAAGACCCAGGCAGGATCTCCAGCCGGAATCCTCCCCTCGCTCCATCTCACCACATAGTCCTTCCCAGCAGTTTCCTTCCCGTGCATCCTCACCTGAGTCAGGCGAAGCGTTCTCGGATGTGCCATCCGAGGAGATTTTAGAGCTGGATTCGGACCATACCGCGGACATGAAGGTTACGGTACAGAACCTCATTGCAGCAATTAACCATAGTTTCGAGATCACAGACTCCCCTGCGAAACCCTCAGATCAGGAGGTTTCGTTCAGACGGGCAGAAACACCTTCCAGAGTCTTCGCTCCTCATTCTGAGTTTGCCAAGCTCCTCACCAGGAAAGGGAAAATCCGACCAGGCGCTTTCAAAGAGGGAAGCGCCTCGGCGTGCTGTATCCATTCTCTCAAGAGCTTACCGACAACTGGTCGGCTTCTCCCTCTGTAGACGCTCCTGTGTCCAGACTATCTAACAGCACGGTCCTTCCGATTTCAGGTGTGGCGGCTTTGAAGGATTCTAATGACTAGATCATAGAATCCTTAGCAAAGTCAGCATTCGAAGCGACTGCGACGGTGCTAAGCCCAGCCTTTGCCTCCACTTGGGTAGCAAAGGCCAAAGCTGCTTGGACGGAAGATCTCCGCCAAGGCATTCTTGATGGAGCCCAACCAGAGTGTTTGGCCGAGATAGCCAACCAGATCTCCCATGCCGGGGATTATCTGATCTCTGCCTCCTTGGATGCCGCCTCTTGTGCAGCTCAAGCGTCCAGCAACTTAGTTGCAATCCGGCGTACAATTTGGCTCAAGGCTTGGCAGGTGGATTTGTCGTCTAAAAAGTCCCTTACCAATCTGCCCTTTCAGGGTGCGCGTCTCTTTGGATCCCAGCTGGACCAGATTATCAAAGACGCCACTGGGGGGCACAAGCTCTATTCCTCAGTCCAAGCCTCGTAGACCTCCTCCAAGGTGTCAGTTTCGGTCTTTCCGCCGCATCGCGACGGCAGAATCTTTTTCCAACCAACAAAGGCCGCAAGCACGCCAGGATAGGAAGAAGGTCTCCTTTATGCCCACTCCATCCTGGCGATCTCACTCCTCCCAGGGCAGAGGGTCCAGAACTGGAAGGTCCACCTCGGCATGACTATCTACAAAGCCCCGAGGCGCCTTTCCAACTGGGCGGCCAACTCCTTTTCTTCAGGGACATCTGGCTTGCCTCGGTGGAAGACGCTTGGGTCAGGGAAGTTGTATCCTCAGGATACAAGATAGAGTTCGTGTCTCAGCCCCGGGATCACTTCTTCGAGTCCCGTCCTCCAAAAGACCCCGCCTTAGTTCCGGGCGTCTTTGCATCCATCGACTCGCTTCTCAGTTCCGGGGTCATTGTGCCCGTTCCGAAACAGGGCGATTCACAGGGTTTTACTCAAACCTGTTTGTAGTGCCGAAAAAAGGCGGCGCGGTTCGGCCCATTCTGGACCTCAAACTGCTGAACAAGAGGGTCCGCCTGCGTCATTTCAGGATGGAGACCCTTCGTTCAGTAATGGCTTCCATGGAGGCGCAGGAATTCATGTGTTCAATAGACATTCAAGATGCCTATCTGCATGTCCCCATCTTTTACGGGCATCAGAAATTTCTGCGTTTTGCGATTCATCAGGACCACTACCAGTTTGTCGCCCTGCCGTTCGGTCTCGCCACCGCGCCCAGAGTGTTTACAAAGATCATGGCGGCGTTGATGGCCCTGTTGAGGATCAGAGGTCTCGTACTCTTCCCGTACCTCGACGCCATTCTAATCAAAGCTTCGTCTTTTCACTATACTCTCCAAAGCCTTACCATCGTTCTCGACACCCTGTCCAGTTTTGGGTGGCTCGTAAACAAGAGGAAGGCCTGCCTCGTTCCGACTCAACGTCTTGTGTTTCTAGGCTTATTGTTCGACACCCGTCGATCGAGGGTCTTTCTCCCGGAAGAGAAGTTGATCTCTGCGGTGAGATATTCGATCGCTACAGAGCCTAAAGCTTCCATCTTTCCGGTCAGCCATGAAAGTCTTGGGAAAGATGGTGGCGACGACGGAAGCGATCCCCTTTGCTCAATTTCACACGAGACCGCTTCAACAGGCCATTCTGTCTCGGTGGAACAGGTCCGTTCTCTCCCTGGATCGTCCAATTCGCCTCACGTTCCGGGTCAGACAGTCCCTCAATTGGTGGCTGACGTCACCCCTCATTTCCCTGGGCCGGTCATTCCTTCCGATTTACTGGCAGATAGTGACAACGGACGCCAGCCTTCTCGGCTGGGGAGCTGTGTTTCGCAATCAGATTGTTCAGGGTCGGTGGTCGACCCAAGAGGCAACTCTGCCGATCAACGTCCTCATATATAGGAAGGAGAGAAGTCCGGCTTTCAGGATCGCGCTGTTCCAGTCCAAAGTTCACAAGGAGTTAATCCAAGGACCAAGCAGTGATTATAACTTTCTTTTTATTCCATAAACTCTACGCGTTTCGTGTACACACTGTACACTTCCTCAGGAGCAAAGTTACACTGGCATCACATTCCATTCTCCTTATATACTAACTCCCCCAGGAAGTGAGGTAGGTGCTCATTGCACTTAAAAAAAATTCACACATAACTATCAACATAATGTAAAATCACTAAAATTCATCTATAAAACACACTTCTATAAAAACACACATATGTAAAACTTCACACTAGAAAAAATGTAAAACATTATAATAAAATTATGATTATACTCAATAAAAATCTAAAATTCTTGGTACATCATATCAATTAGCAGAACAACATACACAAATCTCTTATATAACCGCACTTATATTTTCCTTTCAGTATTAACCCTTCATTCAACATATTATACTTTTACTTTCCTTATATTTCTGCATAACTATAGAACTGCATAACCGCATGAATTCGCACAGACACAATATAATTGAAGGTTTTATGTTCCATGGAGTATCAAAACATTGCACTATAAAACATGGGAAGAAACCATGTATTAAAGTGGCCCCAATTGATTATGTTTCAGAAGACACTGTGAAAAGGAGTGTCATTCTGATGAGAAAGGAAATTTACTGGATTCATAGGTTGCAGACTCTGCAACCATACGGTTTAAATGAAATATCTGACATCTTTAAATAATTTTGGTGCTCTGCATATTTGTCTAAGGATTAGAGTAGTATTGGCATCTGATAATTGTGTGATGTCCATGCTATAACATTACAGCAAGGGAATGATCATATCGCTAACATATAAAGAGATACAATTGGCGGTATTTTACTATGATTGGAATAGTTGGCTGGTGCCTTGAAAAGGAACTGACAGCTCTGGAGATGTGGAGCCTTTGGCTGAGAGAACAGAAACGTTTCTTGAGTGCAGAGCAGGGGTCTGCTGTGCAGGATCGAATCCGCATAGGAGTACATACATTAATTAGTATATGATCATCTGCCTGAAATATAAGGAAAGTAAAAGTATAATATGTTGAATGAAGGGTTAATACTGAAAGGAAAATATAAGTGCGGTTATATAAGAGATTTGTGAATGTTGTTCTGCTAATTGATATGATGTACCAAGAATTTTAGATTTTTATTGAGTATAATCATAATTTTATTATAATGTTTTACATTTTTTCTAGTGTGAAGTTTTACATATGTGTGTTTTTATAGAAGTGTGTTTTATAGATGAATTTTAGTGATTTTTGTGATTTTACATTATGTTGATAGTTATGTGTGAATTTTTTTTAAGTGCAATGAGCACCTACCTCACTTCCTGGGGGAGTTAGTATATAAGGAGAATGGAATGTGATGCCAGTGTAACTTTGCTCCTGAAGTGTACAGTGTGTACACGAAACGCGTAGAGTTTATGGAATAAAAAGAAAGTTATAATCACTGCTTGGTCCTTGGATTAACTCCTTGTGAACTTTGGACTGGAACAGCGCGATCCTGAAAGCCGGACTTCTCTCCTTCCTATATATGCAATTCTAGTGACAGGCTGATTGCTGCAGTTCATCGGATCCTACCCATTTGTGCTT
Organism: Dendrobates tinctorius; assembly: GCF_039654945.1. NCBI lineage: Eukaryota > Metazoa > Chordata > Amphibia > Anura > Dendrobatidae > Dendrobates > Dendrobates tinctorius. Next base: position 35,451,457 of record NW_027361683.1, read on the forward strand.
ATGGTTGTTGTGTTCCACACAACTGAACCAGGTGAGTGGATCCATATCTGTGAAACGTTTATACCATTGGATAAGACCCTATTGTGCGCTTCTGTCTCCCCCTTTTTTTATGATCAACGTCCTCGAGATACGGGCGTTTTTTTCATTCACTGGGAAAGGCTTCTCAGGGGTCTGCCGGTCCGGATTCAGACAGACAATGCCACAGCGGTGGCATATGTCAACCACCAAGGAGGGACTCGGAGCTCCTCGGCTCTAGCGGAAGTGTCCAGGATTCTCCACTGGGCAGAGGTATTGGTCCCAGCGATATCCGCAGTGCACATTCCCAGCGTGGACAACTGGACGGCCGATTTTCTCAGCCGCGAGGGTCTCACGGCGGGAGAGTGGTCCTTACATCCGGACGTCTTTCATCAGCTTTGCCGTCGTTGGGGGACTCCGGACGTGGACCTGCTGGCGTCTCGCCTGAACAGGAAGGTCCCACAGTTCGTATCCAGGGCCCGAGATCCTCTCGCAGTGGGCGCCAATGCTCTGACCATTCCCTGGTCGCAGTTCAAGCTCCCTTATCTGTTCCCTCCCCTTCCTCTTCTTCCCAAGCTGTTGAAAATCAAGGCGGAAGGGGTACCAGTCATCCTCATCGCTCTGGATTGGCCCAGAAGGGCTTGGTTCGTGGACATTCAGTCTTCTCGCGGACGCCCCCTGGAAGCTTCCAGGCAGAGCGGATCTGCTGTCTCAAGGTCCAATCTGCCATCCCAATTCTCTGCCGCTCAATTTAACGGCGTGGCTGTTGAAACCGCGGTTCTGAAGCGTTCAGGTTTTTCAGATCGGGTTATTCACACCATGATCCGGGCTAGAAAACCATCGTCTTCGAGAATTTATTATCGTACATGGAAGGCCTATTTCACTTGGTGCGAGGCCAATGACGTTCCGCCCATGTCCTTTTCTCTCCCTTCTATCCCGGCGTTCCTCCAGGCAGGCCTAGATGCGGGCCTTGCCCTCAGTTCTTTGAAGGGTCAGGTTTCAGCGCTCTCCATTCTTTTTCAGAAGATGTTGGCCTCCCATCCGCAGGTCAAAACCTTTCTTCAGGGAGTGGCTCATACGGCACCTGCGTACCGCGCTCCCATGGATCCATGGGATCTCAGTCTGGTTCTGGGGGCTCTTCAACGGTCTCCCTTTGAACCTCTCAGGGAAGTCTCCCTGTCCCTTCTCTCCTGGAAAGTGGACTTTCTGGTGGCCATCACCTTCATCCGGCGCGTGTCGGAAATGGCGGCCCTTTCTTGTCACCCCCCCTTTCCTGGTGCTCCATCAGGACAAGGTGGTCCTGCGGCCCCCGCCTTCCTTCCTAAGGTGGTGTCCACGTTTCACCTAAATGAGGACATTGTTCTCCCGTCTTTTTGTCCGGGTCCAATCCACCCTCTGGAACGCTCCTTGAACAAGCTAGACCTGGTCAGGGCCATGAAGGTCTACCTGGCTAGGACGTCTCCCTTGCGGAAGACAGACTCTCTCTTCATCATTCCAGATGGTGCGCGGAAAGGTCAGCCGGCCTCCAACGCTACCATTGCTCGCTGCATCAGATCGGCAATTTTGGAGGCCTGCCGGGTAAAGCATCGAGTGCCCCCTCTGGGAATTAGAGCTCTCTACCCGGGCAGTGGGTGCCTCCTGGGCGGTGCACCACAGAGCTTCTGCGCAGCAGCTCTGCAAAGCGGCAACCTGGTCTTCGATCCACAAGTTTGCCAAATTTTACAAGGTCCACACCTATGCTTCGGCGAATGCCAGCCTAGGCAGAAGGATCTTGCAGGCGGCGGTGGTGAGTCCGCTGACCTGATGGAAGTTTGTTTCCCACCCCAGGGACTGCTTTGGGACGTCCCATGGTTTCTGTGTCCCCCAATGAAGCAATGGAGAAAACAGGATTTTTGGTTGCTTACCGTAAAATCTGTTTCTCGGAGCCTTCATTGGGGGACACAGCACCCTCCCATATTCTGCAACTCCTGTTCTTAGGTTGTTTGTTGATTACAGTTGAGTTGTCTGTTCTGTTTTCATTTTGTTTTGTTACTTCTCCTACTGCTTTCTCACTAACTGAGGAAATTAGTGCCGGTCGGTGGGGTGTACACTGCGGAGGAGGAGCTAACCTTTTTCTGTGCATAGTGTCAGCCTCCTAGTGGCAGCAGCATACACCCATGGTTTTTCTGTGTCCCCCAATGAAGGCTCCGAGAAACAGATTTTATGGTAAGCAACCAAAAATCCTGTTTTTAACTAATCTTCAAAAATTATAGCCCCCCCCCCCCCATATACACTATATGGACTTGAGTATAAAAATTGGTTGTATCTTATTTCAGTGCAGCGCTACAATTCATTGAGCTCTTTAGAACGAGCTATTCATGTATAGCCAGGTCTCCATTTTATACACTTGTGGCAGTTGGAATAAATGAGAAAATCTCTGTGAACAGGTGCCAGTAAATACATCCTCATGTTGGATGTGAAAAGGAGTGGGGGAAGCAAAGCTGTAACAAAAATAGAATATTATCCAATTGTGTTTTCCCATGTGTAGGTTATATTGTATTGTAATCCTAAAATGAAATATTGGTAAATGTTCTGAACAATTGATTTGCTAGCACTTTCTCAGTAGTACTACAGATCCCTTATGTTCTAACCAGATGAGGCCTTTATCACCCATGTTCTAGCTATTTCATCGGGAGGGGCTCAACTGCTGGGAGCCCCTCCGATTGCCACAGCAAAACACTTTTATCATAGAGTGGAGGTGTGCATTACTTAGCAGAGAGTGGGGGGGGGTGCATTACTTAGCAGAAAGTGGGGTGTGTGCACTACTTAGCAGAGAGTGGGGTGTGTGCATTACTTTGCAGAGAGTGGGGTGTGTGCATTACTTTGCAGAGAGTGGGGTGTGTGCATTACTTTGCAGAGAGTGGGGTGTGTGCATTACTTTGCAGAGAGTGGGGTGTGTGCATTACTTTGCAGAGAGTGGGGTGTGTGCATTACTTTGCAGAGAGTGGGGTGTGTGCACTACTTAGCAGAGAGTGGGGTGTGTGCACTACTTAGCAGAGAGTGGGGTGTGTGCACTACTTAGCAGAGAGTGGGGTGTGTGCACTACTTAGCAGAGAGTGGGGTGTGTGCACTACTTAGCAGAGAGTGGGGTGTGTGCACTACTTAGCAGAGAGTGGGGTGTGTGCACTACTTAGCAGAGAGTGGGGGGTGTGCATTACTTAGCAGAGAGTGGGGGGTGTGCACTACTTAGCAGAGTGTGTGCATGCTTGACTGCATTCATTGTCTATGGGACTGCTGGAGAAAGCTGAACCCAGCGCTCTGGTGGTCTCCTGGAGCAGCTGATGAGCCAGCATACTGCAGCTCCTTTCTAATGGGATAAGTGTCCCCCACTGGTGATCCTTGAGAGTCCCAGCATTCTAACTCCATCCCCCAGCATTCTAACTCCATCCAGTTTAAAAGTTATTCCCATGGATAGGTAATAACTTGTTTAAACTGGAATATTCTTTTTAAAAGCTTTGCCATCCAGATGCTGTGTTGGTATGACTAGATGTGTGAAATACAGAGACACCCTCCCTCCTGCATTGTACTGTAAACATTGTTGTATCTGCACCGAAAATTCATAACAAATCTGCAATGTGTGAATTCATCCTAATGTGCTGAGCAAACTGTCACACATTTCTCTGTTGCTTAGACTATAAAGATCCTAAAACGTTTTCTTGGGGGACATACCTGGAGAAGACTGGCACACAAGCAGCCCCAGCAAGGGCATTCAAAGTGGTGAATATCTGCTTACATGTGTACTCTGTCTGGTAATTGGCAAGCACTTTGTATAGTAAAATAGTAGCACGCCATATTCTTACATTTTGCAACTAGAAACCCTTTCATGCATTTTTAACCTCATGCTTTTTGGACCCCCTGTTTTTTAAATTCTCACTTTTTTTTTCTTGTTTCCAGCGCCCACCACATGGGTTCCTGCCACAGATGAAATTTGAGGCTGTTGACAAGAGAAATCCTTTGTTAATCCGAGTCTGCACAGTTATTGAAAGAGAGGAAAACCGCATCAAGGTGACCCAAATCTAAAATTGATGCAGACTTTATAAAAATTTTGGAAAATATTTGTTAGTTTGGCAGCCACAGATGCACTGACTAGGTGGTGATTGAGCATGTTACAAGGTGCATTTACACTGCACACACGATAGCCGTGTATAGAGCGTTGAGCGCTCATTTCCCTATGGCTTTGCAGTCAAAATAGGTGGCAGTTCTCCTAATCATGTAATCAATACATACTGTCACTGAACATCAGGGCTGTGGAGTCGGTAAGCCAAACCTGCGACTCCGACTCCTCAATTTCCCTTCCACCGACTCCACGACTCTGACTCTGACATATATTGCTTATATTTAAGTGAAAAATTTAATGTAGTACAATGTGAACATCAGACATTTAATAATTTTTATGATACAATAATCAAGACATTTAGATAGAACATAATATAATACTGTATTTATTGGAATACAAATTTAGAACACAACAAACTGTAATAAATTGTAAATATGCAATAATATATATATATATATATATATATATATATATATATATATAGATTACATATATATGTAATAAACTATGTAAGTGGCAAAAAACAGTTTTCAACAAAAACATACTAAATAACATTTGTGCAGTCTATGAATTTGTTCTAAGAAATAGAATTGCCTCCATCAGATCCTCCTTCATAGATGACCTAAAACCTGACCTAATATTTTAAGGCAAGAGAACAACCTCTCTACACTAACTTGGGTTGGAGGCAAAGCCGTAACCACATGGGCAACATCTCTAACAATTTCCATGTATAAAGGAATTGCCTCATGCACAGTCAGTTTTGATGAACGGTTGAATTTTTCTTTTTCTTTGAGAGCAAGTGAAACATTTTGCTGAAATATGGTCAATCTGCTTGCTATAGGAGACGGAGTGAAATCTTTATCCTTGCAGCAACGCTTTGCCTGCTCCATATCATCCAAATACTTGTCAAAGTCAAACGCCTCATCTGATGAGGATGAAGATATGGCAGCAGTAGCACTGTCAGGACCCAAGTCCTCTTGCGCCTGGCAGTCCTCCTGTAGGCCTCTCATCCTAACTGCTACCTCAGAGCTTCTTTTCCTTTAGTAAGCTGTTGATCATCAAGCAATATACGATGACTTGGGTCCACATAAACAGCTGCCAGAAAAATTTTATTTTCCAATAGCTGTGTCTCTCTCCGTTTCATTGAAGCAGAAATGCCATCTGCGATTAAATCTCCTCTTTGAGACAGGCAAAATAGCAAGTTCTTCCACTCCCTTATGAAAATGCCAGGAGTTAAATCCTCAGCTTGTAATTTTTTAGTCACGGTAAATAGGTGATTAAGCAATTCCTTCAATTCAGCCACCTGTGTCCATTGACCTTCATTTAGGGTTACCTGAGGGTTCGCCATTTCTATAAGAAACGGTTTAAGCCAGGATCAAAATTAGGGGGGGGCAGAACCTCATACTGTTCCGCAGAATCTCATACTGCACACCTCAGCTGCTGCAGAACCTTATACTGCACACCCCTACACTTGAAAATAAAGCCTGCACCTTAAGATGTGGTGAATGCAGTCTATTTATTCCAACTATCAAGTGATGTTGATGTGTTACTGAAGACGAGCAATGCCTATCCTGGGCGTCCTTTTGGACAGCTATGACGTGTACCTGACTGGTGCTAAAAAAAAAAAGGAGTGTTCGTCTGTGTGCTATCCGGCTTTCATTCTTTTTGGTAGATAAGATATGGATAAATGGATAGATAGAGCAGATTTCTAATCTGCTTTTGCTATTGAAAACATTATCTATGAGCTCAAAAACCTTTCAGGTGATGCGTTTTTTTAAAAATCTGATCTGCTTTTGCAGCTGAAAAACGTATCCTCAAAAAATGCAGCAAAAACGCTGTGTGTGAATGTAGCCTTAGAACAGCCATTTATAGGACATTTCATAACTTTCCCAAATTCCTATGAAAAAATATTCAGCACATTCTGCATTGAACTACTGTACCCAATTTATTATATATTTTAGGAGTCAGTCGGACCATTTTATACCGACTCCACGACTCCGACTCCACAGCCCTGCTGAATATGCCTTTAATTGCTTACATGACGAGATAAAGAACACATAATGGAGGGAAAGAGATTGAAAGTTTTCATTTCTTAGTGTCTGTCTTCATGATGTTTTTCACATATAGCTGGATATTGAGATCCACAGCCTTATAACACTGTCCTGTATACCTCCTATCTGTACCGTTACCCATGTCATTGAAGACAAATCCAACAGGCGTTCTCGAGTACAATCAGTAGTCATATATCGTCACAAAATCATTAAATATAAATGTACAGGGACTTTACTTTTGATTTGACCAGAGTAAGTCACAAATAATTTACAGCAGGATTATATCTGTTTTAGCTCCATTTTGATGGCTGGAGCTCACTTTACGATTATTGGGTGGATGCTGACAGTCCCGACATTCACCCAGTAGGTTGGTGTGCAAAGACTGGACATTCTCTACAGTTGCCTCCTGGTAAGAGAAGATTTACCTCAACTTTATTTTGTTATTTACGTTCTGTAAAAAACAATCATTATTATGTTACTTTTGCTAATTAGTAGTAATATGTCATCAATGTAAGGGCCCTGTCACACATAGTGACGCTCCAGCGATCCCGACAACGATATGACCTTGTCAGGATCGCTGGTGTGTCGCTACATGATCGCTGGTGAGCTGCCAAACAGGCAGCTTCACCAGCGATCAGCAACAGGAGGGCAACAAGCGACGCACATCGCTTAGTTACCCACTGTGTCCCTTAGTTACCAGCGCGCTGGTGCAGGGAGCTGGTAACCAAGGTATACATCGGGTTTCTAAGCAGCGCGCGGCACTTAGAAACCCAATGTGTACCTTGGTTACCAGCTTCCTACACCAGCGCGCTGATAACTAAGGTACACATCGGGCTTCTAAGCGCTGCGCACCGCTTAGAAACCCGACGTTTACCTTAGTTACCAGCGCACTGATCGCTGGTCTCCCGCCTGTCACACGCAGCGATGCGTGCTGGCCAGCGATCAAAAAAATGTCCAGGATGATCAGTGATAACCGGCAGAGGGGCCAGTCGCTGGTCAGTGTCACACACAGCGAGATCGCTATGTGTGACGGGGGCTTAATGGGCGGGGGTAAATCAATGCTGTTGTAGGGCAAGTAGTACTTTTGGAACTTCTGCCAATTGTAAGCTCATTGAGGGTGCCCGTTGTATTCCTTATAGCTAGTACTAATATATTTTCTCTATCGCTTCATTGGGGGACACAGGAACCATGGGTGTATGCTGCTGCCACTTGGAGGCTGACACTATGCACAAAAAAAGTTAGCCCCTCCTCTGCAGTATACACCCCACCGACTGGCACTAGGTTAATCGGTTAGTGAGAAAGCAGTAGGAGACGCAACAAGATAGAAACAAAACAGACCACTCAAACTGTAACAATATAACTCCGTAAATAGAGCTGATAAACATGGGAGGGTGCTGTGTCCCCCAATGAAGGCTCCAAGAAACAGATTTTACGGTAAGCAACCAAAAATGTGGTTTTCTCCATTGCTTCATTGGGGGACACAGGAACCATAGGACGTACCAAAGAAGTCCCTGGGGAGGGAACAGCAGAAACTCCGTTCAGGTCGGAGAACTCAGCACTGCCACCTGCAAGATTCTTCTATCTAGGCTGGAATCCGCCGAAGCGTAGGTATGGATCCTATAAAATTTGGCTAGCATGTGAATGGAAGACCAGGTTGCCGCTTAGCAAAGTTGCAGGGCGGATGCCCTATGGTGTACCGCCCAGGAGGAGCCCACTGCCCGGGTAGAGTGAGCCTTAATCTCTGTTCTTGATCCGATAAGCCTCCAAAATTGCAGTTCTGATCCAGCAAGCAATCACAGCCTTGGAGGCCGGCAGGCCTCTTAGCGCACCTTCTGGAATGATGAAAAGGAGTCAGTCTTCCTAAAGGAGGTAGTCCTAGCCAGATAGACCTGCACCGCCCTGACCAGGTCTAACCTATTCAATGAATGCTCCAGAGGACGAGCCTGAGCAGGACAAAAGGAAGGGAGGATAATATCCTCATTTAGGTGAAAGGCGGACACCACCTATGTTTTTCATATCTGTATTGCATCTGTATGTCCATTTTTTACGTCCTGGTGCAATCCGTGTGTCCGATTATTGTCATCCATATGGCACATGTATTTTAGTTTAATTTTTAAAGTAAAATCCTACCACTTTGATAACTTGTATGTCATATCATGTGTTTATGCCATCAATGTAATGTCTGTGATTACAGCTAGTCACATACTTCTTTACAAGTCATTAAAATGTGTATTTTTATGCCAATGACATCAGTTCAAAAAGAAAAGCACAAAGATTAATTATAGAACCCACTCTTGGAGGAAGGAGAACCAGGAGGCACACTGTCTGTGAAGGACTGCTAAAGTGTATATTGCCTTCAATGTTGGCGTGTAGCATAGCATACTGCACATTTAGTTGGCCTGATGATTTGCCGATTGTGTACTGTGGAGGCCTTTCCTTGCTGTGTGTACAGGTGGATTGGCTACTATCATATGACACTGCTTGGAGGGTGTATAGTAGGGCATATGAGTAGCGGGAGTTGAGGGAGGCAGAGGATTTTTAGGTTGAGCAGTAGTGTGACCATGACCAGTCATGCTCCATGTCTCAAGTGCTGAAAAAAACATTTTGTGGCATCATAGGGTGGTGCTCCTGAATCTTAGTGTTAAAATGCATGTTGGCTCTTAAATTCAGGAACACAGTGAAGACAGTGATGCAGACTACGGGCTAAAGCATCCTCACTATCCATCTCTAGAGATCTCTAAGCTATTGCATAAACTGATGATCTATCATTGATACATTAGAGATGGTGTCCTTCCTTTTTGGCCTCTCTTAGACCACTTGCTTGCAGAAGCCAGAGCTGTGGCCTTAAGCAGTGGTTGACACTGGAGTTGTGTTCTGGATAGTGGCAGGTTCCAACAGGAGCTCAGATGGAATCCATGGTTCTGTCCAGAGCTAGGTCTTTAATCAATTCTGCTGTAGAGGTCTCTTCTTCACTACTGACTTCTGCACCTGCATTTGCACCTTCCTCGGAAACTGGAATTGGGCAAGACCTACTTTGTGTTTGAGCTATAAATAAAATGTATATGAATGACTGTCCCAGATTTGATGTAGCCATTATCTTCATACTTAAGACATATGCATGCAAATCAATGACTACAGACACTTAGTTCAGCTGCTGCAGGTACTTATGGGTGTTTGCGTGGTACCACAGACCCACTTATTTCTACTGTATTTCCTTTTACGTGGTCATGGCAGGGGAAACATTAGGGGTCATAAGGTGTCATTAAACTGTATAAATGGTGGGACACATACTTTACAGTATCAAAGGGTTGATTGTTGCTACAGATCACTATCATTTCAGAAGGGGAGACGTTATATTGAGGCATGAACATCTTGCATATCTCGGCCCTGCAGATTCTTTTTTCTGTAGCTGTGAGCGGTGAATCTACTATCCCAAAGTTCATTCCTCTCTAGCACAAGAAAATGGGGTCTCTGAAGAATTGCTATGTCATCCTTCTTCTACGCTAGATTTCTAAAACTTAATATGGACAAAACAGAATTAATCATCTTTCCCCCATCTCACGTGACCCCCCCCCCCCCAACAGACCTATCCATTAAAGTAAATGGCTGCCCACTCTCCAGTCCCACAAGCTCGCTGCCTCGGGGTTATCCTTGACACTGATCTCTCTTTCAAACCACATATCCAAGCCCTTTCCACTTCCTGCCAACTTCAACTCAAAAATATTTCACGGATCCGTACATTCCTCGACCAAGAATCTGCAAAAACCCTAGTCCATGCCCTCATCATCTCCCACCTTGACTACTGCAACCTCCTGCTCTGTGCCTCCCCTCTAACACTCTCGCACCCCTCCAATCTATTCTAAACTCTGCTGCCAGACTAATCCACCTTTCCCCTCGCTATTCCCCGACCTCTCCCCTCTGTCAATCCCTGCACTGGCTCCCCTTTACCCAAAGACTCCAGTTCAAAACCCTAACCATGACATACAAAGCCATCCACAACCTGAGTCCTCCATACATCTGTGACCTCGACTACCGGTACTTACCTACACGAAACCTCTGATCCTCACAAGATCTCCTTCTGTACTACCCTCTTATCTCCTCTTCCCACAATCGCATACAAGACTTCTCCCACGCATCCCCCCTACTCTGGAACTCTCTACCACATCATATCAGACTCTCGCCTACCATGGAAACCTTCAAAAAGAACTTGAAGACCCACCTCTTCCGACAAGCCTACAACCTGCAGTAACCACCGATCCACCAAACCGCTGCACGACCAGCTCTGCCCTCACCTACTGTATCCTCACCCATTCTTTGTAGATTGTGAGCCCTCGCGGGCAGGGTCCTCTCTCATCCTGTACCAGTTGTGACTTGTATTGTTTAAGATGACTGTACTTGTATGTATTATATATACCCCTCCTCACATGTAAAGCGCCATGGAGTAAATGGCGCTATAATAATAAATAATAATAATTGTAAAGAAGGGCATTACTTATAACACGGCGAAAAGCTCAGCAGCCTAAAATGTGTGAACTTTGTAAAAACAAGATGATATAGTTACCGATCCATAGAAATGTCTGACATAGACATGAAACCAATATGTGATCGTCTTTTTTGCATACCCATAGACATATAATGGGCGAGCCTGGTCCAAAATACAGATCAGAGTAGTGTATGCTGTGATTTTTATATGCGCAGTCTTTCGGTCCGTGTGTAAAAACGCTCATGTGAACTGCCACTTAAACTAGTATTGGTCCTTCTGCTGTCCGTGTGCTGCCTGCTTGGCATGTGGACATCACACGTCCCCCAACGAGAATTGGGCATGGGATATAATAACTGTAGGAATATGGGATGAGTGTGACAGAGGGGAATGAGGTTTATCAGCCTTTTGTACATCTTGTTACTTGTTTTCCCGTAGAGTTCGGCTGTGAACACTTGCGTTTAATCTCATTTTGTAGCAAATATAACTTCTACTACGTCATAACAAGTTCTGCAATGTTTTATTATTCTTTTGAATATATTAAATAAATTCTGTAAAATGCAAATCAAGGCAGCAAAGAATGAGACAGAGAGACTCCTTGTCAGAGAAAGTAAAAATCCAAAATATTCTTTAACTACATAAATAGTAAGAAACTAAAAAAAATGAGTGTTGGGCCCCCTTAAAAATAGTCTGGGTGAAATGGCGGATGAGGAGGAGGAAAAAGCCAATGTGCTAAATTATTTTTTTCAACAGTATTTACACAAGAAAATCCCATGAAGGATAACATGATCAGTGATATAAATTCTCCATTAAATGTAACCTGCTTAACCCAGCAGGAAGTACGACGGCGTCTGAAAATCACTAAAATTGACAAATCCCCAGGCCTGGATCGGATACACCCCGGAGTACTGCAGGAATTAAGTACAGTCATAGATGGACCATTATTTTTAATCTTTAAAGATTCCATAATAACAGGGTCTGTACCACAGGACTGGCATATAGCAAATGTGGTGCCAATATTCAAAAAGGGGACAAAAACTGAACTTGGAAATTATATGCCAGTGAGCTTAACCTCAACTGTTGGTAAAATCTTGGAGGATTTTCTAAGAGATACTATACTGGAGTATCTGTAGAAGAATAACCTCATGACCCAATATCAACATGGGTTTACAAGGGACTGTTTCTGTCAGACTAATCTGATAAGCTTTTATGAAGACGTAAGTTCCGGACTGGACCAAGGAAATGCAGTGGACGTGGTGTACATGGACTTTTCAAAAGCTTTTGATACAGTGCCACACAAAAGGTTGATACATAAAATGAGAACAAGGGAGATAGGGGAAAATAAGTGTAAGTGGGTTAAGAGCTGGCTCAGAGATAGGAAACAAAGGGTGGTTATTAATGGAGCACATTCTGACTGGGTCACGGTTAGCAGTGGGGTACCACAGGGGTCAGCATTGGGCCCGCTTTTTAACATATTTATTAATGACCTTGTAGGGGACATGGAGAGTAGAATTTCAATATTTGCAGATGACACTAAACTCTGCAGGGTAATCAATACAGAGGAGCAGCGTCGGACTGGAACACCTTGGGCCCACCAGAGAAAATCATTCTTGGGGCCCACTATGTAGCTGCATAGAGTTAAATACCAGACCACCAATTATGCGGTAAAACACGCTAATATCCGGGTATAATATAAGGTTGTACATGTCTTAATTATGTAGCAGGAGTTGGGGTAGCCCCCTCATAGAATATAAAGCAGCCCCCTCACATAGTATAATGCAGCCATCTCATAGAATATAATGCAGCCATCTCATAGAATATAATACTGCCCCCCTCATAGGGTATAATGCACCCCCTCATAGGGTATAATGCACCCCCTCATAGGGTATAATGCACCCCCTCACAGGGTATAATGCACCCCCTCACAGGGTATAATACTGCCCCCCTCATAGGGTATAATACTGCCCCCCTCATAGGGAATAATGCACCCCCTCATAGGGTATAATGCTGCCCCCTCATAGGGTATAATACTGCCCCCCTCATAGGGTATAACACTGCCCCCCTCATAAGGTATAACACTGCCCCCCTCATAGGGAATAATTCACCCCCTCATAGGGTATAATACTGCCCCCCTCATAGGGAATAATGCACCCCCTCATAGGGTATAATACTGCCCCCCTCATAGGGTATAATACTGCCCCCCTCATAGGGTATAATACTGCCCCCTCATAGGGAATAATGCACCCCCTCATAGGGTATAATGCTGCCCCCTCATAGGGTATAATACTGCCCCCCTCATAGGGTATAATACTGCCCCCCATAGGGTATAATGCACCCCCTCATAGGGTATAATGCTGCCCCCTCATAGGGTATAATACTGCCCCCCTCATAGGGTATAATACTGCCCCCCTCATAGGGTATAATACTGCCCCCTCATAGGGAATAATGCACCCCCTCATAGGGTATAATGCACCCCCTCATAGGGTATAATGCTGCCCCCTCATAGGGTATAATACTGCCCCCCTCATAGGGAATAATGCACCCCCTCATAGGGTATAATGCTATATAGATATATAGATATAGAGTTAGATAGATATAGATAGAAAGATAGATGTAGAAATAGATAGATATAGAGATAGATAGTAGATAATGGATAGAAAGTAGATAATGGATAGATATAGATAGAAAGATTCATAGAGATAGATAGAGATAGATATAAAGATAGATATAGAAAGAAAGATGGATAGATAGATAGATCGATAGGTAGATAGATATAGAGATAGATAGAAAATAGATAATGGATAGATAGATATAGAGATAGATAGCTATAGATAGAAAGATATAGAGATAGATATATAGATAGAGATAGATAATAGATAGAGATATACAGATATAATAATAATAATAATAATAATAATAATAATAATAATAATAATAATAATAATAATATAGACATATATAGATATAGAGATAAATATATATAGATACATGGCTATAAATAAAAATAGATATAGAGATATATAGAGATAGATAGATATAGAGATAATAGATATAGAGATAATAGATATAGAGATAATAGATATAGAGACAGATAGATATAGAAAGATAGATATAGAGATAGATATAGAGATAATAGCTAGATATAGAGATATGTATAGAGATAGATAGATATAGAGTTAGAAAGATAGATATAGAGAGATATAGAGATAGATAGAGATAGCTAGATAGATGGATAGATAGATATAGATAATAGAGATAATAGATAGATATAGAGATAGATATAGATATAGAGATAGATGGATAGATCAATAGATAGATAGATAAAGAGAGATAGAGATTGAGATTGATAGATAATGAGATATAGAGATAGATATAGAGATATAGTGTTAGATAGAAAGATAGCTATAGAGATAGATAGATATATATAGAGATAGATATGGATATAGAGATAACAGATATAGAGATAGATAGATAGATATAGCGATAGATAGATAGATATAGAGATAGATAGATAGATACAGAGATAATATATAGATAGCTATAGAGAGAGAGATATAGAGATAGATATAGAGAGAAACGGATATATATATAGAGATAGATATAGAGATAGATAGGTAGATAGATATAGAGATAATAGATATAGAGATAGATAGATATAGATATAAAGATAGATAGAGATAGAGAGAGCGGTAGATAGAGAGAGAGAGATAGATACAGAGATCGATAAATAGATAGAGAGATAGATAATAGATAGAGATAGATAGATAAAGATAGATAATAAATATAGAGATAGAGTAAGATAGAAAGATAGAGATAGGTAGATATAGATAATAGAGATAGCTAGATAGATAGTAATAATAGATAGATATAGATAGATTTAGATAGAAAGATAGATATAGAGATATATGTAGAGATAGAAAGATAGATATAGAGATAGAGCGATAGATAGAGCGATAGATAGAGATAGATATAGATAATAGATAGAGATAAATAGATAGATAAAGATAGATAGATATAGAGATAGATATAGAGATCGAAAGATAGATAGATATACAGAGAGATAGATATAGAGATAGAGATAAATAGATAGATATAGAGAGAGATATAGAGAGAAATAGATATAGATATAGAGATAATAGATATATATAGAGATAGATAGATATAGATATAGAGAGAGATAGATACAGAGAAAAGATATAGAGATAAATAGATAAAGATAGATAGATATAGAGATAGAAAGATAGATATAGAGATAGAGCGATAGATAGATATACAGAGAGATAGATATAGAGATAGAGATATATAGATAGATAGCTAGAGAGAGATAGAGAGAGATAGAGAGAGATAGAGAGAGATATAGAGATAGATAGAGATAGATAGAGATAGATATAGAGATAGAGATAGATATAGAGATAGAGCGATAGATAGGGAGAGATATAGATATAGAGATGGATAGATACAGAGAAAAGATATAGAGATAGATAACGGATAGATAAATAGATAGATAGGTATAGAGATAGATAGATATAGATATTAGATAGAGATATATATATAGATAAAGATAGATAGATATAGATGGTAGCTAGATAGATAATAAATATAGAGATAATAGATATAGAGATAGATAGAGTAAGATAGATAGATAGACATAATAGATAGATATAGAGATATATAGATAGATATAGAGATAGATGTAGGATGTAGAGATAGAAAGATAGATATAAAGATAGAGCGATAGAGATAGATATAGAAATAGATAGATATAGATAATAGATAGAGATAGAAAGATAGATATAAGAGAGAGAGAGATATATATAGAGAAATAGAGATAGATAGACAGAGAGAGCGAGAGAGATATAAAAAACAAAACAAAACACAATACTCACCTCTCCTCCTCGCTCCCACGCTGATCCCGGCTTCAGTGTCAGGAGCTGCCCCCTCTGCCAGACACACAGCGGGTGCGCGATGTAGTGACGTCATCGCGCACTGGCTGTGGGCCAGGAGCAGAGAGGACTGAGGGCGGCGCCGGCCCTGATTTACAGCTGTAGTCTGCAGAGCAGCTCACTGGGCTGGGGGCGGGGCCTCTGGGGGGGTGGAGACCTGAAATGAGATTCACTGCTTCGCAGTGAATATTCATTTCTCTTTAGCAGCGGGGACAGGGGCTCCTGCCTCCTGACACCTGCTGCTGCTCCGCTGGCAGGGGCCCCCTGGAGCAGCGGGGGCCCTAGGCAACTGCTGGCCCTGTATGCCAGCAGGTGCCAGGGCCCACCGGAGAATCCACCGGTTCCCCGGTGGGCCAGTCCGACGCTGCAGAGGAGGACAATTTTATATTACAGGAGGATTTATGTAAGCTAGAAGCTTGGGCTGATAAATGGCAAATGAGCTTTAATGGGGATAAATGTAAGGTCATGCACTTGGGTAGAACAAACAAGATGTATAATTATGTGCTTAATTGTAAAACACTGGGCAAAACTGTCACTGAAAAAGGCCTGGGTGTATGGGTGGACGACAAACTCACATTTAGTGGCCAGTGGCAGGCAGCTGCTGCAAAGGCAAATAAAATAATGGGATGCATTAAAAGAGGCATAGATGCTCATGACGAGAACATAATTTTACCTCTATATGTCACTAGCGCGACCACACTTAGAATTCTGTGTACAGTTCTGGTCTCCGGTGTATAAGAAAGACATAGCTGAACTGGAGCGGGTGCAGAGAAGAGCGACCAAGGTTATTAGGGAACTGGGGGGTCTGCCATACCAAGACAGGTTATTACACTTGGGGTTGTTTAGTTTGGAAAAGCGAAGGCTTAGGGGTGATCTTATTACAATGTATAAATATATGAGGGGACAGTACAAAGACCTTTCTAATGATCTTTTTACTCTTAGACCTGTGACGGGGACAAGGGGGCATCCTCTATGTCTGGAGGAAAGAAGGCATAATCACAGACACAGATTCATTACTGTAAGAGCAATGAGACTATGGAACTCTCTGCCATATGATATTGGACTGGATGCCTTTCTTGAAAAGTAAAATGTTAGAGTATATATACTAGATTCCTTAATAGGGCGTTGATCCAGGGAGCTTGTCTGAGTGCCGTATGTGGAGACGGGAAGAAATTTTTCTTTATCGCTTCATTGGGGGACACAGGTAACCATGGGTGTATGCTGCTGTCACTAGGAGGCTATGCAAGAAAAGGAAAATTAGCTCCTCCTCTGTAGTATACACCTACCGACAGGCACCAAGTACCACAGTTTAAGCTTAATGTCTGTAGGAGGCGGACCTGGATCTAACCTCAGATCCGCAGTTCTTTCCTTTTCAGGTCTTATTGTGTTTTATTAATCTTTTCCCTTTTGTTTTTCAGATTCTTCAGCTTCAGGGTAACAGGGTGCAGTTTTTCTCACCCTATTTTCCGACGTTATGCGACCGATAGAGCAGTGTGGTGTCGCCCACATCGCCCACTCTCGGACCCGCAAGCAGGACCTAATCCTCTGTCACCCTTAGGGGTGTTTGAGTGTGATTCCCGGTGGCCGGTCCTTAGCCTTTTCCCCTCCTCACCCCTCTCCTCAGAGAGGGCTGAGAGGAAGACTGTGGTCACCTATGGTGGCCTCCCCCTTTCTGGTAAGGGGTTGACGCCCTCTTTTGCACCGTCCAGAGACAGTGCGGGAAGGAGGATCTTCATTCCCAGGACCCTCTCCCTCCCGAGGGCTCCTGATGTGATCCTCATCTCGTAAGAGGAGCTGGACAGACATAGCAGTATGTATGTTCCCAATCCCCCTGCAGCAGCACTCCCTCCATTACTAGTTCTTAAGCCCTTGCAGCCCTTCCACCTCCTCATAGGACTTACACTTATTTTCGCGCCCCCACCCGGCATGTCTCCTATCAGTCCGCTCCTCACATCGGTCAGACACGCCTCCCGCTTGGCGCGTTTAGTCCTGGCTCACATGCCCCAGCCATCTTCAGTACCGGACACGCCCCCTCTGGCGTGCCATCCTATTATCTCACCGCTTTTTCCATCGCCGGGCACGCACCCTATCTGCATGTCAGTCCCGATGCCGGCGATTGGGCCTTGTTCGGTTTGGACACGCCCCCTCCGGCGTGCTAGCCTATCAGGCCGCAGCTTTCATTTTCTTTTTTCGTGCTTTCCTGCACGATGGGAGGCGGCGCTGGGTCAGATAATCTCTGTCCAGGCCACGCCTCCCATCGCAGCTCCAGCCGGGTCACGCCCACCGCTCCGCAGCGTGCTGCTGTGCCTGTGTCTCCCTGCTCTCCTCGTCCTGTCACTGCTGGTTGGCGCGTCATCCATTAGGAGGGGCACGTTACTTTGTTTTCGCCGGCCGGCACATTAGCCAGAGACGGCGCGGCTAAATCTGGGCCCTTCTACTAATTTAGCCCCGGCTTTGAGCCTTTTTACCAGTCTCCAGGTAGCCTCTCCATCTTACCGGCCAGTCAGCAACCCTTGGCCATTCAGTGACACTCGGCCAATCTGTGCACTCCTTGCGCATAACCAGGCCAATCGGCGCGCACCTCGGGCTTAGCCACGCCCCATACGATGACCGCGTTTATTTTTGCCTAATGAGGGAGTGTGCGTCTCTAGCCCTCCCCCTGTCCAACATCGAGGATCACTGTCTGCAAGTTTATGATCATACACTATTGGTAGATTTGTACTGTCTGTCACTATCTATCTCAGGTGACTCAGGGCACAGCAAGCGGTGTGTCTCTGTCAGTAACAGCGGACCAAGATGCGTGCATCTACTCCAGACCCCAAAGGGCACAGCAGGCATTCATCTCTATCCTGTACTGGATCTGGGAGACACTGCTGACTGAGCAGCGACAGCGCCATCTCTGTTATCAGGTAGTACCAGTCCAGACTGGTTGTTTTCTACCTCATAGAGACTCAGCTATCCCCGGCAGTAGTCTAGTCTCTCCTTTATGCCACAATCTCAGACATTCCTGACCCGATAATACACGATGCCTGCGCCATCTGTGTAGAATAAGTGGCCTTCTGACCAGTCTGCGTTATTTATGCCCGCACTGAAGTTCCTCCACCGTGTCTGCCCCGCAGCAGTCCCCTAACGCCCGGGACCAGAGCATTCCTCTCCCTCCAGAGTGGGCTGTTGCCATGTCTCAGTCGGTCTCCGACCTGACAGAAGTTTCATAGTCCATGGTCCAGGTCCTGGAGCAACTTTTTCATCCATCTACTGCCACCAGTGCTCCGAACACCTGTTACGGTGATTCGTACACACCTGACCGCGACATTCACAAGGACAAAACGGGTACAGAGTAAAGGAAGCGAGCTCGGGTAACTCCACATCCGCCGGGATGACAGCACTCCCCTCCTCCGGAGCAGGTTGTTGCCATATCTCGGTCGATTTCCGACCGGACAGAAGTTTCAAGGTCCGGGATGAAAGCACTCGCCTCCCTCTGGAGTGGGCTGTTGCCATGTCTCAAAGCACTCCCCTCCCTCCGGAGTGGGCTGTTGCCATGTCTGTCGGTTTTCCGACCGGACAGAAGTTCCTAAGTCCGGGATGAAAGCTCTCTCCTCCCTCTGGATTGGGCTGTCGCCATGTCTCAGTCGGTTTCCGACCTGACAAGAGGTTTCATAGTCTCTGATCCAGGTTCAGGAGCAACTTCCACATTTGTCTACTGCCACCAGGGCTCAGATTGCTGGTTTTTGGTAATTCGCACGCACCTATCTGCGACGTTCACAGGGATAAATCAGGTACAGAGCAAGGAAGCGAGCCCGGGTCTCTCTGCATCCTCTTGGATTCACTCTTCACCTCAGGCCTCCTTGGAGGAGGAGGGTTTTGGGTCAGATGTGGGTTCCCAGTCTGGGTCTGTTGCGGCCCAGACGTTAATATGCAGGACATGCTCAATAACCTTTTCTGGGCAATTACCAAATATTTGACTTAACGGAGGACAAGGGGAGCCTCTGTTGCCTCCAGCGAGTTAAATGTTCTCCCCAGGATTTTCTTATTCAAAGAGACTATTATGTCTAATGATCACTGCGAACACCTTAAAAAGCGCTTCACAGGAAGGAAGCTGCTTCTCATTCTCTGTCTCTTTAGCCCAATCATCCTTGATATTTGGGCAGAATCCCCTATGGCGGATCCGCCGGTTTTCTTCGTCTGTCCTACTAGATAGTCTTCGTCTCCTAAGAAGTTTTCGGATAGACATAGGAGTCCTTGGTTAGGTCAGTCTTTAATACATCAGGAGCCTTTTTTCTGCTCCATTTTTAGCCCCCACCTAGGTGGCTAAGTCCATGTCTGTCTGGACAAGTATGCTTCGCCCAGTCTTCAGGGTCCCGGGCCGACAGATTCTCCTCGGCCTCACGGGTCACCCCCACCCTGGAATTTCCTCTCTTCCAAGAAGTATGGCTCGCCCACGTCCGGGCCAGCGATCTAGTCGCACTCCGTTACAAACGAGAACTTTTCTTCCTCCCAGGAAGACGTTTCTTTCTGTCGCGCCCTTCGGAACATCTGTCTCAGGCCTTCCCTGTTACACACAGGGGTATTCAAGCCTACTTCCTGGAACGTATGGGGTTCAGGGTTCTACTTCAATTTTTTTTTTCATAGTCCAGAAGGAAGTTGAATCGTTCTATTGTTTTTGGACATCAACCGATTCAAGTGTCACATTCGGATCCATCCTTTCTGGCGGGAGTCCCTACATTCGGTGGTCATTTCCACGGAACTATGAGAGTTTCTTTGTTCGGTAGAAGTTTAGGATTCTTATCTTCTCATTCCTTTTGTGTTCAGCATCAAAGTTTTCTTACGCTTTGTAAACCAGGAGGATCACTATCAGTTCTCGGCTCTTCCTTTCTAACCGGCCTCCATCATCAGAGTTTCTCGAAAGTCAGGCTAGCGGTCATTGTCTTTCTTCGCTCTAAAGAATTTCTTACTTGACTATCTTCTGATCGAAAGGCAGTCCCGCCGAGCTTACGACTAGTCTTCAGATCACCTCGGACACTCTGGTCTGTCTTGGTTGGATTGTCACCAGTGAGAAGCCCTCCATAACCCCAGCTCAGCACCCAGTGTCTTTGGGCATGAGGTTCGACTTGGCCCATGCCGACGTCTCCCTTCCAAAGAAGATTTTGTTTTCCCTCTCCCAGGGGTTCCGCACTGTAGAGTGTACGGCCCATCTCTGCCTGAGATCCTGCATAGAGGTCTAGGGAAAGTGATTGCCGCCATGGGACCAGTGCTTTTTGACCTGTTCTATACCTGTCTTCTTGAGCTGTCCCTCTTGTTGGCTTTAGACAAGAGGACCTTCTCTATAGATCGACCTGTGCCTCTGTCTCTCAAGGCGAGGCAGTCTTTACCCGGTCAACGCTGTTAGCTTCAGTTCAAGTACTTCCTTACCTTCGGATCACATCGTCATCTTCGACACCAGTCTTCTTGGGAAGGGAGCTTTCTTCTTCATCAGCAAAGGGTCGCTGGAACGCCAGAGAAGCCGTTCTCCCCATCTTTCTAGATCACGGCAATTTTCCTTGCCCTTTGCCACTGACACTCGCCTCGCAAGCCAGCCGGTCCTTACACAGTCGGACAACGCCACTGAATGGGTTTCATGAACCGTCAATGTGGGATTCGCAGGATTCTGCGACAAGCGGAACATCATGTT
This sequence comes from Dendrobates tinctorius, assembly GCF_039654945.1. Classification (NCBI taxonomy): domain Eukaryota; kingdom Metazoa; phylum Chordata; class Amphibia; order Anura; family Dendrobatidae; genus Dendrobates; species Dendrobates tinctorius. The sequence continues at coordinate 35,472,710 of NW_027361683.1, forward strand.
TCCGCAACTTTATTCTTGCACATTCCGAGGGTAAAGAATTGGGCAGCCAATTCTCTGAGCTGTCAAGCTTCCGCATCAGGCGAGTGGTCATTTTATCTTTTTCACCAGATATTCCAAGAATCGGCACACTGGATGTTGCCCTGATGGCGTCTCGAATGAACTATAAGGTTCCTCCGTACGTAACCTGGTCCCGGGATCTCTAATCATCAGTTGCGATGTATTGGTACTCCCCGTGGCTACATTTCCAATTGCTTTTTCTTTTTCTGTCCCTCTCCCTTTCTTCCCAGAATCGTTAAGTTATAGTAAGAGGGGTTTCCAGTAGTTCTCTTGACTACAATCTGACAAGTCAGACTTGGTACCTGATGCTGGCGTTCATGCTCATGGACGCCCCATGGGGTTTTCCAGACATTCCGACAGCCTCTTCAACCACAGCTCATTTAAATTTAACAGCATGGCCGTTGGGGCCTGGTTCTGAGAGGGACAGGGTTTTTCCCATCAGATCATTCTGACCATGCATTGGGTGAGAGAACCTGTATCCTCACGTATCTACGACAGATACTGTAAGGTCTTATTCCGGTGGTGTAAGTACAACTATTTGGTTCCGTTTTCTCTTCTTAGTAGCCAATAAGGCCATCAGGGGAGTTTTGGAGTTGGCGGCTTTATCCTGCCGTCCTCCATTCCTTTTTCATTTCACATTACTGCAGACATTGTCCTTCCTTCTCTGTTCCTCGTGTCCCTCTCCGGTCCATTTCCTGGATAACTCGGCTTTACAGGTTGCAAGGCCGCGACCTGGTCATCTTCGCACATCCTTGCAGGGTTTTACAGAGTTCATACTCATGTCTTGTCCAACGCAGGCCTAGGAAGGAAAGGTGCTGCAGGCGGCTGTTACGCACCGGCCGGCCTCATTCTGTTTTTTTTTTTTTCTCTGCATTCCTTCTGTTCCCACCCTTGGGGACTGCTTTAGGACGTCCCATGGTTACCTGTGTCCCCCAATGAAGCGATAAAGAAAGAAGGATTTTTGGTACATACCATAAAATCTTTCTTTGAGCCTTCATTGGGGGACACAGCACCCTCCCTATTTGTACTGTTTTTGGGTCTATGTGCCTTTGCCGTTGGGCCGGTACATATGTTGAGTTGTCGGTTGCTTCTCCTACTGCTTTAACACTTAACTTAGGTACTTGGTGCCTGTCGGTGGGTGTATACTACTGAGGAGGAGCCAATTTTTCTTTTTTTTGCATAGTATCAGCCTCCTAGTGACAGCAGCATACACCCATAGTTACCTGTGTCCCCCAATGAAGGCTCCAAGAAAGATTTTACGGTGAGTACCAAAAATCCTTCTTTTTCCCCAGTGTGAAGCTTACTGTTTGCCACATGGGTTTTTTTGCCTTCCTCTGGATCAACATGTTAGGGCAAGTTAGGATAGGATATGGGTTAAACTAGATAGTCTCCCTTCAACCTTAAATACTATGTTACTATGTATTCGTGGTTTCATTATCTTTGTCTGTAGTCACTGAATATAAACCTTATTTTTACTTCTAAGATTAAATATTTGTGGTGGACATAGGTCTAAAACTCACATGAAGACTCCTCTCTGATAGCGGTACTGTAACAAATCTGGTCATGTGATGGACACACAAGTGTACCAATTATTTATTAATCTATTGGGTAAATCATATATGACCCTACTCAACAGTCATCTTAAAAAATAGATATATGTAGGGTAGTAGTGTATATACTGTATAAATAGTATAAAACGTTTGTAGTCCATAAGCTTTATTTGCTGATACTGCCTACACGATTTTGATGCATGCTTGACTGATTGCCTGAAGTCACAGCATAGAGGCTAATGAGCCCTCAGTCAAGCAGGAGGAGGCGAAGCTGGGAGGGGAATAGAGCTGGAGTTACAGAGGCTTCAGATCTACCATAGCTCTTTAGCCTCATTTGCATATCCATTCAAGCGCTGTTTTCTCAGTAACAGAGGAACAAACTGACCATGTAAAGGTATTGCTGGACTAGTCTTTGTTAGAGCTACATGCGCATATAAATATAAAGCTAGCAAATGTACTCCCATGTTCAAATAAAATTAATCTTTATTGAAAATACACATAAGCAAAGATAAGTAAAAACAATTGAAAGAAATCGGACTGCTGAGATTACAGGTTAGTATATGTTATTTTATGTTGGTCCCAAGAATAACTCACTAGAAAAACATTTGCTTTACATTATAATGTAAAGTGTTGCGGAATATGTTGGTGCTATAGAAATAAAATTATTATTATTAGAGACCCATATGGAGAAAAAGAGGCATTCACACTTTAAGCATACATAATTACTAGGGATGAGTGAATAGCTTCGGAAAACTCCTTATCTGAATATCTATAGCGCTTACTAAATAGCTGCATGGGGAACCCGGATGCCTGGAGCGCTCCCGATAATCAGCTGTTCAACGCCGCAGCTGCATGTGTCACAGCTGTGAGACAGTCACAACACATGCATGGAGAGTCTGTTTGTTGGGCTCACTATGCATATGTTGTGAGTGTCTCACAGCTGTGACACATGCAGCTGCGGCGTTGAACAGCTGATTATTGGGAGCGCTCCTGGTATCCAGGTTCCTGATGCAGCTATTTGGTAAGCGCTATAGATATTCAGATAAGGAGTTTTCCAAAGCTATTCACGCAACAATAATAATTTTCTAAAATTATGGTATACAGTCTCCACCTAGTGGTGAAATATGTGCATAAATCCTGCGTTTTTCAAAGAAACTACACAAATACCCAAGAGAGAGCGAGTTTATATTGCAATGTATACATATTTCCAGTGAGTTATGACTGATTAACACGTCTTGGGACTAACGTAAAATAACTTATACTTGCCTGTTATCTCTGCAGTCCGACTTTTAATTGTTTTTACTTATCTTTATTTGCTTATGTGTATTTTCAATAAAGATTAATTTTATTTTAACATGGAAGTACATTGTTGGCTTTATGATTCTTCTATACTCCCATATACTTATAGGAGCTTCTATGGGCTACATGCGCATATAAATACTTTGGGGTTGAAATCATGCTGACCGATTTCCCCTTAAAGGGTTAGTCTCACAATGGCAATATTTTACAAATCTATATCGGTAATATACAGTACAAGTCTAACATGAAGTTTAATTCTTGTACCATTCTTTTCTCCTCTCCATCTGCCCATCAGTGCACTCAACTTCATATAGCTGAATGGGTGGTCTTGTTCTTATCTGCTAAAACTACATTTCCCAGCAGCACACTGCTTTTTTCCAGATTCTGAGAGCCATAAGTTTTCCAATTTGCTGTCAATGGAGCTGTATGAAGGTTTATTTTTGCATAGCAAGGTTTCATTTGATACATTCAACTGTTTGATCAATCACTTTTTATTACAGTTTTTGGGAGGTGGAATGTACAAAAGAAACAGCAATTCTGGCATTTTATTCTATTTATTTATTTTTTTACATTCACCGTTCAACATTCAGTTTAATTGACATTAACTTTAATCTGCATATCTATACGCAAATGAGGGCTTATTTATTGCGAAACAAGCTGTGGTTTCCGCGGGCTCCATTTTTGGGTAATATTTGTGACGACACCACGTTTATTCTTAATTATGCCAGACGTATTATTCAGTAGCTCCAGGGACATGAGGTATTGTTCATAGGTGTCTGAACATTGGCTCTTGTAGGTTAAATTAATGTTTGTTGCTTTGTTAAATGGGTGCTGATTATCTATTCTATCAGTCCCTACAGTTTATTGTTCTGCTATCCTTGAGGGACAAATGCGATGGTTAATTGAACAATCGTTGTTTGTTAATTTGAATGCCTGCTGACTACCTATTGCATCAGTCAATGCAGATTGTTGTTCTTTAAACATTGAATGATATAACATACAGGTTAATTGATCTCTTGAACAATGAGAGATGACCTCCCCCCCCCCCCCCAAACCTGTGAATAATGCCCTGAAGGACAGCTTTGGGCATCAAAAGGGACCTCTCTCCTTCTACTGACAGGTTCTACAGGAGAGCAACCAAGAAATCATGGTACCAACTGGGGGAATACACCTGGCCACATACCTCCAATGTACTTTATCAGCTTCCTAAGCTTATAGCTACCTCCTCTCTGTGGATGCCCTTCTAAAGCAGGGTGCCACTGGTTGGGGTAGTTTGCCCTGGAAGCCCCAAAGTTGCAGATGTTCTAATTCCTGGCGAACCAGAGGAAGGGTGAGACTCCGTCATTTGCACCATCTTATGTACTTGCTGGGACTGTACTATAAGTTTTTGACTGTTGGTGATCCAATAAAGTGTCACCCCATTGTGTTACCCTCACCCTGTGTTGTCTGAGTAGTACTCTGCCCATGGGGAAAGGAGTAGGAGCGTTCAGTGGGATGAGCCCTGGTCCATGTGGTCTTTCTAAGGACAAACGGGCCAGCGCATGAGAGGACCCACTGAACCTTTGTTTTTGAATTATTTTTTTTCTTGTGTTGCTCACCATACGAGAAAAATACAGATATAGTTTTACAGTTATGGTCGCTACTATTTATAGTAATAGCCACATTGTATTTTTTCTTTACGTTTTACTATTTTTGCAGAAGAAAAACAATCGTAACTATTTCATGTACTTGGCTCTATAAGAAGATGTGGTGTTCCTTAGCTGTAGTATGTATTGTTACCGTTGGGCTATGTGCAACTTTTTCAACTTTTTATTTTATTTTTTTATGAGAAGAGATGAACAAAAACCATCAATCTAGCACTTTTTCTTCTCAAAAGAATTTTTTTGTGGCATTTCAAATGTAGAATAAATAACGATGGTGCTTGAGGTACATTTGTTTTGTTTCTACATAAAGCTATTTTTTTATGACAATTAGGAATTTGGGGAGTGTGATTTGTACTTTTTTTTCTCTCTCACCCATGACAGCACCACGGAGAGAGGGGATCCGCCCTTCAGGGACAGGAACCTACAGATAAAAAGGGCGGTACCTCTCCTCCGCCTTCAGTTGGGTTCCTGTCCCTGACGGAGGGACCCACAGGATGGTACCTTTCGTGTGTCCAGGATCCGGGGCCGGCCTGACCGGTGGTGGCAGCGGGGAGGCCCCTGCCTCGGGAAGGTGCGGTGCCCGAAGCCGCCACTGCTGGGGCCGATGCGGGCTGCCGGGTGAGCGGGCGGGAGTGACGCCAGAGCCGCCGCTCCGGAGAGGAAGTCGGGGCTCGTGGGGACCCGGTAAACATGCGGGCGGTGCCGGGTTACAGAGGTGTACCAAGATGGCGGCCGCCCCGGAAGTAGAAGCCGACTTCCGGGTCCCTAGAACCGGCGCATGCGCAGGAGCGCTCTCCCGGGGACCGCGGTGCATGATGGGAGCGGTGACGCCAGCCGGGAAATTTTAAGATGGTGGCTGCACAAGCGCTCCAGGCTGGAGGCAATCCTGAAGGGGATAGTGACCAGCAACAGGAGCAGCAAGCCAGGCAGCAGCTTTAGCAGCAGCAGCACCACAATCATCGTCAAAAGGAACACAGTACGGATGGTCGTTCCAGTAGTCACTCCACGCAGCATAGCACGTCAGCTGCAAGGAGCAAATCGCCACCAGGAGAGCAGCCTATTCAGGACCTGACTCCATCTCCCGAATCGATACCTGCAGCCGCATACCTTTGGGTGAGTGATCTTCGTGAATGTTCACCATTGTATTAAAAATTCCATTTCCCTTACTAGGGAAAGAAGGGGAAAAGAAAAGGGAGTGCCCCACTTGTGCTAGTCCCCTACCTATTTCTTGAGAGAGTGGCTCTACACCTCAGAGCCAGCTGCCACCTTCACCATCTCACTCTGCTGTGGACACCAGGCAGCCAGAGTTCAACACCAGTTTCAGCAGTGGCTTCAAGCCAGCTGGTAACTCCACCAGGTTTCTGCAGTGGCTTCACAAGACGCTATCACCAACACCTGCCTAGACCATGTGACCCCATAGGAAAAGGGAATGGTCAAATGATCAGGGGCCAAAAACTGCTATAACCCCAGTGACCACCGGGGGCAAAAGCCAAAGCAAAGAAAACATCGAGTGCAGGAAAAAAAAACAAAAAACGGAACCATGTACAAAAGAAATCCTCTGTTAGGAAACTCCGGATTTGGCCTCTGACCTAAAAGCTGCGATTAAATTGGAGGTCAGAGTGCCCTTATATCCCTTAAGCATAGGGACAAATCAAAAAAAAAAAAAGAAAAGAAAGACACAATAGTGATTTCCCAGTCGGATTCCTCGACATCGGGAGAAATCACGTCAAAACCCTCAGATTCCAGTTCCTCAGACGAGGAAACAGAGGAGCGTCACTGCTTCCCCCTAGACGAGGTGGACAAACTAGTGAAAGCGGTAACGTCTACCATGGGGGTGCTGGACCCTAGGCCTGATAAAACAGTCCAGGACATAATGTTCGGGGGACTGGGCCAGAAAAGGCGCGGAGAGTGTTCCCGCTAAATGAAAATGTGCGGGGTCTAATCAAAAAGAATGGGATAAACCGGACAGGAAAAACACCACGGTCCCTTCCCTTAAAAGGAAATATCCCTGTGAAGAAAGGGGCCCGAAGCTCGATGTAGCTGTCGCAAAGGCCTCAAAAAAAAAAAAAAAAAAAAAAAATTCGCCCTCCCCTTTGAGGACATGGGCACCCTCAGGGGTCCCCTAGATAAAAAGGCAGATACCTTTCTTAAAGGTGCATGGCAGTTAGCTGGAGGTAACCTCAGGCCAGCCATAGCGGGACGCCAAGGGATAAAATCCTAGACTCTATCCCGGTAATAAGGGGAGCGGCTGCCTTCCTAGCGGACTCATCCGCAGACTCAGTCTGGTTATTGTCCAAAGCAGCAGCACTCTCAAATGCAGCTAAGAGGCCCTTTCGGAATCGAAAGTTTCTTTTACGGAGACCGCCGAGAGAGCAAAGTGGGCTGACAAGAGAAGAGAGAGAGGGTTCCTCCTCGGCAACTTGTCCTGAGACAAAAAGCCCTCTAGGTGACAGTTTGCTCAGGGTGGGGGGAAGGTTAACCCTTTTTTCTCCCAGCCTGGAAAAGAATCTCAAACAACCCATGGATAGTAAACCCCTAATCCTGGAGGGCCTAAGGATAAACTTCTCTCCCTCCCGCCTCAAAAGTATGTAATGACTCCGCTAAGATCCAGTATGCAAGAGCAGAAAGCCCTAGGAAACGAAGTCCTAAGCCTGGTAGAAAAAGGAGCCCTCCAGGAGGTTCCCCTGCAGGGAAGGGGCAAGGGGTTTTACTCCCCTCTTTTTCCTGGTGACCAAGCCAGGCGGCAGGTTTCAGACAATTTATAAATTTAAAAAAAAAAAAAAAAAAAATTTTAAAACTTCAAAATGGAGTCAATCAGGTCCACCACCAATCTCGGTGTTGGATCTCAGCGATGCCTATTATCACGTCCCCATTCACAAAAACTCCAGGAAATATCTCAGGTTAGCTGTCTCGATAAAGGGCGAGATAAGAGAACTCCTTGCCATTCGGAATATCTGTAGCTCCACGGGCAGAGATGATGGCCCATATAAGGGAGCAAGACATAATAATAATCCCGTATCTGGACTATTTTTTAATAGCAACCAGCTCGGTTCAAAAACGCTGGGAACAGAGGGACAGAGTGATGGGCACTCTGCAAGGCCTGGGCTGGCTCCTGAATCTAAAAAATCAAGATCGGAGCCCAGCAGAGTACAGGAATTCTTGGGTCTAATATTGGACTCAAACATTCAAGACTGCCGCCTCCCAGACCGCAAGAAGGAGGAAATCGCTCAAATTGTAACAAGAGCCATCCAAAATCCCTCCATGACATTAAGAAAAGCGATGTCACGACTAGGTTCTCTCTCCGCCTGCCTGCCAGCAGTCCAATGGGCTCAGTTACACACGAGAGATCTACAGTGGGATGTACTAGCCAACTAGTCTGCAGTAGGGGGACACCTAGAGGGTCGTATTACCCTAAATTCAAAAACTACTCATTCCCTAACCTGGTGGAAAAGCCAAGACAACCCTTCCAAAGGGATCCCCTGGGTAACAAAAATAACACACATAGCTACCACATATGTCAGTCCCACGGGGTGGGGAGCACACATGAACAACGAAGTGGCCCAGTGTACGTGGGGAGTTCAAGAATTAGAAGCCTCCTCGAACCAGTGAGAGCTCTTAGCAGTGGGCTACGCATTAGTACACTTCTTACCCCTGCTCCGGGGTCATCATGTCTGCATATTTCGGACAATCGAGTCACAATAGCATATATAAATCATCAGGGGGGAACCAGGTCCCGAGCCCTAATGGAAACATTCTCCAGAGTCCTCAAATTAGCAGAGGCAAACCTGCTATCTCTGTCACCACTACACATCCGGGGCACGGAGAATCAAAGGGTAGACTTTCTGAGTCGCTCCCAATTACGACAAGGGGAATGGGTCCTAAAGCGGTCCGATTTTCGGCAGATTGTAAAAATGTGGGGGGACCCGGGCATAGATCTGTTTGCCGACTTCAGAAACAAAAAGTGGAAACTTTCTGCTCCATAGACCCCAGGGGGAATCCTCTAGCTCTGGACGCCTTCATACTCCCATGGACATGGGGCCTAACATATGCCTTTCCCCCGATCATGCTGATCCCAGCAGTGCTAAGAAAAGACAGGGAGGATGGGGCAGGAATGATTTTAATAGCCCCCTTCTGGCCCAAAGAACCTGGTTCTCCTGGCTAAGAATATTCTCTCTAACCGACCCATGGATCCTCCCAGATCTCCTGGACCTGCTATCGCAGGGGCCAGTGTTACACCCTCAGGCAGGGAGATTCCATTTAACAGCATGGAATTTGAGAGGGCACTGATGAGAGACAGAGGAATTTCAGAGAACCTGATAACTACACTACAAAAAAAAAAAAAAAATTCTTATCCACTTCGGGGGTAAAGGTTCAGGATGAGGTTCACATTGACAAAATCCTAGAATTTCTACAAAAGGGCCTAGAACAGGGTCTAGCGGCCAACACATTAAAGGTACAAGTAGCGGCCTTGGGCACCTTTATAACCATAATGTGGTAGGTAATCCCTGGGTGACAGATTACTAAGGCCGTATCCAGATCCAGGCCGATAGCAAATCAAAGATTACCATCATGGGATCTAAATCTTGTACTATCCACGCTAACAGGCCCTCCATTCGAACCTATTCACTCAGCATCCCTAAGAATCCTGTCGTTAAAAACAGTGCTTCTTTTGGCGCTAACATCAGCTCGCAGAGTGAGCGATATGCAAGCTTTATCAGTAGGGCCACCTTTCACAAAGATTCTAGATGATCGGGTCATTTTAAAGCCTGACCTGGCATATCTACCCAAAGTGTCATCACACTTCTATAAGTCCCAAGAGGTAGTCCTTCCTTCATTCTGCCCAAATCCTAAAAAGAAGGGAGAAGACAAATTCCACACCTTAGACGTGATGAGGTGCCTAGTGCAGTATCTAGAGGCCACCAAGAAATGTAGGAAGGAAGGCTCTCTCCTTGTGTGTTTTCAGGGACCTCGGAAGGGACTCAAAGCATCTAAGAGTACCCTGGCAAGGTGCATAAGGTATGCGATTGCCCTGGCATATTCATCTAGTGAAATTACCATTCTGGAAGGGTTGAGAGCCCTTTCCACAGGAGTGATGGTGACCTCATGGGCTGAAAGATCTGAGGTATCAATAGAACAAATCTGTAAGGCGGCCACCTGGTCATCACCTTCGACCTTTTTTAGGCACTATAGATTAGATCTAGCCTCTACGTCTGACCTGACCTTCGGGAGTAGGGTCCTTCAGGCGGTGGTCCCTCCCTAAGCTACCAATCTCTGTAATTCTCTCCGTGGTGCTGTCATGGGTGAGAGAGAATAGCTTAGTTACTCACCGATAACGGTGTTTCTCGGAACCCATGACAGCACCCGCTTATTCCCCTCCCCTTCACGAGTGTGGTGGGCACGTTTTACTGTTAGTAGAGTGTTTCCGTTTAGACACGGTGCTTCTGATAATAAGCAATATTATAATGTTATGCATATATTTCTGTTGTCTAACTAACCTGGAGACCCTCTGATGCTCTGTAACCAACTGAAGGCGGAGGAGAGGTACCGCCCTTTTTATCTGTAGGTTCCTGTCCCTGAAGGGCGGATCCCCTCTCTCCGTGATGCTGTCATGGGTTCCGAGAAACACCGTTATCGGTGAGTAACTAAGCTATTTTTTTTTATTTTATATAATTTTTTTTACTTTATTCCCTCGAGGCACCATCAAGCGTTCTCCCTCTGTCAAACGCCTCATGTACGCTGTCACTGATGAAAGTGGCATTTGAGGCGTTGCTCTGCTGGGATGAGCTTATCTCAGCAGTTATATCAGACTGGCTCCTGCAGCCGATCGCACTGGTATGGAAACTGTACCATGATACTAGAATGACGTACACATCCGTCATGGACAAAGTGACACATGCTCATCCTGGTTTTGCATATAGCCTTAAGGGTTAAAGTGATTTGAAGAAATATTTTTTTTTTTTTTAGAAAATTGTCTATTAAATAAAAAGTTGTTCTAAAGTACACATTTTTTTTTTTTTTTTTTTTTAACCCTTTCCTGCCAAATTCAGTTATAACATTCCTGACCAGGCCAAATTTTTTAATTTTGACATGTCTCTGGAATACATCTACAGTCATGATCACAAGTTTTGAGACTGATGGAAATTTTGTCTTTCACGAAGTTTCCCTCTTCAGTGTTTTTAGATCTTTTAGTCAGATGTTTCTACGATCCTGATGTACAATTATTGGCATTTCCTTTGTTGTTATATTATTATTTACAAATACGACAAGTTCCTGTAAATACTCAGTGTTGTCCCATATTTCTCAAGACTCCTTCAATTCGCCCTGGATTATATCGGCTTCTGGGCCAAATCCTGACTGACAACCCATTCCTGTCTAATCAGATCTTGGAGTTTATCACAGATTTCTGTGACTTGTCCATCCACTGTTCAGGATTGATGAGAGTGAGCTGTGCAGAGTTTAGGACCATGAATTCAGGAGGCATATTAGACCCTACTTATGACCGGACCTAACAGGCTACTGGACCTGTAGGTCAGTCTTTGTTCTCGGGTTGCCATGACAACCATTAACATTTGGGGATTGGGGGCGGACAGGATGAGAGGGGATGTTCTTTCACTTTCACAGCCTTCAAAGAGTGACATTCACTATTGACTGTGGCACTGTGACTGTGGGACCCTAACTGTTGCTACAGGAGCCCACCTGTCAGTTAAGCTGAGGTCCTGCAATGATCTTGCTGGGAACAGCTTCTATGTCTGCTTGACCACTTGGTACGTCCGTTTAAAGCAACATCTCGGTGAGTAAGTCCTACTGGTACATCCAGCGTTTATGCCCAAAGGCCCCCATATACATTAGGTAGCCATTGGCGGAACGATCTTTTGGACGATCTCTCACATTCTCTCAGAAACGCTTTCATATATAGGAACACTTCATCTATTGCTGCTGTGTTGTAAGAGAAGGTTTATTTTGGTGCTGAACAAAAGGATAGGTCGTTGAAATTCAGAAAACCTCATCCCCCTCTCTTTATTTATTTATTCTGTCATGAAAACGTCAGGAGACCCCCCCCCCCCCCCATACACCAGTCTATCGGCTATTCCCACCAACACTGGCGGGTTTGAACAATTTTAGTCTGTGTAAAGGGCTTTAGAAGTTTAATTTAAATGTATTTTATGTATATTCTAAAGGAGCCGCTTTCTTCCAGGAGTTGCAGATGCATCCCCAGTTCCTGGACAAGGTTGTCCCATTGCTGGATGCAAAGGAATTGGACATGTACGAGGACCAAAATATGGCACCCATTACACGTATGTACACATTTACATTGGTTGAGCGTTATGTACTGGACACATTTCCATATTTTAATATTGCTTCATGCTGTGTTATGTCACAGTGCTGTTGGCTGCCCCTACTCCGACGTAAACCTTAATAGAGAGGGATTGTTGCAAGATCGTCTCAGTTCAGAGCGACCACTGCCATACCAGAGCACGATAAAGGCCCGAAGACCAGGGACCCCTAACCTTGTTTCTGATCCCCCACCAGATTCTCCTCTGTCCAGGTAATTTTTAAAGGGAATGTCTCAGGTATTTAATTTTACTTTCATCAATTAGATTTAAACATCTAAACACATGGGCGAAACTATTCCAGCCCTTCTTCATGCAGTCTCATCCGTTTCTTGTGTTTGTTTAATAATACAATGAAAACATGGAAATATAGAAAGAAATCTACTGTAAATTCTGTGTCTGTTTATGGAAATAAGCCAGGTCTCTCTTCCTCCTTACTATTGTGTCTGACATTGAGGCTGCAGCAGGAGCCTCCCCCTCTGCTTTTTCTGAAGTAGTAGTTCTGAAGACTTTGTCATTCTGCAGAATTTTCTTGCTTTCTGCATTTTTCTCAAAACACTGTATCGTATGCACTTAATATGAATGAGTGGAGATTTATAGAGAAATGTGAATTTTACACCCTGTGCCCACAGGACATGGTAGGAACAGACGATGGATGCTGAGCTTTATCTTTGTGCATGATGTATAATGTTTCTACCTTATGTAGACATAACCAGCCTTCTTTCTAAACATAATGTGAAACTTGTCCTAAGTTACACAGCAAAACCGTCACGTAATCTATAGAAATAGGAAGAACAGCCTATTGTGACTGCTGTAGTGACCAGTGTGAAGAGTAATAATTGAAGGTCTTTTGCGGATAATAAGAGATGTGTTAAAAAAAAAAAAATCTAATTAAAACCTAATTTATACATGGTTTGTATATTATATATAATAATCAGTATCTCCATATTACATTAATACTATAATTTACAGTTCTTCTTTCTACTCCTCCAGAAAGTGTCCAACTCCTGTAGATGAGCAGTGGGGGCAAGGCAACATGTGGGATATGGCAGAATGGCTAGAAGATGAAGCAGACACAAAGCCGCCAATTAAAAAGTAAGGGTTTTTTTGTGCGTTGTTTTAAATTTTAGGGACAAACACGGCAAAAGATGCTAGTGACATATTTTTTCATTAGTATTCATAGATTTTTTTTCTACTATACAGCGGGTGAAATAAGTATTGAACACGTCACTCATTTTCTAAGTAAATATATTCAAGTAAATCAAACTATAGATGTCCATCACTTATGTGTAATAATGAGAAATGAAAGGAAAAAAGTGTTGAACACGCTTACTGAAATGTATTTACTACTTCGTACAAAAGCCTTTGTTGGTGATGTCAGCTGCTATAGATGCCTCCTGCATGGAGAAACTAGTCCCATACATTAATCAGGTGTGACTTTAGCCCATTCTTCTACACAAGTGTGTGTTTGCATGTATATGTGTGTATATAGAGGTTTGTGTGTGTGTAATATATATATTCAAGAAAAAAGGGCAGCACTACCAAAATAATATAGTAGGTGCAAAACCTATTCAGCAGTGTCCAAACAGCCAAATTAGCAAAAGGAAAAAAATAGGCAGCACTCAAATTAAATGTGAAAACATTGGATACTTTACTGATCCTCAGGTGGAAACGTTTCAACGGTGACCCGTCTTTGTCAGACAAAGACGGGTCACCGTTGAAGCGTTGCCACCTAAGGATCAGTAAAGTATCCACTGTTTTCACATTTAATTTGGGTGCTGCCTATTTTTCTCATATATATAATATAATATAATTACTAGCTGTTTCCAGCCAGCCAACGCTCGGCACGCTCATTGCTATCTAATTAACGCTGCTGGTGATAAAACTAAAGTAAATAATGACGACATTCTATAGCGCTTACACAGGTGTTAAATTAAAATGAAGTTAATAATAATCATCAAAAATCTGAATAATACTAATGATGCATTTTATTCAGTGTAAAATCAAAAACAAACTGGATTCAGTAAGATGTGCGTTTTTTTATTCATTCCAGCATCTAAACAAATTTCGTAATGAAACATAAATTAAGTTAAAATTTCTCTGTGAACACAAATGTACGTTTACCTTGTCTGAAGTGGTTGAATTACATAGAAAGGAAGTGCGTGTGGTAATGTGTGGGGACGCAGCCTCGTGTGGTAATGTGTAGGGACGCAGCCTCGTGTGGTAATGTGTAGGGACGGAGCTTCGTGTGGTAATGTGTGGGGACGCAGCCTCATGTGGTAATGTGTGAGGACGGAGCCTCGTGTGGTAATGTGTGAGGACGGAGCCTCGTGTGGTAATGCGTGGGGACGGAGCCTCGTGTGGTAATGTGTGGGGACGGAGCCTCGTGTGGTAATGTGTGGGGACGGAGCCTCGTGTGGTAATGTGTGGGGACGGAGCCTCGTGTGGTAATGTGTGGGGACGGAGCCTCGTGTGGGGACGGAGCCTCGTGTGGTAATGTGGGGGGGCGGAGCCTCGTGTGGTAATGTGGTGGGGGGGCGGGATTATGTGCGGTGATGTGGTTGGGGGCGGGATTATGTGCGGTGATGTGGTTGGGGCGGGATTATGTGTGGTAATGTGGTGGGGGCGGGATTATGTGTGGTAATGGGTGGGGGCGGGATTGTGTGGGGGGCGGAGCTACTGTGCAGGGGGCGGGATTAGCGAGTAATCACGATGATATAGATAGATATATATAGATATATATAATCATATTTTTCGGATTAGAATTCACTCCGGATTATAAGACGCACCCCAAATTTTGAGGAGAAAAATAGGAAAAAAATGTTTTCATAAAATGGTGGTGCTTATAATCTATGCGTTTTATTGCATACTGGGGGTGGTGGTGCAGGCCGCAGGCTGGGATGAGGGGGTCCGATGTGCTGTGCACTGCTGCGGGTGTCTGGTGCTGCGGGTGTCCCCAGCGGTACTGCTGGGGTGTCCGGCGCGGCTGCTCGGGTGTCCGATGGTGCTGCTGGGGTCTCCGGTGCTGCAGGGCGACTCCTGCCGACATTTCATGAAAGGCCAGAGCCCCCCGCAGTTGCGTGGTTTCCTGTGCGGTGGACTCTGGGAAATGGCCACCGGGGGGGCGGCGCATACGGAGATGATATTTCAGCGCTGAAATCTCATCTTCCGAGATCTTGATGCCGAGATCTCCATCTGCGCATGTGCTGCCCCCTGGCGGCAATTTCTCTTAGTCCACCGCACAGGAAACCACGGAACTGTGGGGGGCTCAGGCCTTTCACGAAATGTCGGCGGAGATCTGGGCAGCAGTGCCAGAGACCCAGGCAACAGCACCGCCGGGCACCCCCTCATCCCCAGCCTGCAGCAACGGTACCGGTAAGGTATATACGCATTATAAGACACACCCCCATTTCCCCCCCACTATTACATACATACAGTGGGGAAAATCAGTATTTCATACACTGCCGATTTGGCAATTTTCCCTCCTACAAAGAATGGAGAGGTCTGTAATTTTTATCATAGGTACACTTCAACTGTGAGAGACCGAATCTAAAAATAATCCAGAAAATCACATTGTATGATTTTTACATAATTAATTTGCAATTTGTTGCATGAAATAAGTATTTGATACAGTAGAAAAACAGAACTTAATATTTGGTACCGAAGCTGTTGTTTGAAGTTACACAGGTCAGACATTTCCTGTAGTTCTTGACCGAGTTTGCACACACTGCAGCAGGGATTTTGACCCATTTCTCCATACAGATCTTCTCCAGATCATTCACATTTCGTGGCTGTCCCTGGTCAACATTGAGGTTCTGCTTCCGCCATAGATTTTATATTGGAGTCAGGTCTTGAGACTAGTTAGGCCACTCCAAGACCTTGAAATGGTTATTACGGAGCCACTCTTTAGTTGCCCTGGCTTTGTATTTCGAGTCCTTGTCATGATGGAAGACCCAGCCATGACCCATCTTCAATGCTCTTACTGAGGGAAGGAGGTTGTTGGCAAAAATCTCACAATACATGACCCCATCCATACTCGCTGCACTTGGAATTTTTTTTATCGTTTTTGAGTGCGCAACATGGTAAAACCAATGGTGTCGTTCAAAAGTACAACTCTTCCTGCAAAAAAACAAGCCCTCACATGCCCATTTTGACCTAAAAATAAAGTTATGGCTTTGGGAAGAAGGGGAGCAAAAAATGAAAATGCAAAACCAAAAATACTTGTCCTTAAAGGGTTAAGGTAGATAAAAATGGTCTCTGTCCTGTTTCCATAAGCTTGAGTGGCTTTTAACTCCACTGAGCAGTGCAGACGCATTAGCCCAATACTACAGTGCCTAGCCTGTGCTGTACATGAATCCAGGACCCACCTTCATAGATGGATGATCATTATTTTGCCATAACTACCATATTTTAATTTAATAACACTTTTTTTTATAGGGGTGCACACACATATATCCGTCTGCAGCTGTTTAAACAAGAGACAGATGGTACAGGTAGTGTTTTTTTTTTTTTTTTTTTTCTTTTTTACACATTTATACTATGCTTTTCCCTCATTTTTCTAACTCTCTTGTATTTATGTGGTTCCACAGACACTGAGCTGAGCTTGGAGCAAGCCCTTCATCAGTCGGTATTTATGACATCCCTGTCCTCTGACCCTGCTCATCGCATTCATCTGTGTTGGGAAAAACAGTGCCGTCTGCTGCCCGAAGTGTCCACGTACACGGCCAAGACTGTCAGCAAGTGGAATGCTGAACAAGTGAGATTGTATTTTGTAAAATCTGTTCGATCATAAGCGGTGTTGTTAAGTTCTAAAAAGTGTTATTGGTAAATTTAGGTTGGTATGATTTTAGTTCTGAAAAAATATGAAACAAGTAGAAAAATTAAAATCGTTTAAAATTGCATGCGTTTTAAGAGATAACGTGGCTAGAAACTGGTTAAAACGCATGCGCCTATAAAAAGCAAACGCATACAAAACGCATGATGCGTTTTTTGTATGCGATTCTACTGCGCACGCAGCGCTAAAAACGCTAGTGTGACACTATCCTTAGTCATACAGTATGGAAATATGTAAGTTTGCAATTGACTTTTTCAATCTGCTGTAATTTTCCTTGTCCTTGTCACCACCAGCAGTTTCTGGAGCAGTCCTCCTCGCACTTTCCCTAGTTGCTTGTTCAAAGACCCTGCTAAGGCTACTTTCACACATCAGGTTTTCAGCGTCAGGCGCGATCCGGCGTCGTGCCGTAACGCCGGATCCGGCAAATGTTTAGTAAAACCGGATGTGACGGATCCGGTTTTCTGCAGGATCCATCTTGTTCTTGACAGACAAAACCGGATCCGTCTCATCCAGTTCATCCGTTTTTCTATCCGTTTTTCGACGGATTACGCCGGATCCGGTTTTTAAAATTGACCCTTGTGGCCTTCCGAACGGGATTGGCTACTGGAAAACTATATATAGAGTGTTCCTACAGCCCTTCTTTGACAGGTTGTCGAGGAGAAAGTGCAGGTTGGAGAGAAGAGCAAGTTACTGGCGAAGATGGATGTTGTGACTGGAAATATTTTGAAGAATTTGGCGGATTTTATAGCGGAGGCGAATCGTTTGAGGGTGATTGTTCTGGAGAAGGAGAGAGCGAGACAGCAGCGCATCAGGCATCGTAGACGACGTTTGTGGATCCACCCCATCACAGCCAAGAGAATGACGCGTGGGGTCTATTCTACACTCTGCATGGACCTTCGACGAAACCCGGATAAATTTTTTGGATATGTTCGGATGAAAATGGAGAATTTTGATTACTTGGTGGAGCGCATTGCACACCTCATAAGAAAAACAGACACCTATTGCCGCTTCTCTGTTTCACCCGCAGAGCGTCTGATGGTGACTTTAAGGTAAGCTACATTTATTGGATATGCTCGCATCAGAGCACACTTGAACTGCAATCTTGTTGGTGGTAGTTTGTATCTCCAAGTGTTATAGCTGAGTTTTGGTATGTAATGCTGTGATTTTAAACTAATTGATTGTTTTTTAATTCCCCACAGATTTCTTGCAACTGGAGAATCCCTTTCGTCACTGCATTTCCAGCACAGACTCGGGATTTCCACCATATCAGGAATAGTGAAGTACACATGCCGTGCACTGTGGGACTCCTTAGCTGAAGAGTTTTTACCAGAGCCCACAACAGAGAGGTGGATTGAAATTGCTGACAAGTTTCAACAGATATGTCAGTTTCCCAACTGCTTGGGCGCTGTGGACGGGAAACATATCCGCATTGTAAAGCCAGCCGGATCGGGATCGGAATATTTCAATTACAAGAAATATTTTTCAATTGTCCTCATGGCCATCGCTGACGCGGAATACAAATTTATTGCTGTTGATATTGGGGCCTATGGCCGCTCCAATGACTCTCAAGTTTTCAAACTGTCTGCCATGGGGCGTAAACTGTATGGAAACACCTTCCATTTCCCACCCCCTAGACCGCTGCCGCAAACATCTGGTCCACCTATGCCATTTGTCTGTGTAGGGGATGAAGCCTTCCAGCTGTCAGAACACCTTTTGAAACCATACTCTAGCAGAGGATTGACAAGACCAAAACGCATTTTTAATTACCGCCTCACAAGAGCAAGAAGAATGGTTGAATGTACCTTTGGTATTCTGACAGCCAAATGGCGGGTCCTATTGACTGCGATCAACCTCAAGACAGAAACTGTTGACGAGGTGATCAAAGCTTGCGTGGTACTCCACAATTTTGTTATCTGCAAGGAACCCATTTCCATTGAGGACACCTCTGAAGAAACCACCTTGCAAGATTACCATGACATTACCACTAGAAGTTCTGTGACGGTTTCAGTAATGAGGGACAATTTTGCACTATACTTTGTCACCTCAAGCCAGAGTACACTGGCAGGATGACAGAGTGTGAAAGATTTGTGCCCTAACCAAACTTGTGTACCTTCTGTACCAACAGTATTTACCTTTGCCAACCAAAGTTGGCTATCTTGTCATGGTCTCTATTTTTAGCTTTAGGCCACAGGTGTGTACCTGGTTGTGTTTTATGCAAAGTATTTCACCTTTTAACAAAAGTTGTGTACATTGTTATGAAATCACCAACAATAAACACAACTTTTTAGGTGAAATACTTTGCTTCAAACACAACCAGGAACACAACTGTGGCAAAAAGCTAAAATTTACCCACAGTTATATACCTGGTTTTGAATACCTTTTTACCTTTTAAATACCCTTTATTTAACCTTTTTTTTTTTTTAAACATATTTCGCCGCAGAAAGAAATGACAGACAACCAGTGTAAACAATTTAACTTTTATTTAAAATATTTTTTTGTTTGTAAACTGTTTTTAAAGTTAAAAAAACTTTTTTAATAAAGGTTTGAAAAAAAACTGGGCATTTTTATTACAAAACACATCATAAATCTGTGTAGTGTGGGGTGGAAATACTGCTGGAGGGGCTGCGGGACACTACGACACTGGGAGTGTGGAGAGAGGATTGGGATCGTGGTGGGGAAGGAACAGTTAGAGGTGATGGTGTGGAAAAAGCTACAGAATGGGTGGACATGTGGGAGGCAGAAGAGGTGGTGGGCGGTGGAGTGGAGGGTTGGGCAGGGACTGTAGGAGCAGATGATGTTGATGGAAAGTTGTATGGGGAAGGAGTTTGGTACGGGGAAGGAGTTTGGTACGGGGCAGGTTGCTGGAAGTGGGGAGATGTCTGGTACTGGGGAGGTTGCTGGTATGTAATAGGAGGGGGAGGATGGAAAGTGGCTGGAGGGGGTGCAGATGTAATAGGAGGGGGAGGATGGAAAGTGGCTGGAGGGGGTGCAGATGGAGGAACTACAGTGGTGGGAGGTGGAGGTTGGGAGGTAACCTGCTGTAGAGCACCGTGGCACGAATGCATTACATGCATCTGCTGGGTAGGAGATAGTGTTGCCATGCGCTCCACAACAGACCTGAAAAAGGTGTGGTTTGGCGAAGATCTTGCTTCTGAATGCATGGTTTGCAGAAGTGTCTTCACCTCCAGAATGCTGGAGTTGATCTGCTGAAAGCCTGCGGAGATTTGCTCTGACAAGACTTTTAGACAGTTCTGGAAAGATGCATTCAGATGCAAGAACTCTGGCGCATAACTCTTTTCCTGACCCCTCTGCCGCTGCCGCCCAGTACCCGCAGGTGTACTAGAGGTGGCAGGGGCAGAAGGGTGGGGTAAAGGGAAAGCGATCTCCTCACCAGCAGCTTCATGTAATGTAGGCGGCCACGATGCTCCTGTGCTGGTGGATGGGACAGATGGGTCGAATGTGTGGGAAGGCTGGGAAGGTGCAGATGTACCGGGGCGGTCGAAGTGTCCCTCGGTGCCGGTCTCCTCAGGGATCGCCTCAGAAGGGTCCAATCGTGCAGGCTCCCGAGTGCTGCTCACCGTGCTGTGGAATAAAGAGAAAAAAAAACAATTAAAATAGTGACATGGTATGGCCCTGGCTGAAAAAAAAAAGTTACATCTAAACTTTTTTTGTCACATGTGGTGTGTAATATTTACCTTCTGGTGAGCATTGTCTCCCGGAGGAACGACAGGGCTCGTGCGTACTTGTACTTGCTCCTGCGTCCTCCAGATCCACTCGGGGCCCGCATCTCTTTATTGAACTCCTTCTTGAAACGATCCCTCACAGACCGCCACCGCTTCACAATTATCTCCCCTGAAACGAGAAAGGAGTGGTTAGTATACAACATCAGTGTTTCCCAAACTCCAGTCCTCATGGTTCCCAGGGGTCATGTTTTCAGGATTTCCAAAGTAAATAGAAATCCTGAACACTTGATCCGTGGGGACCACGAGGACTGGAGTTCGGGAAACACTGGTTTAAATCAAGCAACCGGTACTGTATATACTTACGTTCTTTAATCTGGGCCCGAGCTTCGAGGTCCTCCCAGCGGTCCACAAGGAGCGAACAGATTTCCTCCCAGAGTCGTCGGGTAACGATCAGGTCAGCGTGGCGGCGGTCAGCCATATTCCAGAGCGGCTCCCTTTCTCTGACGAGATCGATGAGGCGGTCCACATCAATCCCTCCATCCTCACCGTCAGAGTCGGGAGCACGCTGTGAAAGCTGTTAAAGAAAAAGACAAAAATAACATAATTAGCCTCCACAAAAGAAATGAAATAAAAAGTGCAAAAAAAACAAAGCAAAAATATTTATACTTACACGCTGGTGACCGCCGCGTTGCTGTCGCCGACGACCCTGGGAGGCACTGCGAGGACCTCTTGGCCGAGCACCAGATTGGGAAGACTAGAGAAGAAAACAAAAAATGTTATGTCTTTGGATGTAGGCATTTGTTTGCTGTGTGTGGTCTGCAGAACATTGTTTTCTATGTGTTGTGTGTAGTGTGATGTTGTGTTTCTGCGTTTGATGCAAAAAACTTACCAATTGTGAGCCCACTCCAATTGTCTGTCCACCCCTTCCTTCTTCTTCTGGGAGCTCCTCTTCATCTTGTGATTCCTGTTTTGAAATAAAAGGCAATGAATACACATATATTACAGAGATGATGGATTTTGGAAATAAAAACTTACCGTCAAACGCTGACGATGCGAGGGAGGGCTCCCAGAAGAAGATGTGCTGTCTTCCTCATGGCCAGACTCCATGGCTGTGGGTGGTGTTTCTGCTGCTGCCATTGCTGCTGCTGCTGCATCTATTGGGCGGCTGTTGAATAAAGAGAAACAAAGGGCCAATGAATATCTTGATATTCCATAGCCCTAGTTTGGAGGAATGGGGGATTTGATAATTACCGTCTCTCATCTGCTGCTGGACTCCCCTCCCGTTGTTCAGCATGCTGCTCCATTTGGGGTGGTGCTGATGGTGCTGCTGCTGCAGATGTCTGCTGCCTTCTCCTGCTCCTGGTTCTTGGCTTGGGTGGCATGTTGGGTGTGGCTGAGGGTCCCACTGTCTTGCTTTTATATATGTCTTGTGGGCAGAGCTACTGAGCATGCTCAGACCAAAGAAACCGGATCCGGCCGCCGGATCCGGCTGTCGCCGGATCAGGCGCATTGCAGCGCTCATAGGCTTTCATTGTATGAAAAAGCCGGATCCGGCGTGTCCGGCTTTTACGCCGGAGACAAAAAACGTTACAGTAGCCGTTTTTTCCAGACGCGGATCGCGTCACATTGCCGGATCCGGCGAAAATCGGATGAAACGCATGGCCATCCGGCTCGATCCGGCTCTAATGCAAGTCAATGGGGGGGAAACCGGATCCGGCCTTGCATTTCGCCGGATCCGGTTTTAGTCAAAAGCGCCGGATCGCACCTGACGCCGAAAACCTGATGTGTGAAAGAGGCCTAACTCTGTATGTAAAAATGGCTATAACTACCTAGACTTCAGAATAATGAGAGATGACAATGAGTCACTGTAGCAGAAGAAGCCAGAACTATCTCCCTTCCTTCCATCACTCAGAAACCATAAAGTAGGGAGACTGCAGAACTTTGTCCTGCTCAAGACACATGCTTACCATTTATCGTGTGACTGCAGCACCATGTCTACTTTACATTGGCATCATTTTTCAGTGTAAAGCAGCTCCCCTGCTCTGACACGTCGAGTGGGGGCGTGGCCATGTGACGGGTGGCGTGCTCTCGCTGTGCGGCTTGATGTGGTGCGGCCACGTCATCCTGGACGTCCCCAGTTCCTCCCCCTGCCCTGACGTGTCGGGCGGTGGAGTGATGGAGCAGAGTGGGCGTACCAGGCTATGACTACACATGCCGTACTCACACCACTGACGGCCTTGCACTGGTCATGGCGATTTCTAGTAGCCTTGTGGCGTCTTAGACCCGGTTCACATCTCCTGCAACTAATGGTGCGTTTGAGATGGATTGAATGTGGCTTGTTACAGCACTAGGTGGCAGTGTTATGGATGGTTCTTAGCGCACATGTGAGGCTACTGATGAGGAGGTGGGGGGCTATTTAAGGACACAAGCACATGATAACCACATACTTTACCCCCTTGGATGAAGCTGTGGCGAAACGCGCGTCGGGGATAGTGACCAACAAGGTTGTATATTTCTCTCATGCACTCTATTTTGTATTTTCCTTCTCTTAGCCTGCTATTTTAGCGTTATTGTAATCCACTGGATATGCATAGATGTATTTATCTATGTGCAGCGTCTATATCAGCTGTTGCTGGCATTTTCTAGAGCACTATGGGCTCATATCTCATACCCTGCCATATGTATACCTAGATTTATTGTACTTCTATAAACCCCTTATATGTGCCGTTTATTTGCATACTTTTGCATACTGACTACTCAGTATATTCATTGGTACAAATATAGGGGTTATGGCTATTGCACAGGAGGTACAATACTGTGCACATACTGAATAGGTGCAGTCATAGCAGTACACATAAATATGCAGCATTTTTTACACTCATGCTTATTTGTGCAGAGAGGAGAGTGTGAACCAGGGTGGGAGGCTTTTCAATAGTCATTATGACATGTTAATAAGAGATTTAAATTTTGTATCTCCCACTGGTACATCTGTTCTCACACGTGTATACTTACCTAAGTTTGGTTTTTTGGACCAGAATCTCCTTTTATGTGTTTTTATGGTTTGGCTATCATGCATTAATAAAAATTACACTTTTTATGGCTATGCTTTTTTGTCTTTTTGGATATTTGTTGTTCTGAAGTGCCATTATTGGTAGGCTTGATATTTTGGATATATTACGCCAGTACTTCATATGTGGTCAGAAACCATCATTTAAAATTAGATTTTTCACTGTGAATGGCAATATTGAAAAGTCTTTATTTAGCCAGCAAATAAAAAAATATTTTTATAACAGACACAATTTGTCAGGTAGACAGTCGTGTTTAAGATTGTGGGATTACGGAGATTTCTCTTTAGGAATGTGTGTGTGTATACATATATGTATGTTGCCTGTCTCACCATGAGCACACTTTCCAGGACAAACAAGCCTTTGTTTCAGGATTTTGTGTTGGTAACAAAGTTAGCATGATGGGGTTTAATATTGCCCTCCTTGTTTGCAGCATGTGAAGAGTAAAAGCAATGCTGCTATATTCTGGTCTATCCCAGATTAATACATTCAGATCGACTATACCGCTACAGTAATTCCCTATATGCAGGGGCGGACACTGACCGTTTATGGCCCCTGTGCATGAAATGTGTCTGGGACCGTTTCCTTTTATGGCGACAAAGCTACATATACTGTAATATGTATATAATATTATATATAGTCACACACACCTACATGTAAATATATTACATAGTCTCCTTTATTATGTATATTGTCTTCTCTTGTTATGTGCTGTACCATCCCTTACATATTGGATTATGTAAAGCCCTGTTTTTTATTACATACCGTCCTATCTTGTTAGCTGTATAATGCAATGACGGCTGATCGAGCATGAGAAAGCTTCTTTTATAATGGAGGAACTGATGGACTGGTCGTCTGGTCACCGGCTCCTCCATCAGCTGTCATTTTATATCTAAAAAGAGTGGGCGCTGTGAATAAGAAAATTAACAATATTACACTATGTAAGAGACAGCACTGTACATAACAGCAGAGGAAGCTATATAATAAGGGACGGCACCATATATAAGTAGAGAGGATGGTATGTAATATGGGATGTTGTTAAACATAATAAAAGAGGAAACTATGTAAATAAGAATGGTGTTATACATAATAAGTGAGTACACTATATACTAAGGGACTGTTAGACATAATATGCGATAATGCCTTCCTCCACCTCCCCCTGTTCCTAAGTCCCACTTCCTCCCTTCCCAATCTCCCATACCCCTCATTGTCCTCCTCCCCCCCGCATCCAATTATTGTACTCTTCACCACCTCCATCATTGCCTTCTCCCCCACCACTATCATTGCTTTCTCCCCCACCACCCCATCATTGTCCATTCTACCCCTCCATCATTTCCTCCTCCCCCACCACCATCATTGCATTCTCCCCCACCACCCCCATCACTGTTCTTTCCACCACCTCCATCATTGCTTTTTCCCCACTACCCCATCATTGCCCTTTCCACCACATCCATCATTGATTTCTCCCCTACCACCCCATCATTACCCTCTCCATCACCTCAATCATTGCCCTTTCCACCACCTCCATCATTTCCTCCTCTTCCACCATCCCCATCATTGCCCTTCCACCACCTCCATCATTTCCTCCTCCCCCACCATCCCCATCATTGCCCTTCCCACCACCTCCATCATTGCCCTTTCTACCACCATCATTGTCCTTTCCACCACCACCATCCTTGCCCATTCCACTACCTCCATCATTTCCTCCCCATTCCACCTCCATTTTTGCCCTTTCCACCACCTCCATCATTGCCTCCCCCCCCACCACCATCATTGCCCATTCCACTACCTCCATCATTTCCTCCCCCTCCACCTCCATTTTTGCCCTTTCCACCACCTCCATCATTGCCTTCTCCCTCCACCACCATCACTGCCCATTCCACCACCTCCATCATTTCCTCCTAACCCACCATCCCCATCCTTGCCCATTCCACCACCTCCATCATTTCTTTCTCCCCCACCATCCCCATCCTTGCCCATTCCACCACCTCCATCATTTCTTTCTCCCCCACCATCCCCATCCTTGCCCATTCCACCACTTCCATCATTTCCTCCTCCCCCACCACCCCATCATTGCCCTCTCCGTTTCCCCCTTCATTGACCTCTCCCCCATCTACACACACACACAGCACCATTCACCTCTCTGCACATTCCCCTGCAGCGCTACGCACACAAGCACACGCATACCACCACTCCTCTACACACATACACAACACATGTACAGTACATGCAAAAAAAACACACACACACAGCACCGCTCACCTCTCCAGATCTCTCACCTCTCCGCACGCTCTCCCATCATCCACAGCTTCCTCTCTCTGGCACAGCCGGCCGCTGAATGATGACATCGAGCAGCGCTGCTGTCTGTGTGAGAAAGACAGGAAGCGTGGGCAGGAAGCAGGACAGATCGCTGCAGGTCCGCTCCACTGCCATTTTCTCTTGTAGGCAGCAGAGGTGCAGGGATCTCTCCCTGCCCACCTCACATGAGGACAATTTGACCAGAGGGCCCCCTGGATCCTCGGGGACGGATGAACAGGCCAGATTGCCCTCACTATTAGCCACCCTGCAGGGGCCCCCCTCCACCTCCGGGCCCCGGTGCAGCTGCACATGTGGTATGTCCGCCCATGCCTATATGACTTGAATCTCTGGATTATTATTTAGACGGAGACTAGCACTCCCATTTTCAATGTGGTTCAGCACAATCAGGTTTAATCCTTTTTAATCACAGAATGTTCAAATTCTTGGGGATCTGTGAATTTCAAGAAATTTGACTGTCTATCCTTTGCGGATCTCTGATGTCAGGGCCAAGAAGAGAAGGAGGAGTATTTATTTTTTGGATAGCAAATATGATTGAATAGAATGTGGACATATTGTCACATTTACCCATTTGAAGAGTACCCAAACAAGACTCCAAATAGCAGAAAACTCCCACAAGTGACCCATTTATGAAACTTGCACCCCTCATGGAATTTATGTATGGCTGTTGTGAACATTTTTAGCTCACCAATATTTCAGAATATTTTGTGACATTGGGCTGTGAAAATTATAGATTTTGCACTAAAATGTTTCTATAGCTCAAAGTTTCTCATGTTTTCAAGGGGTCAAGGAGAAAATTGATCCCACAATTTGCTCCACAATTTCTACCAAATGTTGTGATACCCCATATGTGGTCAGAAACTACTGTTTATGCATACACCTGGGCTCAAAAGAAAAAAAAAAATCTATTTGGATTGATGAGCACAAATTTGGCTAGAATAGTTTGTGGGCACCGTTTTTTTTATAAAGCTTCTGAAGTGCCAGAACCACAGAATACCCACAAAGTGACTCCATGTTGGAAATTTCACCTCTCAGGAAATTCATTTAAAGGGGTATTCCCATCTCCAAGATCTTATCCCAATATGTAGTGTAGTATTAATAATATTAGAAATGTAGTATAATTTCTTCTGATTCGCTATGTCGATAACCTCATGTGCAGGACATTGTAATGGCTTAGGTATGAATGGTTACAACCACTAGCAACTAAATTTCACTGAGTGGTCGTAACCATAGATGCCTCATCTGCTGCAATGCCCTTTACACGGGGTAAGCAGCATAGCAAATCAGAAGAACTATACTGCATTTCTTATTTCTTTATCGCCTTATTGGGGGACACAGAATACCATGGGTGTATGCTGCTGCTGCTAGGAGGCTGACACTATGCAAAAACAAGAAAATTAGCTCCTCCCCGGCAGTATACACCCACCGACAGGCACCAAGCACCTCAGTTTGTGCTTAGTGTCTGTAGGAGGCGGACCGGGATCTCCCCAGATCCGCATTTTTCCTTTCAGGTTTAGTTTGAACTTTTTAATTTTTCCCTCTTTTGTCTTTTAGGTTATTTTCCATCGGGAAACAGGGTGTAGTTGTCACCCTGATTTCCCATATCATGCGGCTGAGCGAGCAGTGTGGTGTTACCCACATCGCAACTCTCAGTACCGCAGGCAGGACTTTTCCCTATCACCTTCCGGTGATAAGGGTTGTGGACAGGTGGCTGGTCCTTGCCGAATCCCCCTCCTCACCCCTCTCTCGGGACAGGGCTGAGAGGAAGACGGCGATCGCAGGTGTTTCAAGCCGTCTTCTGCAGGATGCGGGTACAGAGGACTTCTACCCCTCCCAGCGGCCTGCCGTTTCTCCGTGGGCCCCTGTGGTCATCCTCTTCTGGGACGTCAGGTAAGTGCCTGTACGTTCCCTCCGGCCCCGCATAAGCTCCATTGACATGGGAGAAGAAGGAACCTTGTTGGCAGTTCCACAAATTTGAATCTCCCGCCCTTTTCAGCCTTCGCGCGCTCAGCAGCTTTCCCTCATTCACTTTCCCTGCTCTAGCCAGGGAGTCTACAGGGTTCCCCTCACTCACCGCAGCGTCACTAGCAGCAGGACCTGGAGATCGCATCCTTAGCGCGGTATGTCGGGCATGGGGCTGCGGCGCCGTCAGGGTAGGAGGCACTTTCACTTTCACTTTCCCCTCAGCGCGGGGAATTCCTCTGTTCTCCCTCCTCCCTTCCTGAGCGCGCTCTTTTCAGCGCGCCCTTTCTAGCCCATCGCAGGGCTTCTTTCTCTTTGATATGCCAGCCTCCCCCTTCGGCCATGCCCCCTCCGTCGCTATTAACCAATCGCGGCGCTGCCGCTAAGCTCCGCCCCCATCTCCCAGCACAAGGATTTCCTGATGCCTGAATCACTCCTTCCTGCGCTGCTTGGGGGACACTTCGGCGTTTCTTCTGCTGCTCGCACAGAATCTCGGTAGGCTCGGCTCTGGGACAGGGATTAGCTCTCCTCGGCAGTTATTCCCTATTTTCTGCGGCCATTCAGTGCAGTTCACTTATGCCCAACCCTTCAGGGGATCTCTGCTTTAGGCCCACCGCTACCTATTACGCCTGTGCGCGCTGTAAAAAGAAGTGGGCATCGGGTCAGTCGTCCCCATTCTGCCCCCCCTGCAGTCCTTCCAATATGTCAGCATCTCAGGAACGCACAGAGTCCCGGGCAGAGGGCGCTCATCCCTCCTCTCTCCCCCCGGAGTGGGCCGTTACAATGTCACAGTCTGTTTCTGACTTGACAAAAGTATCACAGTCGCTGGTCCAGGTTTTAGAACGATTACCTCAGCTATCCTCAGCCACCTCTGCCCCGACCACCTCTCGGGGTGAGTCGTCCGCACCTGACCGCGACCTTCAGAGAGACAGACAGGGAAGGACTTCTAGGAAGCGGGCTCTGTCCACTTCGTCCTCGAGCTCGCAGGGCCCTTCCGCTCCCAGGCCTCCTTCTCCTTCCTCGGATGACAGCCTTCAGTCAGGCGATGATTCTCATTCGGAAGCTAGCTCAGAGGGGAACAGCGTTTCTAAAACGCGGGACATGGTCGATAGTCTTATTGCAGCTATCTTCCAAACACTAAAACTTAAACAGGATGAGGCTCCAGCTCAGGAAAGCTCGGTTCTCCTTAGACGAGCCAGACCTCCGTCCCGAACCTTTCCCAATCACAACGATTTCAATACTACCTTAGCCAAACACTGGGAGCGCCCTGAGCAACGTTTTTCAGGCCGCAAGTATTTGGACGTTCTGTACCCCTTTGACACAGAACTGCTCTCAAAGTGGTCCAAGGCTCCAGAGGTAGATCCTCCAGTATCCCGGATAGCCTCTAAAACGGTGCTCTCTCTGCCAGACGGGGCATCGCTCAAACATCCTACTGACAGGCAGATTGAATCTCTGGCTAAGTCTATCTTTGAGGCATCTGGCGCCTCTCTCTGCCCTATTTTCGCATCCGCCTGGGTGGCGAAGGTCATTTCCGCTTGGGCAAAAATTCTTCGCAGAGGCATCTTAGCGTCAGCTCCTCAAGACGAGTTGGCAGATCTTGCAGATCAGATTAACCAGGCGGGAAAATACCTTTTGGCCGCCTCCTTGGACGCGGCCGGCTGCGTAGCAAGGGCTAACAGCAACATAGTAGCTGTACGCCGAGTCCTTTGGCTAAAGTCATGGAATGCGGACACTACTTCGAAAAAGTCGCTTACCAATATGCCATTCCATGGCTCTAGGCTCTTTGGAGCAAAGCTGGATCAGATAATTTCCAATGCCACTGGAGGTAAAAGTACTTCGCTCCCCCAGTCTCGACCAAAACGTCCCTTCAACAGAAGGGGGTTTCGACCATTCAGGCCCTTTTGTCCCTTCTCTGCCACGGAGAGAGCCACTCAACAGGATCGGCCGCCTGCCACCAGGGAGCGGGATCAGAGGAAACCTTCCTACAAACCCGCTCCTCGCTGGAGATCTAGAGGACAATATTCCAGATCTGCAGGAGCCAATTCCGGCAGATTTTCGTCTAAGTGACGGGTCACCCCCACCTGGAATTTCTTCCAGGGTGGGCGGCAGACTTTCCGTTTTCGCGGATGCTTGGCTGTCCGTTGTAGACGACGCTTGGGTCAGAGAACTCGTCGCATCCGGTTACAAAATCGAATTTGCTTCACTCCCGAACAGACGGTTTTTCCGGTCTCGGCCTCCGCGACAGCGGGCCCAGATTCCGGGTTTTCTGCAGGCCATTTCCTCCCTTCTTTCCGCCGGAGTCATTGTTCCCGTTCCCTCAGACGAACGGTTTTCCGGGTTCTACTCCAATCTCTTTGTAGTCCCGAAAAAAGACGGCTCTCTTCGTCCTATTCTGGACCTCAAATTGCTCAATCGCCACGTGAAGATTCTTCATTTCAGGATGGAGTCTCTTCGGTCGGTGATTGCTTCCATGGAGCCCGGGGAATTTCTCTGCTCGGTGGACATTCGGGATGCCTATCTGCACATTCCAATATGTGTGCAACATCAGAAGTACCTTCGATTTGCGTTTCAGGGAGACCACTTTCAGTTCACAGCTCTTCCTTTCGGCCTGGCTTCAGCGCCCCGGGTTTTCACGAAGGTAATGGCGACTGTCATGGCCATCCTTCGCTCCAGAGGGATCCTCATCATCCCTTATCTGGACGATCTTTTGATCAAGGGTTCGTCTCGCCAGGACTGTCTCCGGAGCCTTCAGATAACCCTGGACACTCTCAGCCGCCTAGGTTGGCTGGTCAACAAGGAGAAGTCCATTCTGGTCCCCACCCAGCGTCTGACCTTTCTGGGTATGGAATTCGACACGGAGCTAGCCCGTGTTTTTCTTCCACAGGAAAAATTTACAACTCTGTCCAAGGGCATCAGAACTCTCAAGAGGCCTGTTCCCATTCGGTTCGGCATGAAGGTCCTGGGGAAGATGGTGGCCTCCATGGAGGCAGTGCCCTTTGCGCAGTATCACCTTCGCCCTCTCCAGCTGTCTCTGCTTTCAGCCTGGGACAAGACCACGATGTCCTTGGACCGTCCTATTCGGCTTCCTCTCAGAGTGAGGCAGTCTCTCACTTGGTGGCTACGGCCAGCGTCAGTTCTCCAAGGGAGGTCCTTCCTTCCGCCTCAGTGGCAAATCATCACCACCGATGCGAGCCTTCTAGGATGGGGAGCCGTGTTCCATCAGAAAGCGGCCCAGGGCCGCTGGAAGCCACAGGAGTCTCTCCTTCCAATCAATCTTTTGGAGATCAGGGCGATTTTCCTGGCCCTTCTTCACTGGCAGCCCCTTCTCTCCGGCAAGCCGGTCCGTATTCAGTCGTACAACGCCACGGCCGTGGCGTACATAAACCATCAGGGGGGCACGCGCAGCAAACAGGTAATGTCAGAAGTGGCCAAGATATTCCGCTGGGCAGAACGTTACGTTCCGACAATCTCCGCCGTCCATATTCAAGGGGTGGAAAATTGGGCAGCCGACTTTCTGAGTCGCCAGGGCCTAGCGTCCGGCGAATGGTCCCTGCACCCCGCGGTTTTCTCTCAGATATGCGACAGTTGGGGCACCCCGGATGTCGATCTCATGGCATCTCGGATGAACCACAAGGTGCCGCAGTTCGTAGCCAGGTCCAGGGACCCTCTAGCCGTCGCATGCGACGCACTGGTGACTCCGTGGTCCCAGTTTCAACTTCCGTATCTGTTCCTGCCTCTGGCATTGATCCCTCGGGTGGTCAAAAAGATAAAATCGGAAGGCGTACCAGTGATTCTAGTCACTCCAGATTGGCCAAGACGGCCTTGGTACGCGGAACTGGTCAA
This sequence comes from Dendrobates tinctorius, assembly GCF_039654945.1. Taxonomy (NCBI): domain Eukaryota; kingdom Metazoa; phylum Chordata; class Amphibia; order Anura; family Dendrobatidae; genus Dendrobates; species Dendrobates tinctorius. The sequence continues at coordinate 35,504,293 of NW_027361683.1, forward strand.
CATGCTCGCGGACGTTCCCTGGAGGCTTCCGGACCGTCCAGACCTTCTCTCGCAAGGCCCCCTTTACCACGAGAATTCTCAGTCTCTGAGTTTGACAGCATGGCCATTGAGACCGCAATTCTAAAGGAATCAGGTCTGTCCAGTCAGGTTATTCAAACTATGATCAGAGCCAGGAAACCAGCCTCTTCCCGCATTTACTATAGGTACTGGAAGGCTTTTTTCCGTTGGTGCGATGATAAGAGTCTTCCCAATGTCTTTTTCTATCCCGTCTATCCTAGGGTTTCTTCAAGCTGGGTTAGACGCGGGTCTGTCCCTCAGTACGCTCAAGGGCCAGGTTTCCGCTCTCTCTATCCTCTTCCAAAGAGAGCTAGCTTCTCTACCACAGGTCAAGACCTTTCTACAAGGGGTTTCCCACGTGGCTCCCCCTCATCATTCGCCAATAGACCCGTGGGATCTCAACCTCGTCCTTGGCGCGCTCCAGAAGGCGCCGTTCGAGCCTCTCCAGGACATTCCTTTGTCCCTTCTCTCTTGGAAGGTCACCTTTTTGATCGCCATTTCCTCCATCAGAAGAGTTTCTGAATTGGCGGCCTTGTCATGTCGTTCCCCTTACCTCGTTCTCCATCAGGACAAAGCCGTCCTCAGGCCCGTTCCTTCTTTTCTTCCAAAGGTGGTTTCCGCTTTCCATATCAATGAGGATATCGTCCTTCCTTCTTTTTGTCCGGCTCCATCTCATCCTCTTGAGAAGTCTCTCCACAAACTGGACGTAGTTAGAGCCCTGCGTGTCTATCTTGCCAGGACCTCTTCCTTTCGTCTGTCCGATTCCTTGCTGATCATCTCTGAAGGTCGCCAGAAGGGCCTTCCGGCTTCCAAATCCACGATCGCTCGCTGGATTCGTTCTACCATTCTGGAAGCGTATCGTCTTCAGGAAAAGCGGCCCCCTCTGGGAGTAAGAGCTCATTCCACCCGGGCTGTGGCGGCTTCGTGGGCTGCTCGTCACCAGGCCTCGGCCATGCAAATTTGCAAGGCTGCAACCTGGTCATCTTTGCACACCTTCACGAGGTTCTACAGGGTTCATACCCAGGCCTCGTCTGATGCTGTGGTTGGTAGGAAGGTTCTGCAGGCGGCGGTGGCTCACCGGCCGACCTGAGCCTTTCGGTTACTTTCGTTCCTTTTTGCTGTTCCCACCCTTGGGACTGCTTTGGGACGTCCCATGGTATTCTGTGTCCCCCAATAAGGCGATAAAGAAAGATGGATTTTTGGTTCTTACCGTAAAATCTCTTTCTTGGAGCCTTCATTGGGGGACACAGCACCCTCCCTGTTTAAATTGTACCGTGTTGGGTCTTAGAGTCCCTTGTTGGGTTGGTACATATGGTTCGAGTTTTTCTCGTTGCTTCTCCTACTGCTTTTTCACCAACTGAGGTGCTTGGTGCCTGTCGGTGGGTGTATACTGCCGGGGAGGAGCTAAGTTTCTTGTTTTTGCATAGTGTCAGCCTCCTAGCAGCAGCAGCATACACCCATGGTATTCTGTGTCCCCCAATGAAGGCTCCAAGAAAGAGATTTTACGGTAAGAACCAAAATCCATCTTTTCTTATTGGAGATAATTGCTAATATTATTACTACATATTGGGATGGGATCTTGAAGATGGGAATACCCCTTCAAGGCTGTGATGAGCATTTTTGCTATTGAGGCTTTTCACTGATTTCTTTACCATTGGGCAGTGAGAAAATGCAAATTGACATTTTGTTACAAAAAGTAGATTTAGATCAAAATGTTTCATCTTTACAATGGCTAATAAGAGAAAAAGTACCTTGTAATTTATTATTTCTCCCCAATACGGCAATAGCCTATATGTGGTCATACACCTCTGTTTGGCCATTTGGCAGGGCCCAGAAGAAAAACAATTCCACTTGGAATTTCTTGAAAACAGTGGAAATCTCCAAAAAGTGACCTTTATTTTACAAAATACCCCTCTTTAGAAATGTGACCCCCACAGTAGTATTCCAGAAATTGGCACGCAGAGTATTTGAGAGTGAAAATTGTAAATATACCATTTTATTGGCTAATAGATTGTGCCCAACTTGTCCTTTTAGAGATACACATCCTTTTAATTATGAAAGGGATCGTTGAGAACTTAATAATTGATTACCTGTTTGTAGGGTAGATCCTCAATATGGGGGGATATGACACCCTCATTAATCAGCTGAATGCTGCATCTGCAGAAAAGCGATGTGTGGGCAGAAAACCGGTGCAGCACCGCACATGTCCTAGTGGCCGCTGACAAATACTGCAGGGTATTAGTTTAAATGAGAAATAAAGAGCAGTACTCAGCAGAGACCACTACGCAATACACAGGGCTACTGGGTTCTGACTATATATCAGTTTGTAGCAGTTGCTGGATAGGTCATCAGTTGTCAAGTTCTGGATAACCCCTTTAATTGGGTTCTCCCCTCTGCAACAATGCCGTATATGTTGGTGTTGACTGTAGTTTGGGCACACATTTGGCTTTTAGGACTTGGATTTTGCTGGATTGTTTCTTTGGGGAGCCATGCCGCTTTTCCAGAGACTTTAAGCCAGGGCTCCTCAAACTTTTTAAACAGGGGCCAGTTCACTGTCCCTCAGACCGTTGGAGGGCCGGAATATACACTGCTCAAAAAAATAAAGGGAACACTTAAACAACAGAATATAACTCCAAGTAAATCAAACTTCTGTGAAATCAAGCTGTCCATTTAGGAAGCAACACTGATCGACAATCCATTTCACATGCTGTTGTGCAAATGGAATAGACAACAGATGGAAATTATTGGCAATTATCAAGACGCCCTCAATAAAGGAGTGGTTCTGCAGGTGGGGACCACAGACCACATCTCAGTACCAATGCTATCTGGCTGATGTTTTGGTCACTTTTGAATGTTGGTTGTGCTTTCACACTCGTGGTAGCATGAGACGGACTCTACAACCCACACAAGTGGCTCAGGTAGTGCAGCTCATCCAAGATGGCACATCAATGCGAGCTGTGGCAAGAAGGTTTGCTGTGTCTGTCAGCGTAGTGTCCAGAGGCTGGAGGTGCTACCAGGAGACAGGCCAGTACACCAGGAGACGTGGAGGAAGGCCGTAGGAGGGCAACAACACAGCAACAGGACTGCTACCTCAACCTTTGTGCAAGGAGCAAGAGGAGGAGCACTGCCAGAGCCCTGCAAAATGACCTCCAGCAGGCCACAAATGTGCATGTGTCTGTGCAAATGGTTAGAAACCGACTCCATGAGGATGGTCTGAGTGCCCAACATCCACAGATGGGGGTTGTGCTCACAGCCCAACACCGTGCTAGAAGAAGACAGTCGAGCGGGCGCCTCTTCAGAGCAGTGGGGACATGGGTGGGTACTGGTGTAATAATAAATATATATTATTTATTTATATAGCACCATTGATTCCATGGTGCTGTACATGAGAGAGATATATATATATATATATATATATATATATATATATATATATCGCTATTATTACATTACACCAGTACCGTCGTCTTCTGGCACAGGTGGCGTGACGTCATCAGGCTTCATACGGAGGGCTGCAAGTCTTCCGGAGTGGCAGCACCATCGCCTTTCCTCGCCGCCTCTTCTTTCTGCCCACGATTACAGGGCCTGCCGGCATTGAGCTGTAGTGAAGTTCAAAGTCAGCCGGGCCCAGCAGCCGGTGTAGCTGAGGTAGAAGGAACAGCTGCTTGAGACCCCTTGAGATGGGCTGGATAAACGTCCTTGGTGGGCCGCATGTGGCCCGCGGGCCATAGTTTGAGGACAACTGCTTTAAGCTACCAATAACAAGGAAGTGATCTGAATGAGAGCTTGTTTTTTGCTATAAGTTGAATTTTTTTATTGCCGTTATTTTGGGATACAAAACATTTAGCTTTTTTTAAGAATTTTTGCAGAACAAATAAACAGAAATTTTCAGGAATTGTGTACTGCGGTTTTTTGTGTTTTTTTTGCTTTGTTTTACAAATTACAGCAGCACCAGATTTAAATATTTTTCTTTTTATGTTGTGCCACTTTTGCACAATAAAGCCCTTTATTATGAAAGTTACTGTTTTTATTAATTTTTTTTATTTTCTCATATTCTAAGATAATTTTAATTTTCAGTCACAAGAGTGGCATGGGGGTTTGGTTTTTGTGGGATGAGTTAAATTTTTCTTGATACCAATTTGCACTACGTTACATTTTTTAATCCATTTTTCAAACTTTTTTTTTTTTTCAAGACAGAATGAACAAGAAACATTTATTCAGAAATTGTTGTTATTTATGTTTGACATTCTCCGTGCGGTAAAAGTGATAAGACAGTCAGTGAGATTACAGTGATACCACATTTATATAGGTTCATGTTTTGCTACTTCTGAACTCAAATCTTTTTTTTTTTTTTTTTTTCTACAAAATATTATTTGTTTTCCATTGCCATACTGTGATGACTATAACTTATTTTATTTTCTCATATGAGGGCCTGTTTTTTGATGGATGAGTTGATATTTTCAATAAAACATTTTTTTATACATACATGGCTTTTTGATGACTTTTTTTTTACTCTAATTTTGGTGTAAATATGATGAAAAAGCTACATTTTTGAACACGATAGAGGAAAACCATTATATGCCAATTACAAGGGTTAAATAATGTGACCATTTCATTTCTCGGGTCTTCTATTTTTCATCTACATCTTCAGTTCTTTATAAAACCAAATACAGCTTCCTACTTTAAAGAAATGCATTGTATCCATAATTTTTGGATGCTATATTAACTAACCATATGTGATTATTTTTTTTTTATTTTTTATGGGTGAGTCTCATCTGAAAAATGGAAGAGCAAAATGGCTGCATAGTTTTGTTTTTTTTTTTGTTTTTTTCTTTTTTGATACTCACACATTTGCTTTGTGAGAATGAAACTTCTATGAAGAGCCTTAATGCACTCTGACCAAAAATACAGTAGTGTGAGCATAAGCCTTACCCTGACAGGAGGCCTGTTAGACCCTGCTTAATGCAGGATCTAACAGGCCACTATAGCTGACACGTGCAGAGGACATTGGTTGGTCGGGGGTTAGCATAGCAAACGTTGGTTTTCTGTGATTGGATCTTGAAGAGCGCGATTGAGCGAAAGAGAACCACCTCCCTCTTACAACCATCTAGATGCCACAGTTGCTAGTGACTATGGCATCAAAAGGGTTAAGCTTCCATAATCAATGTTGCCACTGATAGCAGCAACTGCAGCAGGGTGTGAGTTATAACATACTGCTGATGGCATCGGCTCTGCTCACTTGATCAGTGCACCATACAGAACGGAGCTTTGTCCGCTGCACTGTACATGTACATAAATATACAGTCACATTGTAATGTATTGTTTCTTTACAGAGCATACATAGTCTCTCCATCATCTGTTCTGCTTTGCCCTAAAATAACACCTTTCTATCTTTCAGATGCTGTTTACACCCTGTCATCATTTGGATTGACAGAATTTTAAGTAGATTAGACCAATTTCAATCAATTGGTTAGCCATTTACATACAACAGTTTAGCTTGAAATTGGTCTGATCAACCATAAATTGGCCAGATATCTGTGCTTGAAAAGGACCCCAATTTGAGCCCTCATTATCTAGTGATGAGCTGATTTTCTGATGACACATTGCCTTCTCAATAATTTGGTATATAGAGGTTTTCTATTTATTTTGCAGGTTGCTTTATTTGTCCAGCAGCTGCCAGGCTGTATGGAGCAAGCATCTGTCTTCAGAGAAGAGGTATGATCTTTCCCAATAAATCCTCATTTTATCTCCCACATATTTAGTGTGGAACTATACAAGGATATACGTCCATGGTATGTGGCTGCAGAAGGTCAGAAGAATGACTAAATTACGGTACTATATAAGAGAACTAAGAATGTTCCAATAAATAGGACACATTGAAGTCATTACAGTTTCTCCCTTATTACCTTTTAAGTCATTTAATCAATTACCAGGTTATACAGTAATAATCCTCAGTATAGCTTACCAGAGTCAAATTATCCTGGCAATAGTATAGGAAAGACTACTGCAGTCCATTGTTGTGGCTATGGTCGACCTGCAAATCCATTCAGCACCCATCTATCTACTGTTCCTCTGCAACACAATTACGGCACTGCGATAGATTTTTACGGCTGTCGGGGGCCTACTGAAGCCATAGTACTGGTTAGAAGTTTAGACACCACCTGTACATAAAATGGTTTTTCTTGCTTTTATTGAAATGTGAACATTGTAGATTCATTCTGCAGGGAAAAAAAAACTCTAGCAGCTTCATCAGGTGGTCACCTGGAATGGCTTCCATTGAACAGGTGTGTCGGTTCCATTTTTTGCTGTGCTCTATTCCACAAACACTTTGTGGTTTTGCTGCCTTCAGTATGAATCTACAATGTGCACATTCCAATAAGTAAGGAAAACCATTGCATGAAGAGGTGTGTCCAAACTTCTGAGCGGTACTGTTACCCAGGAGGGCCCCACTGCTGACACACAGGCATAAAAAAGCTAGACTGCAGTTTGCCAAAATGTACGTGAGTAAGCCAAAATCCTTCTGGGAAAGCGTCTTATGGATAGATGAGACCAAGATAGAGCTGTTTGGTAAAGCAAATCGTTCTACTGTTTACTGAAAATGGAATGAGGCTGACAAAGAAAAGAACAAAGTACCTACAATTAAATATAGCGGAGGTTCAAAGATGGATTCCTTGGCTGTGTGCAAGGCATCATGAAATCTGAAGATTAACAAAGGATTTTGGGTCACAATGTAGTACTTAGTGTCAAAAAGCTGGGTTTGTGCCCTAGGTCATGGGTCTTCCAGCAGGACAATGACCCCAAATATACTTCAAGAAACACTGAGAAATGGATGAAAACAAAGCACTGGAGAGCTCTGGAGTGGGCAGCAATGAGTCCAGATCTAAACCCCATTAAACACCTATGGCGGGTTGGGAGAAGGCACCCTTCAAATATGAGAGACCTGGAGCAATTTGCTAAAGAAAAGTGGTCTGAAATTTTTTCTCAGGTTTTTTTTTTTCTTGTGCTGTTCCAATACACACAAAGGAAATAAACATGTGTATGATAAAACATGTGTAATTGTAAATATATTTTTTTGAGAATTACATTGTCTGGAACCATTTCAAACATGCCAACACTTTTGGCCATGACTATGTATGTACTGTACGTACACACTTGGTCAAAATTGTTGGTACCCCTCGTTTAATGACAGAAAAACCCACAATGGTCACAGAAATAACTTGAATCTGACAAAAGTAATAAATCAAAAATCAATAAAAGTGAACAAATGAAAGTCAGACATTGCTTTTCATCCATGCTTCCACAGAATTTAAAAAAAAAAAACAAACTCATTAAATAGGCCTGGACAGAAATGACGGTATCCTTAGCTTAATAGTTTCTGAAACATGCCACCTGGAAAAGGCAACCTTCAAACACGAGACAACTGGAGCAGTTTGCTCTTGAGGAGTGGGCCAAAATACCTGTCGAGAGGTGCAGAAGTCTCATTGACAGTTACAGGAAAGGTTTCATTGCAGTGATTGCCTCAAAAGGTTGTGAAAGAAAATTAAGTTAAGGGTACCATGATTTCTGTCCAGGCCTATTTCATGAGTTTTATTTTTTTTTAAATTCTGTGGAAGCATGGTTGAAAAGCAATGTCTGACTTTCATTTGTTCATTTTCATAGATGTTTTATTTATTATTACTTTTGTCAGATTCAGGTTATTTCTGTGACCATTATGGGTTTTTCTGTCATTAAACGAAGGGTACCAACAATTTTGACCACGTGTGTATGTATGTGTGTGTGTGTATATATCTGTTTAGTGAATTCTCCAGGTAGTTGCTAATATGTGTAGTTTTTATTTTAAGGTTTAAGGTAGATTTAAAGGGCTATTCCCATCTCCTTGATCTTCTCCCAATATGTGATAGGTGTAATAATGATAGCAAATACCTCCAGTTAGAAATGCAGTATAGTTTGTCTGATTCTCTTTTTCATTTTTCCCATGTGCAGGGCATTTTAGTAGCTTAGATATCGATGGTTACGGCCACTGACATAGTGACAGTTGCTAATGGTTGTAACTGTGGTTGCTTAAGCACAGCAAGGCCCTGCACAAGGGTGTAAGCAACATAGCAAATCAGAAGAACTATACTACATTTCTAATTGGAGGTACTTGCTAATATTATTATTACACCTACTGCACATAGGATATGGGAATACCCCTTTATGTCCATCAAGTTCAGCCTATAGCCTAACATGTTGATCTATAGGTAGGCAAAAATCTCCATGGGGCAGATGCCACATATTAGGGAAAAATTCTTCCCAACGCCACATACAGCAATAAGACCAGTTTCATTGATCCACGTCCCATCTCAGAATAGTACCCATAACCTGTAATATATTTTCTCCTACGCCTCATTGGGGACACAGGACAGTGGGTGTTGTGCTGCTTGCCACTAGGAGGACACTAAGTGATCACAGAAAAAATTAACTCCTCCTCTGCAGTATACACCCTCCACTGGCTGAGATTGACCCAGTTCTTGCTTAGTGTCTGTAGGAGGCACTTGGGTCTGGCTTCAAACCCCAACGTTTTTATATTCAATTTTTCATTTTTTTCTGTTAATTTTTATTTTTTACTTAACGGAGTGAAGGGGGGCGACGGATCCCTTTCAAGGGTCCATTCTCCCCCGAACCACCAACAGGCGAGAACGCAGAGTATACCTCCCCGTACTCTCTCCTGCGACGATTGGGGCATGCCTGACTCTCTGGGTTGAGTGTTCCTTCACGGTCCTGATCTCCCCACAGTGATACAGGGCGAGCACTTAGAGCGCAAAAATCTCACGGCGCAAAGGCCCCCACCTGATGGCGTCCTTCAGCCCCATAGCCTCTCCATCCCCCTCTCTATAGGGAGGATGGATTGAGGCATATACCTTTAAGAACAGCTCCGGCTCTGCTGCATCACCCGGGAGGATGAGATGAGAGCTGTCCCGAACAGCGCACCCCTGCAGTGGAGGTACCGGGTTGGGTTCTAGTCCCTGGGAGGAAGCACTGGCCTGGTGCCAGCGGCAGTCCATCGGTGCCCCTCGCAGTCCCCGTGTTTTCTTTCAGTCGGCGCTCAGCGCTGGCAGGCCCAAGAAATTTAGCCCCCGGCTTTTTAGCCGCACTAGGCCGCAATTTACATGGCGCCTCCCGCCGCTGGGACCGCCGCCGCCCACGTCCCTGGCGCTTCTCGCCCTGAACGATAAGCGGCCTGCTAGTCTCGGGGGCCATATTTTTCTTCAGCAGCCTGCTCTGTGGGGGCACACTGACTGACAGCGCCAAGCGACGCTGCAGGAACACCAACTTCTCTCCGGGGGACACAGCACAGGACCTTGGGTAAGCTGCATCTGCCTCAGGAAGAAAGCTTAACCCCTTCTCTGCACAATTATATGCTTTTCTCTGCAGCCCAGACTCTGCCTTTAACCCTTTGGGGGCACTATGTCTCAATCTAAGGAGACCAAAAAGGCTAACAAAAACACTGTTTTTTTACCTTTTGTGCCACTTGCAATACTGCCTTGCCCAGTGCTCACACTGCTTCATTATGCACGGATTGCAACCCGGCCTTTGCTCAAACGCCATCCGCCGCCATTGTTCCCACTGAGTTTAGTCCCCCTGAGTGGGCTGCATCCCTGTCACAGTCTGTGGAGTCCCTAACCAAGGCAATAGACTCCCTCCGGGACTCCTCTTTAAGTCAGGACGTCTCTTTGCCGACCGAGGAGGGTTCTGGCGATGGTCGGGAACCGTCCACCAGCAGGGGTCGTACTTGGTCAAGGGGTGGTCAGGTTTCTAGAAAAAGAACCCATGACGCGTCCCCCGTTCACGCTCCGGCATCTGCAAGTTCTGTCTCTCGTTCTCCCTCTCCTGACGTTCGCAGCGAACATGACTCAGAGTCTGACACGTCATTAACTCAGGACCCCCCGAATGACCAAGAAACGCTTAATTCTCTTATAGAGTCGGTCAACAAGATTCTGAGGCTGGACGAGGAAAATATTTCCGCTCCGGAACACGTTGTGTCCTTTAAGAAGACTAAACGTGTACACAAAGTATTTGCCAGCCATCCTGAGTTTAAGGGCATTGTCCAGAGACATAGGGATCTGCCAGATAACCGATTCTCAGGTCAAAAGCCTAGTGAGTCTAAATATCCTTTTGCTCCAGATCTAATGAAGGATTGGCTACAGTCCCCTTCAGTGGATCCTCCTATATCGCGTCTTGCTTCCAAAACGCTCCTATCCGTATCTGACGGTTCTTCAGTCAAAATCCCCACTGACCGTCAAATTGACTGCCTTGCTCGCTCAGTCTTTGAGGCTTCCAGAGCGGTGCTCTTTCCATCTTTCTTTCGCAGTGGACTTGGGTGGCTAAGGCTATGGCTGCTTGGGCAGAGGTATTAGTCACAGCCATCCAGGATAGCAATCTTTCCCTGGAGGCAGACCAGCCTCGCCAGTCAGATAGCTCATGCAGGAGACTTTCAAGTTAACGCTTCTTTAGATGCTGCCAATTGCGCTGCACAGGCAGCTGCAAATGCAATTTCCATTAGAAGGGCCCTATGGCTCTGCGACTGGCAGACAGATTCCGCTTCCAAGAGAGATAATTATCTTCTCTGCCTTAAACTGGTCGCCTATTTGGAGAAAGAGACTGGATCAGCTCATTTCTGACGCTGCCGGAGGGAAGAGTAAATTCCTTCCCCAACAAAGGCCTATCTGGCCGTTTCGGACTCAACGACCGACTCGGTTTTCGGTCATTTCGCAACAATTCCAGTTAGTACTCCACAACCTTCTCTTCTGGATCAGGTCGGTCCCCGTGTGGAGACAGAGGTTCCCACGTCTCATACAGACCTAATCGCGCCTGGAAACCCAGGCCAAGAGCGTCTGGAACTAAGGGAGCCAGATCCCATAGATCCTCTACACAATGACTCATTGCGGTATCCGGCGGACACTGACAAAGGGACGGAGTCATTATGTTGGTCCCTCAAGACGAAAGGTTCAAGGGTTTTTATTCAAACCTATTTGTGGTTCCGAAATAGGACGGGATGATGAGGCCCATTCTGGACCTCAAGCTGTTGAACAGGTTTGTCAGGGTACGACGATTCAGAATGGAATCTCTGTTAAGTCGTCGCCCCCATGGAAAAAGACATCAAGGATGCTTACCGTCACATCCCAATCTTTCCGTCCCATCAACAGTTCCTACGCTTCGCAATTCGCGAGGAACATTTCCAGTTCGTTGCCTTGCCACCGCCCCCACAGTCTTCACCAAGGTCATGGCAGCTGTCATGGCCATTGTTCACACCCGAGGAGTGGGGGTACTTCCTTATCTGGATGACCTACTTATCAAGGGCCCATCCCTTTCAGCCTGCGAGGACTCCGTAGGTATCACGGTGAATACAAAATAAACTTTGAAAAGTCTTCTCCAGTACCGGCTCAGCAAATTTCCTTCTTGGGAATGATCCTGGACATTTCCCGCGGGTTGGTCATTCTTCCTCCAGAAAAGGCCTTGGCCTTACAACAGGGAGCACGGATCCTTTCCCTCCCGGTTCCTCACTCCATACGCTTCAGCATGGGGATTCTCGGAAAGATGGTAGCAGCGATAGAAGCGGTCCCGTTCGCACAGTTCCTTCTCCGCCCTTTGCTACATGCGCTGCTGTTGGCTTGGGACAATAACCCGTTCTCCCTAGACCGTTCTCCTCAGACAGACCCTCAGGTAGTGGACGCTGAAGTCCTCCCTGAACCAACGAAAGTCTTTTCTCACAGTACGTTGGCTGGTGGTGACCACCGATGCCAGTCTTCTTGGCTGGGGTGCATTTTTCCGCCACCACACGGCACGGGGTCGTTGGGGAGACGCGACTCTCAAATGGACCATCAACATCTTGGAGATACGAGCAATCAGGCTAGCCCTACTCTGTTTTCGCCATCTCCTCGCAGGTCACCCCATCAGGATCCAATCCGACAACGCCACGGCTGTGGCGTTTATCAACCGTCAGGGGGGTACCCGCAGCAGAACGGCCATGCACAAAGTGAGTCACATCCTCCGTTGGGCCGAGACCAATCATGCGGCCATCTCGGCAATCCACATCCCGGGTGAAGAGAATTGGGTGGCGGACTTTCTCAGTCGCCAGGGCCTCGCCTCGGAAGAGTGGTCTCTTCACCCGGAAGTTTTTCACCAGATTTTCCGTCGCTGGGGGACTCCGGATGTGGATCTCATGGCCTCAAGACTAAACAACAAGGTCCCCCCAGTTCATTGCCCGGTCACGTGATCCATGCGCCATTGGAGCAGACGCTCCAGTTCTGCTATCGGTTTCGACTCCCGAATATTTTTCCCCCTCTCCCTTTACTCTCAAAGGTCATCAAGAAAATCAGAGCAGAGGGGGTACCAGTGATCCTAGTCGCGCCGGACTGGCCGTGCCGGGTATGGTACGCGGAACTAGTTCAACTCGTCGCCGACGTTCCCTGGTGAGTACCAGATCGCATGGATCTACTTTCGCAGGGCCTGATTTACCACCAGAAATCCGGGGCCCTGTCTTTGACGGCGTGGCCATTGATTCCTGGATTTTAGCTTCAGCTGGATTCTCTCATGAAGTGATCTCCACCATGATTAGTGCTAGGAAGCCCGCGTCCATGCGCATTTATCATCGCACCTGGAGAACTTTCTTCTTGTGGTGCAAGGACCATGGACGATCTCCTCTGGTGTTCTCCATACCTTCCATATTGGAATTCCTGCAATCCGGATTAGAGCCGGGTCTCACGGTTAGCTCGCTCAAAGGTCAAGTGTCAGCCTTGTCTGTTTTATTCCATCGCAAGATCGCTACCAGATTACAGGTGAAGACGTTCATTCAGGTAGTTTCCCATGTGGCGCCTCCCTATAAAAGGCCGTTGGAATCATGGGCTCTTAACTTGGTCCTCGGAGTCTTACAGGAAGCCCCTTTCGAGCCACTGCAGGACGTTTCACTAACCTTTCTTTCTTGGAAGGTGGCTTTCCTAGTGGCGATTACGTCAATTAGACGAGTTTCGGTGTTGGCGGCCCTGTCCTGCCGACCTCCGTTTTTGAATTTTCATCAGGACAAGGCAGTTTTGAGGACGTCCCCGTCTTTTCTGCCAAAAGTTGTCGTCTTTTCATCTCAATGAGGAGATTGTTTTGCCTTCGTTCTGTCCGGCACCAGTCCATCGTATCGAGAAGGCTCTTCACACTCTGGATGTGGTTAGGGTTCTTAGACGGTACATCTCGCGGACGGCTCCCTTCCGCAAGTCGGATGCCCTGTACGTGCTTCCAGAGGGGCATAGGAAGGTTCTAGCCGCTTCTCAGGCCACACTAGCCAAATGGATTTGCCGGGCTATTCAGGAGTCCTACTGTGTCAGGGGCACACCTGTCTCAGCAGGGATTAAGACGCATCCTACTCAGTCAGTGGGCGCCTCTTGGGCCATTCGGCACCAGGCGTCAGCAGAACAGGTCTGCAAAGCTGTGACTTGGTCCAGCTTGCATTCTTTTACAAAACACTACCACATTCATTCTCAGGCCTCTGCAGATGCAGCACTTGGCAGGCACATTTTGCAGTACCACAGCTGTAAGCCAGTGGAACATGGGGTATTAGCAGTTGTGTTGCTCCCCACCGAGGGATTGCTTTTTTTTTTTTTAAATCAGATAAACTCTTATTTAACCAAATTCAACGTACAAAACAATAGAACAAAAATTGCAATGAGAACAACATTAACAATGGTCATTAGTTTCAGAAATTCCCCCCCTCCTCCCCATTACATACAAGAGCAGCAAATAATGCATGGTGTAACCTAAGTTCAGGGTCATCTTCTCTCCACCCAAGGTGTCCACAGTGTCTCAAATGTTCTTATGCCTTTTCTCTTAACGTAAATGGTTTTTTTCCATATTCACAATAGAGTCAGACTGTCTGAAAAATTCCCTCAACGTCGGCGGATGTTCATTTATCCAGTATCTTGCGATCAGTTTTCGCGCAATATATAATAATCTAGCTATTGCCACTTTATAGTTATTATGTACCTGGACCTCCTTCACATATCCCAGTATACACACCACAGGATCCCTCTCAATCCTACAACCATACGCTCCTCCTATGGCATTAAGCACCGCTGTCCAATATGGGTTCAGATTTGGACACTGCCATAACATGGAGAATTCCAGACCCCTCTATTTGGCACCGAGGACACTCAGAAGTCTGTCTCAGACCCGCTCTATACAGCCGCTCAGGAGTCCTATATACTCTACGGAGTACATATATCTGCGAGAGTCTGCCTGGTTCACTCAGCGATAATTGGGGTATATATTCCATAATCACTTCCCATTTATCTTCCTCTATCCTACCCAACTCCTCCCATTTCCCCTGTGCTCTAATATGATTATTTAAAAAAGTAGGCATTAGATCCTTATAAATGCCTGACACTACCCCTTTTGTTCCCCCCTCTGCACAGACATAATCAATCAATATACCCTTGTGAATCTCCATATTCATCTTCCTATTCTGCGTAACATAAGCATTCCTAAACTGCCCTTATTGAAATCTGCAGACCTCCGGTAGCCCCAGGGACTGCTTTAGGACGTCCCATGGTCCTGTGTCCCCCAATGAGGCGTAGGAGAAATAGAGATTTTTGTGTGTACTCACCGGAAAATCTTTTTCTCCAAGCCAATCATTGGGGGACACGGCACTCACCCTGTTAGCCTATTGGCTTGTTGTCTCGGTCTTAGGTTTTGACATAGTATATTGTTCCTTGTTTAATGCTGCTACTGCTTTGTCACCGAACTGGGTCAATCTCAGCCAGCGGAGGGTGTATACTACAGAGGAGGAGTTAATTTTTTCTGTGTTCACTTAGTGTCCTCCTAGTGGCAAGCAGCATAACACCCATGGTCCTGTGTCCCCCAATGATTGGATTGGAGAAAAGGATATTACGGTAAGTACACACAAAAATCCCTATTTTCAAGAAAGTTACCCAGTCACCCCTTAAATTTTAGTAGTGAATCACTCATTACATCATACGGCAGAGAGTGCCATAGTCTCACTGTTCTTACAGTAAAAAATCTGCGTCGGTAATTCTGATTAATCCTTATTTCCTCTAGCTGTAGAGGATGCCCCCTTGTCAGTGTGGCAGACCTAAGTGTTTTATAAACATCATTAAAAAGACCTCTGCACTGTTCTCTCCTATATATGTATGTTGTAATAAGATCGCCCCCTAAGCCTTGGTTTTTCCAGACTGAATAACCCCAAGTGTAATAACCTGTCTTGGTATTTCAGCTCCCCTATTCCCTTAATCTTGGTCGCTCTTCTCTGCCCTCGCTCTAGGCCAGCCATGTCCTTCTTATACCCCGGAGACTAAAATTGTACTGTGTATTCTAAGTGTAGCCATACTAGTGACTTGGATAAAGCAAAAACTATGTTCTCCTCATGAGCATCTGTGCCTCTTTTAATGCATCCCATTATACTATTTGCCTTGGCAGCAGCTGCCTGACACTGATCACTAAATTGTAGTTTTCCGTCCACCCATACACTTGAATATGTGAAATATGATCTAAGAAAAATATGAACATAACAGTAAAAATACTAACTTTTCTTTATATTGGCATTACAAAAAAAGCATCTAGAAGTTGTACAGAAATAAATATGTAAGAGAAAGCAAAATGAAAAAAAAAAAAAATGCAATTTGTCTCACAAAAACGAATCCTTATCGAGTCTCGTCGGTAAAAAAAATATTTCTCGTTCGCCTTATTGGGGGACACAGAGACCATGGGTGTATGCTGCTGCCACTAGGAGGCTGACACTATGCAAAAAAAGGTTAGCTCCTCCTCCGCAGTGTACACCCCACCGACCGGCAGGGATTTCCTCAGTTTAGCTTAGTGTCAGTAGGAGGTGGACACGGGTCTTTCATTAGACCCTTATCTACCTCGTCGTGCGTCGTTCCTTTACAGGTTCTACGGAGGGATACAGAGTGAACAGTCACATCTGTACTCCCACATGGAGTCTGCGAGTACGGCGTGTATTGCCACCCCGTATCCTTGCAGTTCTCCGCGACAGGACCAGCAGCCCAGACGGACGCCGACACCAAGACGTGCCAGCGACTCCAGGGGTCCTTGTCGCCAGTCTCCCACCCACTCGCCTACCAGAGCCTGTCGGTTGGAGGAGACACAGGAGCTCTTCAATCCAGGTAATGGATCGGGGATGGGTGAGTATGGCCTTTTTTATTTTACCTGGCTGGCCATTCCCGACGGACAGGGGGTCCTCTTCATTGGCACAGGGATGCGGGCGCTGCGGTTGTCCGCAGCCACCCTACGGGCACATCATCCTTATATTGCTGCCCTCCGCTCTTCCCCTTCCCTCCCCCCTTTCTGGGGACGGAGAGCACAGGGCCTCTCCCTTCCATGCTGGGAAGCGGCTTCCAGCAGCGGCTGCGTCCTTGTCCCAACCTCCGCGCCGACCCCCTGCTGACAGGCGGCCGCCGCAACTAATTTAGGCCCCGGCTTCTGTTCGGGCCTACCGCAGCGTCGCGGCCACGCCTCCCGCCCCTTTCTTCTAAGCGGGCTTTTCTCCCGCCCTCCCCCCGCCTTTCCTTCTCCTGCTCAGCCTGTTATGGCCAGAGGGCAGCGATTGGGTAACCCTGCGGCGAGCTCCGCCCTTCCCCTTCTCCTGGACGCTCGCTTCTCTACAGGCAGGCACCATCTTCACAGCCTGTCAGCCGGACGCACATCTCCGGATATCCAGCAGCCTGTGCTTTGGGGACACCGGTCCGTGAGTAGCTCTGCACTGCAGACTGACCCTTCTCCGCCTTCTGTCCCCCAACCTTCCGGCACTACCTCAGGTTTTCATTATGTCTAACTCGAAATCTGATCGTACCCGCTCTATGGCCCTCCCCTGCACCCTAGTCAAGTTCTTTGCATGTTCTTCGTGCAATCGCAAACTTCCCTCAGGTCAGTCCTCTCCCCTCTGTCTGGATTGTAGCAATCCAATTCAGTCGGACGCCGCCCAGGAGCCATCTACGGCCCCAGGTGAGAGTGAACCCCCCCATGCCTGGCTGGGCCTCCTCTCTATCTCAATCAGTGGCAGACCTCACCAAGGTGTCTCAATCCCTAGTTGCCGTTCTGGATAAGTTGCCCCTGGACACTTCGGCAGGGCCCAGCAGGTCCCAAGAGATTCCATCTGAGTCAGCCAGCGTTAGTCGCAAACGACCCAGGCGAGATCCCCAGCCGGAATCCTCTCCTAGCCCCATCTCACCGCATAGCCCGTCTCAGCAACCTCCCTCTCGGGCCTCCTCTCCCGAGTCAGGTGAAGTGTTTTCGGACAGGTCATCTGAGGGGATTTTAGAGCTGGATTCAGACCAGGATGCGAACATGAAGGTCACAGTGCAGAACCTCATTGCAGCGATCCATCATACCTTCGATATTGCTGAATCCCCTGTGAAATCCTCAGATCAGGAGGTTTCATTCAGACGGGCAGAAACTCCCTCCAGGGTATTTCCTTTCCATTCCGAGTTTGGAAAGATTTTTACCAGGGAAAGAGAAGATCCGACCAGACGCTTTCAAAGAGGGAAGCGTCTCAGCGTACTCTATCCGTTTGCTAAGGAGCTCACGGACAACTGGTCTGCTTCTCCCTCGGTGGATCCGCCCGTGTCCAGGCTTTCCAATAACACGGTTCTCCCGCTTTCAGGCGTGGCGTCCCTAAAAGATTCTAATGACAGGATTATAGAATCCCTGGCAAAGTCTGCTTTCGAAGCGGCTTCAGCGGCGGTATGTCCAATCTTTGCTTCATCCTGGGCAGCAAAAGCCATAGTGATGTGGGCAGACGACCTCCGTCAGGGCATCCTAGATAAGGCGCAACCGGAGCGTTTGGCCGATCTCGCCAATCAGATCTCCCATGCGGGGGACTATCTTCTTTCCGCTTCCTTGGATGCAGCATCCTGCGCAGTTCAGGCGTCAAGCAACGTAGTTGCAATTCGACGTACTATTTGGCTAAAGGCCTGGCAAGCGGACTTGTCTTCTAAAAAGTCCCTCACTAACCTGCCTTTTCAAGGGGTGCGCCTTTTTGGGTCCCAATTGGACCAGATTATTAAGGACGCCACCGGAGGCACGATTTCACTCCTCCCTCAGTCCAACCCTCGCAGACCTCCACTAAGGCGTCAGTTTCGACCCTTTCGGACTTTCCGCCGTTTCAATACGGCGGACAACTCCTCCAATCAACAGAGACCGCAGGCACGCCAGGATAGGAAGAAAGTTTCTTTCAGACCCACTCCTTCCTGGCGATCCCACTCTTCCCAGGGCAGACCGTCCAGATCTAGATCTGGACGGTCTACATCAGCATGACTATCGTCGGGCACCCGAGGGGCCCTTCCAATTGGGAGGTCGACTTCTTTTCTTCAGAGAAGTTTGGCTGGCCTCCGTAGAGGACGCTTGGGTCAGGGAGGTCGTATCCTCAGGATACAAGATAGAGTTCATCTCTCTTCCACGGGATCGTTTCTTCGAATCCCGGCCTCCAAAAGATCCAGCCTTGATCCCGGGGTTCTCTACGGCTATCGCCTCTCTTCTCAGTTCTGGAGTGATTGTGCCCGTTCCCGAATCGGAGCGCTTCACAGGGTTTTATTCGAACCTGTTTGTAGTGCCGAAAAAAGAAGGCACAGTTCGTCCCATCTTGGATCTCAAGCTGCTCAACAAGAGAGTCCGCCTTCGCCACTTCCGAATGGAGTCGCTTCGCTCGGTCATCGCTTCCATGGAGGAGCAGGAATTCATGTGCTCAATAGACATCCAAGATGCCTATTTACATGTTCCAATCTTCTCCGGACAGCAGAAGTTTCTGCGTTTTGCGATTCGGCAGCACCATTACCAATTCGTCGCACTGCCCTTCGGTCTCGCCACCGCTCCCAGAGTCTTCACGAAGATCATGGCTTCGTTGATGGCTTTGTTGAGAGTCAGAGGTCTCGCTCTTTTTCCGTACCTCGACGATATTCTGATCAAAGCTCCCTCATTTCAACAGGCTCACCAAGGTTTGTTAATCGTCCTGGACACTCTTTCCAATTTCGGGTGGATCGTCAACAGGAGAAAGTCCTGTCTGGTTCCTACCCAACGTTTGGTCTTTCTAGGCCTACTGTTCGACACTCGTCGGTCAAGGGTCTTTCTCCCTCAAGAGAAGATCCTTTCCCTGCAGCAGGAGGTACGATCGCTGCAGATCACACGATCCCCGTCCCTCCGTACAGCCATGAGGGTCCTGGGAAAGATGGTGACGGCGATAGAGGCGGTTCCCTTTGCCCAATTTCACACCAGACCTCTCCAGCAGGCCATTCTGTCTAGATGGAACAGGTCGCCTCTGTACCTGGATCACCCTGTCCATCTTTCATGCCGGATCAAGCGGTCTCTCAACTGGTGGTCGACGTCACCTCTCATCCTATCGGGTCGATCCTTCCTTCCCATTCACTGGCAGATAGTAACCACAGATGCCAGTCTCCTTGGCTGGGGTGCAGTGTTCCGCAACCACACTGTTCAGGGTCGATGGTCGGATCGGGAATCAGCACTACCGATCAACGTTCTAGAGATTCGAGCGATCCATCTGGCTCTCGTTCACTGGGAGAGGCTTCTCAAGGGACTGCCTGTTCGGGTTCAGACAGACAATGCCACAGCGGTGGCATATGTCAACCGCCAAGGGGGAACACGGAGTGTCTCAGCCCTGGCGGAGGTGTCCAAAATTCTTCTTTGGGCGAAGATTTCCGTTCCGACAATTTCCGCGGTCCACATCCCCGCCGTAGACAACTGGGCCGCCGATTTTCTCAGCCGCGAGAGTCTCGCGGCGGGACAGTGGTCCCTACATCCGGAGGCATTTCATCGGCTCTGCCTTCGGTGGGGAAACCCGGATGTAGATCTCATGTCGTCTCGCCTCAACAGGAAAGTCCCACAATTCGTGTCCAGGTCTCGGGACCCTCTGGCAGTGGGCGCCGACGCCCTGGCCGTTCCTTGGTCCCAGTTCGATCTTCCCTACCTGTTCCCTCCTCTGCCTCTTCTTCCCAAGCTGTTGAGGAAGATCAAGGCAGAAGGAATTCCAGTCATTCTCATCGCCCCGAATTGGCCCAGAAGGTCTTGGTTCGCGGACATTGTCAATCTTCTCGTGGACGCTCCCTGGAAGCTTCCGGACAGAGCAGATCTGCTGTCCCAAGGTCCGATTTGCCACCCCAATTCTCGGCCGCTCAATTTAACGGCGTGGCTGTTGAGACTGAGGTTTTGAAACGAGCTGGATTTTCCGACCAAGTAATTCAGACCATGATCCGAGCCAGAAAGCCATCATCTTCCAAGATCTTCTACCGTACTTGGAAGGCCTATTTCACTTGGTGTGAGACCAATGACATCGCGCCCATGTACTTTTCGCTCCCTTCAGTCCTAGCCTTTCTCCAGGCAGGATTGGAAGCGGGGCTTGCCCTCAGTTCCTTGAAGGGGCAAGTTTCAGCGCTGTCCATTTTCTTTCAGAGAACGTTGGCTTCCCGTCCTCAAGTCAAGACCTTTCTTCAGGGCGTGGCTCACACGGTTCCGCTGTACAGGGCGCCCGTGGATCCATGGGATCTTAATCTGGTTCTTGAGGTTCTGCAAGGTTCTCCCTTTGAACCTCTCAGGGAAGTTTCCCTTTCTCTTCTTTCTTGGAAGGTGGCCTTTCTGGTGGCCATCACCTCCGTCCGGCGCGTGTCGGAATTGGCAGCTTTTTCTTGCCGCTCTCCCTTTCTGGTGCTTCACCAGGATAAGGTAGTTCTGCGGCCTCCGCCCTCCTTCCTTCCGAAGGTGGTGTCCTCGTTTCACCTCAATGAGGATATCGTGCTACCGTCCTTCTGTCCGAGTCCAACTCATCCCCGAGAGCGGTCTTTGAACAAGCTGGACCTGGTTAGGACAATAAGAGTCTATCTGTCTAGGACGGCTTCCTTGCGAAAGACAGAGTCTCTTTTCATTATTCCAGATGGGGCGCGGAAAGGTCTCCCGGCGTCAAAGGCCACTATTGCTCGCTGGATCAGATCGGCAATTTTGGAAACCTACCGAGTTAAGCGTCGCGGAGCCCCTCCGGGGATCAGGGCCCACTCTACTCGGGCGGTGGGTGCCTCCTGGGCGGTACGCCACAGAGCTTCCACGCTGCAGCTTTGCAAAGCTGCAACATGGTCATCGGTTCACACGTTTGTGAAATTCTACAGAGTCCACACCTACGCTTCGGCGGACGCCAGCCTAGGTAGAAGGATTCTGCAGGCCGCGGTGGTGAGTCCGCTGGCCTGATGGAAGTTTGTTTCCCACCCCAGGGACTGCTTTTGGACATCCCATGGTCTCTGTGTCCCCCAATAAGGCGAACGAGAAAACAGGATTTTTGGGTTGCTTACCGTAAAATCTGTTTCTCGGAGCCTTCATTGGGGGACACAGCACCCTCCCATGTTCTACAGCTCCTGTTCTTACTTTGGTTGAATGGTTACAGTTGAGTTGTTTGTTCTGTTTTCAATCTATTCTGTTACTTCTCCTACTGCTTTCTCACTAACTGAGGAAATCCCTGCCGGTCGGTGGGGTGTACACTGCGGAGGAGGAGCTAACCTTTTTTTGCATAGTGTCAGCCTCCTAGTGGCAGCAGCATACACCCATGGTCTCTGTGTCCCCCGAGAAACAGATTTTACGGTAAGCAACCCAAAAATCCTGTTATGACTGCTGAAAAATGTGGAGGCAGAAATGAACACAATTGGTCAGATATTAGGAGCCTTTCACACCTGGTCATTAAGAGGTTAAAAAAATACATAGACCAGCATATTTTATATGTTTGTTTTTTCTTGACTGTGATAATATTCTCTTAAGCCATCTTCATGTTTTGTTTTTTTTTCCTTTATTCCCACAGCAAATAGATGGCGAGGCCTTCCTCCTGCTTACGCGAAAGGATTTGGTGAAGATATTGGGACTCAAATTGGGACCGGCACTAAAAATCTACAATTCCATTCTTATGTTCCACAGTTTGGATGAAAACTAGTGACAAAGTATTTAGAAAAAAAAAAAGTAACAAAGACAATGAGTAGTTAGTGTGAAGCTAGACTTATGTCGGTAACTGACATGCGGGGAAGGAGGGACATCTGGTATACATGAATACATGCATTTGGACAACTTTTGTTACAAAATGATCTCACCTTAGAGAATACGTGGACTGCCCTGAACTGGCATCAGCCGTGGGGTTTGGACTATTGGCTCTGTTTGCTCTATTGGTATGAAACCATCTTCATCAGTGTGCGGAGTCGGAGCCCTGTAACACTTAAGACCCTGACAAACTTGTTTCTGTGGTGCCTTAGTGCTTATATTCCTAGAGAGCTGTCTACTAGGGGTTAATGGTAGAAGATGACTTTTTCATTTTCTCATCAAAGAAGTAAAATGTTTTGTTGTCACCACTGTGCCTGTGTAAAGTTTTGTATTTGTCCTGTAAACTGAAGAATGAAGAGTTATCACGTACTAAAAAAAATGGGTTGTCTAACCCAAGTTGTAAATTCACTATAGATAGGCAGGGCGACCATTCAGGACCATTGTCTGTCAGCCAGGGAGTGGATCTGCTGCAAACATGGTCAGTTGCAGATGACAATATGCCATTTATTGTTCAGGGACCTTTCTAACAAAAAAGGGATTGGCAACAGTGTCGGTTTCAATCAAGCAGAAGCCAACACAATGTTGGGACCTCATTCACACATTGCAGATTTGATTAGTTCTCTGCATCCGTATTTTGAAGTTAAAATGAAAAGGGGATACGAAGAAAAGTAATTCTAAATCCATTTTAGTTTCCTTGTACTTGGGGGCCACCAGTACAGGACAAATACTGATGTAAAGGAGTAAGCAGCATTTTTTTTTCCTTTCACTGATCCTTGTGCTGCCGCCTCTGCTGTATCCATTGCTGCCTTCAAGCAGGAATGTTAAGCTGGGGTCACACTAGCATATAGCACTCGACTCTGTGTTTTTCTATGGGGCAGCTTACATCTGCTGTTATTTTCCGATTTGGCATGAGTGAACTTTGCAGCAAGATTCAGCTCACTTACAGGTCTATGGGTGAGTGTGAAACTTCAGACTGCACTCAGGTGTCATCCCAGTGCAGCCCGATATACGCCGAGAGGCTGATTCTAGCCTTTGATATATACAGCTGCAGTCTATTGATGCATTAAATGGCTGCTATTAGAGCTGATAATGTGCTGCAGCAGTCCACCTCATGTAGGAATTTTTTAGATTTTATGGAGACAATGTAGTGACCAAGAGGTATAAGAAAAGTGCAGCTTTGTTCCTTTTAAAAGGGTTTTCACTTGTTACAATGGTGATGGGCGAACCCGAACAGTAAAGTTCAGGGTCTGTACTGAACACCTACCGTTCGGACATGGACCCCGAACACTGACTTCTTCAGAGAGTCTGTGTTACTATTCGAGTTCGGCACCCCGAACATTGGGTGTTTCCCATGCTGTCATCCACATGACAGCGTGAAAAACATCGGCGGCTCTGATCGCCCAGCCACTGGTCACCCAATGAACAATTAAAACTGTCATTTGTTGCGTAAAATGATTTGTAAGTGCTCTGCCAAGACAATGGCAGCCTATGCACACTGAACTCTATTAGGCCACGTTCACACGCTCAGTATTTGGTCAGTATTTTACATCAGTATGTGTAAGTCAAATCCAGGAGTGGGTGATAAATACAGAAGTGGTGACGTGTTTCTATTATACTTTTCCTCTGATTGTTCCACTCCTGATTACATATACTGATGTTAGATACTGAATGTGGGAACGTGGCCTTACCGATCATGCAGTGTGCGTTTTGCATGGTTTACTTTTCTAAACCAGCTTTGAAATGCTCAGCGATCAGGAAACGTTTACTGATTGGCAAAAGTTTAGTGCTGCTGGTCGGTTCGAGGAAACTGACCTCTCGTTTTGGATAGTTTCCCCTGCATAGCCATTATTCTCAATTTTGGTAATAAATATACAGCTTCCACACACACAGCTTCTGCACAGTTATAGCAAAAATAAATTTTGGCAGATTTACTAATCCTGTATACTATTTGGTCAGAAAACTTAGATTAGAAAGTCTTAAAATGTGCAAATTTATCAGAGTGGTTTATGCTGGACGACAATGTAACATATCCTGTGTAGTCTGTGTACACTAGGAGTTGACTTGCTCTAAATTTGGAGATAAAATGTTGCCTCTGATGCAAGAAGCGAAAAGTGTTTAAAACTTAAAATAAATGTAGGCACGTAACACAAGGTTTTTTTTTTGAGCAAATTGTACATTTAGCTTAGTGAATCTCCCGATTTGCCTGCTGCCACAGTTGTATTAATGTACTTCTAGATTTTAAATTCAATTTACCAATCATTATCAAAGGTATGAAAAAAATTACTTTTACATGATCAGATTAGCTCACATTTTTAGTGAAACACATAGTCAAAAAGCAATATATACACACACACACTAAAGTTTTTTTAATTGTAAAAAAAAATGCACTCCCTGACCCTCTTTTACCCATTTATTACCTTTAAAAAATTAAAGTCCAAAGGGATTTGCCATAAATCCATCTCCCGACGATCCCCATCTCTGGTATATCCAGATGTAGTGATATCAGTAATGTGACCACTCGGCACAGCAGATGGAATGCAATGACAGTAGCGTGTGAATACGGCTGTGACGACAAATGCTGACGTCAGTAAGCTTATTGCAGTTCATAATCTTTTTATTTTTTTCGTGTTTATATGTTTAACATATTGCGCCTGCTAATCACAGCCATGCCAATATTTGGCATGGCTGTGATGGGACTGGAAGTGCCCACTCTGGAAAAGCTTGTTGATTGGCTGCACTGCCGCCTTTCACCAAGCTTTATTATGGCTGCTGAACCCTAACAGAAACACTTCCGGGAGAAATCTGTGTTTGGGGTCCGCACACGGACACTAGTGGTAAGCAATGTTCCCGTCACCAAGATAATGGCCAATGTGGCAGACATCTGAAGAACTTGCTCCAGAATAACAGCTAGGTGTCCTTACTCAACGGAGCTTAACTGGCCAACTCTACTAAAAGCTTTCTTACATTTTTATCATCTCATAATGTAGTCGTAGGCATGTAGAGATCAAATCACATGTTCTAGGATGAATGCTCATCGTCATACAATAAGAGAAAAAAGAATGGATCTACCTGTGGCAAAACATTTCTGTATCCCTGATCACAGCAGCATGGATATGAAATTACTGGTATTGAAAGGTAACTTCAAGTCTCAGAGAGAGAGACAAGTTTGGGAGTACAAATTTATGACGACCTTTGACACTCAGTGCTGGAATGAATGTGTCGCATGGATTTATGTCTTTTTACATCAATTAAGGAATTTCCTTTTAAAACCTTGTGGGGGCATCACAACACAGAACTAGACCCCAATCAGAGGACCATAAAACATCCGGACTCCTCTATGATCTGGTCCAATGTTTATATTTATGTTTCTCCCTCTCCCATATTGATAGTTCTGCTTCACGTCACTTGTCTTATCTATTGCATTTTTTCTAGGCTGTATTGTGCATAAATATGTGACTTCAGATTTTGTATTAGTCTAGCCTGATGAGACCTGAGTAGTCTCGAAAGCTTGCAATGTATTACCATCTTTTCAGTTAGCCATTAAAAGGTATCAACTACTGAGGACTCTCAATCCTGAATATTTTTATGTTCTAGGACAGTGTTTCCCAAACTTCAGTCCTCATGGCCCCCAAACAGATCATGTTTCCAGGATTTCCTTATTATTGCACAGATGATGGAAGCATCATTGCGGTATCAGGAATTCTCTTACCTGTGCAACACTATGGAAATCCTGAAAACATGATCTGTGGTGGGACGTGAGGACTTGAGGTTGGGAAATACTGTTCTAGGACAAAAGTCGAAAACCATCTGACCTTGACAATTTAATACATTAGAAAATGCAGTTCAGCTTGTTGGAACATGACATAGGGAAAACTTTGATTTCACATCAGGATCTGATCCTTTTTCATCTCTAATGTATGCCCTATCTAGTATAACTCCTGGAGACCTTCTGAGAGCTCAGCACGCTTTCACACACAAAATAGCAGGTTTTATAACCAATTTCAAGATTTGCATTTTATTTGGACCCGTTTTCAGAAGGTCACTACTCTTTTATATTTTTCTGTAGCATCTGACAATCGCGTCCAGATCCTCACAGATTTTAGTGTTAAATTTTGGTGGAAACTGTAACACATTATAGTAGCATGAAGTAATTTACAGCAGAGCGGAAAACCATATGTGTTTCTGTCTCTTTAACACTGCCCTCCTCCCTACTTCCCCATCTCTCGCCTCCTCCCAATTCCAGAAACTCTGATTCTTAACCCAAAGCTTCAGTCCTGGGATTGTTGCAACAAAAGGAAGTATAGACAAAAAAAAAGAAGATAAAAGTAATGTCTTTGTTCTGTCTGGAAGGAAAGATGACAATTGGGGAAGAAGTAACAATCTCCAGATTTCTAAATAAAATCTAATCTGGTCCTTTACTAGAGAACCAGCAGCTGGCACACAACCTGGAGGAGATTCATGTATCGCAGAGGTATGTACAATGTTGTGTAGTTTAGGCTTTTTGGATATGTAGACCGTAACGGGAGCGTGCACAGTTAGGACCATACGCCACACTGCATGTTCCTTCTTTGCAAGCTATTGATACTGTGGAGTATTGTAAACGATAGTTCATGGGTATATAAATTACATTTACTCACAGATATCAACCACTGGTTTGTAGGCGTAGGGTTTTCAAATGAATGGCCGCCTCTACGTAAGGTTACAGGATGAAATAAAGGGAACAGACAAGAGACAACATTGTCCATCTAGTGCATGACACTTGTTTGCTGAGCTTCTCGTTCTGTGATTCCAGTGTTGCCCACGCAGGCCGCACGTATGTGGAGTTAGACTCCGAGTGTATGTGAGATCTGGTCTCACAGCATTTCATGTTCTGTTACCTGTTTTAAAGTCTTCGCTTTTAAAGGTTTAATCCACATTTATCTCTGTTTCATTCACATCCCAGTTCTGATATTCTCTCTCCCTATACTGCCATATAAGGCCCTTTAGTGATATTTCCCTGGACACCGCTGACCTTACATATGTGGGAATTTTTCTTTGCCCAAAGATGAATGGCTGTGGTTAGACAGAATTATTTGGCTGTCATTACTGAAACCATTTTTAACTTTTAAGTGGACTGTATGGTGCTACATATGTTCTCTACTGGATTTTTTTTATCTGACTGGATATTAATGTCCCTAATTACATGTTAAACTAAACTTCAACGGATAAAGGGGTGCTCACTCTAGAAGTTCCTTGTAAAGGCGGTGCTTAAATTATTATTATTATTATTATTATTTATTGTTATAGCGCCATTTATTCCATGGCGCTTTACATGTAAGGAGGGGTATACATAAAAACAAGTACAATAATCTTAAACAATACAAGTCATAACTGGTACAGGAGGAGAGAGGACCCTGCCCGCGAAGGCTCACAATCTTCAAGGGATGGGTGATAATACAGTAGGCGAGGGTAGAGCTGGTCGTGCAGCGGTTTGGTCGATCGGTGGTTACTGCAGGTTATAGGCTTGTCGGAAGAGGTCCTGAATAATCAGAAAAATTACTGAAAATTATTTTTATTATTTTTTCTCACAAAATTTCAGGCAGAGGCTTTTACAAAAGAAAATCAGGGCATATAAGACAACCCTTTAAAAAAAATATTCCTGAACATTCAGACACTTGCAACGTTTCGGCTAATCTAAGCCTTTGTCAAGCCTACAGAACAACCAAGAATCAGACATGCCAGTTTGATTTAAAATTTTCAAGACCATAGTGAAAAGAAGGGCTTGGTCTGGGAGTAAAACTGTTTGTTGGATTTTTTTTTGCTACTTGCTTGTCGTGGTTGCAGAACCTTTGGGGTCGCAAGTACTTGTATTGTGCTGTCATGTGGCAGGGACACCTAGCAGACTTTGGCCTCATGACTTGTGTTGTGGCCAAGGTCGCTGTGTAGCCCTAGTCTAAATGGAACATCTCATTACTCAATGACAATCCTTAAGTGACCTATTTGTGTTATTAGCACTAATGAAATAAAGGATTCATGCCCAGTTACAAAGTAAAAACAGTATGTGGACCACAGCCAATGCCTTAATCATCTCTTGATATGGGGTCACTATTGAGTTAAATTCACATCTCCTGTCTGCACATTAAAGTTGACGTTATATTTGGAATGTCTTATCTCTACACAGCTCTCCCTCATCATGAAACGATTGACAACTCCTCATCTGGACGTGCGCTTCTTCCCTCGTTTTTTGGGTCTGTTTAGAAGATGCCGATCCTCTCCTCAACCACTTGATGCACCTCCTAAGGGGCAGTTACGTCTTCACTCACTTCCTGGAGCTTTTCTATTCGTGGGTATATTTCTTGTATTAATAGGTCTAACTGTGGCTGTCATTGGCTACTGGCCTCTCAAATCCAATAGCCAATTGTCCTCAATGCCTTCTTCACAACCCCAGCAATCTGAAGAGAGACTGAAACTGATTGGTCCTGTCATAATGGGATTTGGTCTTTTTGTATTTATATGTGCTAATACACTTCTCTATGAAAACCGGGACATGGAAACAAGGAGGCTCCTCCAAACCAGTGTCGTCACACAGGAACATGCTGACATGGCTTTATCTGCTAATAGTGGGGTGAAGGTGCAAGCCCAGCATACATGGAGTGACAGTTCTGGAGAGTTGGACAATAGGAGGAATATATTAATTAGGGCACAACTTTTGTGTCCCCCCATGAATGACCTCTCTCTTTCTCTTGTGAGTATACACTCAGATCCATGTATTTCATCCTTGCCACAACTGGGCGAGAGAATCAAGCTCAAAGAGGAAGCAGGAAGATGCTACAGCTCTGATGTCAAGCTAAATATCAGAACGAGACCAGTAAAAGAAGGTGTTCTAGAGATTCCCCATAGAGGCCAAAAATGTCGTAGTTGGCCAAGACTGGAAATCGTTGATGGTGGGAACGCAAAAGTTAATGAAGCTTCAGAGGAAGTATTAAAAGGAAGTAGGGAGAGTAGCCAAGAGACTGTACCTGAAGTGGTGTGAAATGTCACAATATGTAAGAAGATAGTGCTTAGGGAAAAAAGTGGTCTATTAACATGAAGTTGTCCATGAATATGGGTATACCCGAATCCTTCCTGAAATGAAGATAGAACAATGTGACAGCATAATGCTGCGGCTCCAGTGTATTATGTAGCATGTGCTATTATGAAAAATCTTGCAAAATGTGCACCAAATAAATGACTGATTTACATTTTGTAAAGTTCCATATTTAAAACTGTAAGAATGTGACCCATTGAGATAGAGAGAGAGAGAAAGAGATATATCTATTTATTTTTCCGTATGCACGGTATTCAATAAGGTCAAACATTTTCCCGCATTGAACATGACTATCAAGTGGATGCAACATGACATTATTTTTACCCTAATGAATTCTGTATGGGACAAAAGATTTCCACCTGTGGTGAGAGCAATTCACAAATTTTACTGGGATGAGCAAAGTTACAGCTGCATGTAACTTTTAGTATATGTATTAACAGCGTGTCGTTAATGTTTAGTGTCGGTGTTTGCAGTACTTTATTCTCATAGTATACATTTATAAGGTCATACCTGTGATGTGTGTGTGACCTGTTACTTTTTATCTCTTTGGATATCACTACTATCCGGTTAAGGTCTGCTTTCATGTCTTCCCTTATGTGTGGTCACAGACATTAGAAGGCTCTCCACCTAAGCGAGCCTACGTTCTCTTTGAGAAAGCTCTCACCAGACATGTTGAGACATGGCTTATCTCCAGGACAACAATGTGATTGGCTGTCCGAAATCAGATATACCCAATCAGCATCTTACCCAACAATCAGTTGTCCTGGCTCCCATACACATTAGGCCTGTTTCACACCTCCGTTGTTGGCGGACAGTTGATATCCGCCAAAAAGGAAAAGTAGCGGATCCGCCACCGTTATTTGATACACGAATGTTAGCGGCCGCTAAGTCTGTCGGATCCGGTGAATATTAAAAGCACCGGAAATTTAAAGCGATCGCGGTCCGGAAGGAGAGAGACAGAAAGATTTTCGCCGCTCCCTGGAACGGCATTTCATAGTTAAAATGCTTCCCGGCGTGAAGCTTCCGGGCATGCGCATTGCAAAATAGCGGACCATCAAAGAGAAAAAAAGTTAGTGTCCGTCCCATCCGCCCTGGAGACGCTGAAATCTTGGCGGATCCGTCAAAAAACGGGTGGGACGGACGAACGTCACTCAAGATCCGCCACTAATGAAAGTCTATGGGGGAAAAAAACGGATCCGCCCCTTTTTAGGCGGATCCGTTTTTTGCAAAAATTGGCGGATTTTTACTGACGTCAAAAAACGGAAGTGTGAAACAGGCCTTAGACTGTCAGATTAACTCATTCTGAACATGCACAGTGTACCTCTGAAGCCGGGTAGTGTACACCTGTCTTCAGCAGCGCAATAACTTGCATGAAAGAAAGTTGAGTGCGTGCGAGAGTTTTGCAGAGAGCTGGCCATGACACCAACTCTCGCA
Organism: Dendrobates tinctorius; assembly: GCF_039654945.1. NCBI lineage: Eukaryota > Metazoa > Chordata > Amphibia > Anura > Dendrobatidae > Dendrobates > Dendrobates tinctorius. The sequence continues at coordinate 35,534,924 of NW_027361683.1, forward strand.
AATCATATCACACCCACAGGGGGCATGATAACATGGTGAGGGGGATGACATGTCTGGGGAAACAATCGACCCTACGACTAGTCAAAATGACACATTCTAAATCTACTTTAGAAATACTTTTTCTAAAGATCTGTTTGTGTCATGCATTAAAGAGACTGTTAGGCAGGGAATTCATACAGGAATATACTAGTGGCTTGGGGGGGCATGAGGGACCTGTAATGTTCACTTTAACATCTCAAGGGTCTGACCGGGTTTAATGCATTTTGAGAATAGAGTCCAGGTCTTATATATTTCCTATACACTATATATATGTGTGCCCCCCCCCCCCCCAAAAAAAAAAAAAAAAAAAGTGGATGCACCTTTCTGTTCTTTATTCCTGAAAGAAGACATTTGGTTATGAACATGTTGGTCCATACATCATGCCTTGTTCCAACCATTATTCTTACCAATAGATACATCATGAAGTATGTTAATGATGAGGGGATAAATCATAGCTGACAACTTCTATAATACAATAATGAAGCGTTTTGTTCCAGGAAACTTTATGCAAGTAGACATACAAATTTAGATCTGCGTGCAGTGTGCATTTATGTATGCACTAGATTAAGGCCCGATGCTATCGCATCGAGAGGATAGTGACACACCTCTTGCCATGTTAACCCTCAATACACACACACCTCCTCAACACACACTCCTCTCACCTATCACCATCTCCACTCACATCCACTCACTCTTTCACTCCACATACGACCCTTTCTCTCACTCCGTCTCTCATACACTGTCATCGTCGCTGCTCCGTGATCCCCGACATCATCCGCCGGCGCCATCCTGGATCCCGACGTTGTCCACGCCGGCGACATGTTCTTGCGGCCATGCCATCTTGAGTATTCTGAAATCCTGCGAGTGGACATTAGTGGAGATAGTGAAAGGTGAGAGGAGTGTGTGTTGAGGAGTGGTGTGTTGAGGGTTAACATGGCAAGAGGTGTGCTGTGACGTCACCAGTTACAACTGGACGGAAGTTGTTACAACCCGGAAGCTGCTTAGCGCATTTATTATAGTAGATTAAGGCCCGATGCTATCGCATCGAGAGGATAGTGACACACCTCTTGCCATGTTAACCCTCAATACACACACCTCCTCAACACACCACACCGCCTCAACACACACTCCTCTCACCTTTCACCATTTCCACTCACGTCCATTCACTCTTTCACTCCACATACGACCCTTTCTCTCACTCCGTCTCTCATACTCACACCGTCATCGTCGCTGCTCCACGATCCCCGACATCATCTTCTGCCGGCGCCATCCTGGATCCCGACATTGTCCACGCCGGCGACATGTTCTTGCGGCCATGCCATCTTGAGTATTCTGAAATCCTGCGAGTGGACATTAGTGGCTCACCATTGTCATTTTGAAACACGACTGATACTTCACTGACAGTGGGATTATTGTAGCGTTGAGGGTCTTGAGTACGATCTTGTTTAATAGCCATAGTGATGTTTGGCATGACAGTTCCGTTTTGTACATTTTTGATTTTCTTTACATCGTAAGCATTGTTCGTTTGCGGTAGTGGTATCGAGAATGTAAAGTTGGGCAAATGCGCGTTGCTGGTCAAATGAGGGATGTAGTGTTCCAGTTCTATGATAGATCTGGCCATGTATGCGGAAACAGTATGGGCCATATATAGAATGGGAGGAATAGGGCTAAGTGACAGCACATGTGAAAAAGACTTGGGTATACTAATAGATCACAGACTGAATATGAGTCAACAGTGTGATGCAGCAGCAAAAAAGGCAAATGCAATTCTAGGATGTATTAACAGAAGCATACAGTCTAGATCACGTGAAGTAATTATTTCCCTCTACTCCTCTTTGGTCAGACCTCATCTGGAATATTGTGTCCAATTTTGGGCACCACATTTTAAAAAAGACATCAACAAACTGGAGCAAGTTCAGAAAAGAGCGACCAGAATGGTGACCGGTCTGCAAACCCTGTCTTATGAGGAAAGGTTGCAGGATTTGGGAATGTTTAGTTTGCAAAAGAGAAGACTGAGAGGAGACTTAATAGCTGTCTACAAATATCTAAAGGGCTGTCACATTGTAGAAGGATCAACTTTATTCTCATTTGCACAAGGAAAGACTAGAAGCAATGGGATGAAGCTGAATGGGAGGAGACACAGATTAGATATTAGAAAAAACTTTTTGACAGTTAGAGTGATCAATGAGTGGAACAGGCTGCCACGAGAAGTGGTGAGTTCTCCTTCAATGGAAGTCTTCAAACAGAGGCTGGACAGACATCTAACTGGGATGATTTAGCGAATCCTGCTTTGAGCAGGGGGTTGGACCAGATGGCCCAGGAGGTCCCTTCCAACTCTACGATTCTATGATTCTATGATATCCAGGAGGTGAGATTTCGCCGACGCCATCTTTTTGGATCCCGATGTCGTCCACGCCAGCGATATGTTGTTGCGGCGACGCCTTCTTGAATATCGCGGGATTTCACGAAATCCAAGATGGCGTCCCGCAAGAACATGTCGGCGGCCTGGAGAACGTCTGGATCCTGGATCGCGGCGGCGGAGGAAGATGTCGGGGCAGCGACGATGACGGTGTGAGTATGAGAAACGGAGTGAGAGAAAGGAACGTATGTGGAGTGAAAGAGTGAGTGGACATGAGTGGAGGTGAAAGGTGAGAGGAGTGTGTGTTGAGGCGGTGTGGTGTGTTGAGGGTTAACATGTGCGTGTGTGTGTGGTGACGTCACCGGTTACAACTGGACGGAAGTTGTTACAACCGGAAGCTGGTTAGGGCATTTATTATTATAGATGTGCTCGCACACCTGTTCAAAGCAGTTAAAACTTGTTTGAATCACTGACTGGTAACCAACTTACGATTTTACTTAAAAAAAAAAAAAAATGCTTTGTCCCAATTAATTTGCACAGCACTGTGTGTGTGTGTGTGTGTGTATATATATATATATATATATATATATATATATATATATACACCGTATTTTTCTCTTTATAAGACGCTTTGGATTATAAGACGCACCCCAAATTTTGAAGAGAAAAATATATTTTTTTTTTAATAAAATGATGGTGCTTGTAATCCATGTGTCTTGTTTCTTACCGGGGGTGGTGGCTGCGGTGAAGTGGGGTCCCAGGGTCGCTGCTGGAGGAGGCAGGAGTGGGGTGATGCCGCAGGCAGGGATGAGGGGGGTGCTCCAATGTGCAGCGCACTGCTGCCAGGGGGGCTTGTGCTGCTGCCGGGTTTCTCCGGGTGCTGAGATCTCATCGTTCGAGATCTCAGTCCCAAGATCACCATCAGCGCATGCGCCGCCCACGGCAGCGGCCATATTGCCAGAGTCCATCACACAGAGGGAACCGAAAAAGTGCCCCGGGGCTCTGGCTTGTTACACAATGTCAGCAGAGCCCCGGGCAGTGCCAGAGACACCGCTGGGCACCGGAGACACCACCAGAGATACCCGGAGACACCCATACATCCCTGCGGCCTACACCCGGTAAGGCATGTATGCTTTGTAAGACGCACCCCCATTTTCCCCCCAAGTTTGGGAGAAAAAAGTGCATCTTACAAAGCGAAAAATACGAGATATATATATATATATATATATATATCTCCATCCATGCCCTTAAGGCTGGGGCTATGCGGTAATGTGTCCCGCAACTACTGTTCTCACACACGTCATGTGACTTATTTTGTTGTAAAATAACAACATGTGAAATGCATTGAAGTCTATGGCTGGAGAGTCGTATGCAACTTGTAACCAGCAACAAAAAATCCAATGCATTTGCAACTCTTGCAATCGCAGAAGAGCACAACTCAGTGCGACTCAATAGGAAGCCATAGATGCAGCGTTGCAAGCCCTAGCCTAGCACATCACAACATAAAGAATGGTGTGTTCTTATCCCATGTGGCAACGATGTTACCAGTTTTAGAAACTTTAGCCACAACATAGTTTTCTATGGTTCCAATCAGAGAATAATAAACAGATGACATCCAGTATTATTTATAGTGGCCTGTGAAGATATTCCTTGATACAAAAGATTTTATAGTGAAACATCTATAAATAAATGATTCCGGATTTCTTTTCTTAATATTCTGCAGTGTAGGGTCGGGTATGGGTACTGCACGGCACTGGTTAACTGGCATGAGTATTCGACGCTGGGAGAATTAAGAACATTTGTTGGCGCCCCATCTGGGAGGAAGTGATTGGATCCAGATGTGGAATCTATGCTTCCCGGCTATATAGGCCTTCTGCAGGAGATCATTGTGGAGTTGAGGTTTTCTTAACTGTCTCCGTTCTGGATTTCTTCATAAAATAAGACCAATTCCTCTGTGACATTATACCATTTTTTCCATTAGACTCTAGTATCTTATGTACTGTAGTTTATATTATCAGATTTTTGTTTTTATTTTGCAAAATTAAAGAAATAAAGGGGGTAGGTAGAGTAATCTCACTTATGAAAAATTCCCCAAGGGTGTCCTTCCAGCTTGACAGGTAGAGCTGTTTCCATTGGGCCTAGCAGATGGGAAGACTTTATCCACTCTTAATGGGAAGGTGTAATTAGAAAATAATGTACAACAGTGCTCTTATTATCTTCACAGGCAAGATAACAATGAAATGTAACACCTCTGTATAAGGATATATGGCTTCTTCATAATGTATTTCTGAATCTTGTTAAATGGAACCGATCAACACTTTTTTTTTTAACATAAGGAAGTAGCGGCATGGCTGTGCAAGTGCTTGTTCCCCAATAAAAATTATACCTCAGGCTGGAAATACAGCGGAGCGTGTCACTGCACAGAAGACGCAGCCCAATTACATTGACATGGTGGCCCCTGTGGACGTCCAACCTGATTTGCATGTGGCTTCCACATTAGATTTCTCATGACTACCACATAAAATCCCTACAAAAAAGGTATGTTTTATTGTGGGACAAGCACCTATACAGCCATGCCACTACTTCCTTAAGTAAAGATGTGAGACAGGTTTCCTTTCGAAGGGAACCGGTCATGTAAAAAAATGAAATATATTTAATCTGCAGATGTGGCGTTAACCTGCAAGTTAATGGTGTTCTGAAGCTGGCCAACGCACTGAGATCCCAGCTGTCGGTAGGAAATGGACTTTCTCCCAGCAGCCTCATGCTTTCAGTTATAGAGTTGCAGCTTCAGTCACTGCTCATTCGGAGACTGAAATCACACCCCGGCACTGACAGACAGCCTGCTCTAGAGTGCATCAGTACAGAGCTAGCTGTCAGTGAGTGGCATCTGCAACCTTGCTCAGGCACTGACACACAGCCTGCTCTACAGTGCATCAGTACAGATCTAGCTGTCAGTGAGTGGCATCTGCAACCTTGCTCAGGCACTGACAGACAGCCTGCTCTACAGTGCATCAGTACAGAGCCGGATGTCAGTGAGCAGTGTCTAACCAAGTCCAGGCGCTGACTGACAGCCGACTCTTTACTGATGCACTGTAGAGCCATGTGTCAAAGAGTCTGCTGTCTCTCAGTGCCGGGGTATAGTTACAGACGCCGCTCACTGACAGCTGGCCCTGTACTGATGCACTGTAGAGTCATCTGTGAAAAAGTTGGCTGTCAGTCAGTGCCTGAGCATGGTTACAGACACTGCTCACTGACAGCTGGCTCTGTACTGATGCACTTTAGTGCTGGCTGTCAGTTCCGGGATGTGATTTCAGTCTCCATTCACTATGTACTGAGCAACCGCATTGGCCCACCCCAATAACTGACAGCCCAAGGCTGCCGTGAGGAATGAAGTTAATTTCCTCCCAGAAGCCGGGCTTTCAGTGCAGTGGCCACACAGCTTCAGAACATTATTAGCCTGTAGACTAGCCCCATATCGGCATGCTCAAAGTGTTTATTCACAACAGGATTCCTTTAAAAAATTCTCAAGCAAATTGTCTGTACTGAGAGAAAAAAAATGTGCAGCAAATAGAATAAAACCCCATAATGTGAAGAAATATAAAATAAAAACTTTTCTACAATTGTAAAATAAAAACAGATAAGAAAATATGCATTGCTATCTGCTTTAACCCCTTGATGTCATAACACTAACAAATTATACTACCCAAGTAATCAATAAAAATATTTTAATCTTCATTAAATATATCATAATAAAACATACAGTTAAAAAGCTGGAATAAAGGGGGTAAATTTATACAGCAACTGAAGTGGTAATCAAAACCGTTCAAAAGTTTGGGGTCACCCAGACAAGTTTGTGTTTTCCATGAAAACTCATACTTTTATTAATCACATGAGTTGCCAAATAAATTTAAAATATAGTCCAGACATTGACAAGGTTCGAAAAAAAGATTTTTATTTGAAATAATAATTTTCTCCTTCAAACTTTGCTTTCGTCAAAGAATGCTCCCTTTGCAGCAATTACAGCATTGCAGACCTTTGGCAGTTAATATGCTGAGGTAATCTGGAGAAATTTTACCCCATGCTTCCAGAAGCCCCTCCCACAAGTTGGTTTGGCTTGACGGGCACATTTTGCGTACCATACGGTGAAACTGCTCCCACAACAGCTCAATGGGGTTGAGATCTGGTGACTGCGCTGGCCACTCCATTACAGATAGAATACTAGCTGCCTGCTTCTTCCCTAAATAGTTCTTGCATAATTTGGAGGTGTGCTTTGGGTCATTGTCCTGTTGTAGGACGAAATTGGCTCCAATCAAGCACTGTCCACGGGATATGGCATGGCGTTGTAAAATGGAGTGATAGCCTTCTTTATTCAAAATCCCTTTTACCTTGTACAAATCTCCCACTTTACCAGCACCAAAGCAACCCCAGACCATCACATTACCTCCACCATTCTTGACAGATGGCGTCAGGCACTCTTCCAGCATCTTTTCAGTTGTTCTGGGTCTCACAAATGTTCTTCTGTGTGATCCAAACACCTCAAACTTGGATTCGTCTGTCCATAACACTTTTTACCAATCTTCCTCTGTCCAATGTCTGTTCTTTTGCCCATATTAATTGTTTCCTTTCATTAGCCAGTCTCGGATATGGCTAATCTTTGCCACTCTGCCCTGAAGGCCAGCATCCCGGAGTCACCTCTTCACTGTAGACGTTGACACTGGTGTTTTGCGTCTACTATTTAATGAAGCTGACAGTTGAGGACCTGTGAGGCGTCGATTTCTCAAACTACAGACTGTAATGTACTTGTCTTGTTGCTCAGTTGTGCAGCGGGGCCTCCCACTTCTCTTTCTACTCTGGTTAGAGCCTGTTTGTGCTCTCCTCTGAAGGGAGTAGTACACACTGTTGTAGGAAATCTTCAGTTTCTTGGCAATTTCTCGAATGGAATAGCCTTCATTTCTAAGAACAAGAATAGACTGTTGAGTTTCACATGAAAGTTCTTTTTTCTGGCCATTTTGAGAGTTTAATGGAACCAACAAATGTAATGCTCCAGATTCTCAACTAGCTCAAAGGAAGGTCAGGTTTATAGCTTCTCTAATCAGCCAAACAGTTTTCAGCTGTGCTAACATACTTGTACAAGAGTTTGCAAGGTTATTCTAACCATCCATTAGCCTTCTTACACAGTTAGCAAACACAAAGTACCATAAGAACACTGGAGTGATGGTTGTTGGAAATGGGCCTCTATAACATATGAAGATATTGCATTACAAACCAAATGCTTACAGCTAGAATAGTCATTTAAAACATTAACAATGTATAGAGTGAAAAATTGTAAAAAAAAAATACTGGGGGATTTTACGGGAAGATAAGACCATAGAGGATCTATTACCAATGGAGCCAAAATTCATTTATAGAAAGGCAAGAAACAGTACCTGTTGTGAATTCACTTTCTGGCCTACCTCTCGTTACTAGTAAAGGTAGTGGAGCTGGTTATATTGACAGAGGGGTCGTGAGTTCTCTTTCAGGGCTCCCTCTGGTGGTTACAAGAGGTAATGGAGCTGATCTAATTAACAGAGGCCTGCCACCTGATAATGAGGAGGACGATTGGACATCTGGAGTTTCTGACTGGATTTAAGACAGCCGACTCCCTCTATCCCTGCTGGTGATTTTTTTCCTGCCTCCTGAGGTCTTAGTTTCCAGCTCAGTCCCGCATGCTCAAGCTAAGTATTCTTTTGCTATTGCTCACATTTGATTTGGTTTTGTCTATTCAGTTTTGTGTGGTCAGCCAGCCTCGGCTGGGGCTGTGCTGAATTTCCATCCTTATGTTACTGCTTGTGCCAGTTTGTTTTTGTCCCTTATTAGAATGGCCTCTTTTTCCTCTGCTTTCAGAATATGCCAGAGTGCTGATATAGTGGGCGAAGTCGAGTGACTTCAGTATTTTTCTATCAGATGTGTTGGACATTTTTTGCAGGGTTTTTGCGTGATTGCAGACAGTGTCTTTCCTTTCCTGTCCTGTCTAGTTACTGTGGGCCCCATCATTTGCTCAGCCTATTTTCCTACCTGCGTTTGTGTTTTTATCTTGTCTCACCGACAATATATGTTTGGGGGCTGTCTATTCCTTTGGGGTCTGCTCTGGGGCAGTTTAGATTTCCCCTTTCTTGCTTTAGGCTTATTTAGCTCTCCAGCTGTGTCGAGTCATCTAGAATCATCGTAGGTACGCTCCACGGCTACTGCTAGTTGTGTGGATAGGATCAGGGTCTGCAATCTGCTTAATTACCAACCTCTCTGGTTTTCTGTGGCTTAGCTTGATCTTGCTTTCCTCCTTGGTGACCCAATCATAACAAGTACCTATAGCCAATCCAAGAAAAGTACCCCAATCTGGTCCCTTTGGTCAGAGACCTGGCTATTACCCATGCCGCGGTTGCCGGATTTGTAAAACATTAAAAACAGAAAAACAGTTTATCATATCCAACGGAAATGAAATATTTAAAATCCAGGATTTCATTACGTGTAACACAGCAGGGGTTATCTATTCATTAAGATGCCCCTGTGCTAAACTATATATAGGACGCATTACGAGTAAGGGTGAATGAGCACCTTGGGAATATAAATAAAAAATTCCTAGGACATCCCTTGTCTAAACACTATTGCGAATATCATGGGGGATCCCTTATGGGAAAGACAATAACAGGTCTCCAAGTTGTGCGCAAAAGTTGGCGAAAAGGAGACTATATTAAGCAAATGTCCCGCATGGAGAGTCAGTGGATTTTTAATATGGACAGTCTCGCACCTAAGGGGTTACACTGTGAGGTTGAATTATTTTGATTCAATTAAGGGTTGTACCAGAAGATATTCAAGGTGACCAATTCCTCCATTGGACCATCCCTGATGAAGGAAACCGTGTTTTTTTCCGAAACTAGTCGGAGATGAATTGGTCCACTGTACTCCCTGTAATCTATCACGTGACCGGTGACATCACGAAGGTCCTGTTGGCTCATCTCACGCCACAGCTTCACATCGTGCACACTGCATGCCGACGCGCTGCTGGAAGAGGGGAGTGTGGAGTGTCTGTCACTGGCCGGGTCAGCACTCCTGAAGAGCCGTGGTATTAACCCACATTTATCTGGCAAATATTCAATCTGACTTCACATCAAGATATACAATGCTCTTTACTGGTCCTCTGGAGTCCAGACATCCACTCAGATTATACCTAAGGTAATAATAACTAACTTGGAGCAATCCAGTTCATTTGTGTGTGTTTTTTTAGTTCACTACAAGCTAAAGGGGTTCATTATTAAGCGCAAATTTTAATTATTTATTTATATTTTATTGATCACATTGGTGGTGTGTTCCTAATTTGCAGCAAGTGTTCCTCTCCTCTTTTTTTCTACAGTTACTAGCGCCACCTACAGTCTATACTAGATAATGTATAGAGTGTATTTCTGAATCATTTAATGCTAGCTTCATTGGAAAAAAAACTGTTTTTTGTTTTTTTTCAAAAATAAGGAAATGTCTAAGTGACCCAAAACTTTTGAACGGTAGTATACATCTCAGTAAATAAAAGTAAATTATTATTATTATTTATTTTTAAAGCATCATTGGTTCCATGGTGCTGTACATGAGAAGGGGTTACATACGAATTACAGATATCACTTACAGTAAATAAACTAACAATCACTGACTGATACACAGGGGAAAGAGAACCCTGCCCTTTCGGGCTTACATGCTACAGGATGGTGGGGAAGGAGACAGTAGGTTGGGGGGTTGCAGCAGCTCCAGTGATTATGAGGCGGTAGCTCCAGTAGTGGTGAGGAGGCAGCGGGGATCATTGCAGGCTGTAGGCTTTCCTGAAGAGGTGGGTTTTCAGGTTCCGTCAGAAGGATCCGAGTGTGGATGATAGCCAGACGTGTTGGGGAAAAGAATTCCATAGGATGGGGGCTATTTGGGAGAAGTCTTGGAGGCGGTTGGGTGAGGAGCGAATATGTGTGGAGGAGAGAAGGAGGTCTTGGGAGGACTGGAGATTACGTGAGGTAAAGTATCGGGAGATTAGTTCAGAGATAAATGGAGGAGACAGGTTGTAGATGGCCTTGTAGGTCAGTATTAGTAATTTGAATTTGATACGCTGAGGGAATGGAAGCCAGTGAAGAGATTTGCAGATGGGAGAAGCGGAGGAGTAGCGAGGAGAGAGATCAATTAGTTGGGCGGCAGAGTTGAGGATGGACTGGAGAGGTGCGAGGGTATTAGCAGGGAGGCCACAGAAAAGGATGTTGCAGTAGTCGAAGCGGGAGATGATGAGGGCATGTACAAGTAGATTGAGGGTTGAGGAAGGGACGGATTCTGGAAATATTTTTGAGCTGGAGGCGACAGGAGGTGGAGAGAGCTTGGATGTGCGGTTTGAAGGACAGAGCAGAGTCGAGGTTTACTCCGAGGCAGCGGACCTCCGTTACGGGGGAAAGTGTGATGTCGTCAATTGTTATAGAAAGGCCGGGTAAGGAAGATCTGTGGGATGGGGGAAAGATGATTAGTTCAGATTTGTCCACAATACAATATGTAAATACAATGTCACAAAATTGGTATCCATGTGTTGTGTGTTCCATGAATAGACACAGTGCAAAAAGGAGCAAATACAAACTCTATCCAAAGGAATGGATTATTACCAAGGTTAGTAAGGCATATTCAGTACATAAGGTGTTATAACTCTACCTAGTGGTTATAGAGAAAAATGGCACATTATTAAGGGATATAGCCCTAAATATACTCTAGCATTCCTTTGTATTCTTGATTTAAATATATAAATGTAACAACCAGTACACCATATTCATGGAAAATAAGATAAATTAAGATGGCAGTCTATAAAAGGATAAAAAGTGCAAACAAGTGCTGGGTGGAGTGTTCCATGAATACTGTGCAACTGGTGGTACAATAAGTAGTAAACATATAGGCTAAGCTAAAGACTGAATATAAGCCAACACAATCATGTCAAATGTATATAGATTGAAAACAGTTACCACAACTCCCTCTTAGAGTTTGAATCAAGAGTACAAAGGAATGCTAGAGTATACAGCTCTGTTAAAAATTAAGAGGCCACTTCCAAATTTTCAGTTTGTCTGATTTTTCTCTTTATAGGTATAATTTTGAGTAAAAATCTAAATTGCTCTTTTATTCTATAAACTACTGACAACATGTCTTCGAATTTCCAAGCACTAAATTTTGTATTTATTTTCAGAAAATGAGAAATAGTCAAAATAACCAAAAAATACAGTGCTTGCAGACCTCAAATAATGCTAAGAAAACAAGTTCATAATCATTTAGAAACAATACTAATGTTTTAAGTCAGGAAGAGTTCAGAAATCAATATTTTGTGGAATAACCATGATTTTTAGTCACAACTTTCATGCATCTTGGCATGCTTGCCACCAGTCTGTCACACTGCTTCTGGCGCAAAAATATAAGCAGTTCTTTTTTGTTTGATGGCCTGTGACTATCCATCATCCTCTTAATTACACTCCAGATGTTTTCAATGGGGTTCAGGTCTGGAGAATGGGCTGCACATGACAGGGTTTTGATGTGGTGGTCTCTTAATTTTTGCCAGAGCAGTATTTAGGGCTACATCCTTTAATAATGTGCCATTTTTCTCTATAACCACTAGGTAGAGCTATAACACCTTATGTACTGTGTGTGCCTTACTAACCTTGGTAATAATCCATTCCTTTGAACAGAAGATTGTATTTGCTCCTTTTTGCACTGTGTCTATTCATGGAACACACAACACTTAAATACCAATTTTGTGACATATTGTATTTACTATTATTTACTGAGATGTACTGTGTATATGATTGATTACCACTTCAGTCACTGTATAAATTTACCCCCTTTATTCCAGTTTAACTGTAGGTATTATGAAATATACAGTATATGAAAATATTAAAATATTTTAATTGTTTACGCTATGCTGGTGTTTTGTCTATCCTTAAAACTCCCATATACGGTTATTGCCCCACATTTGCTGCATTCCCCTTGATGTCATATGATTTGGTCATAAAGACCAAGAATGCCTATTCATTTTACTTTCATTGCCACATTCCCAGAACCATTTTTTCTTTCCAGTAACAATCTTGTGAGGGCATTTTTTGGGGGATCAGTTACAGGTGCGTCTCACAAAATTAGAATATAATCAAAAAGTTTATTTATTTGAGTTCTTTAATTGAAAAAGTGAAACTTGTATATTATATAGAGTAGTTACAGAGTGATCTAGTTCAAGTGTTTATTTCTGTTAATGTTGATTATGGCTTACAGCTAGTGATGAGCGAGTGTGCTCGTTACTCGAGTTTTCCGAGCATGCTCGGGTGTTCTCCGAGTATCTTGGGCGCGCTTGTAGATTGCATTTGTGTCTCCGCAGCTGCATGATTTGCGGCTGTTTGACAACCTGAACACATGCAGGGGATTGCCTGTTTGTTAGGCAATCCCCACATATATTCAGGCTGTCTAGCAGCCACAAATCATGCAGCTGCGGAGACACAAATGCAATCTACAAGCGCGCCCAAGATACTCGGAGAACACCCGAGCATGCTCAGGAAAACCGGAGCAACGAGCACACTCGCTCATCACTACTTACAGCCAATGAAAACCCAAAAGTCATTCTCTCAGTAAATTAGAATACTTTATAATACCAGCTTAAAAAATGATTTTAAAATCTGAAATGTTGGCCTACTGAAATGTATGTTCAGTAAATGCACTCAATACCTGGTCAGGGCTCCTTTTGCATCAATTACTGCATCAATGCAGATGGATCCAGGACATAGGCTACAAGTGTCGAATTCCTTGTATCAAGCCACTCATGACCAATAGAAAACGCCAGAAGCGTCTGACCTGGGCCAAGGAGAAAAAGAACTGGACTGTTGCTCAGTGGTCCAAGGTGTTGGTTTTAGATGAAAGTAAATTTTGCGTTTCATTTGGAAATCAAGGTCCCAGAGTCTGGAGGAAGAGTGGAGAGGCACAGAATCCAAGCTGCTTGAGGTCTAGTGTGAAGTTTCCACAATCCCTCTGCCGACAAGCTTTTTGGAGATGGAAATTTCTTTCTCCAGCAGGACTTGGCACCTGTCCACACTACCAAAAGTACCAATACCTGGTTTTAAAAACAACAGTATCACTGTGCTTGATTGGCCAGCAAACTTGCCTGACCTTAACCCCATAGAGAATCTATGGGGTATTGTCAAGAGGAAGATGAGAGACACCAGAACGAACAATGCAGATGAGCTGAAGGCTGCTATCAAAGCTACCTGGGCTTCCATAATAACCTCAGCAGTGCCACAGGCTGATCACCTCCATGCCACGCTGCATTGATGCAGTAATTGATGCAAAAGGAGCCCCGACCAAGTATTGAGGGCATTTACTGAACATACATTTCAGTAGGCCAACAATTCCTATTTTAAAATCATTTTTCAAGCTGGTGTTATAAAGTATTCTAATTATTCTAATTTACTGAGATAATGACTTTTGGGTTTTCATTGGCTGTAAAGGTCCCGTTACATTTAGCGACGCACCAGCGATCCCGACAACGATACGACCTGGTCAGGATTGCTGGTGCATCGCTAAATGGTCGCTAGAGAGCTGCCAAACAGGCAGATCTCTCCAGCAATGCAGCAGCGATACAGCGATACACTATATAAAATAACAGGACAGAAACCGGGAGGGGGGAGAGAAAAGAGTAAACGTGCCTCTGACACATACCCTCAGCCTACAGCAGTGATATCAGTCACACTAGTGACCGGTAATAGCAGAGGAGTGGTGGTAAGCGGTAGCGGTAACAATATGCCATATAAAAAAACAATAAAGCCATGATAGGTACACACACACAAAGTTAACTGGACGCTTACCAGACAGAATGCACGGACCCAGCACCGCAGGTCATCTTGTAAACAATCCCTACCGATCTGCAGTTGATGAATTGATGAATGGAATATGTCTTTCCTGTAACATTACTGTGAAATTCATTGTCTTGTAGGATCGATGTACAGTATTTACAATTACCACATTTAAAGCACCTTTTAGGTTGGGTGCCCAACCATGTGGAACTGGTTGTGGTGTTCGGGGTGAAATGGCTGCGGACTAATCTATCTTTAATAGAACGACCTTTCCTGTACGTTATTTGCGGAGTTCTAGGTATGACCCCCAAAAAGTCCTGGTCCATACAGAGAATTGGCCAGTGCCGTTTGATGATCTCCCTAAGGTCATTGGCTCCATTTGAGAATTTTGTAATGAACCTAATGGTCCCTTCATCTGTGGCTTTCTGAGTTGGAGTTAACAGTTATTTTCTGTCCCTATCCACAGATGCTTTATAAGCCTTCTTTAGGATGCCATCTGGATATCCATGTTCTTGGAATCGGGACCTCAATTAACCAATTAACGTTTAGAAACCCGATGTTTACCTTGGTTACCAGATCGCTGGTCTCCCGCTTGCCACACGCAGTGATGCGTGCTGGCCAGCGGGAGACCAGCGATCAAAAAAATGCCCTGGCCATTCCAGGACGATCGGCAATGCACGGCAGGGGGGCCGGGCGCTGGTAAGTGTCACACACAGCGATCTCGTTGGTGGGATCTCTGTTGCGTCACAAAACTTGTGACTCAGCAGCAATCTCGCTAGCGAGATCGCTGTGTGTGACAGGGGCTTAAGAATAGGAGAGCATCACAGAGACATCATAAATAAATGGGACACTCCAGTGGCTAACCACATTAACCAGGTCCACAATGGGGATGATAAGGCTGTGAGTTTCATGGGTATTGAAAGAGTCCCAAAAAATCAAAGGGGAGGTGATTGGGATAAACAAATTCTTCAAAGAGAAACGTTTTGGATTTTCTCCCTACAAACAGCGCACCCCAAGGGACTCAACGAGCTACTTACCTTTTCTTCCTTCTTGTAGGGAGAAAATAAACAGGGTCATTTAACCAAGGGAGAGCTGCCGTTGAGTGGGGGCGCCACTTGTGCAGGGCTTTAGGGTGCCAACCTCCGCGTTAGGTAGGAGACAGGCAGAGAGGGATTAACAGGGTGAGACATAGTGAGTACCCTTTTCTATTTTTCCACTGATATAAAGAAGGTCCATGGTGTCCCTCTATGATCATGCATCACAAATATATTCCAAATGATTTTAAATTTACGCATCCTGATTTTTTTGGTGTGGAATCTGCTATAGATGCGTCTATTTATTTATCTTTTTTTCTATTGATATAGTTTATAAAGTGGCTATGGGAAATCACTGAAAATGTCTGTCATATGGATTAATCAACAATTGATGTAATATCGATTAGCTGATATTTCCTATCTATGTATGCCCCCGCAATATCTGGAAAATAATGATACATGTATATATGGGGAGTCATATTGTTTTGTTGCTGGTGCCCTTGTTATAGGATTGCACAAAATATGCTGGCGCTTTAACATTCTGAAGCAGCATTAGGTTGTCATGGGCACCGTCACATCATGTGAGCGCAGTGTGTTGATGACGCCGTGCTACAGAAACCGGATATGACGCTATTGGATCCAAGACGAACCCAGGAAGTGGGGCATGCGATTCAATGAGGAACCAATGCTGCATAGACTGGATGTGACGTTTTAGGTTCCAAGACAAGCCCAGGAAGTGGGGCAGGTGATTCATCTGGGAACCAATGCACTCTGTATACCGGAAGTGTCACACTCGGCGTCCGGAAATGATAACAGACCGCCGGGTGTTTGAACATATATAAGGCACGTAGAAAGAGAATCTGCGCGCTACGTCTCATGACTAAATGTCACTACTCCCCTGATGAATCGACGTAAGATGAAGCGCGTTGAGAGACAAACTTAGGGATAAAGGCCACTCAGGATGAGGATATGCTGAGCTTTGAAGCCCCCTTTTGTGAGCATACTACAGGCATCGTTAACTATCGTAGTCCTGTATAAGATAAGTACAGTGTTATACTTTTATGTTTCACCGTGCGAGTATCATGAATGCAGTGTTTATAGGGGATTTTATTAATCCAATATACTGTGCTCCACGGGTGTTATATCACACTGACTCATTAAGAGACGCATATATTAATGTTCTTAGACATGTTACCAGGAACATAAAAGTCCACCCTATCTTTGAAGGACATGCTCATTGCTGAATTTGAGGCCAATATTGTGGAGCTTGGCTGTGGGCAATGCATATAAGCCCACCATGGATGTTTTTTGAATAAATATTTTCTGGTTGAATAAGCTGAGATAGTGTTTGTTTTTGATACTTGGATGCAAATACCAAGGTACACTAATATACAGCTGGATATACTGTTTGTCATTTTTTGTCCTTCATAAAGGGAAGCATAGGCGACATAGCACAGGTTGCTGTTTTATTTGCACATACGCACAAGCACTTTTTTGGCACTTTAATTGTTTTTAATGACTGATTAAACATTAAGTTTTAATAATCATATCTATACCAATTTGCTTCAAATGATCTATATATTGATATTGGTATATTAACACCTGCTACATAACTTGTTACAAATTTACCAGGGACCTCAGAAAAAAAAATGACCTAGGGTCCCCTTATAAATTCAAACCAATAGAGGCTAAACAGACAGCTGAGGGTTGATATTAATAGCCTGGAAAGGGGTCAGAGATAGTCGGTGGTTCCGGAAGCGGAGATACCAATTATGTGTACTTCTTTTGTTTTACCACAAAGGCTTTGTTTTCATTGGCAAATCGAGTTTTCATGATGTTTCTGCTCAATTTTTTTTTACATATTTTATGTAACTTCAGCCTCCGGTTTCCTAGCTGAGACCTTAGTTTCTCCACTAGTTTTTGGGCCGGTCCCCTTACTGCGACCTAGTCCCACCACCTGGTGAGGGGCAGGTGGTTACGGGTCCCACGGATGGATTTTCACTAACCGTGCCCCTGAGACCTCTTCTTCCTCTCCACTACTGGAGCCTTTTCTTCTCTCGCTTCTCTTTCTGTAGTCTGGGGACAAGCAGCACTCAGCTTCAGTCCCCCTGCTAGTCTGTTGATCTAGTCTAATCACTCTCTGCTTACCACACTCTGACTCCTCCCCTTCTAACATCCTCCACCCACACCCTCTACTTAACTCCCCCCTGGCAAGATAAGGACTAGTGTTGGATGCTGGGTGTGTGAGTCCTGGCAGTGCCCCTTCCTTACCTGGGAGTAGACTACCACACCTCTGAATGAAGTGGAGTACCCTGTGGTGACTGAGACCACAGGGGCGCCACACTAGGACATGTATATTTTTTCTTTGAACTCTGGTCTTATGCATTGCAGTACTCGTGTCCTTCAATGCAAGAGACCTGTCAGTGACTCATTGACTCAGCCTTTTAGACTCTGCTTATAGCAGGATCTTACAGGCCACTGTACTCTGGGATTATCAGATGACCTCGGGATACAATGGCACCCCTGATTACGATCGTGAGTCGACGATCCTGTCAAAGGAGGTCCTTCAACCCTCTTTTAAAGTGAACCTGTCAGCAGTTTTGGCTGATATAAAGTAAGATATGGCCACTGCCTTTCAGGGCTTATCTACAGCATTCTATAATGCTGTAGATAAGCCTCCAATCCGACCTGCAAGATAAGAAAAATAAGTTTTATTATCCTCACCAGGGGGGCGGTCCGGTCTGATGGGTGTCGCAGGTCAGGGTGCGGCACCTCCCATCTTCTTGCGATGCCTCCCTCCTGCTTGCTTCGTGGCTCCCCAGCATCGAGCTCCTGCGCAGGCGTGTTTCTCTACCCTGTTGTGTGCAGATCAAAGAACTGCAGTGTGCAGGCGCTGGGAAAGGTCAGAGAGGCCCAGCGCTTGCGCACTGCAGTACTTTACTCTGCCCTCAACAGGGCAGATAAGTACACCTGCGCCGTAGCGCAATGCCAGGGAGCGATGACGCAACAGGAGGGCAACATCGTAAGAATATGGGAGGCGCCGGATACGGACCTGCAACACCCATCGGACTGGACCACCTCCCCGGGTGAGTATAAAAACTTATTTTTCTTATCTTTCAGGTCGGACCTGGGGCTTATCTACAGCATTATAGATGAGCCCTGAAACAGTGGCCGCATCTTATAGCGGCCAAAAATGCTGACGGATTCCCTTTAACCACTTAATTTAAGGGGTTAATCAACCCCGTTCGGTTCCAAAACTGTCCGGGGCCGATATCGAAGGGTGTCAGATGTCATGCACAGCTGTCATCTGCCGGATGGCGTTATTTCCTGATTGTCATCTTAAATTGGCGATCAGGGAATACGTCCCTTTAACGACAACCGTTTTAATGCGTATCGGCAGTTGTTAAGGGATTACAGAGAACAGCTCTAACATACCTAGTAGCGTTACATCATCCAGGTCTCTATACCAGCTCCTTTGATGCCTCCCGACATACACTGTAAAGAACGTGACTTAACCAATTCTTACCCAACATAACATTTATTTTTGTCATTTTACATTTGGTTATCGTCAAAAGGAACAAAGAGCCGGATCTCTCGGTGTAACGTCTTTAGCGTTGGTCCATTAGTGGTCTTCTCGTGTGGGTCCGAGCTGTATTGTGAGTGATACACCCCCTTCATCTGCAGCAGCTGCTTATGTGTCACTTGTTCTACCACTTTTCTGTCTGGATCATAGCGATTTTATCTGTGCTCTGAATGGTGGCCAGGCGGAGAGCGATGACGATACCTGTGCGACCTGCCCCAGCTTTGTCCAGAGCTTCCTTTACAACCGAGGGGGTGAGAAACGTTACATTGTTACATATACATTGAATATGACACAGAGATCTAAATGTAAAAACATAAAAAATAGTACAAACATTTCAATTTCAACTATTGACTCATTGTTTGAGCTTCACAGCTTTAATAACTCTCGGCCGCACTCTGGTTTGGCTGACAGCTATTCTTCCTCCTGCAGGCCCATAGATTAACAAGCAGCAAAGAGTTTGGGCTTATGTAGGCAAAGTAACAAATATTGGTCTGCAATCTGGTAATGCCAAACTCTCTTCCAGGACATTGGGACTGGTGCATGCTCTGACCAAAACTGATCACTCTGCCCAAATAACAGGATGTAACTTGCGAGCACCAATCTTTGTGTGGATCAATACTTAAAGCAGATTTGCCATAAGATTTCAGAATAAAAACTCTTTTGTTACTATATATTGATTTATCCTTGACCTGAGGAGGCTAGTATACTTGCTCTGAAAATCCATGTAAAACGGCCGTATAATCTATAAATTAAAATGAGCGTTTTATGAGTCCAGCTAGAGTTGAAAAAATACTAATCATAATATTAGGCAAGAAAATGTTCACAAATAATTATACAGGCATTCTTACGTGAATTTTTAAAGCAAGCCCAACTGCATCATCAGGTGTGAGAATTCTATTTAATAGATTCTGTATCTAAATTTGAAATTGCATTCCCTATTAAATCACATCCCTAAAGTACACCACTTTTCTTTTTTTTTTTTTTTTTTTACTTTTGATAGAATTTTTCACAAAAAAAGTTAACAATTCTAGTAGAATTTGCTACCTAACCCATTGGAGGGGAAGGGGGATGGGCTTTAGGTGTCCTGTTACTTTTGTCTCTGAGCCATTCATTTCCTTTGGGGTGGGGTGAGTGACGCCATTGGCTTCATCTGCCTAGGACACCAAAATACTTTGTCCCGGCTCTTATACACAACACAGACGAGGGATTGATCAATTGATTCCTCCTTTCCTGTCTCTATGTAGCATGTGTACAGAAGCAGCATCAGCATGGAGGACATTATATAGTAGCAGTGTAGATGTGAATCCGCACAGTCTATCCGCTCCTCTCCCTTTTTCTTCTCTCCCATCCTATAGCTATAAATTGATTCATCTTTGCACTGGCAGTCTATCTTGTATTGAGCAATACAGATTTTGTGGGGGGTTTTTAGAATAAATTGAGAATTTAGGAGTTTTGAAGAGGAGAAGAAATTAAGAAATAAGCATATTTCTGTGCTAAGATAAATTACAAAGTTTCTTGTATTAACTCGCATTACTGATTTCTGTTTATGACATTACAGGGATAAATTAAAATACTGCCGAAACCTTTAAAATCAAAAAGCCATTAAACGTTTGTTTGGGTTGGTACAACTTTTTAGGTACAAATGGCATAATTATTATTTGGGTTTTTTTTTTCCTTTTTTCAATGTGCAGCACTACACTGTAGGTGTATGGCATAAAAAAGACAGCATTTCTTTGGTATAGTATACACTAGGGTGACCGCAAAAAATCGATGTCGGAATTTTGTCCGTCTGGACCCCACAAAACGATTCCTCTTTCCAGATATTGAGATAGCCAATATTTGAGCTCGATCAAACGATGTTAACCCGTGCCGCTCGTCGCTCAAAGCTTGAAAAAATCCAAATTGAGGTATTTTAAGATTTAGGTATTTTGCATAGTCTGTTAGACTATAAAGAATGTGACAACAACATTGCAGAAATAGCCCTGACCAAATTTTCGAACCATTTGTGGTATTTGAATGCAGAGTTGGTGGGATTATCGTTTTTTGATCCCACCATTACAGACAATGAAGAGTTGTTAATGGCTAATAAATTGCTCAGTAGCACAGATGAACCATCAGAGCACGCTAGGGTTGTAAATCCAAAAGTTAGGAAAGAAAAATTAAAATAGGTAGGAAGTAACCGACTTTAACGACCTTCTGACAAAAGATGAAGAACAAAAGCAATATGTCCTGCAAGTTGTAAGCAAATGCCGAGCATTATATTCTGATGTTTCAAAAACTACTTTAACAAAAGCTCTAGAATAGATTAGATAACTATGTAAAATTATCAACTCATGTAGGTTAGCGTGCTCTGATGGTTCATCTGTGCTACTGAGCAATTTATTAGCCATTAACAACTTTTCATTGTCTGTAATGGTGGGATCAAAAAACGATAATCCCACCAACTCTGCATTCAAATACCACAAATGGTTCGAAAATTTGGTCAGGGCTATTTCTGCAATGTTATTGTCACATTCTTTATAGTCTAACAGACTATGCAAAATACCTAAATCTTAAAATACCTCAATTTGGATTTTTTCAAACTTTGAGCGACGAGCGGCACGGGTTAACGTCATTTGATCGAGCTCAAATTTTGGCTCTCTCAATATCTGGAAAGGGAAATCGTTTTGTGGGGTCCAGACGAACAAGATTCTGACATTTTTTCCCCCCCATATGAGATCCGGTCACCCTAGTGTACACACAATGTGTTCACTAGTTTAGGCCATTATTATTGGAGACACGCAGCATGGCATCAGGAGGTAGGTATATACATGCATGTAAATGCAAGCGTCAAGCATATAGGCAATACATACTGTACCTGCATGTAGACCTCAGCTTTGGTAGAACAACCATTTCTGTATAAACGGCTTGGAAATTCCCCTCCAGGTTTACTCTCCGGGTTATCTCTTGGATGAGGAAGGTGCTTTTTACGGACACAAAGGAAATTGATTTCTACCATCTTCTTTACACTGCAAGAAATGGGCAGAAAGATCCTCTACATCATCTGCAGCAGCATTTCTCAGCGTCCCCCCCCCCCCCAACCCCTAAAGATTATCTGACAGTACATTGTGCTGCCTTGGACACGTCTTCGATATGACACACATGCAATAGTAAAATTTCAGTATATAAGCAACAAGGTCAAAAAGTCTTGGTCTCTAGGAGGACTGTCTGCACATCTGCACTGTGGATCTATGCAAGACATATCAATGATTACAGATGAGCAGATTAATAATAACTAATACTTGTACATACGGATAGTCGCTGGAGCAGCACTTATAAAGTTGACTCATTTCCTGTTGGAAGACACTCTAACACCACAATGCCACTGGGACAGCCAACCTGGAGGACGCAGCGCCATATAACAGATACAGCGGTATTACCATCGGATTCTGCACCTGAGCACTGGACCTGACCGAGATAAGGAGAGGATAGGCTACCATCAGAGGTGCTCAGTATAATAGATACACAGGTATTACCATCAGATTCTGCACCTGAACACTGGACCTGACCGAGATAAGGAGAGGATAGGCTACTATCAGAGGTGCTCAGTATAATAGATACACCGGTATTACCTTCGGATTCTGCACCTGAACACTGGACCTGACCGAGATAAGGAGAGGATAGGCTACCATCAGAGATGCTCAGTATAATAGATACACAGGTATTACCATCAGATTCTGCACCTGAACACTGGACCTGACCGAGATAAGGGGAGGATAGGCTACCATCAGAGGTGCTCAGTATAATAGATACACCGGTATTACCATCGGATTCTGCACCTGAACACTGGACCTGACCGAGATAAGGAGAGGATAGGCTACCATCAGAGGTGCTCAGTATAATAGATACACAGGTATTACCATCGGATTCTGCACCTGAACACTGGATGTGACCGAGATAAGGAGAGGATAGGCTACCATCAGAGACGCTCAGTAGTGCTACCTCAAACTTTAGGTCTGTAAATTGCAGCTATCATTTTAGCGTAAAAAAAGACGACAATTACTCCGATTTAAAAAAGTATTTATGCCAGTAAACACTTTGAAAAGTTGCTCACTTTTTGTGCTCAGTTTGTGTTAAGGGTCAGTGCGCTTAAGGAGATAACATATTTGTATTAAAGAATAGTTTTGTGTTTCCATAATCTGAGAGCCATAACTTTTTTATTTTTCAGTTTACAGAGATCTTGTCTTGTGTCCCAAAACCTGGATTTTATTGGTGTCCACACACACACACACTTTTCTCATCTCTTTTCATTCCTTTTTTGGGGGGGAGCCGAAGTTACCAAAGTACAGCAAATCTGCACTCAGATCATTTTTTTTACTTCAGCATTCAGCATAAAATAAATATTATAATATTTTATTAGTTTCGAAAGTCAAAAGTAATTCCAATATGTCTATTTTTTTCCATTTACAGGAAAATAGCGGGTGATCTAAACTCTTAATATTTAGTATTTTTTTCCCTCATTGTTTTAGTCTCCCTAGTAAACCTGAACCTCCGATTGCTTCTCCAATAACATACTGTACATGTAGTATTGCAGTCTACTATAAAACTAATGATCTACTATGAAGCCCAGATGCTACTTCAAATCTACACCAAATACTCATCAAATAAGGGGGAAAATGCATTAAAAAACTTCAAGAAAATGCAATAATTAGAGCAGATTGTTATGGTGTATTATGCAGAAAACATGCTGGTAAAAAGCAGTTTAGAATGCAAATTAAAAAAAAAAATTATACTAGGCATGAATACGGATTTAGAGATTGTCTAAATTTTGACTATATAACACTTTTCTGGAGCCAGATCTAAGCATGTGGTCCACACATCCGCGTAGATGTATGATGGATGTCATCAAGGGGTTAATATCCTTTCCTTTACATTTAAAGGGTCATTACTCACTTTCTTCTTGCTCGGTCTCCTTTAATTTTGGAAATAGAGGAACATTGGATAGGCATTGCTTTCCAGTGCTGAAGAGGTATGACAGATAAGTCACATAATGGACACCGGTGGTGACCAAACAGACCCCAGTGACTTACACTAGGGGCCAGGGCCGACGTTATGACCAGGCAGACCAGGCAGTTGCCTAGGGCCCCCAGGCACATAAGGGGCCCCCAGCTGCTGTCTGCTTCCACAAATCCAAATAGCACAAAGCAGTGCTTCGCTTTGCAGAAGAGACAGATGTAAGTGCATCTTCTTTTCTGCAATGCGAGCCTTTCCCCAGCACTGCACTGCCTTGTGTTATTTATTATCGGCGGTGATCCCGGAGCCGGAGCCGAGGCGGAGGCAGAAGCAGTCAGGCGTGCGCGCGTGTTATACTGAACTGGTGGTGACCCGTGACCTGCCCTCTGCATTTTAATTTTATCCTGTGGTTCTGCGCACTATGGCCATTCATCTTCTTCTCTTCACTAACTTGTCACTCCTACTACAGCCGGCTTCTGTGTTATAGTTTATACCGTGTCCTCCTGGGCTCAGGCTGGCAGCCTCTGTTCAGAGACAGGACCTTCCACATGGTCACCTGACCACTGACGTCGTCCTGACGTACACAGCGTCTGCAGTGTCTCTGTCAGGAAAGAGTACAGGAGCTGTGCTGCCACGTGACCCAGGAGAAGTGTTCCTGGCTGGTTTCGCTTCCATAGACAACACGTCAAGTCGTCAATACTACTACTACATGATTGACTGGTCAGGTCACTGGTGAGTTTTTTTAACTGCAGTCTGCGACTGCACCTCAACAAAGCAAGGACTAGTAGTACCCTCAAAAATTAATGTTGGGGGATGCTGTGTACTACAGCTTACTTATTTGTATATTCATTATTGTTTGTTTGGATCATGATGTACATTAAAACGATCATCCATCATAGGGATAGGGACAAAGTAGCAGAGTTCTTCCATGGTCTTAGAAATATTGCTGTACACCATACACATTTTTTTTTTTTTTAATATGGGTAATTATATCTCAGTCAATTGTTTTAGGACAACAGATATGGGTGGAATAGCTGCTGTCTGAATGAGGGGTGAACTACTCAGAATGATCCCCTTCATGTAGAAATTTAGAATTTGCTCATTCAACTTATCGCTGGCTGGAAGCAGGGACTCTGTTTCTACAGTATGCTGCTCTCAGATGAATTATCAAAAAAATGGTGACAGATTCCCTTTGAAGTCCATAGAGATCTGTGTAAAATGGATGAAACATGGAGGACACTTTGTACTTCAGAGTTCGATTGTAGGTTCATCAGTTTGATAGGATGCTCTTTTAAAGATTGTCACATCTTCATAAATGGTTAAAATTGGAAAGTGTGTGTATAAAAGAAACTTTGCGCTTGAGAAGTTTTAATAAGAGTAATGAGAGATTTTAAATGCTTTAGTTTAAAGCTTGTTAGGCAATTTCCTAAGCATGGAGCTTGCACTTACAAGCCGTTTGTCACACAGTTTGCAAGTGCTGCTCCGAAACTGGATGGATTGTTAGATCCTGCTACCTCTGCTCTGCTGTCAGCATTGTGGAGCACGCAGCTCGGGACAGCAGCGCACTGTACCCCGACAATCGGGAAGCCAGGAGGCAGATGGTGGTACACGTCCAAAGAAAAACATGAGAATCCATATTACATTTTGGTTTAGCCAAAAGATGAATTTGGAATGGATAGAAACATATTTATATACCTAAATACAGAGATTGCTATATGTTATCCTCCTGGGGCTCATTTCTGAAAACTTTGAATCAGAAAAGATTACCACAGGAAGAAAAAAACATATATTCTCTGCTAGAGAAAAACAAATATACTTATAATCTGACTGGATGCTAAAATCAACATTTTTTTAATTAGTTTCTAAATTGTAAGCTGGAATGTCCTTGGTGCATGCATGCTTCACAGGTGCAGATCAATATATTTCTGCACTTCTCAATACAGTCCCAAGTTTGCCAATATGAAGCGCTCCTACATAAGTGGTTCTCAAAAAAGAAAAAAAGCAGAAGAAAAAAGCAAGACTCTGGTCTCTTATCCAAAGTTAACAACATTCTTTAGAGGGCGGGAAGAATCATCCAGCCAAGGAGAAACCTCAACTTCTGGTGATTTCACTGAACAACCACCATCAACTGTTTCTGAGGAAGCTGCCCAGCATGTGGAAACAAGACAGTCACAGCATGTACAGTCAACCACATATGAAGAAGGCGTGGAAACAACAGACGTTGCTGTGTTCCTGAGCTCCGATTTAACTGAGGAGACCTTGAATGTTCCTGAAAGGTTATCAGATGATCCAGCACTATGGCCAGTAACAATATCTAATACCCAAAGATGTGAGCTGGTGAAAAGGGGACCCATGCAAATTATGAAAATGATATTCCCTCAGGAGAAGTCAAAATTCCCAAGACGTTTCACATCAGAAAATTATTTTATCAAAGTGGGTAATGGAGATAAAATCTTACGCACTTGGCTGGTATATTCTGAACAGGTGGACAAAGTGTTTTGTTTCTGCTGCACTGTTTTTGGAAAACAGGACAATGCGATCTCCAAAGATGGCTTTAACAATTGGAAGAATATCCATAGTCATCTTAAAGAACATGAGCACTCTGCTGCACATGAGCAGTGTATGCAAGACTGGCTTTACCTGAAAAGAGGCATTTGTGAACAAAAAACAGTTGATAGTGTCAATG
The DNA here is from genome assembly GCF_039654945.1 of Dendrobates tinctorius. Classification (NCBI taxonomy): domain Eukaryota; kingdom Metazoa; phylum Chordata; class Amphibia; order Anura; family Dendrobatidae; genus Dendrobates; species Dendrobates tinctorius. Next base: position 35,561,475 of record NW_027361683.1, read on the forward strand.
TGCATCAAATTGAAATGGAGACAATGTACTGGAGAGCTATCCTCAGCAGAGTAATTCACATTATATGTTACCTAGCAGAACGCCACTTATCTGTCGTTCCTCGGAGAGCTAAGTTATACCATCCAAATAATGGTAATTTTCTTGGTCAAGTGGAATTTTTAGCCAAGTATGATGCCACAATGAATGAACATGTGAGAAGAATACAAAATAAAAGAATTAAAGCTCACTACCTGAGTAAGGACATTCAAAACGAACTTATTAAGCAGATGGGTAAAACCATACTTGATGTAGTTGCACACAGAATTCACAGTGCAAAATATTACGGAGTCATCATGGATTGCACACCAGACACAAGTCACGTTGAACAATTGTCCGTTACAATTCGCATTGTCCAATGTGAGCTGTCAGTTGGTGCTTCAGTGTCTGAATACTTTACAGGTTTTCTTGCAGTTGAAGAAACTTCTGGGGAGGCATTGTGCAATGTGTTCTTAGAACACTTACAAGGCCTAAAGATTAGCATAGATAAATGCAGAGGCCAAAGTTATGATAATGGCAGTAATATGAAAGGGAAGAAACAGGGTCTGCAGTCAAGAATTTTGGCCTTGAATAAAAGAGCGTTGTACATGCCATGCAGTAGCCACACTCTTAATCTAGTCATCGTTGATGCTGCTAAATCATCTGTCCTCTCTGTCACATTCTTTGGAGTATTGCAGCAAATTTATGTGCACTTCAGTTCCTCAACACAGCGATGGGCAATTTTAAAGAAAAATGTAACCAACCTGACCCTCAAACCACTCTCTGATACTCGTTGGGAATGTCGGATTGACAGTGTAAAGGTTCTTCGCTACAGCTTAGGGGAAGTTTGTTCTGCACTTGAAGACCTTGTCGTCTATGCTGCATCAAAAAAAGATGATGTAAAAGCTGCAGAGGCCAAGAGCCTTGCAAATGAAATTTCTTCTGGTCAGTTTATCATTTGCATTGTTGCCTGGTATGATGTTTTATACCATATTAATCGTGCAAGCAAGATCTTTCAAAAAACAAAAGTTGGCATGGACACACTTAAGAAAGAGATTGAATTTGTACTTAATTTTCTGCAAGATTACAGGGAGCATGGTTTTGAATCATGCTATTCTACTGCAAAGAGTATAGCTGAAGAAGCAGATGTTGAGTTTTCATTGCCAATAAAAAGAAAAAAAAAAAAAGAAGAATGTTTGATTATGAACGTGCAGATGAGGAAAACAGCACTCCAGAGGAAATGGTGAAGAGGGTTTTCTTTTTAACCTTGATTGATGCTGCAGTTGTGGGCATAAATGAGAGATTTTCTCAGCTAAAAGATTTTTATCACCTTTTTGGATTCCTTTTTAACAAGGAGGAAATGAAAGCTGCGAAAGATGAGCAAAGGCTTGAAGAATTCTGCAAACAATTTTCCGAAGAAATGGGTGATATTGATCCCAATGACTTGAATGTTGAAATATGTTCAGCAATAAGGAGCATACCAGATGATGTTTCTGATTCACCATTGAACATGCTTAACTACATTTACTGTACAAACCTATTAGATTTGTACCCAAATCTTAGTGTGGCGTTGCGTATCCTAATGAGTGTTCCTGTGACAGTAGCATCAGGTGAGAGAAGTTTCTCACGTTTGAAACTGATAAAAAATTATTTAAGATCTTCAATGTCACAAGATCGCTTAAATGGTCTAGCAGAGATTGCAATTGAGCATGACATTTGCAGAAATCTAGACTTCTCCAAAATAATTGAAGATTTTACCTCAGCAAGAGCCAGAAAGGTTCGCTTCTAATGTAGAAAGCTTTCACTATGATGCCAGCTTTATTACATAGCCCTTTAAGGGCTCCTTTTGAAATAATTTGATTGAGTTTTTTCTAGTTTGCGCTTGTTTTGATTCTTATTTAACGGGAATCTGTCACCCTTTTTTTGGCCTATGAGCTGCCGGCATCGCCATCAGGGGCTTATTTACAGCATTCTGTAATGCATTCTGTAATGCTGTAGATAAGCCCCCGATGTAACCTGAAAGATAAGAAAAAGAGTTAGATTATACTCACCACGGGGTCCGGTCCGATGGGGGTTGCGGTCTGGTCTGGCGACTCCCATCTTCATATGATGCCGTCCTCTTCTTCCCTTCCTGTTGTGGCTCCTGCACAGGCTCACTGCTCTGCCCTTTGAGGGCAGAGCAGAGTCCTGCAGTGCGCAGGCATCGGGAGAGGTCTGGTGCCTGTGCAGGAGCCACGACAGGAAGGGAAGAAGAGGACGACATCGTATGAAAATGGGGGGTGTCGCGGTCTGGTCTGACGCCTATCGGACCGGACCGGACGCCGGGGTGAGTATAATATAACTCTTTTCTTATCTTTCAGGTTACATCGGGGGCTTATCTACAGCATTACAGAATGCATTACAGAATGCTCTAGATAAGCCTCTGATGTCGGTGCCGGCAGCTCATAGTCCAAAAAAAGGGCGACAGATTCCCTTTAAGTTTTAGACCTCCTTTAAGATATGTTAAGTTATTTTTATTATTTATGTTTGGCAAAGTGTAAAATTATATTTATGGTTGTATTTTTGCTGGTTTCAGCAGCACTTTACCTTTAGTTCCAAGTATCTATAGATGGTAATGAAAAGATCTCACACATGATTGTTCAAACTAAGCATATAGATGACAAGACTGCATTCACAAGATATTGCATGATATTGTACATGTGTGATAAATAAACCTTGAATGCAAAATTCAACGTTGTAGTAATATTGTTTAATTTATATATTTTGCACATATTCATTTTCATGTACTGAATTTAAAACCTATTACAAAGCTGTGTTCTTTGTAGGCTACAACTAGAGTGAGGATACCCAACTGTTTTTAGTGGCTTAACTAGTTATAGTCCACAAAGAACAAACCCAACCTTGTGATATGTTTTACTCCTTGGACAGAGATTTTGTCTTTATTTTTTGAGTGGCTTCTTGGCACTTAAAGATGTTGCTACTAGCTCATAACTCACTTCAATGCACTGAAATGACTGTAATGCTTTTGTTGGTGCAGTGTTTCAGAATCTGGGGCCCCACTTTGAATTTTGCCTAGGGCCCCAATTTGTCTAGAACCGGCCCTGCTAGGGGCTCATTGAGGTCTGCCAGGGTATCCATCATATTGACAAAATATTCCACTAAAAAACAAAATTAATCTAAACCGGAGACTCTGACAACACTGTGAACCTAACAATCTAGTTTCATGGAAACTTTGGCAACTCACTGTTGTAAAATCTCTGAGGAAGAGTCAGAGCGGAACATGTTCTTGAGAATCGGATGCAGAGTCAGACTTGGTGCCCCCAGAACTTGTCTTTTCCTTTATCCGCTGTTATTTTTTCTTCTGCTTTTTAGCCTCAAGATCCCCTGTTTGACTTCAGTGTGATCAATATTGCAATATAAATGTGATTATATTAAAGGATACCTTTGTCATGCCTTTGTCATGCCTGGAAAGAAAAAAGAAGTTCCAGCGCCAGGAATGGAAAATTAAAAATCCATTTTATTGTGCCATTGCATATAAAAATTCCAGCAGGTACAGCATATCTGTCGGATGACTACAAAACAACGCGTTTGGAGGCGTCGAAACGCGTTGTTTTGTAGTCATCCGACATATGCTGTACCTGCTGGAATTTTAATATGCAATGGCACAATAAAATGGATTTTTAATTTTCCATTCCTGGCGTTGGAACTTCTTTTTTCTTTCCTATTATTGATTGACTGCCTAGTCAAATCCGTGCGCAGGATCTGGATCCTACCAGCAAGGCAGTGCGGTGAGCTGGATTAATTTCTCTTTTTTTTTTTTTTTTTATTTGTCATGCCTGGGTGCAGAGACCCCACAAATCACTAATACTAAAGGGCAGAAGTGCCTTAAGTTTTCCTTTTTAGACTTCACCCTTTGCAATTAATCTTGTCCCTAACATCCTTATAAAGCTATTTGGTCTTGCCCATGTTGTAGAGATTAGCTTCTGACTGATTGAGTCTGTGGACAGGAGTCTTTCATAAAGTTGGCTATGTAAGACAGCTGTCTTTAATGCAGGTAACAAGTTGATTACGAGCATTTTACTGACCTGAAGGAGCCAAAACCCTGATTAGCTGGTAGGGGATAAAATACTTATTTCTCACTGCAAAATGCAAATAAATTTATATAATTTATATAATGTGATTTTCTGGATTTTATTTTTGATATTCTATCTCTCAATGTTAAAATTAACCTACCCTTAAAATTATAGACTGTTCATGTCTTTGAAGAAAGGAAAAAGAGATTTATCCAGCTCCACACGAAATTCAATTAAGGAATTTTTATTCCAATGAGGACAATATTCAAGTCAGCTCCAGGGTTGCATAGCTCCCACAGGAGCGGCATTAAGCGACGCGTTTCGATCGCTAAGTGCGATCTTTATCAAAGCTATTACATCAAAGTCACATGCAGGTTTAAAAAGGAGCAAAAACCAATCCAAAATCTGATACGGATCACATGATTGGAAGGTCCTGTTCCAGCAATACAATACAAACAGACAACGAATTTGTGAAATATATATCAAAAATACATACAAAATATGAATGAAAAACATAACATAAAAATGAAAAACACCACGAATAAAGAGATTTACCAAATTTGACAAGAACAAAAGAACTACAAGGATGTATCTAAATCACCTAAGTCCATTTTGAGGTGAGGTAATTACAAAAAAACGCATTCCAGGCAGCGTGTTAGTTTTTCATCTGAAGGAGACTCTGTTGAAAACAACTTGGATACATCAGAAGCATCCTCTAGCAATTCAGTTAATCTCAACAGGTCAAAAAACGCAAAAGGCGCGGTGGGCGCAAACATAGAAAACACTTTTGGTATGATGACTCGCCGCAAAAAGTATTACAGAAGGAAATAAATGACAATGTGCTTAATATTTCATCTAGAATTTTGTCTACTGATCATGTCAAAGTTTTGGCTTATGGTTTGAATTTTGTTCCTGATAAAGATTTCAATCTTTTTTCAACATTGATAAAAATAGATAATTTGCGCTAGCAGGATAAATACTGAACAAACAGTGTATAAACTCACACAGTGTATAGACACACACAAGACACTTCTCCCCTTCTCACACCAGGGGTAATACCGTTCAGACGTTGCAAAGAAATGTCCACAGTGGAACTGATTCACAAAATGTATATAACGATACCTTCGTTCGGATGAATTAGGAACTAATGGAAGACTCCTTCCTCAAGCAGGGTCCCGGTGAAGAGGTGACGCTACAAGCAGTAGTGATACTGACGGTGGTAAGCTTTAGAACGTTAAAGCTCAGTTGGAGAATGCAGGTATTGGACGCTGCTCCGGCCGGTAGCAAGCGTCCTTCTAATCGCGTGACCGCCCCCGACACCCAGCGAGTATAACCGCGCGAATAGAATTCAAAAGCCGGCAAGGTAGCAAAACGTGCAGGACCTTGCGTGACGTCACGGTCACGCGGAGCACCACGTGACTGGCTAGTGAGCGCAAAAAAGACCAAAATACTGTCTTACGCGTTTCGGAATCACCGGATTCCTTCCTCAGAGTGAATCCGAAACGCGTAAGACAGTATTTTGGCCTTGCCGGCTTTTGAATTCTATTCGCGCGGTTATACTCGCTGGGTGTCGGCGGCGGTCACGCGATTAGAAGGACGCTTGCTACCGGCCGGAGCAGCGTCCAATACCTGCATTCTCCAACTGAGCTTTAACGTTCTAAAGCTTACCACCGTCAGTATCACTACTGCTTGTAGCGTCACCTCTTCACCGGGACCCTGCTTGAGGAAGGAGTCTTCCATTAGTTCCTAATTCATCCGAACGAAGGTATCGTTATATACATTTTGTGAATCAGTTCCACTGTGGACATTTCTTTGCAACGTCTGAACGGTATTACCCCTGGTGTGAGAAGGGGAGAAGTGTCTTGTGTGTGTCTATACACTGTGTGAGTTTATACACTGTTTGTTCAGTATTTATCCTGCTAGCGCAAATTATCTATTTTTATTAATTGACTTTTACTGTTGGACAAATTGGGTGGTTGTTGTCCCTATTTGCAGCTGCAGGCGTTATCACCTAGGAACCTGCGCCTCTGTGCATATGTTTTTATATTTTTTCAACATTGCTTGATGTTAACAAATTTATCCGTAATTTAACCATCAGGAAGCATTTTTGGACTGATTTCCCTGATGTTGTGGAAGTTTCTGATGCGGTTCTTTCTAATGAATATCATGATTTGGATTTTCAGGAGCAGATTTCTCTTATATCATTGAAAGAATTGTCCAAGAGTAATGATGCTGAGAATGTTTCTATTAATCAATCCGCCACGTTAAAAACAAAAAATCCATTTTTTTATCCTATTCAATCGCGTTCAGAATGTATGGATCGTTTTCAAGATGCTATTGAACATGAATTAAAAATTCTACATAATAAGAAAAATGATTTAAGTAGAAGAGTCAACTTATCTACTAAAGAAAGAAAGGCAATACAAGAATTGAAGGACATGACGGACATTATTATTAAAATGTCAGATAAAGGTGGAGTAGTGGTGGTAATGAACTCCTGTGATTATCAGGCTAAAATTCAAGAAATGCTTTCTGATTCTTCTGTTTATAAAAAATTGCCGAATAATCCTACCTCATTATATAAAATTAAAGTTAATAAGATTCTTCAGGAGGGGTTGTCATTGGGAGTTTTAACAAAAAAACAGGTAGATTTTTTGGAGGTTTCAAATCCCGTTTTGCCTATTTTACATGGTTTACCCAAAATTCATAAAAATGAGGATTTCCCATCTATGAGACCTATAGTCTCGGGAATTGGTTCCATTAATGAACATCTGGGTGAATGGCTGGATTCCTTATTGCAACCTCTAGTTCGTATGATTCCTGGTTTTATTAAAGATACTGGTGATGTCCTTGATATTTTGACACAGAAAAAATGGTCTTCAGATTATTCATGGCTGAGCTGTGATGTCACAGCTCTTTATACGAATATACCCCATAACATTGCTTTAGAAGCTTTGGAATTTCATCTTGTGGAATATAGCAATTATTCTTCTGATTTAATTAATTTTATGTTACAGGTCACCTCTTATCTTTTGACTCATAATTTTTTTTCTTTTGATCACATTTGTTATTTACAGTGTAAAGGCGTAGCGATGGGTGCAAAATTCTCACCATCATTGGCAAACATCGTTATGGCCTTTTGGGAACATAATTTTTTGTACTCTTTGTCTAATGAGTTTGCTCAGTACATTGTCTGGTATGGTAGATACATTGATGATACCTTAATTATTTGGAAAGGAGATGTGTCTGCCATACCAGACTTTGTGAAATATATTAATTCTAATAATTACAATCTAGAATTTACTTTTGTGCACAATAAAAATGAAATTTCATTTTTGGATTTATTTTTGCAGGGTGTTCCAGGTCAGCTCGTATTTCCACTCGTACTTATTCTAAACCATTGGCAGGAAATACTATCCTGCATGCTAACAGCAGTCACCCGAGACATACAGTAAAGTCAATTCCTGTGGGTGAGCTTACGAGAATTAAAAGGAATTGCAAGAATAATAATGGTCTACAGCAGGAATTTAATAGATCTTGTAATAAATTGAAAAATAGAAATTATCCTAATTGGATGTTGAATAGAGCTTTGGATTTAGTTATGGATGATAGTTGTAATTTGGTTGATAATAAGAATAAAAAATCTGTTATGTCCAAAAATCCATTTATATGTTTTCAATTTAGTCCTCAATTTGCTGAAATCAAAAAGATTATTAATAAATTCTTGCCTTTATTATATGAGGATCCTATTTTAGCTGCTGTTTTGGGAGAGGGATGTAATATAGTTGCACGTAGAGCTCCCACTTTGGGTAATATTTTATCACCTAGTTTGTTCTCCTCTAGAAATAACAGGGGTACTTGGTTAGATAATAAAGGCAATTATAAATGTGGAGGCAACAATTGTAGGACTTGTAAATATATGGTAAAAACTAAATTTTTTTATAATAATGACAAAACCACATCGTTTAGAATTAATAATTTTATTGATTGTAATACCGATTTTGTGGTGTACAAAATTGATTGCATTATTTGCAATAAATCATATATAGGTTGTACATCTAGAAAATTAAAGACCAGGATAGCTGAACATTTATATGATGTGACTAATGTCACAAGTGGAGTACGTAACATTTCCTCTGCGGCGAAACATTTTATTAATTTTCACTCTCGTAATGTTGCTTCTTTGCAGGTGACAGGTATTGAAAAAAATCAGGAAATCTTCTAGGGGTGGTGATATCAGAAGAATTCTGCTCACCCGGGAGGCTTTCTGGATTTTCAACCTGGGGACGAGATTTCCTGATGGATTAAACAAAAAGAATGAAATCATGTTTCATTATTAATTTTTCAGAGCATATTTACAATATGATGTTTTTTATATTTATTTTGTTTGTACATATTTTGATCATGATATTTTTCATATTTTGTGACTAATATCTGTGATACATCTAATTGATTTTGTTCTGACTATGTCAGCTTTTTGCGGTCACATGATTTATAGATTTATGCTTGTAGTTCTTTTGTTCTTGTCAAATTTGGTAAATTTCTTTATTGGTGGTGTTTTTCATTTTTATGTTATGTTTTTCATTCATATTTTGTATGTATTTTTGATATATATTTCACAAATTCGTTGTCTGTTTGTATTGTATTGCTGGAACAGGACCTTCCAATCATGTGATCCGTATCAGATTTTGGATTGGTTTTTGCTCCTTTTTAAACCTGCATGTGACTTTGATGTAATAGCTTTGATAAAGATCGCACTTAGCGATCGAAACGCGTCGCTTAATGCCGCTCCTGTGGGAGCTATGCAACCCTGGAGCTGACTTGAATATTGTCCTCATTGGAATAAAAATTCCTTAATTGAATTTCGTGTGGAGCTGGATAAATCTCTTTTTCCTTTCTTCATTGAAGCAACCACTGTGGGATGGTGATCCGTGCTCCTGTGGCAGGTCGGTGAGCTGGCTTATATACTTTTGAATGACTGTTCATGTCTTTGTCAGTGGGCAAACTTACAAAATCAGCAAGGGATCAAATACTTATTTCCCCCACTGTATACCCATCGACTATCCTACCCCTAATGGTACTCAAACCCTGGCACCTGTTTCGACACAAAAACTTCATCTGGGGGTTGCACCAAAAGTCCTTCTTTAATAACACTCTAGCTAATACCTGAAGAGATAAAAAGCCAGATTTTATTGGCGCCTGCTATATTTAGAGTTTCAGATCAGTGGCATCTCTCTGAACAAGTCATGCAGTGTTTGACGTCAAGAACATGTGACCGGAGTCCCCATCCACGTGACTTGTTTCACGGAAAGGAATCTGATCACATGACTGCAACAGCCGCTGTTCTAGATACAGCTGGGGATGTAGCCTGTCCTCCTGCCCCGCACATGCGCACCAAAGATAATGTGGAACGGAATTGTCCAGAAGGAAAAACTAGGGTCGAAGATGGGAGAAATATTATTACAGCTGCTGTCTGGGGTCCTTTATGAGGAGCTCAAGCAATGAGGTTAGATCATACCAGATACTGAATATCACAACTTGACTGTGATGCAATCCTCCTGTACACCCCTACCCGCCTTCATCAGCTTATTATAACGTTTTTTTTTTCATAAGACTAATACTCATTTGTCACCACCAGACTGTCTATGATACTTATTAAAAACTTAAGGTGATACTGAATAGATTTTGTAAATCTTAAAACCATTCAATAAAAACAAATTGTAAAAAATCCTTACGTTTTTTTCTTTACTCTGCCGTTTTGATGCAGAAGCCACAAAGAAATATTTTGAGGAGCCTAAGAAGAAGCCCAAAAATTGGTAAACAGTGTTTGTTTAGAAGAAAGAAGAAAGGATGGGAGGGTTAGTGAGTTTAGAAGTCGAGAATAGAAGAGGGAAATGCTTTTCCCTCAATTTGGGGCATATAAATAGACATTTATAGATTTATATATTGAAAATATACAACGTAGCCTAAAGATATAAAGGGATGACACAACGTATCTTTACCTCTGATATTAAAAGCCTCAGTGTCACAACATGTCACATACAACAATGGGGGAAGCTATTCATTACTTTGATGGACGGTGCGCTTTCTCCTCACTATCACTTCTGCTGCTGGAGAAATAGAAGAAATAATCACAAATAAATACCAATAGAAATCAGGAACAAATAAGCATAATGTATGACACGTCTCATATACGTCACTACATGATCTAGATAGGGGTCACTTTCACATGCACTTGTGCGGGGACAGATCTTCTGTCTAACTACCAGGATGGACCATTACATATATTTGCATCTAGAAGACGGCAATTAAGACATAAGGACATGTCCATGGATCGCCCGCCAGGGCAGTGGGGTTACTCGGTACCGGGCCAGTATCTCAGAGGGATGTGTCATGGTGGCCGTGACCCGGTCTGTGGCCCTGGGTGTCCATGCAAAAGGGGTGAAACATGGCTGAATGAAGTTTATAGGTGGATGATACGTGACGCCACCTGTGGTGCTCGGCAATGAAGGGGTTAAGCCAACGCTGCAGGCAGATCCTCTGGGACAGATGGTATAAGGCAGAAAGATGTAATAGCTCTCCACAGGTAGAGTTGTAGTCCCAGGGCAGTAGTAATAGGTGTTGAGGAAGAGGGTGCAGTGTTAGGCACAGGGATGTAGCAGTGCTGAAGGGGTTGCTGGAAGAAGGCAATTACACAAAAGGGTGCAGTTTCCTTTACCTTTACTTTGCTTTGTAAGTGCAGTCCAGGATCCAGAATACAGATGGAACAGGAGTTGGTCGGCCTGGAATCAACTTAGGAATCTCTCTATGCAGATGGGTTGTGTAGTCTCCTTTTTAGCGCTTATCTGATGCACTTGCAGTACTGAGTTACACTGAAGTTCCCCTTGCTTGCTCTTTTTAGAACTCCCTTTTGTATGGCAGGCAGCCGTAGCCTCCTTTTTCTGGCTCACACAAGTTGCTGCTGTGCCACCAAGTCTTAGTTGGGAACAGAGCATTTACAGCTTCTCGTTCCTCCGGTTTCTGCTGTAGGACCATCAGCATCCATAGAACCTCGGATACTGGACTCTGGACCATGCTCTACAGCTAGAAGTGAGCCTGAATTCTGCTCAATCCTCCAGCTCCTCTCTCCCACATCCACACTCTTTGCCTTCTTAACACGAACTGCCCTAACTTCCCTTTTCCTGGCCCGGAGAGCAGCTCCTCAGCAGTTAGGTTCAGAGCTCCTTCTGCTGGCCTGGAGTGGGAACTGTGCTGTATTTACCTGATAAAGAGACCCTTCATTGCTTCCAAGCATGACATCACCCTCCCTAGGAGGAAGGTAATGCCACTGTGGTGACCGTACTCCTGGGGGCGCCACATTCATTTGTGGGAAAAGGTTAAAGTACCTACATGGTTTTGACTTTGCTCCTGCTCGTTTTTCAGAAGCATTTAGGGATCCACCATTTATGATTGTGTCTTAAATAAATCCAAACAAACAAATTGAGATACAGAGAGTTCACAATATAATTCTGAGGAGATATACAGCGATATTGTCCTGTGTAATGTCTAGTGCTTATGTCACTGTATGATATCAACTTCCAAAAGTCCAAGGTTACATTAGACTAAATGCTGCCATGTTTGCTCTTATTACCTACTGCATTGGCTCTGTGTTGGCCCATGCTGAAAAACATAGAAAAATAACAGAAAATATCATCTATATAGATGGTCTCATAAATGACTTAGGCTACTTTCAGATTTCAGTTATCTCGCATCAGGCACGATGCGGCGCCGTGCCGGATCCGGCATAAAATGTAAAAAACTGATGCACCGGTTCTATTTTTTTACCGGATCCGGCATAATCCGGTGGCCAGATCCGGCAAAAACCCGGAACTGGTGCATCAGTTTTTCCATCAGTTTCGTCCGTTTTTTGCCGGATCCGGTTTTTAAAAAATGCCCAAAAGCCACCATTGGCTAGTGGTATTCACAGGAAAACCTATATATACCTTGGTATACACCCTGTTGAGAGGTTGTTGTTTTGGAGCAAGATGGAAGGTATTATCGGAAACATCGCGCAGACTTACATTGATTTCACTTTTGAGGCGAATTCTTTGGCAGCAATTGTCATGGCGAAGGAGCGACAAAGGCAGCGTATCATGCGTCTGCGCCGACGTCGTTTCTGGATTCACCCTATAACCGCACAGAGGCTGACACTGGGAGTCTTTGCAACATTATATCTGGCGCCGCGAGGAAATCCAGAGAAGTTTTTGCTTTATAAAAAATGAAAGTGGAAACTTTTGACTTTTTGCTGGACAGGGTTGGAGAACTGATCCAGAGACGTGACACCTACTGGCGCTTCTACATCTCACCACCGGAGCGTTTGATGGTCACTCTCCGGTAAGCCAATTTTTATTGTTTCTCCTCCAAAGCAGACTTCAGTATACTGGAAATGTGTCTCCTCCTGTTGTTGCAGTTATTTTGCATTATTGTTTTTGACTTTTCCCACAGATTCCTTGCAACAGGCGAATCCCTTTCGATGCTACATTACCAGTATAGGATTGGGATTTCAACATTATCAGGTATCATCAAGTACATATGCCGCGCATTGTGGGACAGTCTACATGAAGAGTTTATCCCACAGCCCACAACAGAGAGGTGGCTCGAAATAGCTGACGGATATTACAGCATCTGTCAGTTTCCTAATTGCCTGGGTGCAGTTGATGGCAAGCACATCAGGATCACAAAACCAGCTGGATCAGGATCTGAATTTTTTAATTATAAAAAATATTTCTCTATAGTCCTGATGGCGATTGCAGACGCCAAGAACAAATTTATTGCGGTGGATATTGGGGCCTATGGACGCTCCAATGACTCACAAGTTTTTAAAATGTCAGCAATGGGACGTAATTTGTACGGAAACACATTCCAATTCCCACCTCCAAGACCGCTTCCTCAAACTTCTGGGCCACCACTGCCATTTGCTTGCGTAGGTGATGAAGCGTTTCAACTGTCAGAACACCTGCTCAAGCCGTATGCAAGCAGAGACTTGACACCAACAAAAAGAGTGTTGAACTATCGCCTGACACGAGCATGGAGGATGGTGGAGTGTTCTTTTGGAATTCTTACGGCAAAATGGAGAGTTCTGTTGACCGCAATTAACTTGAAAACTGAAAATGTGGATGAGGTGGTAAAAGAATGTGTGGTCCTACACAATTTTGTTATTACTATGGAACAGATTGCCATAGAAGACAATGATGTTGAAACCACATTGCATGATTATCGCAGTGTTAATGTGCGAAGTACTCTAGCAGTGTCCAGAATGAGGGACACATTTGCCGAGTACTTTGTCACCTGAAGGTAGAGTTGAATGGCAGGATGACATGGTTTGAGATGTTAAAACCTATTTTGTACCTTGTTGTACTTAACAATTTTTTGGGGTAAAGTAACTGTACCTTGTTACCTTACATTTTGTAAAAGTATTATACCTTTGTAATAGTATTCAAACTTCTTTAACTAACTTTCGTTTACCCAAAGTATTGTAAATTATGAAATTCCTGACAATAAAGCTCTTTAAAAGCTAATAAAGAATCATTTATTTAAAAACTTGATACAAATTCATGTAGTGTGGGGTGTAGAAAATAATATAGGGGTTATACAGCGGTATTATGGAGGGAGGATGGGTTTGGTGATTTCTACTATATTATTGACCTCTTTGGCCCTTTAAGAAAGCAATTAGTTTCTGTTTTTTTAACAATTCTGACCGGCACTATGCCAACCGCCATATTAAAATACCCCAGTGATGGGTATGCCAATGTGGCACCCGCTGGTGATCCAACGACCTTCCACAGTACTGCAAACCAGCAGGACTCCCCCCACCGCCACACACGTACGTTTACTCATACACATTCTTGTACACACACTCACTCACACACACACACACACACACACACACACACACACACTTACATACTCACACACACTCACACACTAACTCACACTCACACACTCATTCAGTTTTATAGACATCTTAGATTCAACAGTAAAAGAAACAAAATATATTTTATTGACTCAAAAGCAAAATTTATTTTTTATCAGCTTTTAGCTGAAAGTTTTTCTTTAATATTTTTTTAAGAAAACTTTTATTTGTAACAAAACACCTTAAAGATTTGTGTAATATGTAGCGGAAATACTATTGGAGGGGCTCTCAGTTTGGACCACTTCAACAGCGGGGTTAGTGTGGGAGGATGGAGTTTGTGAGGGGTCAGAGACCAAAGGACAAGGTATAGGAATGGAGAAAGAAAGTGAAGGGGTGGATAAAGCTGATGAAGGGGTGGAGAAAACAATAGACTGGAGGGAAACAACTGCGTGTTGATTAAGGACGGTTGAATTTGGGATGTGGAAGGAGACTGGATGTATTGGGCAGGAAGTGTAGTTTGGGAAGGGAGTGTAGGTTGGGAAGGGAGTGGAGGCACGGATGCAGTTGGGAACTGGTACGGGGAAGGAGACTGGAAAGGGGCAGGAGGTTGGTACTGGGTAAAATGGTATGGTACAGGAGGGGTAGGAAGGACCGGGCCTGGAGCAACTACTGGGCCGGTTGTAGGGGCTACTGATGTCACCTGTGCTAAGGCCACCTGGCAGGCTTGCATTACATGCAGCTGCTGTTCAGAAGTTAGGTTGCCAAGGCGCTTAATTACAGCTTTGAAAAAAGAATGATGCGGCGCTTTATTTGCATCTAGATGCATCCTTTCAACACGCGTGCTTAAATCAAGCACCTCTCTACTAACAAGATTGAACCCAGCAGACATTTGCTGGGTCATGACTTTCATAGCGTTTTGAAAGGATGCATGTAGATGCAAAAACTCCCCAGCTAACTGCCTTTTCTGACCCCGGTGACGCAGCCGCCCAGAACTCAAAGGTGTTCTATAGAGGGCAGCTGTGTCAGAGGGGTGAGGTAAAGGTAAGCCTACCTCATCAACAGCAGCTTCATGTAATGAAGCCTGCACAGATGCTCCAGCAGAGGTTGATGGGGCTGAGGGATCACACACAAGGGAAGACAGGGAGGGTGCAGAGGGGTTGGGTATGTCGTGGTCCCCGGTGACGGCCTCCTGGGGGATCGCTCCAGAAGGGTGCAATGCAGGCTCCGGCGTGCTGCTGAAAAATGTAGAAAAAAAATAGATATTAATATCATGATATTGATTAGCCCTGGCTGCCAAAAAAAAAAAAATACACATTTTAACATTTTTATTTTGTAACTTCTGGTAGGAATTTTTACCTTCTTGTCACCATAGTTGATCGGAGTAATGACAGGGCCTGGGCATATTTATACCGGCTCCTGCGTCCTCCTGATCCGCTGGGAGCCTGCATTTCTTTATTGAACTCCTTCTTGAAGGGGTCCCGCATTGACTGCCACCGCAACTGAACTCTTTCCCCTGAAAAGTGAAAACACAAAATGGTTAGGATCAAGCCCAATACATCCAGAAACATTACTGAAATGTGAATACTTACGCTGTTCTTTCTGTGCCCGAGAATGGAGTTCCTCCCAGTTAGATACCACAGCCTGGCACACTTCCTCCCAGAGTCATCTAGCAACACAAGCATCCGCATGGAAGCGGTCCGCCATATTCCATAGCGGCTCACGATCTCTCACCATATCAATTAGGAGGTCCACATCAATAGCTACATCCTCACTATCGGAATCGTGAGCACGCTCTGAAGCCTGTTTAAAAGACAAAAAAAGTAAACATAACAATCACAGCATTAATTACAAACCACAAAAGTCCAAAAAAAAATTACTTACTCTATGGCGACCGCCCCGACGTGGTTGCCGACGACTCTGGGAGGCACTTTGAGGAACTCTCCGACGAGCAACAGATTCAGAAGCCTTTAATGAAAAAACAACAAGAAAAGTAAAATTAAATGCTGTTATGTTGACCTGTTTTTTTGAGTCCAGTGAACATCTTGCAATGCATGCAAAGATACTTACACTCGGGGAGCCCACTCCAGGCATTTCTCCGCTACGTCCGTCTCCTTCTGAGAGACCCTCTGGTTCAGCTTCCTATTAAACAATAATGCATATATAAGGTTATGTGTACCAAGAATGGCCTTGCCAAAAAAAAAAAAGTGTACCTCATTTCGCTGGCGATGTGAGGGAGGGCTCCCAGAAGAAGACATGTCTGGCTGAAAATCTGTAAGTGCAAATAATTGTTACCTACAACACAAACCATATTTAAAGCTTTCAGGCCTATATACTTACATTATGGGTTGAAATAGCGTCACGCAGGGTTTTGGCAGTGGTGGCCTGGGAAACTTCCTGCATGAAACAAGCACGATGTAGTTAATATTTGTGATGTGTGCAACAATGATTTTTACAATCCAACAAAAGAACAAAAATAGTAAAAAAATAAGATATTTTGAATTCCACTCTCACCACCCTATAAAATGCAGCTTGGACAACAAACCATCGCAAACAATTCTAACAACTTAATCTGTATATATTCGTGTATAAGCCGCCCCATGTATAAGCCGACCCCCCTAATTTAAAAAAAGGTAACACTTATTGTATAAGCCCAGGGTGGAATCTATAGACTATTGCCCATATGCTGCTCCATAGAATATGCCCCCATATGATGGTCAAAAAAAAAAAAAAACCTCTTGTGGGTCCATCTCCACTGTCTGCCACTTCTTGTGTCAGTGACTGTTCAGCCAGCAGAGGGACGGTATGCACTTATCACGTCAACGCACCCCCTGCTGCCTAAACGCCACAGAGGATGCGGCAGAGACCGCAGTGAGCAGCAATGTAAGAACAACATATGTGTGTGTGTGTGTGGCAGGCAGCAGCAGGTACAGCATGGAACTCCAGCGTGGTGGCCAACAGTGACGGCAGTGGTGGGGGTTCTGCAGCGGAGGGGTCCAGTGGCGGTTGTGGGGGTCATGGTGGTGACAAGTCAGCAGGAAAGGCCGCAAGCCACAGTCTTTCCTGCCGGCTGTGACGGGGATGGGTGCGCAGGCATCGGCAGATCTAGCGGGGGAGGGTAAACAACAGCTGCATGTCCAACAGTAGCAGCGGCGGGGGGGGGGAGCCGTGGCAGTGGTGGGGTACCAGCAAGGACCTGCTGGTGGTACTGTGGAAGGGCATGGTACCAGCAGTGGGTGCCATATTGAAATAGCCATCACTTGGGTATTTCAATTTGGCGGTCAACGTGTTTTCAATAGGCGCAGTGGATTGTGTGAATCAAGGACATGCAGACAGACAAAATGCATAGGTTCTATGCTTGCACGTTAATTTTGAAACTCACACTCAAACTCCTGATCGATGGATGTCCAATAGTGGATGGCAGTCAAATCCAGTTGGTTGGGGGGTGGTGGATGTCTGGCTGGCAAATCCAGTAGGTTAGTAGATATGTGGCAGATCCTGTGGCTGTGTGGATCCAGTCAGCTCTTCCTCTGCATTCAGTGTGATGAATGCCCTCTACCTTTCCAATAGAGTGGGTGGAGATTGGCAGGTGTTTTTCTCAAAATTTGATACTTTTTGGAGCATGCTCAGTGCAAAAACCGGATCCGGTGCCGGAATCAGGCAAAAACCGGATTTCGCCGGATCCGGTGCCCATAGGCTACCATTATACAAAAAAACGGATTTCGCCGGATCCGGCGTCATCTGGTTTTTTACCGCAGACAAAAAAGTTACATGCAACGTTTTTTCCAGACGCCGGACAGGCTGTTTTTGCTGGATCCGGCAAAAACCGGATACACCGCATAGGCATCCGGCGCGATGTGGCAATAATGAAACTCTATGGGAAAAAAACGGACCCGGTGGCAACAGGCGCTGGATCCGGTTTTTACACTTTTTGCCGCATCGCGCCTGATGCACAAAAACTGATGTCTTAAAGTAGCCTAACATTGAATCTATCAGTAGGATCAACCCTCCTAAGCAGGGGTGAACATAGCCTATCTGCTGCCTGAGGCGAACAGCAAAATGACGCCCCCCCCCCCCCCCCCCGCACACAAAGTAAATTTTCATATCTATCCTGTAAAACTGAGTACAATAGTGGACATTTTGATTTAGACAAATAGAAAAAAAAAGGTGTCCAAACACAAGGATGTCAGCGCCATCACATGCACGTACAAGAACAACACAGAAGTATCCAGAACAAGGGTCATTAATGGCAATGGTAGGCCTGGCACAGGGCCGGACTGGGACAAAAATGCAGCCCTGCCACACAAACCCCACCAGCCCACAAACTATAGCACTCCTCACCCCGATCAGTTAATTTTTGCTATACTTTGTCGTCCCCTCATCACTCTCTTTAAGGAGTTATTTAAATAGCCACATGTGAATGGCACCACAGTGCATATGATCGACCACAGCTCCATTTACATGATGCTCTTCAAAGTTACGTTTCCTAGGATCATGGGGGTCCCAGCGGTCAGATCCACAACAAACAGAAAGTCATCCCCTATCCCCACATAATGTCCATACAGTATTATGGGCTCCATACAGTATTATGGACCCCATATATTACTGCATACAGTATATTTCTGCCCCAAATATTACTTCATACAGTATAATGGGCCCTATATATTACTTCATACAGTATAATGGGCCCATATATTACTTCATACAGCATAATAGGCAACATATATTACTTAATAGAGTATAATGGGCCCAATATATGACTTCATACAGTATAATGGGCCCAATATATTACTTCATACAGTATAATGGGCCCAATATATGACTTCATACAGTATAATGGGCCCAATATATTAGTTCATACAGTATAATAGACCCCATATATGACTTCATACAGTATAATGGGCCCAATATATTACTTCATACAGTATAATGGGCCCCATATATGACTTCATACAGTATAATGGGCCCCATATATTACTTCATACAGTATAATGGGCCCCATATATGACTTCATACAGTATAATGGGCCCCATATATTACTTCATACAGTATAATGGGCCCCATAAATTACTTCATACAGTATAATGGGCCCCATATATTACTTCATACAGTATAATGGGCCCATATATTACTTCATACAGCATAATAGGCAACATATATTACTTAATAGAGTATAATAGGCCCAATATATGACTTCATACAGTATAATGGGCCCAATATATTACTTCATACAGTATAATGGGTCCCATATATGACTTCATACAGTATAATGGGCCCCATATATTACTTCATACAGTATAATAGACTCCATATATGACTTCATACAGTATAATGGGCCCCATATATTACTTCATACAGTATAATGGGCCCATATATTACTTCATACAGCATAATAGGCAACATATATTACTTAATAGAGTATAATAGGCCCAATATATGACTTCATACAGTATAATGGGCCCAATATTTTACTTCATACAGTATAATGGGCCCCATAAATTACTTCATACAGTATAATGGGCCCCATATATTACTTTGTTTTCAATGTTTTATTTATTAAAACAGTATTTGTAACATGACAGCAACGCAACAGATCCAACAATGTAGGTATGTTACATCACAAATAAAAACAATTCAAAGGACTCTTTTGGCCACAAGAACGGTAATGAGAACTAGAGGTTGTCCATGTCTACAGGGATGTAAACACCCACTTCGTCGTTGAAATATCATTACCATGAAAAAAGGACGATTAATTCTTACTTGTTATTAACAAAATAGACATACATTTGGGACATGACTTGGGCCCAATGTTAAATAATAAACCTTCAAGTGAAACAATTAGCTTAGTAAGAACCCAGTCAGGGATGGGCCCCATATTTTACTGCATACAGCATAATGGGCCCCATATATGACTTCATACAGCATAATCGGCCCCATATATGACTTCATACATTATAAAGGGCCGCATATATTACTTAATACAGAATAATAGGCACCATATATGACTTCATACAGTATAATGGGCCCCATATATTACTTCATACAGTATAATGGGCCCCAAATATTTCTTCATACAGTATAATGGGCCCCATATTACTTCATACAGCATAATGGACACCATATATTGCTTCATACAGTATAATGGGCACCATATATTACTTCATACAGTATGATGGGCACCATATATTACTTCATACAGTAAAATGGGCCCCATATATTACTTCACACAGCATAATGGGCACCATATATTACTTCGTACAGTATAATGGGCACCATATATTACTTCATACAGTATAATGGGCACCATATATTACTTCATACAGCATAATGGGCACCATATATTACTTCATACAGTATAATGTACACCAAATATTACTTCATACAGCATATTGGGCACCATATATTACTTCATACAGCATAATGGGCACCATATATTACTTCATACAGTATAATGGGCCCCATATATTACTGTATACAGTATAATGGGCCCCAAATATTATTTCATACAGTATAATGGGCCCCATATATTACTTCTTACAGTATAATGGGCCCCATATATTACTTCATACAGTATAATGCGCACCATATATTACTTCATACAGTATAATGGGCCCCATATATTACTTCTTACAGTATAATGGGCCCCAAATATTATTTCATACAGTATAATGGGCCCCATATATTACTTCTTACAGTATAATGGGCCCCATATATTACTGTATACAGTATAATGGGCCCCAAATATTATTTCATACAGTATAATGGGCCCCATATATTACTTCTTACAGTATAATGGGCCCCATATATTACTTCATACAGTATAATGGACACCATATATTACTTCATACAGTATAATGGGCCCCATATATTACTTCTTACAGTATAATGGGCCCCAAATATTATTTCATACAGTATAATGGGCCCCATATATTACTTCTTACAGTATAATGGGCCCCATATATTACTGTATACAGTATAATGGGCCCCAAATATTATTTCATACAGTATAATGGGCCCCATATATTACTTCTTACAGTATAATGGGCCCCATATATTACTTCATACAGTATAATGGGCACCATATATTACTTCATACAGTATAATGGGCCCCATATATTACTTCTTACAGTATAATGGGCCCCAAATATTATTTCATACAGTATAATGGGCCCCATATATTACTTCTTACAGTATAATGGGCCCCATATATTACTTCATACAGTATAATGGGCACCATATATTACTTCATACAGTATAATGGGCCCCATATATTACTTCATACAGTATTATGAGCACCATATATTACTGCATACAGTATAATGGGCACCATATATTACTTCATATAGTATAATGGGCCCCATATATTACTTCATACAGTATAATGGGCCCCATGTACTGTATTACTTCATACAGTATTATGAGCACCATATATTACTGCATACAGTATAATGGGCCCCATATATTACTTCATACAGTATAATGGGCCCCATGTACTGTATTACTTCATACAGTATTATGAGCACCATATATTACTGCATACAGTATAATGGGCACCATATATTACTTCATACAGTATAATGGGCCACAAATATTATTTCATACAGCATAATGGGCTCTATATATTACTTCATACAGTATAATGGGCACCATATATTACTTCATACAGTATAATGGGCACCATATATTACTTCATACAGCATAATGGGCACCAGATATTACTTCATACAGTGTAATGGGCCCCATATAATTCTTCTACCCAAATCCCGCTGTTCTGGTCTCCTCAGTGTATTCTGATCCTCCGCAGTGCTTGGCACAGGGACATCATTAACTTTACCTATATAATTGTCCACTTGGACTGATAGTAATAGTGATTTGTTTGTACCCTGTTGTCTGGCGCTGGCCCACTTTATGGGGGTGCTCAGGGCATATGGTTATGCACCAGTAAAAAGTATGAGAGGCTCAATGTGACCAGTGCCACCTAGTTTCCTACCCCTCTTATTCGACTGGTACTGTGGGCACACTGACTGGTACTGAGGAAAAGAAAGAAAGAACAGAGAGAAAAAGAAAACCGAGAGAGAAAGAAAGAACAGAGAGAGAAAGAAAGAGGGGAAGAAAGAGATAACAGGGAAAGAAAGAAAGAAATGTTAGGGTCGGCGAAACGCACCAGATATAAATAATAGGTGCGTTCGCCGCCCGGGGTCCACCGTGCGGTAGATGATAAGACCGCTGCTGGACAATGGCAGATACACCAGAAGGTGAAGTACTGCGCTCGGGTTAAGGTCACCCGAACGCTAAGAGCGGCTCTGTTCAGACACAGGGTCGCTTTACAGAAAGCAATACAAAGGCGCTGGCCCTGTTAGCCTCACAGGATAACCAGCGGGTGGCAACCGCAACCGCCACAGAACGCTGCTACCGCAGCGCTGCTAGAACTACAGCCGCTAGACGACGGTGTCGGAAGGCCGGTCACCGTCGGACGCTAGTGTGCAGTGTAGGAGCACAGTGGCGCTTGGTTCGTCAGTAATGGGAGCTGACTATCACCAACACTCTGTCACCATTCGTATTATCAGAGGGAAGGGGTTTCTTAATAAGTCAGTCACCAGAACATGCATCCATCACCATTCACACTCAGCATAATATGCTACACTAGCGCATGGCCGAGCCGCCATGCGGGCTTGTTATAGCCATGCGCTTCTGGGACCTTCCAGTACCCTGGAAGGAACCAATCAGATCCGACGCAGGACCTGAGCACGTGACCTCTGCTCTCCAGTTAGAGGTCAAGCTGCGGGCATGCCCAGTAGCACGGCACGAGGACTTAGCCTCTGGAGCGGTTCCCTGCTGAGCAGGTTGCGCTACAATTGCTGCACCAGAGGTGGCAGCAACATCCAGGCTCACAGAACAAGTCTGAGCAGCACGCCTGGCTTGCCGTGATTGCTAAGCAGGGCCCTGAGCGATCAGAGTGGAATGGGAGACCGCTGAATGTACGGCTCTGGATTCCTGCTGTGCAGAGACAGAAATCCGACGCATAACAAGAAGGAAAGAAAGATTCTATAAAAATACCATAGCAGCCTGGCTCCCACTGTACTGCCTCCCGATGCAGGACATATCATGATCCGCTCACATGGCCGGCATCCCCAAGTCCAAGTCGATCCTGCTGTCCGTGCTGTTGAGGGAGGACATGGTGATGGATCTGAAGCATTCCCTGAAGTGCCTCCATGGTTCTGTCACAATCTCCTCCCAAAATTACCTCATTTCCATTCAGCACGTCACTTCCAGTGGAATGTCACGTGCGAATTTTAAAGTGCTCTACTGTGTACTCCTGTGTCCGTGGGAAAAGGCAGTGGGGCAGAATCTCTCTCAAATTCGGGGCTGTCCCGCTGGGAGGTATGAATGCTTCCCACCATACACCTTGTACACGCATGGCTCCTCATACACACACGGTTCTACTTTTTATGCCTCGTACACACACGGCTCCGTTCTGTACACACACGGCTCCACTCTGTAAACCTGGTACACATGCGGCTCTGCTCCGTACACATGTGGCCACGCTCTGTAAACCTTGTACACAAATGGCTCCACTGCGTAAACCTTGTACACATGCGGCTTTGCTCCATACACCTCGTACACACGCGGCTCCGCTCCATACACCTCGTACACGTGTGGCGCTGCTCTAGTCTGTACACCTCGCAGACGCGCTGCTCTGCTCCGTACACCTCGCACATGCGCTGTTCCGCTCCATACACACGGCTCCGCTACACGTACACACACAGCTCTGCTCCATACACACACACGGCTCCACTCCATACACATCTCTGCTCCGCTCCGTACACCTCGCACACAAACTGCTCAGCTCCGAGCACCTCGCACACACACGGCTCCGCTCCGTACACCCCACACACTCGCTGCTCTGCTCCGTACACCTCGTACACACACACGCATCCGCTCCGTGTACACACACAGCTCCACTCCGTACACATCTCTGCTCCGTACACCTCGTACACACACACGGCTCCACTCCGTACACATCTCTGCTCCGTACACCTTGTACACACACGCGGCTCTGCTCCTTACACCTCATACACGCAGCTCCGTACACCTCGCACACACACGGCTCCACTCTGTACACCCCACACACTCGCGGCTCTGCTCATTACGCCTTGTACACACACGGCTCCGCTCCGTACACCTCGCACATACACGGCTCCGCTCCGTACACCTCACACACTCGCGACTCTGCTCCGTACACCTTACACACACACGGCTCCACTCCGTACACATCTCTGCTCCATACACCTCGTACACACACACAGCTCCACTCCGTACACATCTCTGCTCCGTACACCTCGTACATGTGCAGCTCTGCTCTGTACACCTCACACACTCGCGCAGGGGCGTAACTAGAACTGAATGGGCCCCATAGCAAACTTTTAAATGGGGCCCCTCAAAGACACACCCCTTCAAAGACACACCCCCTCAAAGACACACACCTTCAAGACGCACCCCCTTCAAGACGCACCCCCTTACCGATAATGCATACTAGAGTCACATTAAGTAACAGAATTAGAAATAATGTAACACAATTATTCCTAATCCTGTAACTCAGTCAATACAATCAAATTAGTTAAGCATTGATAATTTTATATTTTAAGTTGCTCACTTATGTAAATACAAATGCATGTTACTATGCCCGTGTGCCTTGCAGCGCCCATGTTACAGTGCCCATATACCAAAGTGCCCCTGTGTTACTGTACCCATACACACTCAGCAGCTGGCCGGGCATGCGGTACCGCAGAGACAATGAGCCGCGTCTGGTACCATGGTGAGCAGCGGTCTCATCTGTTCCCCGGCGCGGTCCTCGTCCATGGCTCCTGGGATGATGAGCAGTGGCCGGGAGCTGTACACGTGTCCCGCTGGGTGCTCCCGGTGCTCACAACATGAGGTGTCCTCACACAATCCCCGGTTCGTGGTCGGTCTTTATCGGAAAGTGGTGCCGTTGTGTTGGTCCTCCCTCTTCCGCCCCCCGTCCCGCCCTTACTCTGTCTCCTGTCTGCTCCATTGGCCGGGCCTGCTCTCCCCGGTGTCTGCCTCCCTTCCCCCTCTGCGCTTTGTGCTTTCTCCCTGGAGGTTGCCTGCGCTGATAGCTGATGGTGGGGAGCCATTATTCTCCTGGCCGAGGTGACTGTACCATCCCACCCTGTGTGAGCCGTCAGTGGAAATCAGCTGTCCTGTAGCAGCTCATACACCGCTGCATGCCCTCTGCCGCCACATTTGTCGCCAGTGGCATCCGTGAGCAGGGCTGCCACTAGGAATTTCAGGGCCCCATACTGGCAAAATTTTCGGGGCCCCTTGAAACTCTGCCCAGGCTCCACCCCAGCTCTGTCTCCACCCCTCGAACCTTTCAAAGTCCCACCGCCCTCTCTTGGAACAACTCCACTTCTGCACCATGTCCTCACAAATCACACATTAACAGTTCCCATCACCACATACATAGCAGGCAGCTTTTGTTTTGGCCAAAAGATTTTTTAATCTGCCACCACGTCAAAGTAGACTCTTTTGGTCAGGCCCTACTCTACTGTAACTTTCTAAACATTTGCTAAAATATCCAATACAATTTCGGTATATTTTTATTTATTTTTCCATTTTTTAAATTACCAATAATGCCACATACAAGGGACAAATACCACCGCACCATGACCAGACACCATATTACCACCACATGGCGACCGGGGCCCCCTCTGCTCATCAGGCCCCATCCAGTAAGGGCAGTAATGCCCTGATAGCGGCCCTGCTTAGGTCAGTGGGTTTGTGAAAAAGGATACTTATATTATAAAGTCTTCGGGAATATTAGAAATAATTAAAGGTATATAAAAGAATTGTCCAGCTGAAAAAAAGAGCATGGCCGGGGTCACACAAGTGATGATTCTCTCATGTGAGAGAATCGGCTCAATTATGCTACTGACACTCGGCCAAACTCTCATCTGAGTGTCATCTGATTCTCTTGCATGAGATAATCGGAGCACATTGAGAAGACAGGGAACTTACCATAATTTCTCCATCTTCTCCATTGTCTGAGGTCAAGGATTCGGACTGCACTCAGCTGACAGCTGAGTGCAGCCTGATGTTTCACACGCATCCATAGATTTCAATGGGTCCGTGTGATCCGAATTCCAGAGCCACTCGTGGGGTGCTGCAGATTATTTTTCCACAGACGAATTTGGTCTGTAGAAAAAGATCACAGATCTGCGATGCCCCAAAGTATAACATTGTGCCGAGTGTTATCCAATAAAACATCACATAGCGCTCAGCCATGTTATACGTTCTTGTGAGCGAGGACTAAGAGCCTTCATTCCCCCTGCAGATCTTCTCTCATTAGCCTCTCATGCTGGAGTCCGGCCTCAGTTACTTTTCTGTAATACAGTACTGTGGAATTTTTGCATACTTTTAGGGTATGTGCACGTTGCAGATTGTGCTGCGGTTTTTGCCGCTCGGATTTGGCTGAATCCACAGGTAAAAATGACCTGCGTTTTACCTGTGGATTTTCTGCAGATTTTCCCTGCGTTTTTACACCTGTGGATTCCTATAATGGAATAGGTGTAAAAATGCTGCGGAATCCACACAAAGAAGTGACATGGTGCAGATTTAAATCTGCAGAAAATCCGCATGGAAAAATCCACAGCACATGCACTGCGGTTTTGGTTTTACATAGACTTTAATGGTGCTGTACAACGCAGCAGAATCTGCTTCGGATCCACAGGGCCAAATCCTCTGCAACGTGTGCACATACCCTAACATATACTGTGTTTGATATATATTAGTGTGTGGTTGTGTTACATGACATCTCTGGAAGGTGAGCCTGGTCCTCAGCTATACCTCCTGATGAGCAGCGACCTGGACCCCTGCCCCCCCAGAGAATAGAGAAGGATAAGGCTTCTGTGCCCCCTCTGCCCTCTGACAAGATACAACGCCTCCATTCTGAAGACTGAAGTTTTTTACTCAAGTTTAGAGAGTAAATGCAGGGAATCCTGGGAGGGGGCGGCTGTGTCCTGTCAGGGGGAAAGCTGGGCTCAGCGGTCTTATGCTTCCTTGCAGGAGGTGAGGGAGCACTCAGCTCTGATCTTTTCATGATACAGACAGAGGTCAGACTCCTCGGTTAGCGGCTGCTGTGCGGATAGTAAGGGTACCGTTACACCTAGCGATGCACCAGCGATCCCGACTAGCGATATGACGCGGTCAGGATCGCTGGTGCATTGCTAGGTGGTCGCTAGTGAGCTGCTACACAGGCAGATCTCACCAGCGACATCGCTGGGGATGGGGATCGCTACTTACCTGTCAGACGCGGCGATCCTGCGTCCTCCCGCCCGGCTCCATGTGTCGCTCGTCGTCACAGCAGGAAGCGCCGCAGGAAGTGACTGACGAGGAATGGTCCAGCAGCTTCTCGCGCGGTCAGCGATAGCCAGCGGGGGAGCCGGTCGGAGGTAAGTATCACATGCAGAGATATCGCTAGCAATATCGCTGCAACGTCACAAAATCGGAGACTTTACAGCGATATTGAGTGTGTAACGGGGGCTTAAGACTGACACTGTCACTGAGCACACAGCTGACTCACTGAGGATCCATCTGCTGCAAGGACTGGACTACAGCCTGACAGACACCGTCCATACACTGAAACAACACAGGCTCAGAGCTTGAGACACTCACCAGGGGGGCTGCGCTTCTCCTCAGTGACTCTCACTGTGACTGACTGTGTGGCGGAAGAATACTGTACAACCTGCACTAAGCCCGCGCTCAGCCAGGATTGGATGCTGGAAAGTCCCGCTCTCCTGTTGCTCAGCACTGGTTGCCTCTCCCAGCTGTCTGTCACAGTGTCTCCTGCTTCCTCCTCACACACAGCGCTCTGGTTTATGAAAATTCTGAGTGCGGGCCCCTCCAGATGGGCCGGGCCCCAAAGCAACTGCTTCGGCTGCTACCCCGGTAGTTACGCCAGTGCACTCGCGGCTCTGCTACATCCACCCTGTAAACCCCCCTGACCCCACAAATAAACTTCCCTCATCCAGGATGATGACAGCCAAGCACAGACAGCAGAGTCCTGCATAAAACAAGGGCTGATGCGCACGGGACCTGTGATGAGGTCATAGGAGGGGAGGAGTCAGGGGTCACATGATATCCGGAGTGAAGACACTACAGATGAGGAGCGACTACAGGACCTGTGAAGAGGTCACTGGAGGGGAGGAGTCAGGGGTCACATGATCAGGGGGCCCTGACTCCTTCCCTTCTGTGATCTCATCAATTACAGCCTCTTGCAGGACTGCAGCACCAGCGTGCAGAGGCTAAATTGTAGGTGCTGTGGGTAGAGGGGCGCATAATGCCGCCCCCTGCTGCCTGCCGCTTCAGCACCTGGCTCAACTTGCCTCATTATAGCTGCGGCCCTGCTCCTAAGCCGTCTATATGGGCATGTAGGTCATAGGAAGATGAATAAAAAAAACTCGATATCAGTGATTGATGTCTTACTTATTCCAGAGGAATCCACATTTTACTTAATATTTAAATTCGTTGTTAAAACCTATGGGCCGGACAACGATCTGGAGAATCTGTCTCCAGAGCTTATTTTAAATAAAAGAGGGCGCTACCAATGTGAGACATGATTATTATCAATAGCTGATCCAAAATCAATGATGTGCTGCATAAGCAATAAATATTCCGTCCGTTACACAAAAAAAACAAATCAGGAGTGAACAGAAAAGCACAACTTCAAGAGAATTAATAAAATGGCATTTTATTTATATATAAAATCAATAAATAAAAAATATGCAAAATGAACAAAAAAGTAACCTCAGATGTAAGAGACACACAAAGGCCACAGGCCCTTGTAAATACATCCAACGTAAAACTGGAGTATAAACCCAAACTTAATCACAAGGAACAGTCTATTTAGAACGAATGAGGGATATTATAAGTCCAAAGCAATTAGATGAACTAGAAAATCAGGTGCACCTACATCACATACTATTGCTACTAATATTATGCGCTGTAAGACAAGCGCTGCAAAAATAATTTAGACTGATAAGAACCTCATGCATGGCTTATTAATATCATCAACTCCTAATACACTCTACATGCTGGTGTTGCGTGACGCGCCCCCTGAAGAAGTGTGGACGAAACGTGCATCGAGGTGGAGGGACACGGTACAGGCCCCACTCATATTGTGAGTATAACCGCAAGGTTTTTTCAGTCTCATTATTTATGCAGTGCTTGTTTTTTCAGCGCAAAAATTTTAGCAACACCAGCATGTAGAGTGTATTATGAGTTGAGGATATTAATAAGCCATGTATGAGGTTCTTAGTCTAAATTATTTTTGCAGCGCTTGTCTTACAGCGCATAATATTAGTAGCACTAGCATGTATATTGCATTGAGCTATGGATTTAACCAGGCTATATTTTTATATGTGATATACAGTTGTGGCCAAAAGTATTGACACCCCTGGAATTCTGTCAGATAATACTCAGTTTCTTCCTGAAAATGATTGCAAACACAAATTCTTTGGTATTATTATCTTCATTTAATTTGTCTTAAATGAAAAAACACAAAAGAGAATGAAGCAAAAAGCCAAACATTGATCATTTCACACAAAACTCCAAAAATGGGCCAGACAAAAGTATTGGCACCCTCAGCCTAATACTTGGTTGCACAACCTTTAGCCAAAATAACTGCGAACAACCACTTCCGGTAACCATCAATGAGTTTCTTACAATGATCTGCTGGAATTTTAGACCATTCTTCTTTGGCAAACTGCTCCAGGTCCCTGATATTTGAAGGGTGCCTTCTCCAAACTGCCATTTTTAGATCTCTCCACAGGTGTTCTATGGGATTCAGGTCTGGACTCATTGCTGGCCACTTTAGAAGTCTCCAGTGCTTTCTCTCAAACCATTTTCTAGTGCTTTTTGAAGTGTGTTTTGGGTCATTGTCCTGCTGGAAGACCCATGACCTCTGAGGGAGACCCAGCTTTCTCACACTGGGCCCTACATTATGCTGCAAAATTTGTTGGTAGTCTTCAGACTTCATAATGCCATGCACACAGGCAAGCAGTCCAGTGCCAGTGGCAGTAAAGCAACCCCAAAACATCAGGGAACCTCCGCCATGTTTGACTGTAGGGACCGTGTTCTTTTCTTTGAATGCCTCTTTTTTTCTCCTGTAAACTATGTTGATGCCTTTGCCCAAAAAGCTCTACTTTTGTCTCATCTGACCAGAGAACATTCTTCCAAAACGTTTTAGGCTTTTTCAGGTAAGTTTTGGCAAACTCCAGCCTCGCTTTTTTATGTCTCAGGGTAAGAAGTGGGGTCTTCCTGGGTTTCCTACCATACAGTCCCGTTTCATTCAGACGCCGACGTATAGTACGGGTTGACACTGTTGTACCCTTGGACTGCAGGGCAGCTTGAACTTGTTTGGATGTTAGTTGAGGTTCTTTATCGAACATCCGCACAATCTTGCGTTGAAATCTCTTGTCAACTTTTCTTTTTCGTCCACATCTAGGGAGGTTAGCCATAGTGCCATGGGCTTTAAACTTCTTGATGACACTGTGCACAGTAGACACAGGAACATTCAGGTCTTTGCAGATGGACTTGTAGCCTTGAGATTGCTCATGCTTCCTCACAATTTGGTTTCTCAAGTCCTCAGACAGTTCTTTGGTCTTCTTTCTTTTCTCCATGCTCAATGTGGTACACACAAGGACACAGGACAGAGGTTGAGTCAACTTTAATCCGTGTCAACTGGCTGCAAGTGTGATTTAGTTTTTGCCAACACCTGTTAGATGCCACAGGTAAGTTACAGGTGCTGTTAATTACACAAATTAGAGAAGCATCACATGATTTTTCGAACAGTGCCAATACTTTTGTCCACCCTCTTTTTTATGTTTGGTGTGGAATTATATCCAATTTGGCTTTAGGACAATTCTTTTTGTGTTTTTTCATTTAAGACAAATTAAATGAAGATAATAATACCAAAGAATTTGTGTTTGCAATCATTTTCAGCAAGAAACTGAGTATTATCTGACAAAATTGCAGGGGTGTTAATACTTTTGGCCACAACTGTAGGTGCACCTGATTTTCTAGTTCATCTAATTGCTTTGGACTTATAATATCCCTCATTCATTCTAAGTAGACTGTTCCTTGTGATTAAGTTTGGGTTTATACTCCAATTTCACACTGGATGTGTTTAAATGGGCTTGTGTGTCTCTCACATCTGAGGGTACTTTTTTTGTTCACTTTTCGCATTTTTTTATTTATTGATTTTAATATTGTGAAGCAGTGACCCCTGTTACAGCTAGGGGGCACTGTGTGTTCTCTCCAGGATACACACGGAGGCGTATTGAGGCTATGGGAATGCATTGCGATCTCGGGCATAGCTGGGATTGCAAAAGTGAAGCAGTGACCGATGTCACAGGTAGGGGTTCCTGTGTAGTCTCCCCAGGATGTGCACGGAGATATATGAAGGCCATAAGTGTGCATGGCAGTCATGGACGTAGCTGTGACAGCAATGCAGACTGATAATAAAATTAAGTTTTAGTCTTGGACATGTTCGTGTCCAAGACAGAGGTAGTGAAAACTGTTATGAATGGGTCACCGAGGAGGAAAAAATAAACAACAAGCTAAGTCTCAGAAAACCAGAGAAGTTGGTAACTATGCAGATTGCAGATCCCTGAACTTAACCGCACAACTAGCAGCAGTCGTGGAGTGTTCCTACGATGGTACTAGACGCCTTGTCACAACCGGAGAGCTACATAAGCCTAAAGCAGGAAAAGAGGAAACTAACTGCCCCAGAGCAAACCCCAAAGGAAAGACAGCCCCCCCACATGTATTGATGGTGAAACAAGATGAAATTACAAACAAAGGCAGGAAAATAGGCTGAGCAAACGATGGGGCCCGGCTAACTAAACAGGACAGGAAAGACACTGTCTGCAATCTGCCAAAAAAACCTACAAAAATATTGTCCAACACTTCTGATAACAAAATTAACCCTGAAGTCACTAGACTTCTACACCTATATCAGCACTCTGAAATATTCTGAGACAGAACAAAAAGAGGCCAATCCAATAAGGGACAAAAAGCAGCTTGGCAAATACTGATACATAGGAGTGGAAATTCAGCATAGCCCCAGCAGGGGCAGGCTGACCACACAAGAAACTGAACTGACCAACAAGCGCAATTGTGAACAATAGCAAAAAACAAACTTAACTTGAGAAGACTGGAAGAGAGCTGAAGTCCAGGACCTGAGAAGCAGACTGAATCACCAGCGCTAGGATAGGGCGTCGGCTGTCTTATATCCAGTCTGATACTCCAGAGATCCAATCGTTATCTTCCTCATCAGGTGGCAGATCACTACCACTTAAACCAACCTCACTACCACCTGTTACCACCAGAGGGAGAAAGGGAGGGGAACTCTCAACTGGTGGAGCCGAAAATGAGTTCATAACAGAAAACCTGCTCTGGATGTTGTGTATGAAACAGATTGCAGTATGATAGTGTTGCAGTATGTTTCATTCCGGACCCAGGTGTTTAATGTGGCTGTGCCCAAAAGAAGACTGGCGTGTGTAACGATTGCAAAACAGGTGGATATGGTGCCCGGCTGCGATCCGGGGGATATCCTGGACTGTGTATGGCTGTGTGAGTAAAGAGACTAGGATGCAGCGGTGCAAGACACCCACGGGAACTAGTCAGAGGAGAAGTAGCGTGTGTAGTGCCTGCAACATGTTATGCTGTGTGAATAGAGTCTTGGATACGGCGCCTAGACACCCACGGGAACAAGTCAGAGGAAGACTGGCGTGTTTAGTGTCTGTAAAATGAAGGATGCCATATAATATATATTCTGCAAATGGTGAAATGGATACTAGTTATATGCACTGAAGTTATATGCACTTGTGTGGATTCCACATTTAATGCTGTGAGGAAACACAGTAAAGAGACTTTTGTGTTTGAATTTTGTGGGTCACTGCCTCTTTACTGCTACCACTGCCTTACATATATAAATAAAATGTCATTTTATTCATTCTCTTGAAGTTGTGCTTTTCTGTTCACTCCTGATTTGGTTTTTTAGTCTAACGGACGGAATATTTATTCAATGTGAGACATGTAGTTCACGAGAGCAGACAGTCATTACATGTCTCACACTGGCAATGGTCCACTGTTCTCAATGTCCCATGGCCACATTGGAGCAGCAGCACTGGCGAGACAAGACCAGGGGCTATAACCCTGGTGTAGGAGACCCCCAAGTCCATAAGCACCCGATAAGTCTCTGATAGCCAAGTATATGCATATGTTCTGTACTCCTCAGTGTCTACCCTGTGATAACAAGACATTGATTAGTTACTAATAAATATCTACAATCATATACAGCCTATAATATCTGTAATATCTGTCACTATCTCTCTACTTACAGTCTGATGTTCTTTGCGCTGCGCTTTTCCTCCTTTTTTTTCTTCCATTTTATCATCACTGACCGCTTCTTCCTCCTCTTCTTCGCTACTGGACACATAACATAGACTATATGCAGTAACTCTCTCATAAATGGCTATTCTTCTAATTGCTCTTTTATAGGGCGATTTAGAGTGGGTTCATGCCATACAATTATGTGGTTTTTTTTTCAAAACTAATATGTAAGCTTTTTCTGACAAATTCAGAACGTTACAGGACAGCGCACAGTACTGCACAGCTCCAGCAGGTGGCGCTTTTAAGCCTATGAACATTGTGTGTTGTGTAGTAAATAGTGATACACAGGGGCGTAACTACCGGGGTAGCAGCCGAAATGGTTGCTTTGGGGCCCGGCCCATATAGGGTCCCGGGTCCCCGGCTCCAATCGGTGCTACCCGGGTAGTGCAATATAGACTACACAACTTGAACTCCTCCTCCTAGCATCATAGCATCGATGATCATGTGACATGTCTTTTGCAGCACTCCACTCCTGTCAGCGGGTCCGGTGAGTACAGTGACGCAAGTCACACTACTAGCATAATACACACTGGCTGCGTCTAGTCCAATGTCCTCGGCTGTGGCTGTGTCTGTGTGGTGGTGGGTGGGGGACTCTCTCTGCTCTGCCGGCTCTGTGGTGGTGGTGGACGGTGGTGGACTCTCTGGCGAGTTCCCTGTCTGACTCCTGCAGCCCTGCGGCCTGCTCAGTGCGTCCAGTGTCCTCCTCATCGGTCATGCAGCTCTGCCGGCTCCCGACTACCGCTGTCCTGCAGTGCCGGACAGTGCCGGCCCAGCTGTGTGGTGGTGTTGTGTGCTCTCTGCCGGCCTCTCTGTCTGACTCCTGCAACCCTGCTCAGTGCGTCCAGTGTCCTCCTCCTCGGTCATGCAGCTCTGCCGGCTCCCGACTACCGCTGTCCTGCAGTGCCAGACCGGCTGTGTGGTGGTGGTGGTGGTGTTGTGTGCTCTCTGGCGGCCTACCTGTCTGACTCAGTGCCGGCCCGGCTGTGTGGTGGTGTTGTGTGCTCTCTGCCGGCCTCTCTGTCTGACTCCTGCAACCCTGCTCAGTGCGTCCAGTGTCCTCCTCCTCGGTCATGCAGCTCTGCTGGCTCCTGACTACCGCTGTCCTGCAGTGCCGGACAGTGCCAGCCCGGCTGTGTGGTGGTGGTGGTGTTGTGTGCTCTCTGCCGGCCTCCCTGTCTGACTCCTGCAACCCTGCGGCCTGCTCAGTGCGTCCAGTGTCCTCCTCCTCGTTCATGCAGCTCTGCCGGCTCCCGACTACGCTGTCCTGCAGTGCCGGACCTTGCCGGCCTGGCTGTGTGGTGGTGTGTGATTGTGTGCTCTCCGCCGGGCTCCCTCTGTCTGACTCCTGCCCTGTGGCCTGCCCTGTGTAGAGCTGGCTAGCCTGGTGTGGTGAGCTGCTCTGCTGTCTCTGCACCCTCCCTGGTGATGGGGCCCCAATGAGAGGAAAAATAGGTTTCTGGGGCCCCACACAACGGTGGTCGCCCCTATGCTGTGTTAATAGTGTCGAGGTAGCTATTTAGGGAGGGCTAAATTAACCCTTCACGGTTGAGCCAGTGATGTCCAAATTATTCCAGTGTTGCTAGCAACTCAAATTACCACACGGAGACGGGGGGTCTCTGTACGGGAGGATCAAGGCAGATCACTAAGCCCCTTTATTTTAGTCACATCTTTTATAATCTTTTGCTTAATTATGCAAGGTTCTCAAGTACCAATAGCATCATTTCACTTTGTAAGCCAATAATATTGCAAGAAAACCGGAAACTACATATACAGTGCCTACAAGTAGTATTCAACCCCCTGCAGATTTAGCAGGTTTACACATTCGGAATTAACTTGGCATTGTGACATTTGGACTGTAGATCAGCCTGGAAGTGTGAAATGCACTGCAGCAAAAAAGAATGTTATTTCTTTGTTTAATTTTTTTTAAAATTGTGAAAAGTTTATTCAGAGGGTCATTTATTATTCAACCCCTCAAACCACCAGAATTCTGTTTGGTTCCCCTAAAGTATTAAGAAGTATTTCAGGCACAAAGAACAATGAGCTTCACATGTTTGGATTAATTATCTCTTTTTCCAGCCTTTTCTGACTATTTAAGACCCTCCCCAAACTTGTGAGCAGCACTCATACATGGTCAACATGGGAAAGACAAAGGAGCATTCCAAGGCCATCAGAGACAAGATCGTGGAGGGTCACAAGGCTGGCAAGGGGTACAAAACCCTTTCCAAGGAGTTGGGCCTACCTGTCTCCACTGTTGGGAGCATCATCCGGAAGTGGAAGGCTTATGGAACTACTGTTAGCCTTCCACGGCCTGGACAGCCTTTGAAAGTTTCCTCCCGTGCCGAGGCCAGGCTTGTCCGAAGAGTCAAGGCTAACCCAAGGACAACAAGGAAGGAGCTCCGGGAAGATCTCATGGCAGTGGGGACATTGGTTTCAGTCAATACCATAAGTAACGTACTCCACCGCAATGGTCTCCGTTCCAGACGAGCCCGTAAGGTACCTTTACTTTCAAA
Source organism: Dendrobates tinctorius (assembly GCF_039654945.1). Lineage (NCBI taxonomy): Eukaryota > Metazoa > Chordata > Amphibia > Anura > Dendrobatidae > Dendrobates > Dendrobates tinctorius. Next base: position 35,597,438 of record NW_027361683.1, read on the forward strand.
GCGTCATGTCAAGGCTCGTCTACAGTTTGCTCATGATCACTTGGAGGACTCTGAGACAGACTGGTTCAAGGTTCTCTGGTCTGATGAGACCAAGATCGAGATCTTTGGTGCCAACCACACACGTGACGTTTGGAGACTGGATGGCACTGCATACGACCCCAAGAATACCATCCCTACAGTCAAGCATGGTGGTGGCAGCATCATGCTGTGGGGCTGTTTCTCAGCCAAGGGGCCTGGCCATCTGGTCCGCATCCATGGGAAGATGGATAGCACGGCCTACCTGGAGATTTTGGCCAAGAACCTCCGCTCCTCCATCAAGGATCTTAAGATGGGTCGTCATTTCATCTTCCAACAAGACAACAACCCAAAGCACACAGCCAAGAAAGCCAAGGCCTGGTTCAAGAGGCAAAAAATCAAGGTGTTGGAGTGGCCTAGTCAGTCTCCTGACCTTAACCCAATTGAAAATTTGTGGAAGGAGCTCAAGATTAAAGTCCACATGAGACACCCAAAGAACCTAGATAACTTGGAGAAGATCTGCATGGAGGAGTGGGCCAAGATAACTCCAGAGACCTGTGCCGGCCTGATCAGGTCTTATAAAAGACGATTATTAGCTGTAATTGCAAACAAGGGTTATTCCACAAAATATTAAACCTAGGGGTTGAATAATAATTGACCCACACTTGTATGATTAAAATTTATTAAAATTTAACTGAGCAACATAACTTTTTGGTTTGTAAGATTTATGCATCTGTTAATAAATCCTGCTCTTGTGTGAAGTTTGAAGGCTCTAACTTATTTGCATCTTATCAAACCTGCTAAATCTGCAGGGGGTTGAATACTACTTGTAGGCACTGTATGTCCGTATCCAAATAGAAAGTAGTATAATGGCATATTCTTCAGAGTTTTACACTCCCGCCTCCCTTATCTTTGCACCTGATGAGAACAGTCTGGTTTCATGACAGCCCATGCCAATTATAAAAATTTATCTTACAGCAACAAAAATGGAGAAATGCAACCTTCAGAGAATGGATAAAACGAAACTTCAGCTCTGATTTTAGTATTAACCCTTCACAATAGTACGTCACCATCCTCCCTGGAAGTGCCGGCTACCTGATGGGGTCCCACTGAGAGGAAAAATAGCTTTCTGGGGGCCCATGGTTGTCTTGAATGCTGCAGCTAGGATCATATTCCTCACCAATCGTTACACCGATGCCTCTACCTTGTGCCAGTCATTACACTGGCTACCCATCCACTCCAGAATTCAGTATAAACTTATTACCCTCACTCACAAAGCCCTCCATGGCTCAGCACCACCCTACATCTCCTCCCTTGTTTCAGTATACCACCCTACCCGCGCCCTCCGTTCTGCTGATGACCTGAGATTAGCATCCTCAATAGTCAGAACCTCCCACTCCCGTCTCCAAGACTTTACACGTGCCGCGCCAATTCTTTGGAATGCACTTCCCAGGTCAATACGATTAGTCCCCAATCCCCACAATTTTAAGCGTGTCCTGAAAACGCATTTATTCAGACTGGCCTACCACCCCAACACATTAACCTAATCTATCCCTGTGTGGCAGAGCCAAAAGTTTTACCATGACCAGGTTCCCCTCATCATGTTCCCACATGCTTTATGCCTCCATTAGCCCTCTGTGTCTGTACTGTTACACACTTAACATTATGACTGGTCCATACAATCAGGGTAACTGTTACCACCCACCTTTCGTGTCTCCCTCTTTCCTCATAGACTGTAAGCTTGCGAGCAGGGCCCTCTTTCCTCTTGGTATTTGTTATAATCTACTGTATGTGATTATTGTTATGCTGTAATGTCTATTGTCTGTACAAATCCCCTCTGAAATGTAAAGTGCTGCGGAATATGTCGGCGCTATAAAAATAAAATTTATTATTATTATTATTATTTAATAGTATATCATTCTCGTCACCATGCTCGCTGGAAGCTGTGCCGGAGCAGAGGAGGCCATAGTATGCTGCATGGAGGAGCACGGGGGCCATAATGTGCTACATGGAGGAGCAGGAGAGGCCATAATGTGCTGCATGGAGGAGCAGGGGGCCCATATACTGCATGAAGGAGCAGGTGCCCCATAATACTGTATGGAGGAGCATTATATGGGGCACATAATACTGTATGGCGGACTATGTGGTGCCCATAATACTGTATGGCGGACTATGAGGAGCCCATAATACTGTATGGCAGACTATGTGGGTGCTCATAATACTGTATGGTGGACTATGTGGTGCCCATAATACTGTATATTGGACTATGTGGTGCCAATAATACTGTATGGCGGACTATGAGGAGCCCATAATAATCTTAATCATAATAATCTTAATCCTAATAATCTTTCTGCAGTGGTGTTTGGTATGTTAACAAATCTATTGAGTTCTAGAGGTGGGTGAATGTAATAGAAAGGACATGCCATGTCCTTTCTTTGGGCTGTTTCACACGGGTGATTTTACCGAAGGGGTTTGTGTTGCTGGTATTTTACAGAAATATCTCGGCTTCTAGTGGTTTAATATAAACTGGGTGGTGTTAGACTGTTGGCACCTAGTGATATTATGGATCTGTTTATATGTGGTACTTTATTTTTGCAGACAAAGTGCAAAAGTCACACAAGATCACTCACTATGTCAACGTATCACCATCTGAGTGGTGCTCAAAAACGTAAAAAGAAAATGGAAGAGGGTTTGAAAAGTCAAAAAATGACTAAAATTAGTAGTTTTTTTTCGACCCCTAAAGTTGTGGGTGAAAGCTCTAATACCCCGACCACTGTGGACATCCTTCTCTGAAGATATACAACACCAAAAAAGGAGCAAAAACACCATAATGATAGAATCAAAAGTATCAAAAATTGAATGTGGTTGTGATAGTACACATATTAAAATACAAAGAGGAGTTGACAATACAATGCATAATGAATCCTAAACAGAGCTATTCGATTAAAGTCCAGATGTGCCAATATGAAACAAACACTGCATCATGGAAAAAGCATGCATGGAGTAAACAGTACTAGTACCTCAAAATAATAGTCCAATTTCTATGTCCAAAAGTAATATATCATTTAGTAAAGGGATATAGAGATTCCCCCTCTCTCCAAAAAATAAGATTCCCTGTAGTATGTCATCATAGGCTCCAACCATATTGCTTATATAAGACCAAGAGATAGGAGATAGATGGGGAACTTCAGAGAAGAAATATATTTAAAATCCGTTCTTACCCATGCTTTTGTCCATGTGCAGGTATGTGCCCCTACACGCGTTTCGTGATCGCTTCCTCGGGGGGGCTGTGGTATAGTTAGTACCCCTCATAACCGCCTTAAATACCCCACGTTTAGACACCATAGGCGGCGCATATGACTGGTGCAACGGACGCCGCGTCCGCCTCCTCCCCTCAGCGTCAAGATGGTGATGCAGTCCACAGGTGTACCTTGATGACGTCAGTGGACCGCAAATGCCATCACCAGATGCTGAGAGAGAAGACAGAGGTGGAGCCCACACCCAGGACATGCGCACTGGTGATCAGAGTGAGGATAGACTACCGGCGCCATCATATTTATGGGCATGATTTACCTTTCTCCTAATATACCGTAGATATATACCCTGAAGACTCTGAATTTCTTTTTATCCCCAGAGAAGGTGTCTGGCAACTTAACCGGAGGCTCAGGAGAAATAAGGGTAACATCAGTGGCATCAGCCCGCCAAATCCCCGAGTACAAAGCCCCTTGCACAGCATCAGTCAACTGCTGCTGCTGAGACTGAGCAAGGGCTCGTTATTCAACATTCAATTTTTGCATCATCTGAGTCAGAATTTTCACCTGCTCAGAAAGAGTGCACATAGGATCCATTATACCCCTGGAGGAAAAAAAGACCCACGCACATGAGAAATTTTACAGTCAGTGATAATGTAAAGGACACCACACTGCCCTTGTTTACCGAGTCCTGAGTTGATCAGATGGTGCCCAGAGATTCCAGAGGAACGGGACGGCCGCGGTGGAGAAGCGTGCTTCAGGTAAAGCGGAACTGAAGCAATGTGACCGCAAGGGGAGTGTCAGGGGGAGGAGACAAGCCCTGGACTCCGGGGACCGGAGCTCGGGCTAGAGAAGTCCAGGGGGATGCCAAACAGACACAAGTCAACCAGGAGAGAACCAGAGACGTGGTCAATAACAATCCAAGGTCAGAAAGCCAGAGATTACAGCGTGATATCAAAGGGAAACACAAAGCGGAAGGTCAGGGACAAGCAGAGGTCAAAACCGAGAGTGTTATGAATGAGTCACCATAGGAGGCAAAAGCAGAAATACAAGCTAAGTCCAGAAAACCAGAGAAGTTGGCAACAATCAGATTGCAGACCCCTGAACCTATCAACACAACTAGCAGTAGCCGTGGGGGGTTCCTACGATGCCCTAGACCCCTTGATCACAGCCGGAGAATTACATAGGCCTAAAGAAAGAAAGGGGAAATCTAAACTGCCCCAGAGCAGACCCCAAAGCAATAGGCAGCCCCCAACATATAATGACGGTGAAGCAAGATGAAAATACTAACAGACAGAAAGCTAGACTGAGCAAAGACGGGGCCCAAAACTGCCTAGATAGGAAAGGACAGGAAGGCTGCTGTCTGCAATCTGCCAAAACCCTATCAAAGACATAAGCCAACAAGCAGATATGAAAAAGGCCCTGAAGCAGCTAGGCTTCAAAAACTAAATCAGCACTCAGGTATTTTCAGAAGACAGAGCTAAATGAATTCAGCACACCCCAGCAGGGAATGGCAGAAATCCAGAAAAACAAAGCAAAACAAAGACAAAGCACAAAAGCAAAAGGCCGAGCAGCAAACTTAGCTTTAGAGGAGCAGGAATTCAGACTGGTCTCCAAGGATCCCACAGAGAAATCACCCGCAGGGCAGAAGGGCGTCGGCAGCCTTATATCCAGTCAGTAACTCCACTCAGCCAGTCATCATCAGCCTCAGGTGTTTGATAATCAGGCTCACTACCTTTCTTTACCAGAAGAGGGAGTTCCTCGGGCCTCAGTAATGAAGGGGAAAATGAACTCACAACAGTACCTCCCCCTTGAGGAGGGGTCACTGAACCCTCAACTACGCCACCAGGGCGATCAGGGTGAACCCGATGAAAGGCACGCACCAATCTTTTGGCATGAATATCAGAGGCAGAGACCCAGGAATTATCCTCCTGACCATAACCCTTCCACTTAACCAAATACTGGAGTCTCTGTCTAGCCAGACGGGAATCCAGTACTTTCTCTACCTCATATTCCATGTTACCTTCAACCAATACAGGGTCTGGAGGTGCCACCCCCGGAACAACAGGTTCAACAATCCTCTTCAACAAAGGTTTATGGAACACATTATGGATTTTAAATGTGACAGGAAGAGCCAAACGAAAAGAGACCGGATTAATAATCTCCACAATCTTGTAAGGTCCAATAAATCTAGGCTTAAACTTAGGAGAAGCCACCTTCATAGCAATATTTTTTGATGATAACCACACCATATCACCAACCTTAAACTGGGGACCAATGGTCCTATGTCGGTTGGAAAACCGCTGGGCCTTTTCCTGGGAGAGAGATAACTTATCCACCACTTGGTCCCAGATCTGGTGCATTCTCTCCACCACAGTGTCAACACCTGGGCAGGCAGAGGGCTCCAACTGCCCTGAAGAAAATCGAGGATGAAACCCAAAATTACAAAAAAAAGGTGACATCAAAGTGGCAGAACTAGCTCTATTATTTAAAGCAAATTCGGCCAAGGGCAAAAATGAAACCCAATCATCCTGATCAGCAGAAATAAAACATCTCAAATATGACTCCAAGGTCTGGATTGTTCTCTCTGTCTGCCCATTGGTCTGAGGGTGAAAAGCAGAGGAGAAGGACAACTGAATTCCCAGCCTGGAACAGAAAGTTCTCCAAAATCTAGACACAAACTGGACTCCTCTGTCAGATACAATGTTCTCAGGAATCCCGTGCAAACGAACCACCTGTTGTAAAAACAGGGGCACCAACTCAGAGGAAGACGGCAACTTAGGGAGTGGTACAAGATGAACCATCTTAGAGAACCTATCACAAATCACCCAAATAACAGTCATCCTCTGAGAGACAGGCATATCAGAGATGAAATCCATTGAAATATGGGTCCATGGCCTCTTGGGGACAGGCAAAGGCATCAATAACCCACTAGAGCGAGAACACGATTTAGACCGGGAGCACGTCCCACCGGACTGCACAAAATTCCTGACATCACGAGACAAGGAGGGCCACCAAAAAAAACGACTCACCAAATCTCTAGTACCAAAAATACCTGGATGACCAGCCAAAGCAGAGCAATGAACTTCAGACATCACTCTCTTCTTCCACTGGTCAGGAACATACAACTTTCCACTGGGACAACGCTCAGGTTTGTCCTCCTGGAACTCTTCCAGAGCACGTCTCAAATCGGGCGAGATGGCAGAAAGAACTACCCCTTCGCCTAAGATGGTAGCAGGCTTGGTTACTACAGGAGAATCAGCAAAGAAGCTCCTAGAGAGGGCGTCTGCCTTGACATTCTTTGTTCCAGGAAGAAAAGAAACCACAAAATCAAAACGTGTAAAAAACAAGGCCCACCTAGCCTGTCTAGGGTTCAAGCGCTTAGCCGACTCTAGGTAAATCAAATTCTTGTGGTCAGTGAGGACCACGACTTGATGCTTAGCTCCCTCCAACCAATGTCTCCACTCCTCAAATGCCCATTTCATGGCCAACAGTTCCCTATTCCCCACATCATAGTTACTTTCAGATGGAGAGAACTTTCGGGAAAAGAAAGCACAGGGATTCATTTTAGAAGTTACAGGATCCTTTTGGGACAAAACAGCTCCTGCACCAATCTCAGAAGCATCCACCTCTACCTGGAATGGAAGCGAGACATCAGGTTGCCGCAAAACCGGGGCGGAGGTGAATCTTCGGTTCAGCTCCTGAAAGGAAGAAACAGCCTCCGGAGACCAATTTAACACATCAGCACCCTTTTTAGTCAAATCAGTCAATGGCTTGGCAATACTAGAAAATTTTGCTATAAATTTCCGATAAAAATTAGCAAAACCCAAAAACTTCTGGAGGGCCTTCAAAGAAGTGGGCTGAACCCAATCGTGAATGGCCTGTACCTTGGCCGGGTCCATTTCAATAGTTGACGGGGACAAAATAAATCCCAAAAAAGAAATCCTCTGTACTCCAAAAAGGCATTTAGATCCTTTGACACACAGGGAATTCTCCCTCAAGATCCGGAACACAGTCCGAACATGTTCCACATGAGAATCCCAATCCTTGGAGAAGATCAAAATATCATCCAGATAGATAATCAAAAATTTATCGACAAAATCTCGGAAAATATCGTTCATGAAGCACTGGAAGACAGAAGGGGCATTAGTGAGCCCAAAAGGCATCACCAGGTACTCAAAATGTCCCTCCGGAGTATTAAACACCATCTTCCATTCATCCCCATGCTTAATGCGAATAAGATTATACGCCCCCCTGAGGTCAAGCTTGGTAAACCAGCAAGCACCTTTAACTCTGGAAAATAGATCAGAAATCAGGGGTAACGGATACTGATATTTAACAGTAATTTTGTTGAGGGCACGATAATCAATACAAGGTCTTAATGATCCATCCTTTTTGGCTACAAAAAAAAAACGGCACCTAAGGGTGACGAGGATGGTCTAATATGACCCTTCTCCAACGCCTCCTTAATATAGGATCGCATAGCCTCGTGCTCGGGTACAGATAAATTGAAGAGCCGACCCTTGGGAAATTTACACCCCGGGCTCAGTTCAATTGCACAGTCATAACGCCTATGAGGAAGCAGAGACGCAGACTCATTCTCACTAAATACATCATAAAAGTCCGCCAAATAATCAGGAACATCATGCGACTGAGGAGAGGTGGAAAACACCGGAGCCTCACTAAAGGCACACCGACAACCCCAACTCACCACAGACACAGATTTCCAATCCAACACTGGATTATGAATCTGTAACCAGGGAAACCCCAGAACAATAGTATCATGCAGATTATGCAACACCAAAAATCGGCAATTTTCTTGATGGTCTGGGGCGACCCGCATTACCACCTGAGTCCAAAACTGGGGTTTATTTTTAGCCAAAGGAGTAGCATCAATCCCCCTCAAAGGGATAGGCGTCTGCAGAGGTGTCATCGGAAATCCACAACGTTTAGCAAAATCCAAGTCCATTAGGTTTAGGGCTGCTCCCGAATCCACAAAAGCCTTGGCGGAAAATGTGGACAGGGAGCAGATCAGAGTAATAGCCAGAAGAAATTTAGGTTGAACACCCCCAACAGAAAACGTGTGTGCAAAGCGTTTCTCTCGTTTAGGACAGACAGAAATAATATGCGAGGCATCTCCACAGAAAAAACACAACTTATTACGCCTTCTGAACTCCTGACGCTGCTCTCTGGACAAAACTCTATCACATTGCATAGGTTCAGACATTTGTTCAACAGGTGGCAACACCTCTCGTGCAGCTTTGCGTTCGCGCAAACGCCGATCAACCTGAATGGCTAATGACATAGAATCGTCAAGACCAGAGGGAACAGGAAATCCCACCATAGTATCTTTTACGGCTTCTGACATCCCCTTCCGAAAGAGAGCAGCCAAGGCATTATCATTCCAGGTAGTAAGTACTGCCCACTTTCGGAATTTTTGACAGTACAATTCTGCAGAATCACGACCCTGGCTCAATGCCAGCAGGGTCTTTTCAGCCTGATCAATGGCATTAGGTTCGTCATACAACAACCCCAAAGCTTGAAAGAATGCGTTCACATTAGTCAGAATAGGATCATCTGGTTTCAAAGAAAACGCCCAATCCTGGGGATCGCCACGCAGCAAAGAGATGACAATTTTAACCTGCTGCGCGGAGCTCCCTGACGAGTTAGGCTTCAAGGCAAAAAATAATTTACAATTATTTTTGAAATTCAAAAATTTAGACCGATCCCCAAAAAATACATCAGGTGTAGGAATCTTTGGTTCAGCAGCATGTGAATGAGCAAGGTAGGCGGAAATTCCCCGCACTTCCGCAGCGAGCTGCTCCACACGATCAGACAATTGCTTTATCTCCATTGAGAGAAAAAAAACTTCCCCCTACGGCCTCAGAGATATAGAGGAAAAAATATACACACTTTTTTTTTTTTTTTTACAATTCTTTCCTGCTATTGAGTACCCTAGGATCTGCGGTATGGTGGGTGATTCTGTTATGAATGAGTCACCGTAGGAGGCAAAAGCAGAAATACAAGCTAAGTCCAGAAAACCAAAGAAGTTGGCAACTATCAGATTGCAGACCCCTGAACCTATCAACACAACTAGCAGTAACCGTGGGGGGTTCCTACGATGCCCTAGACCCCTCGATCACAGCCGGAGAATTACATAGGCCTAAAGAAAGAAAGGGGAAATCTAAACTGCCCCAGAGCAGACCCCAAAGCAATAGGCAGCCCCCAACATATAATGACGGTGAAGCAAGATGAAAATACTAACACAGACAGAAAGATAGACTGAGGAAAGACGGGGCCCAAAACTACCTAGATAGGAAAGGACAGGAAGGCTGCTGTCTGCAATCTGCCAAAACCCTATCAAAGACATAAGCCAACAAGCGGATATGAAAAAGGCCCTGAAGCAGCTAGGCTTCAAAAACTAAATCGGCACTCAGGTATTTTCAGAAGACAGAGCTAAATGAATTCAGCACACCCCAGCAGGGAATGGCAGAAATCCAGAAAAACAAAGCAAAACAAGGTCAAAGCTCAAAAGCAAAAGGCCGAGCAGCAAACTTAGCTTTAGAGGAGCAGGAATTCAGACTGGTCTCCAAGGATCCCACAGAGAAATCACCCGCAGGGCAGAAGGGCGTCGGCAGCCTTATATCCAGTCAGTAACTCCACTCAGCCAGTCATCATCATCAGCCTCAGGTGTTTGATAATCAGGCTCACTACCGTTCTTTACCAGAAGAGGGAGTTCCTCGGGCCTCAGTAATGAAGGGGAAAATGAACTCACAACACGAGAGACTAAGAAAGTACAGAGTCAGGTAGCAAACTCAGAAACAGGAACGGACCGGGTCATAGACAAGCAATCACAAACAGGCAGACAGTATCCTCAGATACACGGGGATCAGGAACTCAGCCGAGGTCAAAAGTATCACTGACAATGGACAGAGCCCAAAAAGAGGCTATTTAAAGCCCTCCCACAGCTAGAGAGAGGCCAACAGCATTAACCTCTGAATCACCAAACAAGAACTTCCATACAGACCATGACACCCATTATATGTATAGGGCCTAAATTTGGGGGCCCTAATCTCATGACGGGGGTACGCTAGAGAGATGTAATGTGCGCAGTATTTTGCTCCTGTTGTGTGGAGAGGGGGAGCTCCAAATTTCACCCAAATCGAGCAAGAACTGTGGATTTGTATAGAGCGAGCTACTACAGATTTTGAGTTTTATATATATGGATTGAGGCCTATGGGGAATGCATTATATTGTATGGAGGCCTATGGGGAGTGCATTATACTATATATAGGCCTATGTGGAGTGCAGTATACTATATTGAGGCTTATTTGGAGCGCAATATACTGTATGGAGGCCTATGGGGTGCACATTATACTATATAGAAGCCTATGGTGAGTCTATTATACTGTATGGAGGCCTATGAAGAGTGCATTATACTATATGAAAGCCTAAAAGGAGTGCATTATTCTGGTTGGAGGCCTTTGGGGAATGCATTATACTGTATGGTGGCCTATGGATAGCTTATTATACTATATGGAGGCCTAGGGGGAATGCATTATATTGTATGGAGGCCTATGGGGAGCGCATTATACTGGTTGAAGGCCTTTGTAGAATGCATTATACTGTATAACGGCCTATGGGTAGTGCATTATACTGTAAAGAGGCCTATGGGGAGTGCACTACACTTTATGGAGCTCAAGAAGACGTCGTGTCCAGTGGGTTAAAATTGCTGAAAAATGTTCTACTTGTATGTATATATATATATATATATATATATTTATTTAATGTGTTTTTGAGTGGTTCAAAAAGGGAACCAATGAAAGGCTGTAGGGATATAGTTAGTACACACTGGGTAAGATACATTTAAATGGTTTGGGAATAGCCCACATACTGGCAGGGATTATAGCCAACAAAAAGTGGAAGCACTTCCTGATAGGCCATCTTAGACGGTGGTAGTGAAAGGTTCAAGTTCAGTTCACATACAAACTGCGATGGGCTCTAACAGTGCCAAGCTTCCAAAAAGCATGAGGCTCAAACTCAACAATTCAACTTTACTCAGGAACTGCCATGATCCAGGTTGGGGTTTGCTTTCTGCTTCCCGACCTGATTAGGCGGGGATTAACCTTTTCTGCCTCTCTCTGGTGTCTGGGTGGCTATTTCCCTGCGCTGTGGCTGGCAACTGATGTCAGTGATAGTTCCGGTCTTCGGGGAGAGCAGCTGACCTAGCGTACACTGAGTGTGTCCTTTGCTCACTGTCTGCCCGTAATTGTATTTGCCCCTTTCCCTACCTCTGTGTGACTGTTCCGCGCAGTGTATGAGCCAGCTTGACTTCTACCTGATCATCCGTCTTCCGTTCCTGTTTTGGATTGTTCTGTCTGGCTCTGACCTTTGGCGTGTTTCTGGCTGTGCTTTCGTCTCGTCCTCTTATTACCACGCTCCTGACCGACTTTTTGACCTCTGGCTTGTTTCAGACCTTGCTCCTGCCTTCCCCTCTGACACTGTGTTCCTGGCTGTTGCTGATTTGGCTTGTACGACCTCTATACTGCCCCCTAGCGGTGTTTACTCAGCTCTACAGGTGTTTGCTTTAGGTGAGCTCCTGTTACCTCCCTTCCTCGCCCTGTGGTGGTTGTCCCTGTATTGCATGACAGGAACAAGGATATCGGTACATTTGCAGTACAGTCCACATTTCTCTGTAATTCTCTCTTTCCCTGCACTTCCTGCTGGCTCCAGTTCCAAAGACTTTTCCTTTCCCCCTGTAGCTCCCTTGCTCCCAGGACCACCAAGTTCAGTCATTCTCCCCGTCCAGGTTCCCTGAGAAGTAAAAGGCATCCACAATCTTGCCTAGTCCCCGGATTAACTTAGAATGAGGGCTGAATTGTAAAGTGACCACACGCCCGATGCTCATCCTGGGGTCCCGCATTACTTCCATAGTCTTCAGCTCCATGGCCTATCTGTCTGCAATCTTCCTCAACACTGATCTCTATTACACCACACAACACACTAGCTCCTCCCGACCAGGAAAGTTCCCTGTCATGTGGACATAACCTAACCTATTAATACCATTCTATAGTTCCCCTCTAAACTATTCCCAATCCTATCCTATAACTATCATCTTATTCTATCTTTTAGATCTTTCCCTAATCTTGTACAAAGTAGATGTGAAACCCATACACATTATAACATTAAGTGAATACAGTAATGTTAATAAAACTCTATGAAGCAGCACATATTTATTGCTTACACTGTTTAGAGAGGGAGAGGCACATGGCAGCCTGTCACACCCTTACACTGTGATTACCAATAAAGGGAATACGCTGTGTAAAGGTCGGTGCTGTACATGACAAGAGATATTATGTATTAATGGATGGTGCTCTATATAACCACAGAGGTCGCTATATAATAAGGGACAGTGCCATACATAACTAGAGAGGAAGGCACATAATAAGGGACAATGTTATAAATAATAAAAAAGGAAACTATGTAATAAAGGATTGGGTTACACATAATAAGTGAGTACACTATATACTACAGGACTGTGCTATACATAGTAAGTCTACATTCCTGTATCCATGTGAAGTGTCCGTATGATGCCTGATTTTTGCTAGGACAGCACGTAGACCCACAGAGTATGCTCTCAAAATTGGATCAGAAATAGCCATGTTCTGAGTTTCACAGATCTCATTCTCAGGTCCGTTATTTTAAGATATTTGAATGGATCTCAAAGACTCTGAGCCCATGTGCCATCCGATAAAATAATCTGGGCTCTCACGGACATTTCACTTGATTGTGAGAGCACGGTGGCTCAGTGGTTAGCATTGCAGCGCTGGGGTCCTGGGTTCAAATCCCACCAAGGACAACATATGCAAGGAATTTGTATGTTCTCCCCGTGTTTGTATGGGTTTCCTACAGGTTCTCCGGTTTCCTCCCACATCCCAAAGACATACTGATAGGGAATATAGATTGTGAGGCCCATCGGGGACAGTGCTGATAATGTATGTAAAGCGCTGTGGAATTAATGGTGCTATATAAATGAAACAGCAAAAAGAGCAAAGAGGTTTACCCGTATAGGCCTCCAGACAAATGCACTCTCAGGGTGCAGTGGACCCATATAGTTAAGATGGCAACACAGGTGCATGAATACCGATATAAAACAACCGCTCGCAGCCTACCAATATATGGAGGGGGCGGTTGCCTGGTATGTTAATGCACAGCAAAACACTTGCATGCGGCGCTGTTCACACTAAGACCATGCACAGCATCCAGGCCAGCCTAGTAGTGACACCCTTCTATTAGCTCAGGCGGGCTGGCCCAGCGCTAACAAAATGCATGCCATGTGAACAGACGCCGCAGTTTGCAAGACCAAATGGGCCCAACTGCACCCTGGATAAAAAGTGCAAAAAACACATTAAAAAAAATTTATTAATTAATGTGGAGTATTAGCTGATATTTTGGCCAAAATACGTGAGCCCGTAACCTACGTCAAAGATCTCCACGTTTACGGGTACCTAACACTAATCCTAGGACTAATAAAGCACAAAGAGAGGACTTGAAAGTCCACCAATAATATGAAACAGCAAAAAGAGCAAAGAGGTTTACCCGTATAGGCCTCCAGACAAATGCACTCTCAGGGTGCAGTGGACCCATATAGTTAAGATGGCAACGCAGCCTACCAATATATGGAGGGGGCGGTTGCCTGGTATGTTAATGCACAGCAAAACACTTGCATGCGGCGCTGTTCACACTAAGACCATGCACAGCATCCAGGCCAGCCTAGTAGTGACACCCTTCTATTAGCTCAGGCGGGCTGGCCCAGCGCTAACAAAATGCATGCCATGTGAACAGACGCCGCAGTTTGCAAGACCAAATGGGCCCAACTGCACCCTGGATAAAAAGTGCAAAAAACACATTAAAAAAAATTGTGCATGGTCTTAGTGTGAACAGCGCCGCATGCAAGTGTTTTGCTGTGCATTAACATACCAGGCAACCGCCCCCTCCATATATTGGTAGGCTGCGAGCGGTTGTTTTATATCGGTATTCATGCACCTGTGTTGCCATCTTAACTATATGGGTCCACTGCACCCTGAGAGTGCATTTGTCTGGAGGCCTATACGGGTAAACCTCTTTGCTCTTTTTGCTGTTTCATATTATTGGTGGACTTTCAAGTCCTCTCTTTGTGCTTTATTAGTGCTATATAAATGAGTAAAATAAAAACATAGCTGAATGGAGGTTGTTTTACTAACAGTATTACTTGAAGTGACACAGTATAAAGTATAAATACTTACAGCCAGGTACTTAACGCTGATGGCTCGTCTGATTAGATTAGTTTTTTGCTGTTTCTTCTCCATCAGGTCAAACCTTCATGTCGACATCTCTCAGCCACGACTCATCTTGTCTAAATGATTACTGCAGCACTAAAAATAATGTCACATATATTGTATACTGTATATACATTTGTCTCCAGAATAAAAAATCCCCAACGCTGCGCCTATGACTACAAATATGTACCCCACCAGTAATATACATTGCTCAAAAAAATAAAGGGAGCTCTATAATACCACATCCTAGATATGACAATGAAAAATTCCAGTAGCAAATCTTTATTCATTACATAGTAGAATGTGTTGAAATAAATAAAACATATAAATGATCAAGGTAGGGCTTCTGGATTTGGAATGATACTCAAAATCAAAGTGGAAAATCAAATTACAGGCTGATCCATCTTTAGGGGAAATGCCTCAAGACAAGGAAATTATGCTCAGTAGTGTGTGCGGCCTCGACATGCCTGTATGACCTCCCGACAATGCCTGGGCATGCTCCTGATGAGCATGGATCTCCTCCCAGACCTGGATTAAAGAATTAGTCAACTTCTGGACAGTCTGTGGTGCAACGTGGCGTTGGTGGATGGAACGAGACAAGATGTCGCAGATGTGCTCATTTGGATTCAGGTCTGGGGAACAGGCAGGCCATTCTATAGAATCAATTCCTTCATCATGTAGGAACTGCTGACTCACTTCAACCATATGAGGACTAGCATTGTCATACATCAGAAGGAACACAGGGCCCCACTGCACCTGCATATGGTCTCACAATGTTTCTGAGGATCTCATCTCGGTTCCTTATTGCCAGTCAGGATACCTCTGGCTAGCACATGGAGGGCTGTGCGGCCCTCTAAAGAAATGCCTCCACAAATAATTACTGACCCACTGTAAAAACCAGTCATGCTGGAGGATGTTGCTGGTAGCAGAACGTTCTCCACGGCATCTCTAAACCGTCACATGTGCTTTCTTCTGTGAAGAGCACAGGGCGCAATTGTCGACTCTGCCAATATTGGTGTTCTGTGACATGCCAATCGCCCTGCATGGTGTTGGGCTGTAAGCAGAACATCCACTTGTTGACATCGGACCCTCAAACAACCCTCATGGAGTCTGTTTCTGACAGTCTGAGCAGACACAGGGATGTTAGTGGCCTGCTGGAGGTCATTTTGCAGGGCTCTGACACTGCTCCTCCTGTTCCTCCCTGCACAAAGGAGGCGGTAGCAGTCTTGCTGCTGGGTTGTTGTCCTCCTATGACTCCTCCTCATCTCCTGCTGTGCAGGCCTGGCTCCTGGTATGTGCTCCATGCTTTGTACACTATGCTGACAGACATCGCTACCCTTCTTGCTACAGCTTGGATTGATGTGCCATCATGGATGAGCTGCATTACCTGAGCAACTTCTGTGGGTTGTAGTAATGACAATATGAAAAAGTTACCAAAACAGCCAAAAAAATTAAAATCAAAAAATGGTCTGTGGTCAGCCCCTGCAGAACCACTCCTTTACAGGGATTGTCTTGCTAATTGCCTACAATTTCTACCTGTTGTTTGTTCCATTTTCACATCAGTAGGAGAAATTGATTCACAATCGGTGTTGCTTCATAAGTGGACAGTTTGATTCCACAGAAGTGTTATTGACTTGGAGTTACATTGTATTGTTTAAGTGTTCCCTTTATTTTTTGAGCTGTGTACTATTAGCCACATACCATTCAAAGTATAAACTGATAAACCAGAGCTGTGTACCCCATTAAATATAATCTGCACTGCCCAATAAATATAAATTAATCAGTCTCAGTTACTGTCTGCCAATTCATCTGAAGGCTATGTGCACACATTGTGTTTTTGTTGTTGGAAAATAAGCAACATTTTACACTACAAGTAAAGTCAATAAGATTCATGCACACATCAGATTTGCAGCATATTAAAATCTGCATAATGTCAATTCTTGCAACGGTTTGCACCCATACCAATGAATGGTGAAAGTATGCAACAAAAATGCATGTAAAAAACACGTCAAAACCACGTATTTTATGCAGCATTTTTCCTACTAACACAACAGGATTTATAGCAGAATTTTCTGCTGCAAATCCTGAACATGTGCACATATTAGTCCCTGTCATGTGTCCCGTCCCCCCCAAATACACATTCATTATAATACCCTGATAATGTCATAACGAATTAGAGGGTGGGAGAAGATGTTATGAGTTTCTTATAATGACATGCATAGCTGCCACTAGGAATTTCAGGGCCCATTTGAGACTCCACCCAGGCTACACCTCAGCTCCGCCTCCATCCCGCAAACTTTCCACAGTTCCACCGCCCTTTCTTGAAAAAACTCCACTTCTACACCACTTCTCACCAATCACACATTAAAAGTTCCCATCACCAGATCACATACATAGCCAGCAGCTTTTGTGGACTCTTCTGGCTGGGCCCTACTGTACTGTAACTTATTAAACATTTGTTAAAATATCCAATACAATTCGGGTATATTTGTATTTGTTTCATTTTTTAAAATAACCAATAATATCACATAAAAGGACAAATGTTACCACCACAGTGACCGAATAATAGCACATACAATTAACAAATACCATCACACCATGACCAGATCACATATTACCACCACATAGTGACCGATCACAACAATTCTGATCATTAATAAAAAAAAAAACCACAATACTAATATCACCATAAGTGCCACTATACACAGGAGATCTGTATTTTGTATACAGTGTCCGTGTACAGGTAATACAGTGATTACCGGTGACATTATACACAGGAGCTCTGTCTATAGTGTACTAGCAATACAGGGATCACCGGTGGGCAGTGTACAGATAATACAGTGATCTCCAGTGATATTATACATCGGAGTTCTGTATATAGTGTCAGTGTAGATAATACAGTGATCACCAGTGACATTATACAAAGGAGTTCTGTATATATTGTACAGGTAATACAGTGATCACTGTAGACATTGTACACAGGAGCTCTTTATGCAATATACAGTGTATACGGTGTGTACATGTAATACACTGACTCACCAGTGATGTCTCTAATCCTATAGTTGAAAGGCTGTGTTCACACACAGCGTTTTTTTAGCGGTTTTTACTGCGGTTTTCACTATAAAACCGCTAAAAATAAGCTGCACAGTCATTTCTATGCATTTTGCACTTTTTGTGCACATTGATGCGTTTTTTACCGCAAAAAAACCGCATTGCGTTAAAAAACGCAGCATGCACATTAGTTTTGCGGATTTTTCCGCGGTTTAGGCTTCTCCCATGCATTTAGAAACCGCTGCGGAAAAAAACGCATCAAAACCGCGCAAAAAATGCAGCGGAAAAATAGGTGCGGTTTCTGGGAAGGGATTCAGGTTTTTGAGCAGAAATTTTCTGCAACGTGTGCACTTAGCCTTACAGGTTAAAGACACAGCCAGAACAAAGCATTTTAATGAAATAAAACACTAGTTTCTCATATTTATTATACAGCTAATCCATGCGACACCCTCGACTTCCTGTAAAAAAAACAAACAAAAAAAATAACAAACCAACAATATACCATACCTACCCGTTGTTGTGTCTGATGCCATAATCCATATCTGGGGATACACAGTTTACAACCAGGACGGTGTTGTTACGGTTGCTGTTACGGGGAAGCTAGAGAACAACCCGGAAGTGGACCCTCTGGGTCACGGCTCCAAATCCCCCGAGGGCGAGCAGCCCAGGTGATAACAGGGAGTGTTAGGGGCAGGCCCACGGAGGGTAGAACCGTGACGGCCGGAGGCAAAGGGGCGACTGGGTCAGCTAGGAGAGGATACACAGATATGCCGGACAGTGATGGAGCTTGAACCTGTGGAGGAGGGACAGCGAGGCGGCTCAGAGAGTGGCTCAGACGAGAGGCTGTAACAGAGAGGAAACAATGGATGAGGCAGGATAGGAAGACACGGCAGGAGGAAAGCGGACTGAGGGACACACACAGTAGAGCAACCAGGGCAGAGAGGATAGAGGCTGACAAAGAGAGAGCGCTGGAGGCGCAGACACAAGGGGGCCAGAGTCAGAGTGAACGCTGCAGGAGACAGCGTCACCGAAGTTGACAGTCAGGCACCTTACCTGACAAAGCCCAAATCCTAAATAGCCAGTGGGCGCCGCCATGTTGGGGGCGGCGCCGACCGAGTCATACTACCCAGGAGGCAGAGCGCCGGGATCTCCGGAGTGCGCCGGTGCCCGACGCCGGGGAACCCGGAAGCCGTGCGCGGGGACGCTCCGGGACCCGAGGACGCGCCGAAGTCGGGACCCTAACAGTACCCCCCCTCTTACTCCCCTCCCTCCCCAGGTTGAAGAGAAATCGCTTCATGATAAGAGGGGCATTAATATTCTCCTGGGGTTCCCAAGATCTCTCTTCCGGGCCGAAACCCTTCCAATCAACCAAAAATAACATTTTTCCTTTAACTGTCTTCATGGCCAAAATGTCCTGCACTTCAAAAAAGTTATCAGAACTACAAGGTTGGGAAGTCAGAGCTGAGGTCGGGTGAAAATGATTAAATACTGCAGGCTTGAGGAAGGAATTGGGAATTTTTAGAGAGGGGCAACTTTAGCTTATAGGCTACGTCGTTGATACGACTCAGAATCTCGAAGGGACCAATGTACCGTGGACCTAACTTATAGGAAGGAATTTTTAACCTGATATGCCGAGAGGATAACCAAACCCTATCTCCAGGTTTGCACGGAGGAACGTCTAAGCGCTTTTTGTCGGCATGCCTTTTCATCTGGAGGCTGGCTTTTTCTAGGGCAATTTTAGTCTCCCTCCAGATCTGGGAAAAGTCCGTGGACAAGGAATCCGCTGCCGGCACGCCCGAGGTAGGGGAAACAGGGAGAGGGATGCCGGGATGTTGGCCAAAAACCACAAAAAAAGGAGATTTGGAGCAAGCCTCGCCAGAGTGGTTGTTATAGGTGAACTCTGCCCAAGGAAGCAGAGAGACCCTGTCGTCCTGGTGAGCATTGGAGAAATGCCGAAGGTAAGCCGTGAGTGCCTGGTTGACTCGTTCCACTTGACCATTTGACTGGGGGTGATAGGCGGAGGAAATATCCAGACTTATCTTTAACAAACCGCAGAGAGCTCGCCAAAAACGAGAGGTAAATTGCACTCCCCGGTCCGAGACGACGTGCTGGGGAAAGCCATGGAGGCGGAAAATGTGCTGCAGGAAGATCTTCGCCAACTCAGGAGCAGTGGGTAGGCTTGGTAGGGCTATAAAGTGGGCCATCTTAGAAAATCTGTCCACGACCACTAATATCACCGTACATCTGGAAGATTGAGGCAAATTGGTGACAAAGTCCATCGCGACATGAATCCACGGTTTAGCAGGCACCGGCAGAGGGTGCAGGAGACCAGAGGGGAGCTGTCGAGGGACTTTGTTTCGGGGGCAGGAAGGACAAGAGGCGATGAATTCCAGGACGTCCTTGCGAAGAGAAGGCCACCAATAATGACGGGAGACGAGAGAGAGAGTCTTCTTAACACCTGCATGTCCCGAGAATCTAGACGAATGGCCCCAACGTAGAGCCTTCAGTATGTCTCTACTTCGAACAAGGGTTTTACCGGACGGTGGTGACACCATGTTTAGTGGAGCCACAGTAAGGATTTTGGCAGGGTCGATAAGATGTGCAGGACCCTCCTCCTTATCCACAGATAAGAATGACCGCGATAAGGCATCGGCCTTGATGTTCTTGTCCCCGGGCCGGAAGTGAAGTTCGAAGAACAGCGACCATCTGGCTTGTCGAGGGTTAAGCCTTTGAGCGGAGTGAAGGTAAGCCAAATTCTTATGATCCATGAAGATGGTGAACGGATGTATGGCTCCTTCAAGCAGGTGACGCCATTCCTCAAGAGCCAACTTTATGGCCAGCAGTTCTCTATCTCCGATAGCATAGTTTCGTTCGGGAGCGGAGAAGGCTTTGGAAAAGAATCCGCAGGTGAGAGTTCGGCTGGAAGAAGATTTTTGCATAAGAACAGCTCCAGCTACCACTGAGGATGCGTCGACTTCTAGAATAAATGGCTTGTTGGTATCCGGGCAATAAAGTACTGGTGACTTAGCAAATTCTTGTTTCAAAGGTTCGAAAGCATCCAGGGCTTCGGAAGGCCAGAGGTTGGGGTTGGCACCTTTGCGGACAAGCACGGTAAGAGGTTTAGTCAGAGACGAATAGTGGGGAATGAATTGCCTATAGTAATTGGCAAATCCCAAAAAACGTTGAATGGCCTTTACACCAAGAGGACGTGGCCATTTGAGGACTGCAGAGACTTTCTCGGGGTCCTTCTCCAAACCCGAGACGATGTATCCCAGAAAAGGCAAAGAAGTTTGCTCAAAAATGCACTTCTCCAACTTAGCGAAAAGGTGGTTTTCTCGGAGAAGTTGAAGGACTTGGCGAACATCTCGACGATGTGTGGCCAGATCGGGGGAGAAGACCAAGATATCGTCCAGGTAGACTACGACACAAGAGTAGAGAAGATCCCGAAAGATGTCGTTGACGAGTTCCTGGAACACTGCAGGGGCGTTGCAGAGGCCAAACGGCATAACCAAGTATTCATAGTGCCCGTCTCGCGTATTAAACGCGGTTTTCCACTCATCCCCAGAGCGTATGCGCACGAGGTTGTAGGCTCCACGTAAATCGAGCTTGGTGAACACTCGCGCTCCCCTCAGACGATCAAAGAGCTCAGAGATGAGCGGCAGGGGGTATTTGTTCTTGATCGTGATGCGATTCAAGCCACGGTAGTCGATGCAAGGACGTAGTGACCCATCCATCTTTTTCACAAAAAAGCCTGCTCCAGCAGGGGGTGAAGACTTTCGAATAAAACCTCTGGCTAGATTGTCTTGAATGTATTCAGACATGGCTTGAGTCTCTGCAGATGAGAGGGGATAAATTCTTCCGCGAGGCGGGGTGGTTCCAGGAACCAGCTCGATGGGACAATCATAGGAACGGTGCGGAGGGAGAGTCTCAGCCTCTCTTTTGACAAAGACATCCGAAAAAGCAGCGTAGGCCAAAGGCAACCCGGCGGGGACTGGGGAAGGAGAGGGATTACCTACGGGGCGCACCGACAGCAGACACCGAGCCCGACAGGACTCCCCCCAGCGCAAAACGTTGCCAGTATGCCAATCCAACGTGGGCTCATGGAGCCGCAACCACGCGAGACCGAGGAGGATAGGATGGGAGATCCCTGCTAAAACAAGAAATGTAATTTTCTCCCTGTGCAGGGCCCCTATTTGCAATTCTACCTCTACAGTCATGGCCAAAAGTTTAGAGAATGACACAAATATTAATTTTTACAAAGTCTACTGCTTCATTTTTTCTAATGGCAATTTGCATATACTCCAGAATGTTATAAAGAGTGATCAGCTTAACAGCAATTACTTGCAAAGTCAATATTTGCCTAGAAAATTAACTTTATCCCCCAAAACACATTTCAACATCATTGCAGCCCTGCCTTAAAAGGACCAGCTAACATCGTTTCAGTGATTGCTCCATTAACACAGGTGTGGGTGTTGATGAGGACAGGGCTGGAGATCAATCTGTCATGATTAAGTAAGAATGACACCACTGGACACTTTAAAAGGAGGCTGGTGCTTGGCATCATTGTTTCTCTTCTGTTAACCATGGTTATCTCTAAAGAAACACGTGCAGTCATCATTGCACTGCACAAAAATGGCCTAACAGGGAAGAGTAACGCAGCTAGAAAGATTGCACCTCAGTCAACAATCTATCGCATCATCAAGAATTTCAAGGAGAGAGGTTCCCTTGTTGCCAAAAAGGCTCCAGGGCGCCCAAGAAAGACCAGCAAGCGCCAGGACCGTCTCTTAAAAGTGTTTCAGCTGCGGGATCGGGCTACCAGCAGTGCAGAGCTTGCTCAGGAATGGCAGCAGGCAGGTGTGAGTGCATCTGCACGCACTGTGAGGCGGAGACTCTTGGAGCAAGGTCTGGTCTCAAGGAGGGCAGCAAAGAAGCCACTTCTCTCCAGAAAAAACATCATGGACAGACTGATATTCTGCAAGAGGTACAGGCAGTGGACTGCTGAGGACTGGGGTAAAGTCATTTTCTCTGATGAATCCCCTTTTCGATTGTTTGGGAGATCTGGCAAACGGCTTATTCGGAGACCACCAGGTGAGCGCTACCACCAGTCTTGTCTCATGCCAACTGTCAAGCATCCTGAAACCATTGATGTGTGGGGTGGCTTCTCAGTCAAGGGAATGGGCTCTCTCTCAGTCTTGCCTAAAAACATAGCCATGAATAAAGACTGGTACCAGAATGTCCTCCAAGAGCAACTTCTCCCAACCGTCCAAGAGCAGATTAGCGATCAACAATGCCTTTTTCAACATGATGGAGCACCTTTCCATATAAAGCAAAGGTGATAAATAAATGGCTCAGGGAACAAAACAGAGATTTTGGGACCATGGCCTTGAAACTCCCCAGATCTCAATCCCATTGAGAACTTGTGGTCAATCATCAAGAGACGGGTGGACAAACAAAAACCTTCAAATTCAGACAAAATAAAAGCACTGATTTTGCAAGAATGGACTGCTATCAGTCAGGATTTGATCCAGAAGTTGATTGAGAGCATGCCAGGGAGAATTGCTGAGGTCCTGAAGAAGAAGGGTCAACACTGCAAATAATGACTTGCTGCATTAACTCATTCTAACTGTCAATATAAACTTTTGTTACTCATATGATTGCAATTATATTTCTGTATGTGATAAAAACATCTGACAAACACACATAAAAACCAGAGGGCAGCAGATCATGTGAAAATATAATATTTGTGTCATTCTCTAAACTTTTGGCCATGACTGTAGAGTCACGGCCTCCTGCAGGGGACGACCATCAATGGACGCAAGAACCTGGGGGTTCTCCAGGGTTCTCACAGGGACAGAAAATTTATTAACCTCCTCAAGTCTAATAAAATTTCCGTCGGCGCCCGAGTCCACATAGGCCATGAGAGAAGCCCGCTTCCCACCCACACGCAGGACAGACAGGGTGAGGGGTTGAGAAGTTTTGCATGCGCCTAGGGAGGCCTCTCTTACCTGGCCTAGGCGAAGGAGTTTTCTGGACGCTCAGGACAAGATCGGATTAGGTGGAAGCTGCTGCCGCAATAGAAACATAGGCCCTGAAGACCTCTCTCCCTACGACGTTGGTCCGAGAGCTTAAGGCGGTCCACCTGCATAGGTTCGGGAACGGAGACAGGAGCGGAGGTCCTCGGTCGAGGACTGGGCAGTCTGCGAACAGAAGAAGTAGGACGGGAAACCCTTCTCTCCCTGGCTCGTTCCTGGAACCGGAGATCAATTCGGGTGGCCAGGGAAATTAGATCCTCCAAAACTGTTGGGGTATCACGACCAGCCAGCTCGTCCTTGATACGGCCCGAGAGGCCTCGCCAAAAGGCGCCCACCAGTGCCTCGTTATTCCAGCCTAAATCAGAAGACAAAGTTCTGAACTGTATGGCGTACTGACCCACCGTCTGAGAACCTTGGCAGAGATTGAACAGTGCCTCCGTGGTGGAGGCGAGACGGCCCGGCTCGTCAAAAACTCGCCGAAAAGTGTCCAAAAATACTGATAGCTGAGTGACCACTGGGTCGTCCCGCTCCCAGAGGGGATTGACCCAAGCCAAGGCGTCCCCCTCCAAATGGGAGATGATGAAGGCCACCTTGGCCCTGTCAGTTGGATACTGCTGAGGCAGCAATTCAAAGTGAAGGCGGCACTGGTTTAAAAAACCCCGGCATAATTTAGCGTCACCATTATACCGAGGTGGCTTGGCTAAGCGCGGAGAATGGGAAACAGGAGTGGAGGCAGAGGCGGACGACTGTAAGGAGAGTAATCGGGCGTCCACAGACGCCATGTGAGAATGTGGGTCTGGGTATCACGCTGCTGCGCTAATTCCTGTTGTAAGCCCGCCAACTGGGCGGCGTTACCAGGGTCAGAGGATTGGAGGGCGGACAGACGCGAGTCCATGGTTTTCATGAAGGACATGATGCGCGTCTGATTCTCCTGAAGGAAAATCAATTCCCTTTGCGCAGCCGAGGCTTCTGCGGGGTCCATGGCCTGACTGTACTGTTATGGTTGCTGTTACGGGGAAGCTAGAGAACAACCCGGAAGTGGACCCTCTGGGTCACGGCTCCAGAGCCCCCGAGGACGAGCAGCCCAGGTGATGACCACCCCCTATACAGGGAGTGTTAGGGGCAGGCCCACGGAGGGTAGAACCGTGACGGCCGGAGCCAAAGGGGCGACTGGGTCAGCTAGGAGAGGATACACAGATATGCCGGACAGCGATGGAGCTTGAACCTGTGGAGGAGGGACAGCGAGGCGGCTCAGAGGGTGGCTCAGACGAGAGGCTGTAACAGAGAGGAAACAATGGATGAGGCAGGATAGGGAGACACGGCAGGAGGAAAGCGGACAGAGGGACACACACAGTAGAGCAACCAGGGCAGAGAGGATAGAGGCTGACAAAGAGAGAGCGCTGGAGGCGCAGACACAAGGGGGCCAGAGTCAGAGTGAACGCTGCAGGAGACAGCGTCACCGAAGTCGACAGTCAGACACCTTACCTGACAAAGCCCAAATCCTACATAGCCGGTGGGCGCCGCCATGTTGGGGGCGGCGCCGACCGCGTCATACTACCCAGGAGGCAGAGCGCCAGGATCTCCGGAGTGCGCGGGTGCCCGACGCCGGAGAACCCGGAAGCCGTGCGCCGGGACCCGAGGACCCGCCGGGAGGAGCGCGCCGAAGTCGGGACCCTAACAGGTGTCAAGATGCGACTACCCCGGCTGTAAACCACTGATGAATGAGATGCTGCCAGTGCAGCCTCAGTGACTAGTGCTGACGTCACTGACGCTCTGCTCCCTCACAGCCTGACCCGCGCTAAACTCTGGAGCGTAGGAAAAAACTCTGGAGCTTAGGAAAATGCCAGTTCATCTTCCCACGCTCCAGAGTTCAGCGCGGGTCAGGCTGTGAGGAGAGCATCAGTGACATCACCGCTATTCACTTAAGCTGTTCTTGCAGCCGGGCTGAACTGTGACCTCAGGACCATGGGAAAATGCCAGTGATGAGGCCACAGCAGTTCAAGCTCAGTGTCTTCATAGGTGTGGTTGTAAGTATGGTTTAATTAAGAATAATAAAGGAGCCTGTGTTTTTATTACAATTAAAGGATTTTTTACTGGGTGTCTGTGTTTTCTTTACAATTTGACTATGGGGTTAGTAATAGTCTTATTGACACCTTTCCATTACTAACCTCGGGAAGCGGAGTTCAAATTCCCAAGCCACACCCAGGCTTGATTACTACTTCATCTGTTCTCAATCATAAAATCAATTAAAATGGACCAAAGGACCTCAAAAGCGAACATGTGGGGTCCAAAGAAATTCTGGAACAAATCAGAAACAGAAAATATGTTGAAAAAATTCCCATCAAACAATGCTAGCAGTAGGGGGCAAGCTTCCTTGAGGAGATTTGAGTGAGAGACACACCCAGTACAGCAGGGGCACACTGTCAAAGGCCTGGAAAAATTTCACGACACCCTCCCAGCATCAATGCTCTCATGACCGGGTATTTTTGACAAGAAGGGAAAAGTTTTAAAAGCAAAATTTGGCCAACCAAACCAGCTGTCAAGATTCAAACTCAGAAGCTCTTGTGCACAAGGCAGCAACTCTTCCCTCTGAGCTATCAGCTTATTAGATAGTTCCTTGCTAAGGCCGGCGTCACACTAGCGAGGAATATAGATGAGTGCTATGCGATAAAACATGACATAGCACTCGGACCGTTGTTAAACTATGGGGCAGCTCCCATCACCGGTTTTTTTTTCTCGGCCTTATTACATGTGCAAGTGAAATCTCAGCATGCTGCAATTTGCTAGATATATCAGCCGAGACTCGCCAATGCAAGCCTATGGGTGCGAGAAAAAAATAAAAAAACGCACACCACACAGACCATCCGTGTGAATTGTGAGAAATACGTACTGGCTTTGAAAAGCCGGCAATTCATGTGCAGTGTACAGTAAAATCACACTGACAGGTTAGAAAAGAATAGATATATACACATCTACTATATAATCGTCTAATTCTGTTTGTAACGGAAATGCCGCGTCGCTGATTGGTCGCGCCCGGCCTGTGCGACCAATCAGCGACATGCGCAGTTCGGCCGCGAATTGGTGCGGAATTCGAACGACGCATGCCACCGCCAGGAGATCTGCGGCACTAGCCACTGATCTCCCGACAGTTGCCGCAGGTCATCTCCTGCCGCACGGAGGTCAGCGGCGACACAGCCGGGAGATGACCGGCGCAGCGCAGCGCTCAATGTGCGATTGGTACCCAGGTCTGGAGGAGAGGAGACTGGGGACCATAAACCTGTAAAAAATAGAATTAAAATAAAAAATAGTGATAATACTCACATCCGACGGCCCCCGGACTCTTTCCCTCCTCTCACCACGCGGCCGGCATCTTCCGGTCCCAGTAATGCCTTTCGCTCTCGCGAGAGTGACGTCATCTCCGGTCCTTCGCGCTAAGCATTACTGGGACCGGAAGATGCCGGGAGCGTGGAGAGGAGATCGGGGGCCGTCAGAAGGTGAGAATAACCTTTATTTTTAATTATTTTTTACATTCTATCTTGATCACAATTGTCAAACACTATGCTTGACAAGTGTGACCAACCTGTCAATCACATTCCAAGCGATGCTTCAAATCGCTTGGAATGCGCTTGAATTCCGCACGCGAAAATCGGGTGAAAAACGCATGTTTTCCACAGGAAAATGCATGCGAATTCGCATGCGTTTTTCCCGCGGCGGGAGTTGCAGAAATGCTGCGGAAATTTCTGCAGCATTTCTGCAATGTGGATACTTAGCCTCAGTGTGACACGCAGCAGCGACCAGGCCCCCGCTGTGAGACCGCCGATCGTGGTGGATCGTCCTGGACCATCTTTTGAACGTCGGTCTCCCGCTGGCCATATTCTAGAATACCCGATGCGTTAGAATTGGGCCACCAGCTAGTAGAATACATATACAACTCTGGCAAAAATTAAGAGACCACTGCAAAATTTTCAGTTTGTCTGATTTTTCTCTTTATAGGTATATTTTTGAGTAAAATGTAAATTGCTCTTTTATTCTATAAACTACTGACAACATGTCTTCGAATTTCCAAGCACTAAATTTTGTATTTATTTTCAGAAAATGAGAAATGGTCAAAATAACAAATACAGTGCTTGCAGACCTCAAATAATGCAAAGAAAGAAAACAAGTTCATAATCATTTAGAAACAACAATACTAATGTTTTAAATCAGGAAGAGTTCCAAAATAAATATGTGGAATAACCATGATTTTTTAAATCACAGCTATCATGCATCTTGGCATGCTTTCCACTATTCTTTCATACTGCTTTTGGGTGACCTTGTGCCACTCCTGGTACAAAAATTTAAGCAATTCTTTGTTTGATGGCTTGTGACTATCCATATTTTTCTTGATTACATTCCAGAGGTTTTCAATGTGGTTCAGGTCTGGAGATTGGGCTGGCCATGACAGGGATTTGATGTGGTGGTCCTTCATCCACACATTGATTGACCTAGCTGTGTGGCATGGCACATTGTCCTGCTGGAAAAAATAGTCCTCAGAGTTGGGGAACATTGCCTTGGCAGAAGGAATCAACTTTTTTTTTCCATGATAACCTTGTCTGCGGCTTGATTCATATGTCCTTCGCAAAGATTAACCTGTCCAATCCCAGCCCTGCTGAAGCATCACCAGATTATCACCAATCCTCCACCAAATTTCACAGTGTGTGCAAGACAATGTGGCTTGTACGCCTCTCCAGGTCTCCGTCTAACCATTAGATGACCAGGTGTTGGGCAAAGCTGAAAATTAGACTCGTCAGAGAAGATTACCTTACTCCAGTCCTCTATGGTCCAATCCTTATGGTCTTTGGCAAACTTCAGCCTGGCTCTCGTTTGCTTCTCATTGATGAAAGGCTTTTTTCTAGCTTTACATGACTTGAGCCCTGCCTCTAGGAGCGTGTTACGAACTGTCCTTGCCGTGCACTTCACCCCAGCTGCAATTTGCCATTCCTTTTGTAGGTCACTTGATGTCATCCTGCAGTTGCTGAGTGACATTCGAATAAGATGACGGTCAACCCGGTGAGTGGATAGTCATTTTTGCCCTCTGCTGGTCTGTAGGTTTCTTGTCCCCAATGTCTGCTGCTTGACCTTGTTGTCATGGCCTGCCACCTTAGAAATTTTAAGGATGGAGGCAACATGACGCTCACTGTATCATTCTGCTAGTAAAGCCAGAATTGAGCCCTTTTTTCCTCTCTCAAGACTTTTCTTTTCAACTCCTTTAGCATGGTTAAAAGTTATTTTTTCATTCCTATTACTTTTGGGATATTACTAGCATTTGTTTTGCCATCCAGCTTGTCCTATTGCAAGAGGATTGTGAACACCACAGCAGGGTTTTTTATACTTTCCTTCATTAAATAAGATTTGGTTCAGGTGATCACCTAATATACATAATATATTGTATGAGTAACAAATTTAACCCAGGAAAATTTTTCAATGCATTTTGGAGTGTTATATAACACAAAGCATGTAATACTCTATGGATAAAAATATATTCTATTCCACACCCCACCCAAAAAAATATTACAGCTAAAAGACACTACAATACACAGATACACAAAGTATTATATAGGTAGAGTTAAATGTGAAGGGCACAGGACAAAAATAGAGTCTAAAAAACACCACTAAATTATGAAGTATATGACCGGTAGGATCAAGTTATTAAGGCAACTCAACCATATTATACAATGTGCATATGCCTTTAAGAGGCAAATAGTATAGCGAATAGTTCAAGACTGATCCATACCCATGTCGGTCACCGTGGTATCACCAGACTGCTAGCTTCTACGTGCGTTTCACGTAGGTTTCTTCGGGGGGCAGTCTGAAACGAGTGAAGGGGCTGGAAGTCTGTGTATCTGCGTATTGTAGTGACTTTTTGGTTACTCATATTTTATGTCTATGTTTGAAAAAACTACTCTTTGCATATATACTTATGACAGATGTTATGACTCCAATTTTTCTAATTTTCAACAAACCTAAATTTCAATATGTCTTTGGAATGTGGGAGGAAACTGAAGAACCTGGAGAAAACCCATGCAAACATGGGGAGAACATACAAACTCCTTGCAGATGTTGTCCTTGTTGGTATTTGAACCCAGGACCCCACACAGCGCTGCACATATTTTTTGAGATAGAAATAATGGAGAAAAAAACGTAACACAATTCAGAAGCTACAAATATTTACTTTAATGTGCAATCCTGCACAACATGATGAGAACTTTACTTGTCACACCTCAAAAGCCAATAAAATGTGCTAAAATACGACCTATCACAACTTGTATATAAAATTGAATTAAACCACATTTACAAATATCCTTCATTATTTAAAAGTAGAAAATAATACATCATGAGTTGTTTTATTTGTAAAAT